>NC_063235.1:5000-605000 GCF_020740725.1 Corvus hawaiiensis
TAATACCTAACCCTAAACCTAACCCAAAGCCCTAACCCAAACCCTAACCCGAAACCAACCCTAACCCTAACCTAAATCCTAACCCTAACCCTAACCATAACCCTAACCCTAACCCTAGCCCAACCCTAAACCAAAGGCCTAACCCTAACCCTAACCCAAATCCTAACCCTAACCCTAACCCAAAGCCCTAACCCTAACCCTAACCCTAACCCTAAACCAACCCTAACCCTAAACCTAACCCAAAGCCCTAACCCTAAACCTAACCCTAAACCAACCCTAACCCTAACCCAAATCCTAACCCTAACACTAACCCAAAGCCCTAACCCTAACCCTAACCCTAAAACAACCCTAACCCTAACCCAAATCCTAACCCTAACCCTAACCCTAAGCCAAAGCCCTAACCCTAACCCTAACCCAAAACCAACCCTAACCCTAACCCTAACCCCAACCTCCTAATCATAACCCCAACCCTAATCCAAACCTAGCCCTAACCCGTCACCCCAACCTCTAACCCTAACCCCCTAACCCTAACCCCTAACCCTGGCCCCAAGCCATACCCAAACTAACCCTAACCTAAAACCTAACCCTAACCCCAAATCCTAACCTTAACCCTAACCCTAACACCTAATCCGAACCCTAACCCAAAGCCCTAACCCTAACCCTAACCGTAACCCCTAACCCTAACCCTAACCCTAAACCAACCCTAACACTAACCCAAAGCCCTAACCCTAAACCTAACCCTAAACGAACCCTAACCCTAACCCAAAGCCCTAACTCTAACCCTAACCCTAACTCAAATCGTAACCCTAACCCTAACCCAAACCCCTAACCCTAACCCTAACCCAAAGCCCTAACCCTAAACCAACCCTAACCCTAACCCTAACCCCAACCCCCTAACCATAACCCTAACACTAACCCTAACCCTCTAACCCTAACCCTAAACCACAGACCCTAACCCCTAACCCAAACCCCTCACCCTAAGCCCTAACCCTAACCCAAATCCTAACCCTAACCCAAAGCCCTACCCCTAACCCAAATCCTAACCCTAACCCAAATCCTAACCCTAACCAACACCCCTAACCCTAAACCTAACCCTAACCCAAACCCCTCACCCTAATCCCTAACCCTAACCCTAACCCAAAGCCCTAACCCGAACCCTAACCCTAACCCTAAACCAACCCTAACCCTAACCCTAACCCTAACCCAAATCCTAACCCTAACCAAAAGCCCTAACCCTAAACCTAAACCAACCCTAACCCTAACCCAACCCTAACCCTAACCCAAATCCTAACCCTAACCCTAACCTTAACCCTAAACCCTAACCCTAACCCTAACGCCCTAACCATAACCATAACCCTAATCCAACCCTAGCCCTAACCCGTCACCCTAACCCCTAACCCTAAACCAAAACCTAACCCTAACCACAAACCCTCATCATAAAATCTAACCCTGACACTAACCCTAACCCTAACCCAACCCTAACCCTAACCCCCTAACCTTAACCGTAATCCCCTAACCATAACCCAAACCTAACCCTAACCACAAACCCTAATCATAAAATCTAACACTGACATTAACCCTAACCCTAACCCTAAACCTAACCCTAACCCTAACCCAACCCTAACCCTAACCCCCTAACCTTAACCGTAACACCCTAACCATAACCCAAACCTAACCCTAACCACAAACCCTAATCATTAAATCTAACCCTGACACTAACCCTAACCCCAACCCAACCCTAAAACTAACCCCCAAACCTTAACCGTAACCCCCTAACCCTAACGATAACCCAAACCTTAACCCTAACCCAACCCTAACCCTAACCCCTAACCCTAAACCTAACCCAAAACCTAACCATAACCCCAAACCCTACCCTAACCCTAACACCTAACCCAAACCCTAACCCAAAGCCCTAACCCTAACCCTAAACCAACCCTAACCCTAACCCAAATCCTAACCCTAACCCTAACCCAAAGCCCTAACCCTAACCCCATAACCTTATCCCCAACCCACAAACCCTAAGCCTAAACCCTAACCCTGACCCAATCCAACCCTAACCCTAACCCAACCCTAACCCTAACCCTAACCCCTAACCCTAACCCTAACACAACCCTAACCCTAACCCTAAACCTAACCCAAAACGTAACCCTAACCTCAAACACTACCCTAACCCTAACCCTAACACCCAACCCTAACCCCAACCCCAACATAACACTAACCAAACCCTAACCCTAACCCTAACCCCTAACCCCTTACCCTAAACCACAGACCCTAACCCCTAACCCTAACCCAAACCCCTGACCCTAATCCCTAAACCTAACCCAAACCTAACCCTAACCCACACCCTAACCCTAACTCGAAACCTAACCCAACCCTAACCCTAACACCAACCCCCTAACCCTAACCCTAACCCGTCACCCTAAACACTAACCCTAACCCAAAACCTAACCCTAACCCCCAAACACTAACCCCTAACCCTTACCCCAACCAAAACCCCAACCTAACCATAACCCAAAACCTAACCCTAACCCCCAAACACTAAACCTAGTCCTAACCTAAACCCCAACCTAACCCTAACCCTAACCCTAACCCCTAACCCAAAACCCTAACCCTAACCTTAACCCTAAACCTAACGCTAACCCTAACCCGTAACCCTAACTCAAGCCTAACCCTCACCCTAAACCCAACCCTACACCAACCCTAACCCCAAACCTTAACCCTAACCAAACCCTAACCAAACCCTAACCCACACACGAACCCTTACCCCAACCCTAACCCCAACCTAACCCTAACCAAACCCTAACCCTAACCCCAACCTGACCCTAACCATAAAACCAACCCTAACCCTAATGCAACCCTAACCCTAACCCTAACCGTCGGCATAAACCTAACACTAACCCTAATCCTAACCCTAATGTCC
Source organism: Corvus hawaiiensis (assembly GCF_020740725.1). Lineage (NCBI taxonomy): Eukaryota > Metazoa > Chordata > Aves > Passeriformes > Corvidae > Corvus > Corvus hawaiiensis. Next base: position 7,921 of record NC_063235.1, read on the forward strand.
TCACCCTAAACCAAACCTAACCCTAACCCTAACTGAAACCTAACCCTAACCCCTAACCCCCTAACCCAAACCCCAAACCCTAACGCCTAACCCTAACCCAACCATAACCCTAACCCAAACCCCTAATCCTATCCCAACCCTAACCCTAATCCAACCATAACCGTAACCCAACCCTAACCCTAATGCAACCCTAACCCCTAACCCTAACCCCCTAACCCTAAACCCCTAACCCTAACCCCCTAACCCTAACCCCAAAACCTAACCCTTAACCCGAACCCCCTAACCCTAACCCCAACCCCTAACCCTAAGCCCCTAACCCTAACCCATGACCCTAACCCTAACCCCTGACCCGTGACCCTAACCCTAACCCGTGACCCTATCCCCCGACCCGTGACCCCTAACCCCTGACCCCAACCCTATCTCGTGACCCTAATCCTAACCCTAACCCATGACCCGTGACCCTGACCTGTGACCCTAACCCGTGACCCTAACCCGTGACCCTAACCCGTGACCCCAACCTGTGACCCTAACCTGCACCCCTAACCCTGCCTCCTACCCTGCACCTGCACCCCGAATCCTAGCCTGTACTCCTACCCTGCACCTGCACCCCTGGCCTGCGCCCCTAACCTGTGATCCTCCCATGCACCTGCACCCCCTAGCCCGTGGCCCTCACCTGCACCTGCACCCCTAACCTGTGCTCCTCACCTGTGCCTGCACCCCTAGCATGCACCTGCGCGCCTAACCTGCGCCCCTGGCCCGTACCTGCGCTGCTGCCCTGCAACCCTAACCCTGACCAGGATACTGGGCTGTGACCTGTGCCTGGGCCCTGACTGGGTGCCTGGGTCCTGACCTGGACCCTATGCCTCAGAAACCCTCAGGGAAACCCACCTGGAAAACCCTAAATGTTCACCTGGCAGGTGCGTACGGATTGCTAGAGGTAGGGGGTGGGGTTATGGGAGGGGTGGGGGTGTGGCATGAGGGGAGGGGCCTGAAACCTGACATCTGGCGCTATCACCTGACACCTGAAACCTGACATCTGGCACTGTCACCTGGCGCTGTCACCTGATGCCTAGCACTGATCCCCCTACCTGTGTCACCTGGCCCCTGATACCTGGCACCTACTGCTGACCCCTGACCCCTACTGTGGTCATCTGGCCCCTGCTACCTGGCTTCTACGCCTGATGGTGGTGTGTGGCACCTAACGTGGCACTGGCCCCTGGCCCTGTGCCTCTGTGCTCCCTGCCCCTGTCCCTCTGCCCCCTCCACCCTATGTACTACTGACCACTTGGCCCCTGAACCTTACCTGCTGGTCTCTGGCCTGCGTGCGTTGTCCCTTGTGTGGCAAGCTCCTGGCGTGGTCCTGGCATTGTATTGGTATTGGGGCTATAGGGTTAGGGTCAGGGCTAGGGTTAGGGGGTTGGGTTAGGGTTGGGGGTTAGGGGTCATGGTCAGGGCTAGGGGGCTAGGGGTTAGGGTTAGGGTTAGGTGGGGACGGTGCTGGCATGGGCTCGGCATTCGGGATTATTGCCTCCAGCTGTGGGGAGGGTGCTGGCATGGGCTCAGCATTTGGGATTATTACCTCCAGCTGTGGGGAGGGCTGCTGCCTGTGTCTGCTTTTGAGGAGAAATGGGTGTTGTTTGGGGTCCTGGTTAAAGTTAGGTTTAGGGAACAGGGCTTGTGTGTCATACCCCTTGTGTTTGTTGTGTAGTGTGTGATTTTTGAGCCCTTTCTCTTTATTCCCTGGACTCCCCCCGGGCTCATGGCCTTTATTATGTTCTCCTGCTGCCTCCTCCTTGGGCTCTTGGCCTTTATTATGTCCCCCTGGAATGTCCCCCTGGGCTCTCGGCCTTAACTGTGTCCCCCTGCAGTGTCCCTCCTTGGCTGCCACCCTCTGTGTGTTTTTCTAACCTTTTTTGTGTGGGTGTTGTCCTTCCATGGGGGCTGCGGTGTTCTCCTGGTGCTGGGGGGTCTGCCTGCTGCGGCTGGGTGGTCTAAAATGGTGGCCTGAGGGGTGCTGTGGGGTGGTGCATAAATGGCGGGAAGGGGGGGCTTGCGGGGGGGGGCGCCCTGAGGGGAGCCGCAACGGCGGGAAGGGGCGGGGGGTACCCTGAGGGGAGCCGCAATGGCGGGAAGGGGTGCCGTGAGGCGGCGGGGGCTGCCCTGAGGGTACCCGCGGGCGGCACGGGGCGGGGGGTACCTTGAGGGGACCCACAATGGCGGGAGAGGGGAGCGGCGGGCGGCGGGGAGGTGCGGTGGGGCGGTTTGAGGCGGCGGAGCGGTGCGGAACCGGCGGGGGGGGCGGCGGCGGCTCAAGGGGGGCTGGCGGGTGGCTGCAGGCGGCGGCGGGTGCCGGACCGCTGGGCTCCGGGTGGCGGCAGGTGCAGGAGCGGCGCGGGACTGGCGGGGGAGTGGTGCCGGGGGCAGGAAGCGCCGTGAGGGGAGAGGGGCGGAGTGAGGGGCGGAGCGTCGTGACGCGCGCGGCGGGGGCGGTGCCGGGGGCGGAGCGGCGTGACGCGCGCGGCGGGGGCGGTGACCGGGGCCGGGACCGTGTGACGCGAGCCAGGGGGGCGGTGACCGGGTGCGGGGGGGGCGTGACACGGGCCAGGGGGGCGTGACGCATGTGTGTGGGGTGGGAGCCTGTGATGAATGGGGGGTAGAGCTTAGGATGAGTGAAAGGTGTGGGTGGTGTGTGTGCGCGCCGAAAAATTGGCTAATTAACTAATTATCCAATTATCTAATTCAATTAATGCTCCAGCTGGGATATATTAGATTTGACAAGGAAATTCAACTCATTTCCTTGACAGAGAATAGGGCTCACACCAGTGAGCAATGGCTCCTGTACCTGAAGGGAGCCTACAAGAAAGATGAGGAGAGACTGTAAGAGTGGAGTGACAGTGACCCACAAAGACCGTGCTGTACCCGGGCCCGTGCGTGGTCCTGGCACTTTTCCTGCATTCTGATTTTCTCTTCAGAAGTCACTATGTGGCCAAATCTCGGTCTGGCTAAACGGTGTTTAGTGCAGAACTGATGCGATGGTCACTCGGAATCGCCCAGAGCAGGAGCCAACTTGCAACTCTGGTGAAACTCAAGTGACACCAGCTGAGGCACACGCTCCAGATAACACACTGTGGGTGTGCCAGGGTCAGGGGCAAATGGTCAGGGCTTACCTTCTCCTGGTTTGAGGCCCGGTTTGGCAGCAACACAACATTCCAGTGCAGGATCAGTGCCAAAGGGAAGGGCTGCACAGATGCCCTGAGCCCCAGTCTCTGCATCAGCAGCAGTGGGTGGGTGGACCTCACCTATTTCCAGATTCAAATCCATTTGTTTGTCACTCCTGCTAGTTTCTAGGCTCTGAAAGCTCATTTCAGCTGTTCAGTGACAGCACTAGCTGGTCCATGGATTTAAGAAAGCAGACAGTCTTTGGGAATGTGTGTTGCCATTTGAGACTTGTCCAACAAAAGGGGCACAGGGGGACAGGAGGAGGACAAGTGTTAGGGACCGAGTCCGGAGAGCTGGCCACATAAACGACATGTACACCGATACGATTAAGCATCCTTCTCCCCTTATTGTTCAACTATGCCAACTTATATCTACTTTTGCAAAGATTCACACCCAGTCCCTCTAGATGGCCTCTAATGAGGGGGGGAGCCAGGCAGCTGTATACCTTGCCAAGGACTCTCAGGGCTGCCTGCAGTCAGGGGCCTGTTCAGGGGCTTTTCCTCAGCAACCCTGCATTGTCCAATCTTTCCAAGGGTATCATCTGCCCTTGTTCCATAAGGAATCCCTCTACAGACAGGGAGTTGTCACTGGCCCCGTGCTCATGGGCTGCAGGGCTCCTGCACTGAGGAGGAAATGGAAATGGGAAAGAGGGAAATGCAACCGGATGGGACGCACCTCTGGCACCACACCTCCTCTTGTTCCTGCTGTCCTGGAAAGGCCCAAGTAAATCCAGTCCCTCAGACCTTGCATCCCTGAACGCCAGGAGAGCCGGTGTTTTACCCAGATCCCAGTGCCCTGCACGGCTGCGCTGACACGAGCGCAGGCCGATCGCTCCGCCCAGCACCATCCCTCATTTGCCTCCCACGGCTCCCCAGGCGGCCCCAAACCACCCCAGCGTGTCTGTGCCGGGGCCAGGGCCTGCCCCGAGCCCGACCAGAGGCTGTCACCCAGCCCTGCACCAGCTCCCACCCCTGGCAGAGCTGGGAATGCACTGAGAGCTCGGCTCCCCGGGCTCCCCAGCACCCAAACCGGTCCTCACACACACAGAAATGCCCAACCTGCCCCTCTGGGCACAGCCAAACACCACAATTCCATCATCCCCAAGGAACTCTGGCACTTGCCTCTTCACCTCTGCCCATTTCCAGTAGCCGGGGCTAGGACCGGCCTGTCAGAAAGAGCATTCCCTAGGCAGTTCATCCCAGCCCAGAGGAGAAGAGGAGCCTGTCCCTGACCCACACCATGGGCAGGACAAGGGGGGCCCTAGCTGGCTTTGCCTACTCCAACACCAAAGCTCTTGGTCCCAAAGATGGGGCGAGTTCAGTGGTTTTTCCTGTCCTGAAAGAGAGCAGAAAAGGGAAGTTAATCCCACTGTGGAATCCAAGACTCCTGCATTTCATATTTCTGCTCTGATTGCTCACCGTGGAGTTTTATCCATGGAAAAAAAAAGGAGAATGACACCATATCAAATAAAAAGTGCCCTTTTCCAGCATTTTTATTCCAGGCATTAAAAGGATGCTCATTTCTCTTCTAGCACTGTTTCCTTCATTTTAGGAGAACCGTTTTCATCCCAGACCCCACTCGTCAGTTGTTCAATCCTCTGGCACTGGATTTGGACAAAGGAAGGGACGCACCTGGACTGCAGGAAATCACTGAGAGAAACCCTTCCTTTCTAAAGACTTCTCTGCATCTGGATGCTCCTTTGCTCTTGGCTTTCTTTACAAGAATGCATTTGCTGCTAAACACGTCTCAGACCCTTACTTGATCGGGATAAGGTGGGATGGAGATGAAGACTCACACAGGGAATAGCCAGGGAGATGCAGGGCCTGGGAACATCAAGGACAGAGAAGAGATGGAACAGGGATTGTTTTTCTTGTTTAGAGCCAGCAGTGCTGTGAGCTTGGAGAACACACGGCACCGCAGGGATCCAGGGCAGGAGCGGGATAACTCCGGGATAAGGGGACTCTGCTCCCACTCCAGGGCTGTCCCAGTGAAGGAGGGGAATTTTTTAGTGCCTTCATTGCCCACAGAAACCAAACCCAGCACCACCGAGCTGGACTTCCGTGAGCTGCAACACAAAGCGGCCCCTGGCCTTTGGGGGAACACAACCTCCCCGAGTCACGGAGCCAGGGGATGACACTTGGGAATGATCCTTGCTGCCTGCAGGCAAATCAGATGAGGGAGCCACAGCAGCTCTGGGGTTTCCTGCTCTGCCTGCAACGCCATCGGTCCAGACCAGGAGACCTTTCCTGGAACAGATCTTCCCTGTAAAGGCAGCTGCACCAAAGCTCAAGCCCTCATTTAGAGACCCTTGGAAAAGCAAAGGTGAGAGGGGATTACCTGGAGCCCCAGGGGACCGAGGTGAAGGCGATGAAGAAGCAGACAGCAAAGTGCTTCCACTGCTTCTCACTCCAGCAAGGGGAACATCCCTGGAATTTCATGTCCAGCGTCGCTCCCAAACCCCACAGGTGAACCCACATGTACTCCAGGACTGATCTCCTTCAAACTTCCAGCAGCACAGACTCACCGGGAGGAACTGCAATCCAAGGACACACATCAGCAACCGTCTTCCTGCTTGCCGCTCTCTCCACATTTTCCCTTTCCAGTGGGATGCAGGTGCCACCCCCCAGAGGCAGGAAAACTGCCTTGCAATGTAGTACAAAACCTGCCTGGAAAGCCCAGGATGCCCGGAGCCAGCAGCCGTTTCTCCTGGAGCGCCTGCTGACAGGCATTTGAAGCCTGCTGTGCCTCACAGCTGCTTTTCTGCCAAGGGCATTCCCATCTTTTCTTTTTTAGCCCAAATAAAGGTTTGCAAAGCTGAGTTTTGTGAGAAGTGCTTCATATTTGGATTATTCTTAACTTGGAGTTTCCCTCGGCACCAAAATCAGGGACTCACCTTTTGCTTGGAGCTTGGCTGAAGTCCTCAGCAATGCCAGGGAATGTGGCCATTGGAGGCTTTGGGCAGATTTGGCTCATTTGCCTTTTTAGGCTTTGTTTCTTTCTCTCAGCCTTCCCACTGGATTGTGGCCTCCGAGGAATACGTAAAATCCCATTCCATTCCTATTCTTTCGGACAATTTTTTGTACCGTTCCTGTACAAAACGAGGCCCCCTGTTCGGATGCTTTTCCCCACCGTTCCCCGGCAGTTTTATCTGCCAGTGCATTCCCTGCGTTGCTTGGGCTCTTCCCAGGTCTCTGAGCTCCTTCACAAGGCAGGAGATCGATTTGGCCCAGGAACTAAACCCTCCCGAGGAATTGTCTGATGCCATCTCCACATTTGACAGCTCATCCTCGTGCTCAAAGGATCCCTCTTTCTTCCCTTCAGCCAATTCCAAGGCTCATGCCCCCAGCTGGGATCAGTCCCCAGTCTGATCCCTGCAGTCTTCCCTGCCAGGATCCTGCTCAGGAATCCATGAGCTACAAATGTAAGAATTAAATCTCCCCACCCCTGCCCAGTTCTAATTCCAAAGGATTTGGTGTCTGCCTTACCCGGCTGGAGCCTGCTTCCAACTCTGTTCTTGCTGCTTCTGCTGCTTTCCATTTCCCAGGAATTCCACCGACGGAGCAACAGCGTTTTCCAGCTCCGCCAGGATTCCCTCTGTTGCGTTTGGGTGCTGGAAGGATATCAAAACCAGGGTCTCTGGGGCTTTACTATCAGGAAATTACACCCCCGCATTTGTTCATTTCCAAATATTATCTCTTCCCAACAAAGCACTGGGCATCCAAGGAATACAGAAAGTGATGGGCTGACCACTGCTTACTCCTCTGGAATGTCAGAGCTTGGAAAAAAAGGGCAGTTGAGGCTTCTCCTGGTGCTGCCCGTGAGGTGTATTTTACTTAACAGTCCCTTCCCGTGTCTTTCCCCGTATCCAGCAAAAATCCACCCGTTCATTCCCCAGCTGCTTGCTTCCTCCCTCTTTTCCTGTATCCAACAGAATTTTAACAGGTGAATATTCCCCTCTGCAAGAGCACCTTTGATTCCAAACCAAAGAACAAATGAATCACTTTGCTTCAACCTTCCTTATTAGGATTCCACTGAGAGCAGTGGATGGAAAATGATCCTCTCCTGGTCCCTGCTGGATTCCCAGAGCGGGGATCCTTTCCCTCTTTCCCCCCTCCACGGTGCCCTTTTCAGGCTTTGTTCCACAGCTTTTGCCTCCAGACCTCAGATCCTTTTGTTCTCCAGGAGCTCCCAGCAGCTCCACAGCCTTTCCTCTCCCATCCTGATCATTTCTCTGGGAATGGAGCTCCGCATTTCAATTCCCTTCTCTTTTCTCTGACAATTCCCACTAATCCAGACCTAAAGCTGACACAAGGAACACTCGGTGCCCACAAATCCAAACCCAGACCCGGCCATCCCTAAACCAGCAACTCCCGGACAATTTGCGTTCATTCCAACCTAACACTGAGGACTCACCCAATCCTTCAAAATTCCCAAGAAATATCCTGTTGCCTTCACAGCTCCCAGGGGATTCTGCTTCGCGCTCACACGGATTTGGGACTTCCCTGAAAAAACCCGTGCAGGGCACGCTGGAATCCCTGATCCTGTGAATCCAGGAAGCGTTAAAAGCTCGGTCCAGCCTGGGCCCCCAGAAATTTTTGCCAAATATCCCCCAAGTCCTCGGGATAACAGAACTCTCTGGTACTGCATTTTTGGCGTTGTAAAGCCTGGAATTTCTTTATTCCTAGTGCTGGGCTCTGCATATGGCCAAGAAAATCCCGGCCTCCACACAGACCCAGATTCCAAACTTTTTGATACATTTTAGCAAACCGAGAAATTCACCTTCCCTGCTTCTTCTTAAGGGCATCCTTCTCTTCCCTTACCCGGCGGGCTCTCTCCCACTGGGGGTGGGTTTTCCCCTTCCCATGCTAATTAGTCCCTACTTCAAGGAGGTTTAGGTACCTTTCTTCCCTGCGAGGGATTTCTTAACACAGCTACCGAGGCTTTGGGAGTCTTCTTTATCTTCTACTTTCTGGAAAAACACCCTGTGACCTATAAATGCCACAATCCAGACGCCCAACTTCAACAAGACATCCTTTTTACCTAAAAACACTCACTCTCAACTCTTAGATCTTTTAAAGTTTTACCCCACAAAATTCCCCTATTTTTCCACCACTGAATTCCTCAGTCCTGCTTCCAAGGATTTCTTGAATACCACGGGGCTTTTTCTCAAGATTTACCCCCCCAACCTTCCCTATGTGCCCACTGCTCATCGCCTCATTTTTTCCTCAATGTGTTCGTTCTCCACCCCAGAGAGTTTGTCAAGTGTTGCCACCAAAATGTTCCCCATCTGTCCACTACTGAGTTCTCCATTTTGCCTCCAAAATATTCCTTCTCTCCCCTCCAGATTGCATCCACTTTTACCCCCAACATTTTACTTCCTCTACAATATTGATTAAACCTTTTCCACCCCAAAAATGTGCATTCTCTCCCTTAAACAGCACCTCAGCTTTTACCTCAAAAATGCCCCAGAGAGAAACTCAGATTCAGCCCCCAAACTCCCATTTTCCTACACAAACAGTTCTTGTGGCCCCTCTCAATTCCCCCAGGGTTTCAGCTGAAGGAAGAACTGGAAGCCTATTCCCTCATCTCCGTCCTTGTTTTGCTTTCCTGGAAAACCTTGCGATCCCACACTTTCTCCAAGAGATCTGCTGGGAGTACTGGAAGGTTTGCTCTGTCAGAGCGCCAGGGGGGTTTACAGCACTTGTTCCTCTGCATCTTTACCCTTTTATCAGGTTTCTCCTGGAACGGTGTTGTGGGAGAAGCTTGGAATTACCAGAAATGGATCAGGTTCACATTTTTGCCCCACCAGTTTTTATCCGGTTTGAAACTCCTGGAATTACCCTCAAATGTGCCCTAGAACACTGCTGTGAAAGGATCAATGAGAAGAACAGCCTGAAAGCAGAAAACCACCTCCAGCAGCAGCCAGAATGATCCCATTTCTCTTCTTACCTGGTCCTGCCAGAGCTCCCAACAGCCATTCCCATTCCAAAACAAGAGCTGTGGAAGACATTCCTGCTGTCCGTGAGGGTGAGGTGGCAGTTCTGGATGTTCTTTGCTGTGGAACCAGACAACAAACAGAGTGTAAATGATCTTGGTGGTCCCTTCCAAGCCAAACCACCCCGTGATTCCATGCGTGGATCAGCACCTGTCCCAGCTCCACTCCAGAAACCTCCTCCCACTAACCCAGAACTTTCCTTTTTCTGCTCAACATCAGGGATTTGCTGCCGAGTGCCCCGGGCAGGGGACGCCTCAGCCTTCCCTGGGACCGCAGCCTTCCCTGGGACCGCAGCATTCCCTGGGACCGCAGCATTCCCTGCGCTGCCTCAGCACTCCCTGCGCTGCTGTTCCACGCCGATCCCGTGGTCCAGCGCCTGTGCGGGCTGCAGTGCCGGGCTCTCCCCACAAGGCGGCAGCACCGGGAGCGAGCAGCCCCGGCCGGTCCCGCTGGCTCGGGGGGGCAGCTGCGCCTTGAACCCGCCCTGAGCCGGCGGGGCCGTGAACACAGCGGGCACAAACCCCACCGGTGCCCTTTATTTCACCCTCAGAGGCACAGGATCGCAGCATTTCCTGGGCTGCAAGGGACCCGCAGGGAGCATCGAGTCCAAATCCTGGCCCTGCACCCCAAGAATCCCACCCTGTGCCCGAGAGCCTTGTCCAGACCCAAACTCTGCCCCCAAGACCCTGAAAACACAGCGGGGCTGGGAGAAGGATGACAATGAAGGACTTTTTATATAGATCTCCTTGTATGATCGTTATATAATATTATTAGATAGTCCAGGACCCCATCCCTGTGCCTGGACACCCATCCCTGGGCCGGGGCAGCCATCCCTGGGCCGGAATACCGATCCCCCGCGGCCCCCACCGTCCGCTCGGGGCTGTCCCCGTTCCCCGCTCACCTCCGAGCCCGGAGCAGCCGCCCCGGTGTCCCCGGCCCGGCCGCGCTGCTCCCCGGGCTCCCCGCCATTGCCGCTCCTGGCGAAGAAGGGCGGAAGTCACCGGGACCGCACCAATGTGGCGATTGCGTCAGTGGCTATTCGACCTTCTCAAGATGGCGGCCGGAAGGACCCCGCTCCGTCTATTTGGCTGCCTGAATGCTCCCGCCTGCCCCAGGCGCCGCTGACCCCACAGTCGGTGTCCGCATAGCAGGAAACGCCTCAGAAAATTGCGTGCAAGCGCTGGGCTGGTGTCGGCGTCGGCGTTGCGTTCAGGCAGCCGAATAGACGCAGCTTGGGAGGGGCGGGGGGGGGGGGGGGCTTCCCTGCCGCCATATTGAGAAGGTCAGAAAACAGTGTATACGACCGCCATCTTTAGTGTGGCGGTGACGTAACTTCCGCCCTTCGCCGCCATCTTGGGTGCTGGCAGAAGCCACTTCCGGTCGAGCCGCCATCTTTAGTGTGGTACACTCCAGGCCCCCCCCGCTCTTCACAAGGGCGTCTATTCGGCTGCCTGAATCCGGCCCGGACTCCGACGCCGGCCCCGCGCTTTCCGCGAGATTTTCCGCGGTGCTTCCCGGTGCGAGGACACGGCTGGTGGGGTCAGCGGCGCCGGAGGCGGGCGACTGCTCCACGACCGGCGGCAGGCATCGGCAGGGACACCTCTCAAAGGGGCCTAGTGCGTCCGCCATCTTGAGTGTGGCGGAAGTGTAAACCACCCTCTGCAAGGTCCTGGCAGGTTCTAATAAAAACGTCACTTAACGCCGTCCCGAGAGCGCCCAACTGCGCCTTCCTTTCCAAGCCGCCTCCTTGAGAGCGGCACGCGGGCGGCTCCATTCCGACCGTGCCCGCCCGGTGCCCCCCGTCCGGGTCGCGCTGCGACCGCGCCTCTGCTGCCCGGCAAAACCGGCCCCGCCGGGCCGCCCCCCGCCCTGTCATTCCTCGCGGTCGCCGCCCCGCACGGCGCCCACTCCTCTCCATAGCTGTGGCCCCGCTCACGCACGGCCCTGTCCCTCGGCGCTCCGAGCCGCCCTTCGCCCCTCCCCTCCGCTGACAGACCCAGCCCCGCTCGCTCCCGCTCCTTGCCCTTGCCACGCTCGGCAGCCACCGAGGCCGCCGCCCTCTCGGCTCAGCCGGCACCGGGCGGCAGCAGCGCCGGGGCGCCGTGTCGGGGGCGGCAGTGCCGCGCTCTCGCCACCAGGCGGCAGCAGCGCCGCCCAGCTCAGCCCGGGGGCAGGGACAGAGCAGAGGGAAAAGCCGGCTCTGGGCGCTCTGCAGCTCCTGCAGCCCGAGCGTCTCGGCTCCTGGGGCCAGGCGCTTGCTTCTTTCCTTCCTACAGAAAAACGCCGGCTCGTTATTCTCAAAACCTGCTGATCTCTATTCCCAGCTTCTTATATTCCTGTGTGCGACAGAGTAGAGAGAGAGGGCTGGCTTATTTCAAAATGAATTTACATCTAAATCAGTAGCATTTGCCTATAGATGTAAAAATGAAGAACTTAACAGGTTTTAGTATTCTGCACACATCCCTCCCTGGGAGGAATGGTAAAAAGTTAAAAACAAATGAAATTTAAAAAGTAGAAAGTTAGAAACAAAGTTACAACGGCAGAAATTTATAAACAAACACAGAGGTAAAATACAAGAAACGAACAAATTTCTAAAGGTAGAAAGTTAAAAACAAACAAAGTTAGAAACAAAAAAAAATTAGAAACAAACAAAATTAGAAAGGTAGAAATTTAGAAACAAAGTCAGAAAGGCAAGTGTTGAGCCTTTGACAGGGTACCCTTCCTTCTCGGACCAGGGCGAAAGAGCAGAGGAGGCTGCTGTTCTGCTAAGTTCTTTATTTCACAGTCTCACAGCTGTCTTGAAGGCAGAGTTCGAATGGGGTTACATGATAAAGCCAAGCAGCAGCAGCAGGCAAAACCAGCTTCTTCTATATGCTCCATACACTATATTTTTTCTTACAGAAGTGTGGATTAGATTTGTTAATTGACCAGTAAGATTAACACACGATTCTAGTTTTCTTTTTGCTAACCCATCCTGGTCTAATTCTAACAGTTGTAAGCCTCACACAAGTGTTACATCTGTATTACACAGATTTGCACATACAATTTCTATCAGCTCTTACTATGTGAACACTCCATCTAAAAAATGTGAACAGTGTAATTCTATCTAGATTTTGTCTAAAGTAAAGAATTCTGTGAAAAGGTAACACTGCTGCAGCAAGAGCTGTGTTTAAGATCTTTGCTACAGCTTTTTCATGTTTAAGGCACTTAACATATATTTCTACTAAAAGTTAAAAATCTGTATTTCTATTTCATTTTGGTGTGGCTTCATGGATGTCAGCATGTCCAAAGGTTTTAATTCACACCTAATGCTTTGGCTTCCCTCTGGGCCTGAGGGAACTTCTCTAACAAGAAGGTTAGAAACAAAGTTAGAAAGGTAAAAATAGGGAGAAAAACAAAGGTATAAAGTTTCAAAGTTACAAACAAAGGCAGAAAGGGACAAATCTAGAAAGTTAGAAACAAACAAAGGTAGAAAGTTAGAAAGGTAGCAACAAAAATGTTAGGAATGTAGAAAGGTAGAAAAGCAAAAGTAGAGAGTTAGAAATGTAGAAAGTCAGAAAAGTAGAAACAAAGATAGAAAGTCAGAGATGTAGAAAGTTAGAAACTAACAAAGGTAAAAATGAACAAAGGTAAAAAGAGAGAAAACTTAGAAAGGTGGTACAAAGTCATAAAAGTAGAAACGAAAAAGGTAGAAAGGCAGAAGGTCAGAATGGTAGAAATGAACAAATGTAGAAAGGTAGAAACGCAGAAATGAACAAAGGTAGAAATGTAGAAAGTTAGAAATGAAGAAAGATGGAAAGATAGAAAGTTCAAATGGTAGAAACAAACAAACATGTCAAGTTAGAAATTTAGAAAGGTAGAAAGCAACAAAGGTAGAAAAATAGAAAGGTAGAGAGTCAGAACCAAACAAAGGTAGAAAGTTAAAAAGGCAGAAATGAACAAAGGGAGGAAGTTGGCGAGGCAGAAAGTGCAGAGGCTGGCAGCAGCCATTCCAGCCTTAACGAGAGCCCTGAGTGGGAGAGCAACTTGTTACATTGATCTTCACTTTGCTAAGGGCCTTCTGCTCTCTTGGGAAAGATGCAGAGCAGGCAAATGACTACAGGTAGGAGCACCAGGTGTGACTGTTCTTCCTTCACCTCCCAGAAAGCTGGGGGGTTTCATGTTTGAGTCAGTGGCCTAGAAGGGGCAGAAAGTCTGCCCTGACAAGTGTGGGCATGGATCTGTTTTGTCTTTCCCTGTGCCCATTCCCAAAACTCTCTTAAAACTTTCCCAAAATAGAAACGCAGAAATACTGGGGCTTGTGTAATAAAGAGAGATCCTGCCTGAAGAAACAGTGGTCTCTGTTTGGTTTTTTCCAAGCTGCTACAGAAACCAACAAAGGTAGAAAGGTAAAAATGAACAAAGGAAGGAAGGTGAAAAAGGCAGTTCAAAATCTGTTTATGGCCCCATGAAAAAGAAGTTGCTTTGAGCTGAAAACCTAAGGAGGCTTTAGGCCCCTCCCTGCAGGCACAAATTCCCTCTCTCTGCTTCTTCTTTTTCTGGGGCTGCATTTTGGAGCAGCCCAAGCTCAGGGATCAATCAGGGAAAAAAGAGGATTTTTTTCCCTTCACCTCTGCTTCCCCAGTCTCCTGTGGCCAGGGACATTTAACAGCCCCAATTTAAAGAGCTCTGACCTGCAGACAGCAGGAAAAAGCTGCTTTTTCCTCTGCTGATCCTCAGATGTGTTTTCAGTCCCTGCTAGGCGACTCCCTAATTCCAGCCCTGTAACAAAAGGCCCATTTTAAACCCAATATTCCTATTTCAGGCAGAGCTGGGGGGATTTTTGCTGAGTTTGAAGTTTCTGGAAGCCTTTGGCACTTTGCTTTCGGTGATCCTGGATCCAGCCCAGCAAGAGCTGCCCCAGATCTGGGGCAAGGTGGAAAGAAGGGAGCAGATTAAGACCCTAATCTTGATTCCATCACGGATTTTTTCATCACCAGTCCTGGTGAATCACTTTCACTTTTATTATTCCTCCTGTCCCATTCTCCATCTGGGAGATAAGATCTTCTTCCCTGGGCTTTTTTTTAAATTTAAGGTAGATTGCCCTGACACCTTCTGAGGGAGGATGGATTGACAGCTGAATGGATTTTAGTAGAGGAAACAGCTTTAAAAAGCCAGAAAAAATCTGTTTATGGCCCCATGAAAAAGAAAGTTGGTTTGAGCTGAAAACCTAAGGAGACTTTAGGCTCTGTAAAGTCCTGAATTAATGAGAGTTTCTGTTCTATTCCTAATTTTCAAAGCTTTTGCTTTTAAAGACAAAGTCCATATTAATGTTTTGTTCCAGCCATTACCTGGCCTCGAAATCTGGGACCTCAGCCGTGCTGTTCCCTAATCCCAGGGATTACCCAGCCCTTCTTCCCCTTGCATCCTAAATACCACACAAAAAAAGGGCCGAAGGGCTCATTTCAATTTTCTCTGCAGTGGTTTTATCTCAAAACTTCCTTGAGTGTTTCTCCATTTCTCTTTGAATCTGGGGGCGAGGGGAGCAGCTCCTTTGGAGCTGTGATTTTCCCAGATTTCCCAGGCTTTACGGGAAGGGGAGGAACCCAAGGTCGTTTCCCTCAGTCAGGAATTTTGCTGTGGGAATTCAGCTGCTCTCCAGGCAGTTCTTCTGTCAAACCATTAATCAGCTCGGAAAAGTTGATTAATCTACATAGGGGCTGTGGAGAGAAGGATACAAAGGAACTTTTCCATCATTTTGGGGCTTGAAGAGGGACTGAATTTCCCTCAAAGCTGGGAAGGGCCTGAGGACAATAAAGCAAAGGAGCAGCTTCATCTCTCCCTGGCACAGAGCTCTGGGCTCCATTATGGATACAAATCAATCCCAGCAGGATTTCAAAGGGTTTCTTTAGGATGTCAGGTCCCTCTTTATCAGATCCCTGCTGGGATTCAGGGCCTGCCTGGTCACGGGGTGCTTTGATAAGGGCTGGATTTAAATCCCAGATCTGAGAGCAGACATGAAAGTTCCCTGGGTTTCTAAGGGTTGAAAAGCTCGAGCTGGATTTGCTGCAGAGCTGAAAAATCAGGAAAAGAGAGAGCAAGGAGTGGCCAGCAGGCTTAGGCTCCTGATCACGCCCCTGGGATCCATGGGATCCATAGGATCCGTGGCCTCTGGCACGCTGCTCCAGCACCCTGCAGGGTGACTGACAGCCGGGCAGGGGAAGGAGCCACCAGCAGCTCTGCGATGTGCACCATCCTTCACCTTGCACGTGGCCTAAACAGCCACCAAGCACCGATGGACTGACTGAGCCGAAAATATCGGAGAGATCTCAGTTTGCACTCCAAATTCCCTGCAGCCTCTTCCCTTCCTGATCCATCCCTTGAAGCAGCAAGAGTGGAATTCCTCCCGTGGTTGCGCTTTCCCTCCTGTTTTCCACTCAACAAGAAAAAGCAGCCATGTGAACAGGAGTAAAAGCCCCAAACCCACAAAAAAGCACATTCTCAGCATCACTAATCCCTGCCAAATTGCCAGGAACCTTCCAAAACTACATCCAAGCTTGGAAACAGGGATCCAGTTGTTTGTTTAAGCAGCTATTGATCCAGTCTCTTCCAGCTAATTAAACTATTCACTATTTAAACTCATTAAACTGCTCATCCTGCTCCTGGCAGCCAGAGGCAAAGAAGAAATCGTGTCTAGATTAAATGGTGATGGTGAATGTGCCCATGCCAGTCCTTGGAGAGGTTGGAATTGCATCCCTGTTCCTCTGCTCTCTTTTCCTTCCTTTTTCCTGCAGTGATTCCCACCCGGATTCCTCAGCTCCAGCTCTCTGAGCAGCCTCAGGGGGAGCATTTCATCCCCTTGGAGCCAACTCCATTTGGTGCATCCTTCATGCCTCAACCACCCCTAAAAGCAGGGAAGTGCTGATGGGCAGTGCAGCTGCTTCCACTCGGGAATGTTTCCAGTGGAACAGGGAGGGAATTCTGAGAAGCTTCCACCCACTGCACGTTATTGCTGGATAAAAGGTGAGGCAGCAAAGGATCAACAAAGGGAGATTTCAGCAAGACAAAGTCCAGACAAAGAGGCTGCAAGTGTGGCTGGGGCTGCTAAACTGGGAAAACTGCAAGGTCAGGCTGTGGGAACATGGATTATACTGAGGTCTGGAACTGGTGTTGGGAAGAGAGGGAGAAGAAGGAGAAGGAGAAGGAGAAGGAGAAGGAGAAGGAGAAGGAGAAGGAGAAGGAGAAGGAGAAGGAGAAGGAGAAGGAGAAGGAGAGAAAGGGCCCAAAGTAACTGCACAGAGAATTTCCTTACCATGAGCCAGGCTCATTCCCTGAGCTGACCAATATCTCCGAGCTCCCCTTCATGGCACAGCCGTGCCAGCAAAGAACAGAAGTTCCTGCCGCTCCCACTGGAATTCTGTAGCATGCCTGGCATTCCATACGTTCTGCTGCCTGAGAATTCCTGCAGCCGTCCTTGGGAAGAGCAGTTCACTGCCACAGGAGGAACAAGAGGAAAGCAGTTGCCACTCTCTGGTTCTGTGCTCTGTAAAAAGTAAAACCAGATAAAGCTCCATAAAGCTGGAACCATCTCCAACCTCGGGACAGCTCTCTTCCCACTTCTGTGAGAAAAGTGTGGATGGGCAATTAGGAAGGAGATCATCATGCAAATGGGCAAGGGGGGGAATTAAATTCTGCTGCTTTCTGATTGAGGCCTGCTTCAATTTGCAGCCTTTATAATATCAGTTTAATGGGACTTTTTGTGCTTTAAAGAGGTTTTTATTAGCTGGGGGTTGTCCCTGCCTGGACTGAGGCACAGCACAATGAGTCTCCTGCCTCCTGAAGCCGTGTCGTTATCCCAGCATCTGAAATTAAAAACCAGCACTCTGGGAAACCTCTCTACTCTGAGGAGAAGTGTGAGGAGTGTTTGGGTCTGTGGAGAGCCTGGAACAGCTCTGAGAGACACCAAACATCCTGTGGATCCCAATAAAGAGCAAAACATTCCAGCAGCTCCTTCCAACACCGCCCTTGTAGGGAACTCTGTCACCCCAGTGGGTATTTGTGGGAGTAAGGAAGAAATCCCACTGATGACCTCAGTGTGATCACCTCTGGTTCGTCTGGGGATAAATCTCCTTTATCCTTCTGGGAGAATAAAGGAATCCAATGCTGCCTTAATCCCCTGCTCCTCGGAGTCTGGATTTCCAGAATCCATCTCCTGGCCCAGCATGGGAAGGGTTGTCCAGCGCTGGAACAGCTGCCCAGGGCAGTGGTGGAGTCACCAACCCTGGAAGTGCTCATAAAATACATGGATATGGCACTTGAGTGTTCATAAAATACATGGGGAAATACATGGGTAAATACACAGATAAATATATGGATAAATGTATATGGATAATCCATGGATAAATATGTATGGATAAATACATAGTACTTGAGGTCATGGGTTGATGTGACCATGGTGGTGGTTGATGTTTGGACTTGATGATGCTAAAGGCCTTTGCCAGCCTCAACAACCCCAGGATTCCATTATTTTCTGCCTTTTTCTCCTGCTCTGGGGCTGAGAAACTCCTTGAGCGGAGCAGCAGTGGGAGCAGGGAGCCACAGGCTGCACATCAGAGCTCTGCAGGCACTTTTAATCCACCTCTCTTCATGTTCATGGAAGATGGCACAGGAAATCTCTCAGCCCCAAAGCATCTCCCCAGCTCTGTACATCCAGGACAAATCCGAGGTGAATGAACCCCTCTGTGCTCCTTCCAGAGCCATTCCAGCGGCAATCAGAGGCAGCAGTTCCTAGAGAAACGGCTCCTATCCAATTTAGGAGCCTTCCCTTGGGGAGGAGACATCCATTTCCCCTTCTACCTGTCATTCTTCTTCATTTATATTATGACACACGTGGCGGGGGGCGGTGCCCGGGGCGGAGCCACATGACATGTACAGCAGGGGGCGGGGCCAGGGCCACGTGACGCAGGCCAGGGGGGTGGCGACCAGGGCCAGGGGGCAGCGACACATGGGTGGGGGGGTGGGAGCCTGTGACAAATGGGGGGTAGAGCTTAGGATGAGTGATAGGTGTGGGTGGTGTGTGTGCACACACCAAAAAATTGGCTAATTGACTAATTATCCAATTATCTAATTCAATTAGTGCTCTAGATGGGAGTAGCTATGTAATGATTAATCAATTCAATTAGTTACTCCCATGTGGAGCACTAATTAGGGGCCCTATATACTATATATAAACAGAAGAAAAAAATAATAGAGTCTGGTGCAGCAGTAGAACTTTTAATGCTCCCTGGGAGTAAAAATTTTATATGTAAAACTTTTTTTTTTTTACTCCCAGGGAGCATTAAAATTCTACTGCTGCTTTTTTAAAATTTAAGCTATAAATAAAAATAAAGTTTATTTCTAACATAAAAGTTAGAAATAAAGAGAAAGAGGAAAGTAAAGTTGAAAAGTTAGGGTTAGAGGGAAAGAGAAAAGCAAAGCTAAAGAGTTAAAGTTAGAGAGAAAGAGGAAAGTAAAGTTGAAAAGTTAGAAAGAGGAAAGTAAAGCTAAAGAGAGAGAAAGAGAAAAGCAAAGCTAAAGAGTTAGAGAGAGAGAAAGTAAAGTTAGAGAGAAAGAGAAAAGTAGAGTTAGAGAGAAGAGGAAAGAGAAAAGTAGAGTAGCACAGGAATAAAGACAAACAGGAACAAAGAAACAGAGTTAAAGAGAAAAATAGAGAAGGACAGAAACAGAGTTAGAGTAAAAGAGAAAAAGAGAGAGACGAAGCAATAAGGAGAAAGAGAAAAGCAAAGAAACAGAGTTCTAGAGAAGCAAAGAAATGGAGTCAAAGACAAACAAGGAAATAGTTAAAGAGAAATAGGAAAATAAACCTAGAGAGAAACATAATTGGAGAGAAACATAATTGGAGAGAGTGAGAAGAAGAGAAACTGAGAGACAGAGGTAGAAACAGTGAGAAAAAGAAAGACACAGAAATAATGATAGGGAAAAGTAAAATGAGGAATAGACTAAAAAGTAAAGCAAAGCAAGAAATACAGTGAAAAAATGACTAAACCACACCAAAGAAAGACGGGGGGGGGGGGGGGGGGGGGGAGGGGCCTGGATATCTTTATTAGGGTTTATTCAACTTTATTGAATGGATTTTTGTATTTACACTCTAGCACAATATACGGAAACAACAATGTATACAAATAAAGTACAAATACAATCCATATACACCCTGGTAAAAGTCCAATTTGCATACAGAGCAATACATGGAAATGCAGCAGCAAACACAAATACAGACCAATACAGAGCAACACAAGCCAAATACATATCAATACAATATAACAATTTTTCTATTTCTGGAAAACTTGCTACATTTTGTTTTATTGTTAGAGGAAACCCAAAACAACAGCACCACAGGGAGAACATAACAGTCATCCATCACACACACCCCTCTCAGCTTCCACACAATCCCACCATCATCTCAACCACTCTCCCCACCCAGGCCCCTCGGAAACAGGGCTCCCGAGACCCTCCAAATCGTCCTGCCTGACAAAACCCCGGCCCCGGCACGGTCTGCACCCAAACTTTGGCAATGAACATCGCCTCACAGACCGCTGGGACCGAGGGAAAAAAAACCTGAGCCCGGGGGGGGGGGGGGGAACCCCAGCTGGGGTTTTTTTATTCTAAATTTAAAAATGTATTGAAAAACCTGAAAGGCAAAAACCAAACACACAAGGTTAGAACCATTCCACACACACACTCTCACAGGCAGACACAACCACATAGGCAGACACAACCTCTCACACACAGATACAGACAGTCACACGCTCTTCAGCTTACACACTGACTGCAGCCATTCATCAAAACACTCCACCGATGAAGATACTTTGATACATCTTCCCTGGCTGCCGCTCCTCGATGTCGAACCATAGATTCCGGGAAAAATCGGTAGCATCGGTGACCATGGAGATCCAAAGCCGCCTCGGGACCTGCAAGAAAATGTGAAGCGGTCAGAGAGTGGCCCGTGGCTAGGAGTTATCCCCACACCAGGCCCATAAATTTTCTGCCCAAAACCCCATAGAAAATAGATGAACCCTTAAGTTTTATGACTGTTCTACCTAACTGTGACTCTACGTGCCAGGGCAGGGTGGCTAAGCGGCGCACGGACGGGCAGCACCCCAAATTAAGACAAGGTGACACAAGGGCTCGAGATGAGTCTCCAGAAGATTAATTCTCGAGTGCAATACACTTAGAGGCGATGGAACCTACTGAAATACTGCGGTCATGGAGGGAGGGTCCGATACCCTCCCTACAGAAGTCCAAGGGAATGGCATGTGAAAAGAAGCCAGTACCAAAACTGAGAAGGAAGATGGATGAGAACATTTTGTGTACTTCCTCCAGTTTCAAGAAGTAAGAAGGTAAAGATGCCAGAATAAGCCCCATCTGGGAAAGTAGGCAAGTAGAGTACAGCCAATATGGCCCAGAACAATGCAAAAAAATCACTGACATGCAACGAAGCCCTGTGACACAGAGGACAATGGACACTACGTAACAAAGACACAACCTACAGAACACAGACACAAGTTGAAACTGCCCAGCAGTTTCACCTGATGGACCCAAGATTCCTACAGCAAGATGAACCAGAGGCCAATGATGCCAAAGGAAAGAAAGCTCTATGGCAATAGCACATGATGGCGAAACATAAGTCCTTACAAGAAGTTAGTACCAAAGCTGTTAAGAGGATGCCCAAGAAGCTCAGTAGGCCTAGAGAAGAAGGCAACAACTGCTAGGGGACCGGAGCGATCGCTCCGGACCCAAAGGCGAGCTCCTCGGGCAAAAAGATCTGCGATGACATCGAGACTCAGAGAAGGCTGATGACATGAAGCTCGTGAGAACACGGAGACGGGTCGGAACCGTCCTGCCCGGCAAAAGGTCGGGCGATGCTGAGGAGGAACCCTCTCCCTTATTTCCAAGGGGCCTATCCCATTACAGCCCTCTCCTCTAAGCTAACTTCAAATTGCCTCCTGCAATTCCAAAGGGTTTTCCCTTGTCCCCACCACTGGTCCCAACACTTAGCTTTTGGAAGACGAGCCGACAAAATCCATCCTCAATGGAAATGAACACACGGGCGCCATGGATGTTGATACAGTCCCCAGGGTCTGTTTCGGTGGCTGCAAAAATTCAGAAAAAAAATTCAGACCGCAATGAGACGTCCCAAAAGCAACCCCTTCCGCAAGGCCTGCCTCCCTCCTAAGGGCCGAGGCTCATCGCTTCCCTGCCGCTTCCAAACTTCGGCTCCGCAGCTGCTCACGGTACCTAAGACAACAAAACAGAAAACGTCACTGTGGCCCTCGAGAATATTAATCCCCGGGGGTCCTCCGCACCGGTACCCCAGCTCACCTCAAATCTTCATCCGATTCCAGAGGTGGCCCAGAAAATACCTGCAAAGCAAAAAGGTACATGCTTAGCACACCGCCACATACCGCTTACCTATTACTTGCCCCACTTAAAGGCCAACTCACCTGATTGTCTCTATTTCTTGGCATGTCCAAGGCAGCAGCAGCACCTGCAAAGAAACAAAGCAAAAAACATCCTGAAAGACTCTGAAACCACAACCTCCCCCCTTCAATTAAAGTACACTGCACCTACACCTTAAGTTTGCACCCACCTGGCTGCCAGCATCCCAGACCGGGACATCTTGCTGGTGGACCACCTAAAATGCACAAAAAATAACAGATGCTTAGAGCTGCACCAGAAATTGATAACTGAGCAAGAAAAACTAGTTCAGTCCACCGGTCACCACTTACCTCACTCACTTCACCTTGACGGCTGAGATCCGGCTTGACCTCCTAAAAATAAAGACAAAGAACAATGCTGGAACATAGCCACCATTTACACTTGCCCCACAAACACAAATGGTGACTGACCTTCCTGTGGGAACCCCCTCACCCGGTCTGGGGCGCTCTGCCACGGATTTAATCCCTCCGCATCTGAAAGAAAGCGATGACAAAAGTCAAAGGGCTGCATGAGAACTTAACAGCTCCAGCCATCTTGTGTCAATCTAGGAATACCATCTAGAGGCCAAACTACAGCCTACATCACAAATTACAAGTCCCCAGGCCTTGTCCTATTACACCCATATGCCAGACCATGCAGCAGGGCAGAGCAGCTCCGGGCCAAATTCATGCAGACACCTGTGACACAGGAAAGGACAAAGGAGGGGATGCGATGAAGAGAAAACCCTAGGCGAGAAGAACGATCGCAAGGACCGAGAGAACGAGGAATGAGAGGACCTAGGCGAGACTGACGGTGAGCCGACGAGGCTCGAAGAACCCTGGCAGAAGAAGGACTTATTCTGAGAACCACAAAGACGGATGCCCGAGAATCATACAGTCAGAACCCTCTACCACACTTCACATTCTGACAAGTCCTAATCCGCTATAATGGATCATTGCGGCATACAGCTGTGAATACAGCTCAGAACAAGACCGTAAAAGACATCCGACTCGACGCTTCTAAAGCGAGATGCAATTCTGATGCGCCTCCAAGCTCTCGCGTCAAAGGATCGATGGTATCGGCACTGGGCCGAGGAGCACCAAGAGGAGAGATGCTAAGAATAACACCCAGCATTTCCAATAAGCACCTCAAAGGGCTAAGGCAAAAGACCTGCAACAGAAGATGCCCAAAAGACACAGAACATATAATAGAAAAGTGACACACACCGGGACTGCTCTACTCACCTCGGCATTGTGATCAAAAGTGAGACTTGCCCTTTATGTGGGCTAAGGGGCCCCTTCCTGGACATCCCCACCTCCAAAGCTCACTCAAAAATCCCTCCCGGCAAGCCCTGACCCAACACCTCACATTCATTCCCTCAGTGGATTGTAGCCCTCAACTTATCTCTCAGACATCTGGAGATGGGAATCCTCCTCAGGCACAACAGAAGGCTGGCTCACCCTCTGGGAAGCTCCTGTCGTCACCGGGCTGTCATCTCCTAGTCAACCACAATAAAGAAAACCAAACACCACTACAGGAACTTAGTGGCACGTCAGCCAAAGCTCCAACAATTCCACTACTCACCGTCTCCTAAGAAGGCTGGGGTCCTCGGACCGCACGCTTCAGCCACGCTCCGAGGCCGACGCCGTCGTCGCGGGGTATGCCTGGGTTAAGAGGAGACAAGGTGTTGTGGCATTGCTGAAACTTAAGTGGACCCTCCCTCCCTCCCCGACTCATCACAACTCCTCGGCCATGGATGTACCGGAAGGTACCTCAGAACAGAAAATGTAAAGGCTTCATTGCAGAGTCCCGTAATACTTCCAGAGCGCTCACGACAGTGGTGAAGCGGGTCCATCGGCCGATTGGCGAGGGGCTTCGGCGTAATACAAGCGGACCACCTAAAACACACAAATGACAATGGATGCTTAGAACTGCACCAGAAATTGATAACCAAGCAATAACAACTCATTCTGTCACTGCTTACCTCACTCCATCGACCTTGACTGCTGCTATCTGGCTTTACCTCTTGAAAGCAAAGACAAAGAACAGTGCTGTAACATAGCCACCATTTACAGTTGCCCCACAAACACAAACGGTGACTGACCTTCTTGTGGGAAGGTGGGAAACCGCCTCACCCGGTCTGGGGCGCCCTGCCACAGATTTGATCCATCTGCATCTGAAAGAAAGCAATGACAAAAGTCAGAGTCCTGCATGATAACAGCTCCAGGCATCCTGTGTCAATCTAGGAATACCAGCTAGAGGCCAAACTACACCCTACATTACAGATTTCAAGGCCTTGGGACTTGTCCTACTACACCTATACACCAGACTACATGGCAGGGCAGAGCAGCTCCGGGCCAAACCCATGCAGGCACCTGTGACACAGGAAATGACAAACGAGGAGATGCGATGAAGAGAGAAAACTCCGACAAGAGGAATGGCCGCAAGGACCGAGAGAATGCGGAGCGAGATGATCTCAGCGAGACCGACAAGGCTCGAAGAAGATGCTAACAGAAGGGCTTATTCCGAGAACCGCAAAGATGGATGCCCGAGAATCGTACGGTCAGAATCCTCTACCGCTCTTTGCATTCTGACAAGTCCTGATCCTCTAATGGATCACTGCGGTGCACAGCTGTGAATATAGCTCAGAACAAGACCATAAAAGACCTCTGACTCAATGCTTCTAAAGGGAGATGCGATTCCGATGTGCATCCGAGCTCATCAGTCAAAGGTCCGACAGTATCGGCACTCGGCCGAGGAACACGGATGCTAAGGATGATGCCCGGCATTTCCGATAAGCTGGCCCCTCAAAGGGCTAAGGAAAAAGGCCTAAGACACAAGATGCCCAAAAGACACAGAACATACAATAGACAAGTGACACGACACGCACCGGGACTGCTCTGCCCGCCTCGGCATTGTGATCAAAAGTGAGACTTGCCCTTTATGTGGGCTAAGGGGCCCCTTCTTGGACATTCCCGCCTTCAAAGCTGACTCAAAAATCCCTCCCGGCGAGGCCCGACCCGGCACCCTGCTTTCGTCCCCTCTGTGGGTCGTAACCCTCGACTTATCTCTCGGACGTCCGGGATGGGAATCCGCCTCGGGTGCAAAATAAGGCTACCTCGCTGTCCGGGAAGTTCCTGCCACCTCCTAGTCGGCTACAACAAAGAAAACCAAACATCAGTACCTGAACTTAGTGGCACGTCAGCCAAAACCTGACAATTCTGCTACTCACCATCTCCTAAGAAGGCCGGGGTCCTCTGGCAGCACGCTTCGGCCACACTCTGAGGCAGACGCCATCATTGCGGGATATGCCTGGGTTAAGAAGGGACAAGGTGCTGTGGAATTGCTTGAACTTGAGGGGACCCTCGCTCCTCCCGCCTCCCTCCCCGACTCGCCGCAACTCCTCCGCCGTTGCCAAAGGTCACCCGCAAGGCACCTTGGAACAGAAAATGTAAAGGCTTCATTGCAGAGTCCCATAACACTTTGGGAGGGCTCACGAGGGCGGCGAGCCGGCTCTGTCAGCCGGTCGGTGAGGGGATTTGGCATAATACAAGTGGACTGCCTAAAACACGCAAATGACAATGGCTGCTTAAAGTTTAGAGTACCGGCACTCGGCACCTGAGCAATAACAACTTTTTCCTTCCACCGGTCACCACTTGCCTTACTCACTTGACCTTGACTGCTGCTATCCAGCTTTACCTCCTAAAAATAAAGACAAAGAACAATGCTAGAACACAGTCACCATTCACACCTGCCTTGCAAAGACAAATGGTGACTGACCTTCCTGCGGGAACCCCCTCACCCGGTCCAGGGCGCTCTGCCACGGATTTAATCCCTCTGCATCTGAAAGAAAGCGATGACAAAAGTCAAAGTGCTGCATGAACTTAACAGCTCCAGGCATCCTGTGTCAATCTAGGAATATCATCTAGAGGCCAAACTACACCCTACAGAACAAATTCCAAGTCCCCAAGCCTTGCCCTATTACACCTATAGGCCCGACTGTGCAGTAGGGCAGAGCAGCTCCAGGCCAAATCCCATGCAGGATTTGCATGCAGCAGATGACAAAGGAGGGGACACAACGAGAAGAGAAAACTCTCGGCGAGAAGAATGACCGCAAGCACATCAAAGGGCTAAGGCAAAAGACATGAGACACAAGATGCCCAAAAGACACAGAATACACAACAGACAAGTGACGCAACATGCACTGGGACTGCTCTGCCCTGCGCACCTCGGCATTGTGATCAAAAGTGAGGCTTTCCCTTTATGTGGCCTAAGGGGCCCCTTTGTGGGTAGCCCCGTCTCCAAAGCTGACTCAAAAATCCCTCCCACCAACCCCCCACCCAACACCCCGTTTCATCCCATCGACTTATCTCTCAGACATCCAGGGATGTGAATCCTCTTCGGGTGCAAAAGAGGGCCGCCTTGCCATCCAGGAAGCTCCTGCCATTGCCGGGCTGTTGTCTCTTAGTCAGCTACAATAAAGAAAACCAAATATCAAGGCTTGAACTTAGTGGCACGTTAGCCAAAACCCAACAACTCCACTACTCACCGTCTCCTAAGAAGGCCGGGGTCCTGGGGCCACACACTTTGGCCACGCTCCAAGGCTGACGCCATCATCCCAGGGTATACCTGAGTTAAGAGGAGACAAGGTGATGCGGCATTGCTGAGACTTGAGCAGACCCTCGCTCCTCCCCCCTCCCTCCCCGACTCACCCCAACTTCTCGGCCATTGCCAAAGTCTGCCCGGACGGTATCTTTGAATGGAAAGGGCAAAGGCTTCATCGCAGAGGCCCATAATGCTTTGGGAGGGCTCATAAGGGCAGCAAGCCGGGTACATCGGCCAGTCGGTGAGGGGGCTTGGCATAATACAAGTGGACCCCCTAAAACACACAAATGACTGGGGATGCTTAGAGCTGTACCAGAACTTGGCACTCAAGGAATAACAACTTTTTCTTTCCACCTGTCACTGCTTACCTTGCTCATTTGACCTTGACTGCTGAGATCTAGCTTTCCCTCCTAAAAATAAAGACAAAGAACAATGCTGGAACACAGTCACCATTTACACTTGCCCTGCAAAGACAGATGACGACCGACTTTCCTGTGGGAGCCCTCTCACCCGGTATGGGGCGCTCTGCCACCGATTTAATCCATCTGCATCTGAAAGAAAGTGATGACAAAAGTTAAAGGGCTGCATGATAACTTAACAGCTCCAGCCATCTTGTGTCAATCTAGGAATACCATCTAGAGGCCAAACTACACCCCAACCACCGTTTACACCTTCCCTGAAAAGCAGAATGGTTACCTGACCTTCCCGGCAGAGAAGGGGCAAAACAAAAGGAAAAGGCAGGTATCGATGTAGGGTCCGAAAGCATTGTGTTGGCCGTGGTAGTTTCCATCTGAAATCACTTGACCGTGATCTCTATCCGCAAGGGTCTCTGTCATTTTGGAATAGGGGTTTGAATGCTGTGGACCACCTGTAAAACACAAAAACACCCAAAGGATGCTTATAGTTTTATGACTAGTACAACACCTCTGGTAGCATCTAGGTCTGTGCTGGAATCAATACTTATCTCTGTTGCTGGTACCCAGCTGGCTCACGATCTCCCCGGTGCCGACACCCGGCCGTGACAAGCACTTCACGTCTTCAAAATGAAACAAAATGCCAAACAATGAAGTAAACATAGAGCCGAAATTCAGGCTTCGCTAGGAGGTTGGGTGCCGACCTGCCTCGTCGCCGTGCTCCTCTGGCCTCCGCCATTTGTAGCAGGTTTACATCCTATCCCTCTGCAAAAGAATTATTTGTCAAAGTCACTTAGACACACACAGGGCAAGTTTAACCTTTCCCAGGTTCTCATTTCTCAAAGCAAACCGCCTAGGATCTGACAACAGCATGCATTAAGACAAAGGACTAGAAAACTGCGAGACGCCGCCATACCACTCCCGCCGAACCCCGCACGGACCGGCCGTGGTTGCTCCGTCTGCATTGTGGCTCAGGTGGTTACGCAAAGATAAAGGTTACCCGTAAAGTCTTCTTTCTATTCCACCTACCCCCCAGTCTATTCCACAGGGCAGAGCAGTTCCAGGCTAAACACAAACTTAAACAACACATTATGCTACAAACAGTGTGACACAAGGATGATAAAAAAAGCTCTCGGAGAGAAGAATGACGGTGAGGACTGAGATGACGCCAAAAGAGATGACTGATGGCATAGCGACAGTAGACGGAAGCAGCTCTAAGGAGCAGAAGAAAAGACTGTAATAGAGTGACCTATTATAAGAACTGTCAGTCACGATGATCAAGAGGGCTGCAAAACAACGCTATGTTCAGAATGCTCCCCATATCCTTACAATGTTATAAGCCCCAGGACATTACAACTCACGGCTGGAAAGGATGTATGGCAATACAGCTGGGAATGAGGCCTCAAAAGACATCTGACTCAACACTTCTGAGATGCGATCCCAAGACACGGCTGAGCCTGTCGGTAAGAGAACAAAAGATATCGGTGACATGCCGAGAAGTGCAAATGTTCGAGAACCTAGAGATGATGGCTGACACTTGCCATAAGGTCCTCAAGGATAAAAGGCAGACATATCTGATCCAAGGGATCCTGAAGACACGCTAGACAACACAACACACCAGACAACACAACACAGACTGGAACTGCTCTGCACTGCATACCCTACGGTTGCAATCAAACGTAGAGCCTCTCCCTTTAGCTGTCCTAAGAGGCCCCTTAGAGAGCATCCCTTACCCCTGCACTAATTATTAAGTTTTTCCCAGGAATTTCCAACTCACTACCCTGCTGCCATCCTATCTCCAGGTCGTAGCCCCCAACTTATCTTTCGGATGACCGGCAACATGAATCCACGTTGGATGTGAAATGAGTCCTCCTCAGTCGTCTTGGAAGGCCCCATAATAGCCAGGTTAGCCTCTTAGTCAGCTACAATAAAAAAAAAAAAAAAAAAAAAAATCAAGATCAATGCACAAATCTAGTGGCATATAGGCCAAATCCCCACAATTCGGCTACTCGCCACCTCCTAAGCGCATCCAGGTGCCTGGGTCTCCAGCTTCACCCAGAATCAAAAGCTGTGGCCATTATTTCAATAGACACGTGAGACAGCGAGGGGCAAAGTTATATGGTATTTCTGTGAGTGCGGTAGATGCATTTGTGTGCTTTAAGATGTATAAATGCATCTGCTGTGCTTGGGAAAAAGCCTTAGGTAGCCCCAAATAGACACCTTTTCCCACCCTACGGCCTTCAAAACCCCTTCTGGCACTTCCTAAGCCAGCTACCCTGCTCACACTCTCCCAGCTGCAATCCATAACTTACCTATCAGAAGCCACAATTTTGGATATCTTCTTTGATATGGGCAAGGTCCCTTTTATGACACAATGAATGCACTAAAAAAATTTGAAGCTTCATACTCAATACAACCTGGAAGTTACAATGCTCCTAAAGAAAAAAAAACAAGAAGAAAAACTGAAATTAGAAAAGCACCTTACCACCCCTGAGCACTCAAGCCAAAATTATGAGCCTAAATACTCCCTGTGTTCAACACTATCTTCTTCACAATGTTTTCAAAAACCTCTGTTGGTTTAGAGGCCAAAAGCATTTACTGGGGGAAAAAAAAAACCTGATATAAGCTGAAAGGCCCCCTTCATTGAAATGAGAGAAGATCTCTCATCCCACTCAATCCCAGGGAGGAAATGAATCCCTTTAGCAAAGGCTGGGGTTAATATACCCCTGGCCAGGTCCACCTCTTATTCCCATCATGCCCCAGAAAAGGGAGGAGGTAATTACCACAAGGTATAAAAGCTGTCAAAGGCGCTGTAGCTGCTTGGCTCCTCTGATTTAAATTCAAAATGAGTAAAGAGCTGGAGAGAGAAAAAATGCTCTTCAGGGAATTGATGATACCTTCTTTTTTACTACAGCTACATCAAACAAAAGGGCAGAGACCAGCTAAGAAATAAAACTTTGTATTTTGGCAGCATAGATAGCTAAGTGGGATAACTAGCTGTTAATTTGCACAGTTTTTCCTTAGTGATTAGTAAGTAGTACTTCACATGTGACTAAGTAGTATGAATGGTGAAGCTCTTATTGGGACCTCTAATTAGGGCTAGATACATTATAAATAAAAATAAGAAAACTAATAAATTCCTGGGTGCTGTTAGGGTTACGTATGTGCTGGGCTTGCTCCCATATGAGATATTTGGTACCGGGGCATGGGTAGAAGTGCCCTGAAATGCAGATTTAAACCCTTAAAATGCTGAAAAAGGGAGCACTTCCTTTAACTGAACCCCTAAAATGAGAAAATGGGGTGTTTACCTCCACTTAAACCAATACGATGGCAAATAAATGGTTTCTCCCCTTTAATTTAATCCCCTAAAATATTTGGAAAAGAGGGGGTTTCCTCACTTTAAATCTCTCAAATGACACAGAAAGAGTAATTTTTCCCTCAGCTCAAACCCTTAAAAAGGGGGACAACTGGGCTTCCCCCTCCATTTACACATTTGGATGATGAAAATGCAGGAGTTACCCTTAATTCAAACCCATAAAATAGCACAGTCAAGGTTTTCCCTTTCCACTTAAACTAGAAAATAATGGAAAATGGGGATTTGCTGTCAATTGATACCCCTAACAGCATAGAACGGGTGGGGTTTCCTTCAAATGATACTATTAAAATTGCAGGGGAAGGGGATTCCCCCTCAATTTTGATAGAGACAGTTATGGAAAAGGAAGTTTTTTCCCTCAATTTAAGCCCCTTTTCTCCTAATAATACCTCTCTTTTCTGGGGGCTCTGGGGAGGGACTGAGAAGATAAAAGGGGAAAGTTGAAAGTTTCCCCATGGCACCCCACATGCTGCCTGGAGTGCTCAGGTGCCCAGGTACATCTGGCTGCTCCCTAGCTCCTGCTAGGATGCTCCAACTGTTGTTCGTGGAGGGACACTCGGGATACCTTCATCAGCCCCTCTGAACTAGTAGCTCCCTGTGCAGGTGTGCCCGGGCAACCCTCTGAAAGGAGCTGGTCATTCCTGGACCTGCTGTGCCTTGGAGTGGGGGGTGAGGTGGAGAAAGGCCCTGCCGGTCGTTCCCTCCCATACATGGGCCGTTGTCTGTCCCTGAAACACCGGGGTGCCGGGCTTTCCCTTCTGTGGAAAAGAACCGGCCTTCTCATCCGGGTGCCCGTGGCCGAAATTGGGATTCTGCCTCCAAAACTCCCTATGTCCTAGCTTTGTAATTACCGAGGAAATTTCCCTTAGATCATCAGCGATTACCGGTAATTTTTTCTCTGCAATCATTACTGAATTGTGTTTCTGTGGAAGTGTTTGACACATCCCTTGAGGGGACAAGGGTTTGGCCAGGTTTTTTATGGCTAATCCTGACAGGCCCCGACAGAACCCAAGCCCCCCATCGCTGGTCTACCCCAAATTTCCGTGAAATATTGATATAGTTTATAAATACTCCCTTTGCCTGCTACTCAGTCTTTCCCTGTCCATCCAGGGAGCAGATTACTCCATCCTTTACTCCTGACCACAGCTCTCCTGCCCAAATGCCGGTTCTCACAGACAAGAACTAAGCAGAGAACTACTACAAGTGTTGGCTTTTAAAGTAAAATTCTTATTACATCTGGCTAAATGATCAAAATAAATACAAGTATTGATGGTCACTGGGCGAAAGCTTTTCAGAACAGAAAATATCCATTTTGATAGCACAGATCCCATTTTGACAATAATGTGAAGGTGGGGAACAAGCAGACAGCAAACAGCTTCCACTGCTTCTTGCTCCAGACACTACTGCAAGTGCAGCTTCCCTGGAATTTCATGTCCAGTGTGTCTCTTCCAAGCTCAGCAGGTGAACGAACAGGTACTCCAGGATTTACTTCGTTTGTACTTCAGGCAGCACAGACCCTCCACGAAGAACTGGAATCCAAGGGTAGATCTAAAAATGGTCCTTCCTCCCACTTACCACTCCACACTTTCTCCTTCCGCAGGTAGGATGCAGGTGCCTCGCAGAGGCAAGAAAACTGCCTTTCAATTCAGTACAAAACCTGCCTGGAAAAAACAGGACGCTGGGACCGGAAGCCAGCAGCAATTCCTTAGTGTCTCTGTTCACAGCTGTTCTCCTGCTGCTTTTCTTGACAGCGGCTTTTCTTTCAAGGTCATTCCTGTATGGTTTTATCTTGACAAATGTTTTAGAAAGTTGAGATCCTTGAGAACTGTTTCATCCTGATGTTTTCAGTGCTGCGCTTGCCACGATCCTTTGGATGCCCTAACTGCGCATCCAATTCAGGGAACACCAACTTAGCCCTGGGCTGGGAAACAAAAGACAACAAACATTTAAAAATCGTCCCTGCCTTGAGGGTGTTCAGGCCCGGGAGAAAGCCCTTCTCACCACCCTCTTGGCCTCTTCCCAGTCCGAGTAACTGGAAATGTGCATCCAAACCCGAGTTAGACAGATCGGGGTGTGTTCTGCACACCAAAGGCCACAGCCCCAAGCACTGGGAGCCTGAAGATGCTCTGGATTACAATTCAGAGCCTCAGTGAACCCTGCAGAGTAAAGCCAAGTGGTTTCTCTTTCTCTGAGGGAGGAAAACGCATGACAGCAAGGGCTGTCCCAGCTGACCTGGCCCTCGTGGGGTCAGCTGAACAGGATAACCCATTGAGTCTTGCTCTGCTGTTGAAAAACACTACAAGCCCTGTGGCTCTAGGGTTCAAAAGCTACTTTTTAGGTCAGCCAAAAGGCCTCTGGCTGGGACAATTCACTGAATTCACTGGCAGATCCCAAGATCTGTTTCAAAGTGCATAAAAACCTACACCTACACAAAGGTCCCAAGCACAGTGGAGTTAAAGGTGCTCTGAGCACGGGTTCCTTGAACTTCAGGGAAATGATCCCGAGTCTGGCTTTGGGATGCTCCCACCTGCACCTTGTGCTCTCCACACCAGCCATCCTGCCTGGGAAGGCCAGGGGTTTTGGACGCCCTCTGGGAACCCCCAGACCCCCTGCCAGTGAGCAATGGCGCTGTCTGTGCCTGCAGCCCTCACCCCAATTTTTGTCAGTGGGTGGTTCTTGATGCGGCAGTTGGGGACAGAGGTAAGGAGTGGCCCTGGCAGTGCTGGGGCAGCAGTTGGACCTGATGGTCTCAAAGGGTTTTCCAGCCTCAGGGATTCTATGGGACAGCCTGTGACTGACCCAGCTGCACAGACAGGCATGGGAAGCTGTTACACACAGATTATATTGCCATGAGCCAGAGCACTTCAGGGCATCCTTGAGAGAGTTGCAGAGAGCAGGAAAAAAAATACACAGTTACAGCACTGATCATGCTCTGTGGTTTGTAAGTGGGGCATGATCACCATTTTGTTCTTGTCTTGATAGCTCCAAGGAAAATAACTGTTGAGCTGGCAGCAAAGATGCCACCTTCCTGATACTCCTGGCCCAGAACGATGGCCCAGCAGGCAATTGTGGCAATCTGAATTATTTGTGCAGCTCAGAAGCTGCACATCCCTAGACCAATCCCTTGGGAGCATGAATCTTCCCACAGGCATTTTGTACTTCAGTGTGTACTTTCAGCACACTGGGACCGTTTAAATCAGAATGAGGTCACTTGGTGACAGCACAGCATTAGACCAGAGATATCGAGAGACTCACCAGACAACATTCACTGTGGACTCTCTGTGGATGCTAAAAGGCAGGAGCAGAGAAATTTTCCAGCTCTATAGTTTGTGAAGTTTTTCCTTTCTCATCCTCTAGCTGAAAAACAGAGAAATCCAGCTTCTCACAGCTTCTCTGTGAGAGCTTTCATTCTCGTGAGAACTGGACGGGTAACAGTTTGTAAGAATGTGAACTATTTCTACACCTGCTATTGTTGTCAGAACACTAGAATTGTTTTCAGTCTTGTGAGAATAATATTTGGAAATGGGTGTCTTACTGCTCGGCCTATCACCTTGAGAGGTGGTGAGTGAATAAGCCAATCATGTAATTTCTTTATTGCGAACTACACTATAAAAGAGGAGAAATTCATTAAATGAGGTCTTAACTCTGCTTTGGCCATATCTTTTAACCTGGACCTATGTCGTGATTCACCGTTCTCTGGGGATAACAGCGACAGACTCTCCATTCCCATTGTTCTGGCTGCAGCATCCTCATTTCTTACAGGTCTGTTTCAAAGACTCCCCTCAAAATATGGATCGCTGGTCCCAGTAGGGAATCCCCAAGGGCATTTTTACTCCCTGCAAACTGCAGGAATGACCAAGAACAGGCTCTGTCATAGGAAAAGCAGAGGATTGTGATGATTACACAGCTCTCCCTGTGAGGGCTTCAGTTTCTACCTGCAGTCCCTGAGCAGCTCTGCCTTGGTCCCACCCGCCTGCTCCAAAATGCCTCCGTGGGGTTTAACTCCAGCTCTTTGGATCTGCC
Source organism: Corvus hawaiiensis (assembly GCF_020740725.1). Classification (NCBI taxonomy): domain Eukaryota; kingdom Metazoa; phylum Chordata; class Aves; order Passeriformes; family Corvidae; genus Corvus; species Corvus hawaiiensis. The sequence goes on from NC_063235.1 coordinate 42,002, forward strand.
CATCCCCACGGCTCTGACAGACAGCACAGCAGGGGAATACCTGAACAGGTACAGCCAGGAGCACACCAAGGCCATCAGGTCTTGCAGCACAGCTTCTTGTGCTTCAGGGCTTCCAGTTTTTTGGTACAGATTCACTGGAATTTAACCTCGTAAAAATCATCTGGCAAGACTTAACATTAACTCAGGAATTCCAGTGCATCCCTGCACCACTGGGATTCCAGCTACTGTACAAGCTGTGAGAGGCAGTGAACAAGCCAGGACCTTACAGGTAAATCAGGTGCCAATCTGTTCAGCCAACAGCAGCTGCAAGAAACACCTTGAGAATTGCTTCAGTTTTGAATTCCTAAAGCAAAACAAAAGCAATTTTCAGATGCTTGGCAAAAGTCCATCCCATTTTAACCAATTTCTGGGACTTGTTCCCAGCCTCCTCATGTTCATTTCCCAGCTCACACGTGGCTGCCAGCCAGCATTAGAGCTGGTTCTACACACAGACGTGCGAGGTTGCTGCGACTTATCATTTCAGCAGTTCCTGGGAACGTGAATATGACCCACATCTCCCACCTGCCCAGCACGGAGTCCATCCAGCACTCACCGAGAGCTGCTGGGAGCTGACATTCTCCCTGCTTCCCGTCTGGGAAACCCTGCCTCCAGCTCCGGCCCCTCCACCTCTCACCTCCTGGGAAGGAGGAGTGCTCCCGACTCTGCACAGCTCCTGCCCTTCGGGGGAGCAGGGGGAATGGCGAAGGCTGCTCTAGTGACTGTTATTTTCCGACCATTTTGAATCCTGAAGCATTTCCCCGGGCCGGGGGTGGGGTGCGAACAGGTGCCCGGTCCGGCACTGCGCGGCGTCGCGGGGTCCTCGTCAGGCGCGGGACAGAGGCTTCCTCCCGCCCCCGGCGCCGCTGACCCCACCACTCGTGTTCACACACCGGGAAACGCCACGGAAAATCGCGCTGAAAGCGCCGGGTCGGCGTCGAAATAGGCGTCGGGTTCAGGCAGCCGTAGAGACGCCTTTCCGAGAATTCTGGTGCTTCCGCGGCAGCATATTTTGTCCTTACCCAAAGGCGCATGCGCATCATGCCGCCTTCTTTAGAAGGACAGAATCAGCGTGCTGAGCTGCTATCTTTTGGCGTCATGTGTTTTTCGCCCCCTCGCCCTCTTGGGATCTGGCAGAAGCCACTTCGGGCTACGCCGCCATCTTTTGTGTGGTACGGCAAAAACGGTCCCGCTCCTCGGAAAAGCGTCTATTCCGTTGTCTGAACCCAACCCCGACTGTAACGCCGGCTCTGCTCTTGCACCATCCGCGTCCCCACACCGCAAAGCGCCGCGCAGGGTCGGGCTTAGGCAGGCGGGAAGACGCCTTTGTGAGAAGGAAGGTCCTGCCTATGGGCCATTTCGTCCTCCCCCAAAGCGCATGCGTGACCCTCCCCCCCATCTTGGGAAGGGCGGTGTCACCCGTGCCCGAGCCGCCATTTTGAGTGTGGCATAGCCTCACCGAGCAGCTGCACTACGTCGTTCTTTTCACCAGGGGGCGGCAGCGATTTAAGTACGAGCTGCAAGCTCATGCTGTGTTTCACGGAGAGAAAAAAACTCTGAATCACTAAGCTATTTCTATTGCCTTTAAAGAATACCGTATTTTCTTCCATCTTCAAGCCCGTTGTTGCTTAATTTACACAGACAAAAATTGTATTTGCATTTTCAAACCCTATATATCTATATTGAAAATTTCTTATAGTCCAAGATCCTGTATAAAATACAGTAAATACAGGGTTGTATTTTGAAATCAATTTTAATTAAAATTATAATATATGTGTGTGTGTGTGTGTGTGTGTGTATATATATATAAAGATAACAAAAGCTACAGGTTTTTTGTATTTTTTGCACAAACACACTCCCTAAATTTCCAAGCATTTCGGGCTGTAACCTGCCATTTTTGGGAGGACCCCACCTAAGCCCTCTTATAACCTACTTAACCTTCTCCACTGCATTTCCACTCTCCCAGTGACATTGGGGTGCCCCAAATGACACCATCCCTGCATCACCTCTTACCCAGGGCTCCCTCATAGCCCCTTCCCCAGCGCAAAGGGAGGGCAAAGGCAGCTGGTAAGGGTGTACTCCGTCACGCACATAGCAAGTTCCCGTCAGCAAGTCTGCTGGCACTTGGGGGCCCTGATGCTGCCCGTGCCCCCAGGACACCTGACCTCATTTCCAGAGCAGCCCTTGTCAGACTGGAGGGGATCTGACAGTCTGCTCCCGGAGCAATGGGCACTGAACAGAGGTGGAGTCTACCAAAAATGAGCAGCAGGGGCCATGACAAGAGAAGAGGAAGAGGGAGGATTTTTTTATTGTTATTTTCTTGACAATGAGTGGTTTTCCTAGGAAAGAGGGTTGGGGCTGTGAGGTGTCTGCATTTCCCACACCTGGAAGGAGCTGGATCATTCCCAACTTACCCATGACATGGGAAGGAATCCTGGGAGCAAGGCCAGGTGGGCACTGCCCCTCACACCTGGAGCCAGGCCACACCAGGGGGCCGTAAGTATCCCAAAGGGCTGGGAACAGATGCACGATTGAGCTGGGGATGCCCACATGAGAGCACCCTACTTCAAACCCGAGGGAAATCACCTCTCCACTCCTCTTCAGGTATTTTTCCAATACTTGGAATCCAAGGAGCTGACAGCACAGGGAAGGGAGCAGGAGACAATAGTGATGCTCAACAGGATCTCACATTTATTATTGAGAAGTGATTAATGGTGAAAAGAAAGGCAACGCCCATTCCTCACTGGCTTAACAAGAAACTGAAACATAGTCACTACACATTTTACAATATTTCTTCCTTGGATTGTTTGTTTTGGGCTTTTTATTGTCCAAAATTCATTTTCCTGTAAATAAAAAGATTTCTACCACTGGTCTCAGCTTTCAAAAAATCAAATTCATCCAGACTTAATCTTTAAATCCATATAATGCACAAGAACAGAACATTTCTTAGGACTCCTAGTACTTGACTTTTGAGTAACAAAAGGTCAGAGAAAAATGAACCACCTTTAAGACATAACCTTGTGGGCAATTTTCTGTTCAATTCTTCTTAGGCCAAAACCCCAACTTCCTCATGGAATTCCTCCTCTTCCAGTCCGGCGAAAGAAAGAAAAATAAAGTTACTCCACTTGGCATGGTGGATGTTACAATTCAGTGTTCCAAGTGCAAATGTCAAAACCAGGGAAAGAGGCGCAAGAGGGTGGAAGGAGGGGAAATGATGGGATTTAAAAATGAGAGAAAAAAAAGGCATATGCCACTTATGGACTTGAAAATCCAAAAACCATAGTAAAAAGACAAAAAACAAAGCGTATGCTCTGAAATCACAACCAAAGCCAAAAGAAAGGGGACAGGTTTTACCTCTACTCTACCTAGAAGGGATTTTTTTTTTTGTTGTTGTTGTTTTTGTTTTTTCAGTCCTATGTCTTGTGATAGTCCAATACTTTTTTTTTTTTTTAAACTGGAAGTTTGTAAAAGTCTTTTTGAAGTCAAAAGAATTAAGAAAAAAAAAGTCCTAATTCTCTCTGGGTTGCTCTTGCTCCTTTCTTACTCTGAAAGACAGCTGGGATGCAATGTCTGCTGCAGTCTGTGGGGGAGGAATTGCCTTTTACTTGACACGGCCTTGGCGTTCCTGCAAAAGAAATAACAGAGATCATATTAGCTGAGAGCAATTTTATTCACCGCTGTTACACATCAGCATTCCAACCACTGGCGCTCCCATGGAGCCTGTCCCATAGCCAGCAAAGCCAGGGAAAGAGCATTGTTCTTGTCAAAAGAGGTGCTGCTACTGCATCCAGTCATTGCAGGGATGTGACATTTCTGAGGTCCAACAGCTCCTCATTCTTTTTTTCCTCATTCCAGGTGATTCACCACCTGCAGAGCTGCATCCAGCTCTGGGGATTCCAACATCAGAAAGATGTGGAGCTGCTGGAGCACGTCCAGAGGAGGCCATGGAAACGCTCTCAGGGCTGAAGCCCCTCTGCTCTGGAGACAGGCTGGGAGAGCTGGGGGTCTTCATCCGGGGAGACCTCAGAGGCCCTTCCAATGCCTAAAGGGGCTCCAAGAGAGCTGGAGAGGGACTTTGGACAAGGGCCTGGAGGGACAGGACAGGGAGGAAGAATGGCTTCCCACTGCCAGAGGGCAGGGTATCAGAATGGGATATTGGGAAGAAATTCTTCCCTGTGAGGGTGGTGAGGCTCTGGCACAGGTTGCCCAGAGAAGCTGTGGCTGCCTCATCTTTCTAAGTGTCCAAGAGCACGTTGAACAGGGCTTGGAGCAGCCTGGTCTAGTGGAAGGTGTGTCTGCATTGGAATGAGATGGTCTTTAAGGTCCCTTCCAACCCAAACCATTCCATGATTTATGAAAAAACTCCACCTGAATTCCCATGTGAGCATCAAAGCAGGCTGGAGCTCAAACCCAGGGAGCACTGACATCAGCCTTGGTCTGCAGGGACTGAAACTGTCCCAGCCCCCAGCAGAAAACCTCCCTGATACCCCTGATACTACTTGATGGCATCTCACTCAAAAACCAAGAACTTCACAGGAATTTCCCACCGACTTCTGCTATCACCCCTGGGTATTCCTCCAGCACTGCGGAAACACTCTGTCCAAACACCTGCAGCTGAACAAAGAGGCAGCACAGCACCAAATACCCCCAGGCACCAAGGGCTGCCACCCCCTCTCTGCTGTTCTCAGCACTCCATGCCCATCTCTTCCGGGGTCTGCTTGGGTTTAACAGAGAAGCTCTCACAGAAGCTGGTCCAGGCTTCCCCAAAGGGTTATGAGGTATTTGAAGTGTCATTCCCAGATCACAAGACACCACCTCAGAAATTAAACCTGTCAGCAGCCAGAGGGCCCTAAGCTGATGCTCCTCCCTGGCTCTCCCTCTTCCTTGAAGACAGGCAGGTCCCTGTAGTCTGAGCACGACAGGCACTGCGGGGCTCCGGCTCCCCTGGAGTGAGTCCATCGCCACCCGGCCAGTCCAAGAGGTGCCAAGTCCATCCCACTTTTCACAGCAAAGCCACACCTGCAGCAGGTACCCACAGTCGCAGCAGGTTTTCCCTCTTCACTCAGAGAGGAGATGCTGTCAGGGCTCTGAACCTGGTGCTTTGGTTCAGCTCAGGATGTCTCCCTGCAAGTCAACTGCTCTGCCTGGAGTTGTATCCCCTGCAATAAGGGCAGCAACAGAGTTCCCTGCCTGCTTTCCACGGTCCCATGCTAACCCGGTGACGGGAGGCACCTTCCCATCTTGGCAGCTCATACAACCTCTGCCACGAGCACACAGGCTGCTACAGGAAACCCCATCCTTTGCCGCTGCTAAATCCAGGGAGAGCCCATCCCAAAACAGCTTCAGTCCCGGGACAACAGCACATGCGGCCATCTATGCTTAGAAACCTTCCCAAAAAGGGAGGCCTGGCCTCCAGCTCAGAACAACTCCACTGGCTTTGGCCTCTCAGCCACACACCCGGGAGGCTTCCCCTCCAATTCCTCTGCAGGATGCAAAGTGAGCGCAGCATGATCCTCTGCTGTCTTCCAGGGACAGGGATCAGATCAAGGCACAGGTTCTCATCAAGAACGTAGTGTTGATTTAATTCCCCTCTTTTCCTGTAACTCTGCCCAAGTCTGTTGCAGGTTCTTTCAATGCCAAAAAAGCCACTGCACCACAGCAAAATCCAACTGCCAGGGTGGGAAGCAGAGCCAGGCCTGAACACGGAGCACAACAAGCACTGCAGGGAGAGCCACGAATCCAAAGGAAGGTGCCAAGGCCCTGTTCCTGGCTCAGCAGCCAGCATGTTATGTTGCGCAGGGACAGATGGCAATGTGTCGCATCCCTCTGGGAAGCAGCTGCAACTGCCTGAGCTAATGCCCCCGCTTCCCAAATGCGGACACGAGATAAGCCGGCTGCCAGGTTCAATCACCCCCTGTGCATCTCCAGGGCCAGTGTCCTGGGCTAGGACAGCGGCCAAGGATCCTGCCGCACACATCACCCTGTTAGCTGAGCAGCGGGACCCTGATCAATCACCTCTTCCCGCTGAGAAGGTGATGCTGCTACCAAGGCCTGCGTGCAGCTAACAAGGAGCCAGTGAAACTCCCCCATTAAATACCAGTGTGCCAGAACAGAGGCTAGGGCAAATGTCCCCATGCCCCCAAGCTAGAGAGGGGACAAAAGTGAACATCTTCACTTCAGACCTGCTGTATGCCTGGATTGGGGAAGGGGGTGCCCAAAAGGTCCCCACTGCCCTTCAGCCAAGGGGCTACCTGAAGGAGCAAGTCAGAGGGGAATGGAGGAAAGGTGGCTGGATATGGAAGGAGGTGGATCCCTGATCCAAAACCACAGAATCCCAGACTGGTTTGGGTTGGAAGAGACCTGAGAGCTCATCTTGCCATGGGCAGGCACACCTTCCACTAGACCAGGTTCTTCCAAGCCCTGTCCAACCTGGCCTTGAACAATTTCAGGGATGGGGCAGCCACAGCTTCTCTGGGCACCCTATGCCAGGGCCTCACCACCCTCACAGGGAAGAATTCTTTCCCATCGTCCCATCTGATACCCTGCCCTCTGGCAGTGGGAAGCCATTCTTCCTTGTCCTGTCCCTCCAGGCCCTTGTCCAAAGTCCCTCTCCAGCTCTCTTGGAGTCCCTTTAGCCATTAGAAGGGCCTCTGAGGTCCCCCTGGAGCCTTCTCCTCTCCAGGTGAACACCCCCAGCTCTCCCGGCCTGGCTCCAGCCCTCAGGGCATCTCTGCGGCCTCCTCTGGACCTGCTCCAGCAGCTCCAAATCCTTCTGACGCTGGAATCCCCAGAGCTGGATGCAGCTCTGCAGGTAAGGTCTCACCTGAGTGGAGCAGAAGGGTCTGAGACATCTTGGTCCTTGGGGTGTTACACTGAGCTTTCAACCACCAGACAGATCTACCAGAACACGCAGCAAGGCTCAACCAGGTTGCAAACATTTGTCCTTCCTGGCTCATCCTCCTCTGAATCCACGTGCTGTGGAACAGGGTAAGTCACAACCCACAGCTACGCAACAGCCCCGGAAGGCAGAGCAGCATCTGCGCACACACGCTGGGCTTGCTCTGGGATACAATCCCTGGAGAGCAAAGGGATTCCATCAGGAAGTGTTTTATGCCCTTTGGCTGCACTTCCGTTAAATTTGGGCTGCATCTTATTGATCCACATGGGAGGAGCAAGAAAGACACCTGCTCAGACTCATCCCCATCTGTCAAACCCCTCAGGAACAGGAAGGGCAAAGAGCAGCATGGCATGGGAAAGGCTGATATGTGCCATGGCTCAAATCCTCTGCTCACAAAGGGTAAGTATGCAAACAGGAGCCCTCTCTAATCACACCACTCAAAGCAACTTCAGTCCTATCACCACTGTCCCCAGGGGCTGCAGCCATGTCAGAGCCAGGTCCTGATAACAGCAACTGAGCAAGGAGAGATCCCCTTATCTATTCACACTGCAGGGAGCAAAAAACAAAAGGCTCAGGAGTTTGTACCTGACAAGATGACAGTGAGAGACAACGCTGCCCCTGGTTTGTTGGGACCACCTGCCTGAGCTGGAGCACAGCCCAAAGCCCTTGGGCAGGCCAGGTCAGGCAGAGTCTCAGTTCAGCCTAAGAAGGTCCCCCAAGCAAAAGGCAACACCCGCCCAGTGCCTGCCCACAGAAGAACTGGCAGGAGATTCCTTCTTTGGAGCATCGGAGCTGGCAGTATCATTCCCTAAAAGGCTGAGACACGCAAATTCTGAGTTGGACCGATAAGGATCATTGAGTCCAGCTCCTGCCCCTTCACAGGACACCCCAACAATCCCACCCCGAGCCAGAGAGTGTTGTTCAAATGCTTCTGGAGCTCTGTGGCAGCCTTGGGGCCCATGACCGTTCTCTGGGGAGCCTGTAATCAAACCCTGGCCTCAATAAACACACACCCACACCCACCCTTCTCCCTGATCAAGCACCTCAACAGCCCCACTCAGTCCATGATGTCGCACTTTGCTGTTTGATGCAATCCCAGCCAAGCAATCCAGTGGGATTTCCAAGGCAAACATCTTAGATCACCACCTTAGAAATCAAGAGTTACTGAAGCCCATGGCCTTCCCAGCAGGATCTGCTCAAGGAACAGACACAGCACAAATGATGGATGATGCATCACTTGTATATTATGCTCCACAAGCAGCCTCGAGTCCCAGTATTTACAAACCAAACATGACTTTTCCCTGTTGTCAGCATTAGAAAGCCATCAGGGTTACAAAAAAAGCTACATCCTAGTTTAGAAAAGGGGATAATAATCAGGTAGCGATCTGGTTATAGCCTGACACCTTCATCCTACCTCCCATTCACTTAATGGGGCTCAGCACCAAGGAAGACAGGAGATAACAGAAATAAAAGTGATTCTTCATCAGAGCAGGACAGGCCTTTAGTTCTACAGATCAAAATCTAACAGAGCAAACCCAAATATCCACAGAACCCTAAACAGGGTAAACTCACAGCACTGAAGCAGCAGGAGCGAAAAAGAGACACATGGCCTTGGACACTTAATTTCCATATCAGAGCAACCAGCCCAGGACAAGAAGGGCATGAAGACAGCCAAGGCTCTTCCCCTACAGGGGGGTTTACACAAGGTGGTCTGACCTATCAGATATCCTCAGGCACACTGCTGTTCCCCAGCATCTTTACAGGCACCTTTTAAAACTGATGCAATCAATTGCAAAGAACAAACCTCTTCTTGCTTAAACATCACATTTAATTGCCTGAATAAAGCAGGCCAATTCCCATAAACATTTACAATTACTCTCACATAGGGACTCTTGTCCCACAGGGCAGGAAACAGAATGGTGAAAAGCTGAGAACATGCATGAATATTTAGAACAAAGGAGACACAGCAAGCTGGGAGGATTCCCAGTGGCATTCCATGGGAGGACAACTGGGCTCACAACACAGACTGGAACTGGACTGGCTGACTTTGGAGCACAAGCAAAATGGCACAAGTCCTTTCCAGTCATTAGGAAGAAAGAAAATTCTCCTGGTCTTCAACAACCAGGGAGTTTTTTTATTCTTCCCCATCACTACAAGGGAAATGCATTTTGTTACTTTGGTTACCTTAAGCCATCGCTCAGCCAAGAAGTCTTAGTACGAGTGCCACAAAACCTCTTTAGAAAAGGAAGGAACTCCACTTTCATGTTTCAAAATCTTCACTGCCGTAGAGTTAACAAAGCCTTGGCAGTGCCCTCTGTCACACCATGCAGGTGTAATGCCAAGGACTGAAAACCCACGGAGCTTCAGTGGAATTTGTGGCTCCACATATTCATAAAACATCTAGAAAGAGGAGTGAATAACAGTGACCAAGTTTACTGATGACATTAAGCTATTCAGGGTAATAAAAAGAGCAGTTGACAAAGTGTATGACTTTGTGAGAAAAAGCTGCTGAACTTTACAGGACACTTGGTCTACCTGGTTGAGAAAAATTAAACTATGCATGTGCGGAAAATCCCTACCCTAACTCCAAGATTACGGGCTCCAAACTGACTATTAACCATTGGAAACACGATGTGTAACTCCAGGAAATTGCCTACCCTGAAGAAAAGCAAGTATCACCCTGAACAAAACATACCACTGTGCTGTTTACAGACATCCCAGACAGGATCTATCCTGAGCAGAGTGTAGCTCTGCTCCTCTCCATCTCCACAGGCATGGAGCAGAACTGGAAAACGGTCAAAGAAAAACAGGGATGAGCAAGGGACAGAAGCGTTTCCATCTGCAGAGCCACTGTGCTCTAACTCTCTGGCCTGGAAGACAGATGACTGGAAAAGCAGAGTACGCACAGAGAAGACAGTGAATTAATTGCTCACCACCTTTTCTCACACAAGAACAATGGGGAAATCACAAGGCAGACCCAAAGCAAACCAAAAGGACATATTTCCCCACGCAACACATTATTAAGCTGAAGAACTGGAGATCCTGTGGATGCTCAAGGAGCGCACTGAGATCTTGGACAGAAAAATCATGAACTCATAAAGACAAAGGTACATCCTCGGGGTTATGGAAATTCCAAAGCCACATACCGTTCAAGGGAAGGAAAACCTTCGGAGGTGGATATGTGCCTGTACCGTCCTCACAGGTGTTTGCTCTCAACCGTGTTATTGCCAGCTGCACACAGGGCTTTTGACCTGGAAACAGAGAGCAGGGATGCCCAAGCAATGTCTGTCTCTGTGCCTGGCAGATGTGCAGCTCCTGCAGCCACATGAGAAGCACTTACACAGACTTTGATCTGACCCACTGCAGTTGTCCTGTATTTGAGGCTTAAACACCACCTCCATCCCAAACAAGACAGAAGAGACTTCACGCTACAGGAAAAACACACCACAATATTCTGTATTATGAGAGGACAAGAGGAGATCTATTTGCCTGCTTCGGTCAGCCATGAAGAGCCGAATTCACAAGCTCAAGAAAAAGAGCCAACACTCCCTATAGTGTGTTCTGTCATTTTATAGCCACTTGGATGGGAACACAGAGCCACATTCACTGGAATGGAATTTTGTATTTGATTTTTTTTTCCCCCCCCCTCCTTTAAGTGTATCAAGAACACAGCTCATAAAGTCAGCTGAACTCCAAATCAGGCTGCAACAGCCAAAAGGCTGATGATCAGGGCTCCACGATTTCCTTACTTTTGAGATGATCATGGGAAATTCTCTCAAGGCATTTTACAGACAGTACCATAAATAACAGAGCTGAGATGGAGAGACCAGAGCCTTCCCCCTCTGTGCACAGATACAGGGAAGGAAACTTAAGAGTGTGGTTTCTTTTCCCCCCAAGATTAGAAACATAGGACAAGAGTCTTAGGCAGATTTTATCTAAGTCTTCCAAACCGGGATTACATTACAATAGCTCTGCAGTTAACCAAACAAAAAAGCAGTTCGGCATTGTGGTTTTAAGAATAAAAAAAATTCTAATTAAAAATAATCAGAAATTTCCAAGTTCTTGCACAAACCCCAAATGGTTCATTATTAACTGCACACTGTTACATGACTTATATGTCAATTAAAAAGGCCCATACTGGGCATTATTCACTGGAAGGAGCTACAAACAACTCTCTATCCCAGGCATCAGTTTGGATAATGACCATCCTTGTTTAACAGGGACTTCTCTAGGAAATGCTGTGGTAGAGCAGGGTGCTGGCACTGTTCTGGCTGCCAAGCCTCCAGTGGTTTGCACCACTAAGGAATTCGTTACTAACTCACAAAGCCATAGGACAGCACAATCACTACCAGGTACAAACCAGAACACGGAGGAAAACGGGAGGACTAATTGTGGTGAGAATGACCACACGGCACAGAACAAGGAGCTTCATGAACCTGAGACAGAAAAGAAGAAAGCAGCTTCTTTCAGGCAAAAAGCTGATGCAGAATTACAGTTTCAGTAAGAACAAGGAAGGAACATTGTGCATGGAGCTGTTCTTGATGGACTGCCCACGTATCAATGCGTTTCAACAGTTTTCTTGGGATCCTAATCGGCTTTCAGCAGTGTCTTGTGACCCACTGTACTTCTGCACTAGGGAAAAATCCAGGGAACTGAACCAGACCATGCCCTGGGGGTTACACTGAATGAAACAGCTGGCAATGAGTTTTGCTTGGAAGATAAATACTTTTTCTGGGGAAAGCAGCTGTTATAAAATAACCTGAAACACACACCTGTGTCAGTAGCTCTTAACCTTGGTGCCAGCAAGTTATCCAGAGGATAACTTGGAGGAAAAAGTAAGAGGAAAATAAACAAAGCAACCCCCACTGCTGACACCTTACACACTCCCTTCTGCATTCCAAGCCCTCCACGGTGTTTCTACGGAACTTGCCAGCCATACGCATACAATTTATCACAGAATCACAGATTGGTTTGGGTTGGAAGGGACCTGAAAGCCCATCCCATTCCACCCCCTGCCACGGGCAGGGACACCTTCCACTATTCCCAGGTGGCTCTGAGCCCCGTCCAACCTGGCCTTGAACACTTCCAGGCATGGGGCAGCCACAGCTTCTCTGGGCAACCCCTGCCAGGGCCTCAGCACCCTTACAGAAATTAATTTCTCCCTAATAGTTAATCTAAATCTACCCTCCTTCAGTTTAAGGTCATTTCCCCCATTTTAACTCATCTGCTGAAGGGAAAAAAATTTGGTTTTTTTTAATTTAAGACATTCATTTGAAGTCATTAGTATGTTCATAATCAATTCAATTAACATATTTATAAGAACAATTAGCTCAGGGTATTCTGCAGCTCAGAGCTGAAATCATCCAGCCAAGATAACCTGGAGTGGGAGGACATGAAGCTTTGCCCACACTGAGAAGGCGAGTAGGTTGGAAACAAGTTCACAAGAAGAGGGTGTGGAATAAATTCCCCCTGCTCGAGGCATCTAAGAGATGAGAAACCCTATTGCAGACGGCCTGCACTCTCTGTCTGGCCCAACACCAGTCCCAGTCCTCGAATCCTAGAACGGCCTGGGTTGGAAAGGACCTTATAAATCTTCAACTTCCAACCCTCTGCCATGGACAGGGATAAAACAATTGAAAAAATTTAAACAGTGCATGTGGATACAAAAATGCTGTTAGCAAGGAATTTTCCTGCTGCTTTCTAAGCCATGAGATACTTCTCTCTCTCAGGGAAGATAATAGCAGAAGTTCTGTAAACTATGAACACCTGCGACCTTGTAGAACTATGTTTATGGTACAGTAGAAAAATATTTTGACAATGGATGTTTAGGATTTCTAGCCAATCCACCCAGGGGGTGGCTGATCCTTTGTCCAATTAGACTATGAAGGAAAAAGTCTATAAAAGAGTTTGTAAAATAATTAAATAAATCAATCCTGCTGCACAATTCCTGCCTGCTGGTTCGTCTCTCCTCTCCTCCCTACGGCTGCGGGTAATAGTAATAAGTGCATCTCGACAGGCCCTTAAACCAATGCCAACAAGTCAATTTTAAATATTATAATATTAACAAACATTACCTTAAAATATTATTTTAAAGGCTTCTAACACAATACTAACAGTGAGAGACAGGATTACAAGGCAAGTGCCAGCAAGTGGTTCGCTCTTCCACTGCTCTGATTCCACTTCAGTTGCAGTGAAAAGGCTCCCAGCTGCTCCTGTTTTAGGGATGAGGAAACACAGTTCCCTGTCTCACAGCAGAAAACACGGATTAGAGCATCAGGCAGATCTAAGTTTTCTCCTCTGGTTTACTCCTGTCTTTAGACACAGCTAGAACACAAGCAAAAATCTGTGAGTATTGTTAAGGGCTGGCTTAAACATATCATAAGCACAAAGTATTCCTTATGAACAGCCAGTGCCAAGCCACTGGAATAAGCCCAACGGTTTGTCTCCTCCATTCCCGGGCAAATATATGAGCTTGGACACAGACCTACAGGATTTAAACAGCCTGGAAATAAACCGAAACCACGTGCATTGCTGAACAGCCTAGTGGAAATTCTGTCCCGGTGCGTTAATCAATTAATTTCGCTATGGCCAGGATTTGGAGTAGAAAACAGCAAATAGCCCTGGGATCACTGGATGAAAGGAACTGTGTGGTTGGAAGGAGTGCTCCTCCCTTGCTGCCACAGAGAACAGCTGGCTTTGCCTGGATATAGAATATCCAGGAATTGAATCTTATAGTCAAGAAATACTGTCCTGTGGAATATGGTAAAGCCAAAGCAAATGCAGCATTCTCCAGGACAGCTGTAACAGAAGGAGGAAAGAGTGCCGGTCCACCCTATAGGGAATATTCTCTCTCCTCCCCTCTGAGATTTCAGATTGGGAAGAGAAAAAGTGCTTTGTAAAATCCATCAGAAAACGTTCATGTATTCCAGTGATTGTGAAATAGCCTGCTCATTTCAAACAGGCTCATACAACACCCCTCAGTTTTCCCTTAAATCACGTGTTCCAAGGAGGCAATGACACTTGCCACTATTAATACTCCTTTAACCAGCATACAGCGTCAGCTGAGGCACAAGGCAGCACAATTCCAGAAATAACAGATCCGATCTGGCCAATCCCACCTTTGTGCTTTGAGGCCCATCCTCAGCATGACAAACCCCACCAAAGCCCACCCCATCTTGCATAGCTCAGCCTGATTCGACACTCAAAGTCCCAGCGCAAAGTTTCTCTTCTCAGCTGCAAACCTGACCACTGAGCACTCTGCACAGGACTGGTTTTCACAAGACAGCCTTCCTAAAATCCCTGGAACCTGTGAGTAGCCAAGCATCTCAAGCCTGGGCAGGCAGAAAGAACCTAAACAAAATTCCCTTAGAGTTTCCACTGACTGCGTTTATACAAAACACAAGCTGTCAACCTTTCATACCAAGCAGATCATTATGGGAGATCTTTACACCAAGGTCACTGCAGCATTCCTAGAAATCCAAGTGCACGACCATGGGGCATGGGGATTTGTGTTGTTGTTTTGGTTGTTTAAAGCAAAGATAAAATAGTTCTTACACAGAAGAAGTCAGTGACAAGCTCTACCACAAAAGCAGCTGTTCTGAATTTCAGGACTGCACTGGGCAGGAACTGCACTGCGAGTCAGCTCCACCATTTTGGGTCAGGAGAACATTCAAACCTTTTAAAAAACTGGATTAGTAGAGCAAAGCAAGACACGGAAAAGGAATGGGGATTAGCTTTAGAGGAACAGGATTGGGCACAGGCAACAGGAAAAGGGAAAAAAAAGAGGATTATTTCAGTGTTTTCAACACTGAACTAACTACCCACCCCTCTCCCTTCACTGGACAACAGAAAGGGCACAAACACTATACATTTTTCATATAATTTCTTGGACCTGCTTTAGGGAATTCTGAAGAAATGACTAACAGTGAGAAGTATAAAAGAATATTCAAGAGTTCCAGACTTTCACAAGAGCTCATCCATCTGCTAGGGCAGCAAGCAGGAATCAAACTGCAAATGAGACAGAGGTTTGGGCAAGTTGAAGCCAAGTGAAACAATTCCAGCTTGGGAGAAGTTCGAAAGAAGCCAAACCTTGAGACATTTAAGCTTCAAGGAACACAACTGCAGAGCATCAACATCTCACACTGTGGGAGAGATAAAAGAGCTGGGAGCAATGGGATTTCCCCAGCACAAAGCAGCACAAAAAACGGGCAGGGAGCTGCTGCCAGAACAGCATTTTAACCTTCCGGTGCTTCAACTCTGGTTCCTTGTATATTTTTTTTAATTCAAGTGGATACCTGAGATGCTTCAAGCAGAGAGAGCATGGTTTGGGCTTTTTGGCATCTCTAGTCCCATGGTGAGAATCACTCCAAGAAAAAAGAACACCCTCCTTCAGGAAAAATAACTGGTCCTCAATGAAACCATGAACGAGCAGTTACAGAAACCTCAGCCACATTCCAGGCTGCGTCACCAAGTGACTGAGGAGGTCAAGCTTGCTGCAAGAACGACCAAGGCGCAAAGAGTCACTTCCTCCATGCCGGATGTTACAGGGGCCCGGAGCACGAAATGCAGGGTGAGTACACGGCAAAGAGCAAACACCGACTGTGCCTACACAACTCCCTTCTCATCTGTGAATTCCAGAGACCTATGACTAAGTTCCTTTGCAAAGAAAGAATGCTTTCCTAATCAACTGCTGCTGCATCCACTAAAACATGGTTCAGAAAGGCAGCGCCAGCGTTCCAGCTATCCCTGCTGCTTCCGACTCTCCACACTGGCACATCTCGAGAAGCAAGCAAGGGGAGGAGACTTCAATATGCAACTGGGAAGATGAATAAAGATGGTTTACAGCTTTAAGAATATTGCTAAGCCTCATTTGTAGTACATTTCTGATTTTCAGACTTTACACAGCAAACACAGCAGCTTTCCGGAAGAAGAGCCCATCATTCTGTCTGCTTTTCCCAAAGCCTTCTCCTCTCCTTTCCTTCTGCTTACCCACACTTAGTACTAATTAACTCGTTTCATCCATCCATCCATCCCTCCCTCCCTCCCTAACCTGTCCTTCAGGAGCATTTTCCCCCTTCCCCTGCATTCTCCCACTGTGCCAAGGTTCGACTCTCTAACACTGCAAACTGTTACTCCCTGAAGTCAGATCTGGAGGGTATCACAGAATCCCATCATGATTTAGGTTTGGAAAGCACCTTGCAGATGGATCCTGTTCCACCCCCTGCTATGGGCAGGCATGCCTTCTGCTAGACAAGGTTGCTCCAAGCCCCATCCAGCTGGGCCCTAAACACTTCCAGGGATGGAGCAGCCACAGCTTCTCTGGGAACCTGTGCCATGGCATCACCACCCTCACAGTGGTGAAACAATTCTAGGAGGTGAAATCACACAAAACAATCAGGTCCTCACTAAATACCAGTTTACACCTTGCCATTTACTGTTCCTCCCTTACACACTTTCTCCAAGCACCGCAAGTGCTGATTATCAGTTGCAAAACATGACCACCTTTGCGCTGAAGTGTTACTATTTATAAGATGCTCCATGTAAAATATACATAAAAAATTAAAAACTGCATTCACTGTCACAGCAACCAGCTGCAGCTCCTGATTCTGTTCTTCAAGTCTTGGGTGAAAAATTCCCCATTGCTCAAACTAAAGAGATCATCAGGAAACTTGGCAAACTCCCAGCCAGCTGTGCTAATGCTAATTTTTATAATTATCATTTTGATCAAACGTAAGCCAGACCCACACTGAGGAGAAGGGCAGCCCCAGGTGACTTTATTACAGCCGAACCCAAGTAAGATTCCAAGCCCAGTGGTTCTTGAATTTGGGGCAGGATTTTCAATTAATGCATCATTAAGGAGTAGATGATGACAGCAGGCTTTGAGAGCAGCATCCAGGGCAGCTGCAAGGCAAGTTGTAAGCTCAGCTCATGTGCCACACTGCTGGCAGTGCCATGCCGGTGACAGCCCACCACGGCCCCAAACAGAGCCATGAGGAGCACAACGACCATGTCCACCGGAGACAGGACCAGCAGTCATGGACTTCAATCGCGGTGAGGGAGATTTAGGTTGGGCATTAGACAAAGCCTCCTTACAGGAAGGATAATTAAGCAGACGGATAGATTGCCTGGGGAGGGACAGGAACTGCTGTTCCTGGAGGTTTTACAAGTGGAGGGTGACATCTGTCATGCTGACCCCACTGTGGCCAGGGGGTGGATTAGCAGCCGATCTAAGACCCGGCTCTGGTTTCTAACAGCTTCCCAAATGCCCTGCTGGTCTCTGACTTCAAACTGCTCTGATCCAGGAGCTGATAATGGCACAGAAATACGTTTTGTTTACATCACAGCACTCAGGGAAAACTGAGATTCAGCATAACCAACACACAGTCAATCGCAGGCAGGGCCTGGGCAAGGCTCCTCACCCTGCTCTGCCAAGTGCTGGCACCCATTTCATAGAATCATGGAACGGTTTGGATTGGAAGGGCTGTTAAAGATCATCTCATTCCAACTCCCTGCCGTGGGCAGGGACACCTTCCACTCGACCAGGCAGCTCCAAGCCCCATCCAACCTGGCCTCAAACACTTCCAGGGATGAGGCAGCCACAGCTTCTTTGGGCAACTTGTGCCAGGGCCTCCCCACCCTCACAGGGAAATATTTTCTCCTAATATCCCATCGAAACCTATTCGCTCAATTTAAAGCCATTCCCTCTTGTCCTGCCTCTCCAGGCTCTTGTAGTCTCTCTCCATCTTTCCTGTGGGCTCCCGTCAGGCCCAACTGGAAGGCCACAATTAGGTCACCCCAAAGCCTTCTCTCCTCCTAACTGAACAATCCCAACTCTCTCAGCCTTTCCTCACAGGAGAGGTGCTCCATCCCTCTAATCACCTTGGTGGCTTCTCTGGACATATTCCCCCCAAAAGAGGGGCGACTATTTGGGTGTGGGTTCCAGGTACGAGCAGGCAGATAGCCAAAAACCAGGCTAATGCCCACAGGCTAATACCCCTTCACACCCCAGAGTCTGTCCAGTGCAAGGCAGCCCCCACCACCTCTTACCCTGCAGAACTCAGAAAAGACACACAAACACGTTACCTTTTTAACGTTTTCCTCCTCCTCTTGGCGTTTCTCATAGTGTGAGAAGTCATCAAAGATGGAGGTGGTGTGCTTGTAGGTGGCAATGATTTTCAACACCTGCTTAGCCTTTTCCAGAGGCACCTCCTGAGTGTCTCTGGAGTTGGTCACTGGCTTATTCTCATTGTTCTCTAGGCGGATGTGTCGCAGCTGGCTGTTGGGAACGTCCTTCACAAAAATCCACCTGACATCAAAACGTCCCTTCCATTTGTCCTGGGACCACACACCTGCACAGGTGTTATAGTCCACAGCAGATTTCATTTCTGCTACGCCGCAGAAGTGACCGCTACCGTTGACACTGAACAGTAAGTATACGGGGCCCTTCCCGTTCATGGAGCGATAGGCTGCATCCAGTCTTTTGTTGCCATGCTCCGTACTGCACCAGATGTTGTATTTAATGGAACGGTGGATATCGTCCTCAGAGTAACTCTTAATGATGAAAACCCGCCCATGCTTCGGGTTCCAGTCAAAATCCTTGGGGTTGTAGTTGTTGACAGATCTCAACTTCTCCAAGACCGGGTGCGGCTCTGAAGGAGAACCAGAACTGGCCTGAGCCTGTCCCACTCCGTTACCGTCCACTCCGTTCTGGCCAAAGCCATTGCCGCGATTCCGAGGGGCGACCCAGCGGGTGGGCTGTGCTGGTGGCACAGGCAGCGGAGCTGGCGGTGGCAGCGCCTGTGGCTGCTGCCCACCCGGAGCCTGGGTCACCGGCGGGCTACTACTGATCTGCTGGCCCATGGGCTGTGGGGACACCTGCACTGGCTGCTGAGCAAGATTCTGGACCAAGGCCTGTGACGGGGCTTTTGCCCCCGGCCCTTTGTTATCCCAAGTTCCGATATCCATGTTATGTTTTATGGGAGGCGGCGGAAGACTTGACCCTGCAATGCCATTCTTGGTCTTCAGCTTGGGCTGCTGCTTGGCGGGTTTGCTGGCAATGTCAGCCCATGAGGTCGGCTTCGGCGGCGCAATCGTCGCCGGAGGCAAACTGTTTGACGTCACGATATTACCGGTGATGGATCCGCTCCCTACGGCCGAGCCGACGACTTTTGGGACGCTGCTCGCCACGTCCGTGCTACCCAGCTTGAGGGCTGCCATGCCCTGGTCAATGGTGTTCATGCCAGGAGCCTTGTTCAGAGTCTCGTTGGCAAAGGCCGACTGCCCATCGATCATGGCCCCTCCCAGTGAGCTGGGGGCATAGGCATAGTTGCTGCTGTAGCCAGAGCTTTGAGTGGATTGTCCCTGAGAACTGCTATTCCCCCAAGCCGAAAAGTCTATCCCGCTTGGAAAGAAGTTAAAGCCGTGCTGCCCGAGGAATGGAGTGCTGCCAAGGGCCCCTGGCTGCCCGAACATGGCGTCGGGAAGGAAGTGGGGCTCCCCGTTGCTCAGCTGTCCGTACGAGGTCAGGTAGGGCATGGGGGGATCTCCCCCCGTGGACCAGGCAGCTTCGCCTAAGGAGTAGGAGAATCCAATGGAGGGACTGAAGTAGCTTGGCAAGTAGGAATCAGACATTGCAGTGTATGCATTATTCTGAAAGAAAACCACAAAAACATAAGCACTGAATTGTTAGAAGGAGTGGAACCAATTTTGAGGGATCAGGAATAAAGGCAGCTTAGATTTCCCATGCTCCACCCCTCCCTACCTTAGGGCTGGGCAGATGAACAGGCCCAGCCTTGAACACCTCCTTTGTTACAAGGGCTCTAAAATCTGTTCCACTGCCAGAAAGCTTAAAGACAAAGGCACAGAAAGATTAAAGACAAAGCTTCCCATGCCAAGGTGGCAGCGTGTGATGCTCCTGACATACAGTGTGGGACACTGGGAAGCCCCTGCCCAGGCTTTAAAAACCAGTATCTTACCTTGCATCCAAATACCATCTTCTGCTTGTAGCTACTCCCAACAAGGGTTTTTCCTGCCTGTGTAACATACTTAACCCTTATTATGGTGTTCCAGGCAGGATTTGGGGAAAGGATGCAGAGAGAAGGGGATTAAGAAGAAAAAGGATCCAGTGGAAGCACACTGCAAAAATCACGAGTGTCCCTGATGGCCTTTCTTTAACTTACTAGCCATGAAAACAGCTTTATTCCTACACTTTGAAGTTCCACACTTCACAATATTCCAAGAAATCGCAAACAAACAGGGATTTAAAGCCGATTCCTCAAAACACAAACTTCTCTAGTGCTGTGGGCACACATTGAAAATTACCTGAAAGTGGGAGGTAATCAATAAAAGCCTTTTACAGCACAGTGACAGCACCAGCACAAGCAGGTTTCAAATCCAGAGAGAGGGAAAAAAAAAAACCCGGCGCCATGCCTTGATCTCCCTTTTAACATCCAAACAGCCTTTAGGTTACAAAAAACAAATGCCTAATTTGACAATTAGGGAAGTCTCAGACATCCCCAATATTTGCTTACAGGAAAAACATCTGTCATTTCCCATTCAAAAACATGGGTCCCCTCCGGGGAGTGGTTCCAGTCCTGCTAACGGACATCATCCTGAGTAATTTGAACCTGTGAGCAGCAGCCTCCTGCTGCCCAGCCCCTAACACACCAGCCCAGTGTAGACGAGATCAAAGGCAGGTTCAATTCCCAGCTAAAAGCTTGACTTGCAGCAGGCTCTGCTCCATTTTTCGTTGAATCATGTATTCACGTGCCAAGCACGGCTCCCAGAGGACTTCATGCCACACTGAAAGCCAGGGAGTCTCTCAAGATGGCTCTGGCACCCTCCAGAAATAGCTGGTTTGCCACTCCACCTTCTACTTACGGGAGAGCAACAGGTTTGGGGCTAACCAAGCCCCGACTTCACAGAAATTAATAGGAATTATTTAACATCACATGTTCAGAAAAGAAGATTTCTGTGGTACTGCCTGAAAACTCACAGAGATGCTCTCTCCAACCTTTGTTTTCACAAAGGTCTCCCAAAAAGCAAATCAGAAAAAAACCCCTCACTCTCATCCAGGGTTTTACTAACTGAGGAACTCAATCCTGCTAAACCCAGGGCTCAATCTGTCCAAAAGCACCAACACTGACACCAATTTCTAAGACAAATGAAAGAACTTAAAGCTTCCTATTACTTATTTTGAACCAGCAAAGCCCCTTCATAAATTAATCCCCTCAATGATAAGAGTAAGATATTCTCTCCTAAACTCAGCTTTAAAGGAACGAGAACATGCTGGCCCATCCCTAACCCCGAGGGAGAGCCATTTCCTCTCCACAGGAGCACTCGAAGCACCTCACTATCAGATAAAAATCTTTCCTCTTGTCATCTCAAAATATTTTCCCACTTGTCATTATGTTCAACTTCGACATATTTAACACAGGCTGTATTAAGCTATGACCTGTGGAGTACTAGGCAGCTACATACACGTAGTAAGGAGGGAGCAGAGCAGTTCAGGAGTTGAGCACAGGCAGCTCAGAGCAAATTTGGGACACAGTCACTGCTGCTCTCTACCTGAACACCACCAACACTGCTTTGTTATCAAACACAGTACCTCGCTCTGCTCCCCTGCCCTTGCACAACTGACACGCTTACTGGTTAACATGCAAATAAAACTCCACCAGCTTCTCATTCTCTCCATGACTAACACTCTTTGCACAGTTATTTCCTCAAATTCACTGTTCCTCCTCATCTCAGACCAGAAGCAGGGTTCTCAGTGAGCCTTGCTGTTGAGCTTTTCCTTTTTAAAGGGTTGAGAAATCATTTACTGTGTATCTGAGCTTTACAATACACAGTAACCTCGTGGGAACTGACAAGTTAACAGTCATACCTGAGAGAGCAGGTGGGGAATAAGGAGCAGTGAAACTTTACAACATGGTTACCTCACGGGTGTGTGGAGAGCTTGGGAAGCAACTCCAAAACTCATTTAATTCAATTACTCAGAGCAGTTTCTCTAACTCCCTTTCCCATCTCCAGCAAAGAGGTGCACCCTTGGATACCTGTGTATTTTTGCCTCCCTCCAGACCAAGCTCTGGAGGTTTTGGGCTCCATTTTATAGAATACAGACCAGCAACATAGCACAATGAGGAACCGAGAGTCACTCAGAGATTCCACTCCAAGTTAACTTGGTGGTTTCACCTCGCTCCAGCTCAGTTTCTTCCTCCTGGGGCACATCCAACCGCTTCCTGATTTTTAAAACCTATTTTTACCAGCCTGAGACACACCAAAAAAAATTAAAGATCCAGAAATACTTCACCAAACATGCAAAATAGAGTAAAACACTCTGTTGCTTCAAAATTATAGTAACCTTCATTGTCTTTAGGAAACCTAAATAAAACTGCAATTTGTAGGAAATACATCCACATTCAGAAGGAAGCTGGAAATTAGGGATGTTGATAGCTCAGACAAAAAAAAACCAGCATTAAGTAACAACTACTAGGAAAGTAGCTGCTTTTATTCGAGAAAGTAATAATGTTCTCTCACCCTATGAAGACTGAATTTAGGCTTGTAACTCTTTGGGGAGCTGAATGCAGTGAATTGTCTTGATGGACAGGCTGAATTCTGAAGATTATGAACAACTAACATGACAAAGAATACTTATCCCCAGATCTTTAGCACGAACTAGGAAACTACTTGTTGAAAATTTAACTGAGACAGAAATCTGTTTCTGTGTTCCAACAAAACATGCATCACGTTTACATGAAAAAAATAACGTACGGACTAGTAAAAATAAGCAAAAATACAGCAAGGGGAAACCAGAACAGCTTATTTTTACTGGTCACAACTGGAAAGAGAAGCCAAGAGAATAAACTGACTGCTCCAGTGCTACTACAGATGTTTATCTATGGTACTCACTTGTACATCTAATCAGCTGAACTCCATCTGTTCTGTGTCACTCCCCTGCAGCTCATTAAGGAAAACAAACAAACACCAGTTAACAGTGGAGTTAATCTAAGAGAAAGTGAAGAGGAAAAGTAGCTGCAAGTTTGACTTCCAGGATCTGGTCACAAAATGCTCTGGCTCAACTTGTAACCGAAGTTCTCACAAAGAGAACTCAACGCTTGCATCACATGTGGGCTCTGGGGTTTTTGGTTTGGTTTTTTTTTGTTCTTTGTTTTTGTTTTTTTTTTGGGGGGGTTTTTTGGTGAAAAACAGAAATCCCCCTGACAGGCATCATCAGTTGACTTGGTGTACAGGTAAGAAGGTTGATCTGATCCTCCAAAAGTGCGGCAGCATCACGTGAAGCAACTTCACAACCCAACTCAGCATATCTCTCTGATGTAAAGAGCCAGAAACCAAACAGGCACAACACTAAAACTGAAAGAGCAGAAATGGTGACTCTGAGACAGTCACGTTGGAAAAAAAAAAGACCTGGACACCAACTCTAGGAAGTTCTCACAGCCTCAGAAAGTTGCTGAAAACCTTCCTAGTTCACCCACCACTATCTAAGGGCAGTCAATGCTTTCTGCCTGCAGAAATGCAGGTGTAGGATAGGATATAATTTAAGGCAGCTAGCAAACATCAAAATGCAATCAGTGGAGATGGGAAACACACAAGGAGGCCAAATTCCCCTCCCTTGGAGCAGCAGGAAACCATCAGGCTCTTGGTGCTCCTGCCTGCATCAGGTACTCACCGGGCGGGCCTGGGGACTCAGGTAAGGCTCAAAGTCATCATCATTCAGCCCATCCTTCTGGTGCACAGAGCCGTTTTGCACTGAGAAGAGATGTGTAACGTTAGAAAAACCTATGCAATGAACTCCCATAACGAACAGCTTAAAGTATTTAAAGCCAAACCCCGTAACATAACGAACTTCTGCCAATTCTAACACACTACACTCAGCCCACGGCACACAGACGCTTGCCCACCGCACAGACATCACCCGCAAACTATCCCCACCCCAGCAGCCATGCCCGGTCGCAGGGTTTATTTCCCCCCCGGCAGGTTTTAGGGAGACCCTCCCGCTCCCAGCCGCCCCCCCCCCCCCCCCGGCTTCCCGGGACCTCACCTTTGTTGCTTTGGCCCTTGGGTCTCTGGCGCGACGGCGGCGACGTGGGGAGAGAAAGAGGGAGAGCGGTGAGTCAGGGACACAGACTCGGCCCGGTGAAGGGGGGACAGAGCCAGGGTGGGTAAACAGACCCGTCGCGGCGGGGGAACCCAAGGCTCGGCAGGGACAAACCCGGCCCGGGGAGGGGAGAGATCCGTCCCGGCGGGGTCGAGCCCTGCGAAGACAGGCCAGGCCCGGCCGCATCACAATGGAGCGCGGCCCTGCGACAGGAGACGGGTGAGGCCGCAGCCGCCGCTCGGCCCGGCCCGGGGCGCAACCCCCGTTAGGCCCAGAGCCGCGGTCTCGCCCGGCGGGGCCGTCCCGGTATCGGCGGGGGGACTCCTACCTGCTCCAGGAGGCTGCTAGCCGACATGGCTCCGCGGCGGGGCTGCAGGCGGGGAGGGGCGGGGCGGCAGGCGGCGGCGCTTTGTCCGGGCCCGGCGGGCTCGGGGTGGCCCTGGCGGACTCGGGGCGGCCGCCGGCGGAGCGGGGCGGGGGGACGCTCTATCCCGCCATCCCCACCCCACCCCACCCCCCCCCCCCCCCCGACCGCGCGTCTCTATGGCCCGGGCCCGCCGCCTCGCGCTCCCCCCGCCCGGTCACGCGGCACCGCGCGCGCCCAGGCACAATGGCGGGAAATGGGGGGGAGGGGGGGCGCAGGGCATGCCGGGACGGCGGAGGACCGGAGTGTTGGGGGAGCAGCGGCCTCGCTCGGCTAGAAGTGGGAGAGCTCTTAAAGGGCCAGGCGGCCCCGCGGCGGTTTTAAGGCAAAAAATGGCAAATTCGAGGCCCGGCTGCGGGCTCAGCCCAACCTCATTCTGTCGCGCCACGACATTTTAGCTCCCCCCGTCCCCAGTCCAGCACTCCAGGGTGTGGAGAACCCAGAGGACATCGCAGTCCTCTGGGACCCCCACCCAGGTCAAGTGGGCTACCTGGCTGTTGGGTGGGCATACAGCGAGCAGGGAACCCAGAGTCACCCCCCTTCCCGGCCAAGAGACAGGAACAGCTCCAGCAGGGACCTGACAGGATCTGCTGTACGCCTGGATTGGGGAAGGGGATGCCCAAAAGGTCCCCACTGCCCTTCAGCCAAGGGGCTACCTGAAGGAGCAAGTCAGAGGGGAATGGAGGAAAGGTGGCTGGATATGGAAGGAGGTGGATCCCTGATCCAAAACCACAGAATCCCAGACTGGTTTGGGTTGGAAGAGACCTGAGAGCTCATCTTGCCGTGGGCAGGCACACCTTCCACTAGACCAGGTTCTTCCAAGCCCTGTCCAACCTGGCCTTGAACAATTTCAGGGATGGGGCAGCCACAGCTTCTCTGGGCACCCTATGCCAGGGCCTCACCACCCTCACAGGGAAGAATTCTTTCCCATCGTCCCATCTGATACCCTGCCCTCTGGCAGTAGGAAGCCATTCTTCCTCCCTGTCCTGTCCCTCCAGGCCCTTGTCCAAAGTCCCTCTCCAGCTCTCTTGGAGCCCCTTTAGGCATTGGAAGGGCCTCTGAGGTCTCCCTGGAGCCTTCTCTTCTCCAGGCTGAGCATGGGACCTGGCTCCCACAGCTGTTTCCACCTCCACCCCAAGCCAGGAAACACTTCCCAGAGGCCAAGGTCAGAGCAGCAGCAACCACCCCTCACAAACAGGTTCTGGGATCCCTGCTGTCCCCAAGGTGATGGAGACACCGCCTTTCACCTCTCCATGAAAAATCCATTGGAGCTTAATTCTGTTTTTCCTTTTAATGCAAAAAAATAGCCAAACACATCTTCCTGCCCTCCCCCCACCCTCCCCAGGTGTGTTTCCTTTGCCGTTGCTCTGCTTAATATTTCCAGCCAAGCAGCTCCCACCCTCCCAGCCCTCCCAAACCTCTGCAGCTCTAAAGCCACCCGGTGCTTCCCCCCTTCCATTTTCCCAGTGTGGCAAAGCCCAAATGGATCTCCAACCACCGAAAAAAAAGAGGGAAAGAGAGAAAACAGCGGGGTGCACAGTATTTCACCAACGTGCCAGTTCAAATCCTGCCAAGAGATTATAGGAAGAAAGAAGAAAAAATAATACAAAAATAAAACCACCAAACAAGTAGCGACAAGCATGGAGCAGCCTCAGCACACAGTGTAAACAGAAGCTGTCCCGATCCGAAATCCGGCTCTCCCGGAAAGCAACAGCACAACATGCTTTGTACACCCCGAAAGGTCCCTGCGGCGCTGAGCAGCCAAGGGGGAGGGTCTGGGTTTGAGCTTGAGTTGATTATAGTTTGCCTTATACAAAAGGCTGAAGTGATCTCGGAGTCTTCAAGCGGCATTTGCAGCACCGAGCCTTGCCAGGCAGGGAAAGGGATGGGGGAAAAGTGCCGTGGGAAGAGGTGGGATTGGGATAGAGGGACCCTGAGAGAAGGTCCCAGGGCTTTGCAGCTGGGAAATCTGGACAAGGGAAGGGAGAGAGCAAACAAATACAAAAAAATAGATATATAAAAACAATTTGTGTGGAGGAGGAGAACACGCACAGTAAATTCATTGTACTGTCAGTCCCCCCCAAAGTAAGAATAAAAAATCCCATTTGAGGTGACAGTGAAGGGTCTGACAGAATTCCCTTCCCTGGGGAAAATAAAAATACAAATGAGGTACCTGTTCCACCCCAAATCCATCACCCTTCTCACAGCCACATCCACACTCAAGCCACCAGTTATTGTCTCTCAAATAAAGCCTCCGGGCCAGGGCAGCCCCAGAGCAGAAGCACCAAGGCGTGGCTAGTTCCTCCTGGTTGGGTTGTCCAGCAGAGATTCAGTCTCTCCTTGACCCTGCCACACGTGGTACTATTCAGTGCTCCACAGAGACGGAGCCTTTTCCACGTCTCACGTGTTTCTCCAGCTTTGTTTTAAAAATCAAAATTGTACACATATATATATATATATATATATATGAAATATACAGTACGATGAAAATATCCATGGTAACAAATGGGGTGGCTGGAAAAGATGCTTAACAAAAAAGCCTGAAATAAAACAAATTCCCAACTCTTCCCCTAACTGATGCTTGCCTTCCCCACTAGTCTTCCAAGACCACAATCTCCACATTATGGACCTGGTGCTGATGGTCTTCCACATCTCCCACCACTTTCTCCTCAGTCCTCAGCTCTGTCTCCAGGATCACAGCTTTGCCGTCTGACTCGTCTGTGTCTACCTCAGGATCCGGCGCCGGGTCGATCTCTATGATGGTCTGCCCATCGTCCGAGGTGCCTTCCACAGCTTGGATGGTGGAAGTAATGCCAGACTCCATGGCCACCAGTTCCACAGGGTTGACCACGGCCGCCACGTTGGCCAGGGCCCCGCTGTCCTGCATGGCTGCTGAGCTCAGCAGTGCCAGGCTGGAGGATGGGTGCAGGGTGACCGTGTCCGAGGAGCTGGTCTTGGAGGATGAAACCACGGTGGCATATCGGAAGAGCTGGGAGCCAGATGGCAAGGTATGAACAGTCACCGGGCTGGAGCCTTGGCTGAGGGTTGCCACCGGGATGTTGCCCACAGAGAACTGTTGTCCAACAGGCGCAATGGCGATGGGGGAGATGACAGTGAACTGAGGCTGCTGGATGGGGGTGGAGGGGCTGAGGATGGTGGCAGAGGCTGGACGCTGCAGACGGGGTCTCTTGGGGGGCTTGGGAGCACTCACGGGCATCAGCACCACATTCTGGATGGTTTGGGACTTGGCCTTCTGGTCCCTGGCAAGTTTCTTCTGCTCTTCCAGCTGCCGCTCCAGGTCTGCAAAGGGAATGGTGGAGCAACACGTCACGCCAGGGTAAGTAGGAGCTCCTGGGGCTCCAGAACCAACCATCACTCCCAGGTTTGTGACAGGAGGTCACCCAACCACCCAGTGAGCCTGATCTTGGCTTCTCCCTTGAGATCAAATGGCACTGAAGGAAAAGGGTAGGTTCTCCTGCCACCCACATAGACCTGGTCAATGTTCTGGCTGCCAGCGCCTGGGTAAGACACAGGTAACATTCCGTACCTGTTGGCTACTCCTACTGACGAGGAGATGGACATTCCTGCTCCCCAAACTAAACCCACCCGCAAGGGAGTGTGGACAACCCCACCTCCACCCCCCACCCTGGCAGTTAGAATTGCTTCCTGAGCTTGGCTGGGTCACCTCCCCAGGAGCCAAGCACCTGCACTAGGGACAGCAGCAGGATGCCGGGGTCAGCGAAACATCCCCCTCAACCCTTGTCAGTGGTGGGAACACTGGGAGCCAGAAGTAGCACAGTAACCACATTTATTCAGGGCAGTAGGGGACTAGGACATCTCAGATAACAACAGATCCTACAGGACATAGCGAGGAGGGAGACACATTCACTGAGCAGCTCTGGGGATCCCAGGTCAGTCAGTGGCTTCAGCTCAGGGGAAGCTGAGCAGGACACCCAATAGCTCCGCAAGACAAGCAGGTAGCCCCGATAGCCAAGACAAGCAGAAGCTCAGCACCCCATACTCGGACAGGCTTATTAGCTCAGGTACAGCATGACACTGTCCACGGCTCGGGTGACTATGGCCCAGCACTGAGCTGGCAGGTCCTATTCCTGATCCCGAGGGAATTGGACTCGAGCCCGCAGCACCCCGACTGCAGCAAAGGGCACGGACTTTGGGCTGTCCAACGCCCCAAGCAACTGCTCTCTGTGAGGCAGGGGAGAGACAAAATTCCACTCAAGCCCTAGGACAGGAAGGGATTGGGATGCACTTGTTCTGGGGTAGCCTGTAGTGAACACTAACCCTCATTCATTGGGGTTGTGTGGAAGGAAAGTCACGTCCATTCCCAAGAGTAGCAGCAGGATGTGAACCCTTATTAGGCACTTTACCTGCCAATGTGTAAAGAAACTGCTCCTCTCCTTGCTCTGTCTGGTTTTTCCTGTTGTCCAGTACCTTCTTGACTGTGTCCATTAAGCCAAATGTATGGGCAACGTTGTTCAGGACTGCAGCATCTCCAAGGAAAGGGCACAGGGATGTTAAGACTTGGGCACTCAAAAGATGCTCCTGTTACACCAAAAATTTTCTACTGCTTTTTCAAACTCTCTCTGTTCTTTCACAAGGGCTAGCTAACAAGGGGAAGCCCAACTCCCTCATCCTTCTGACATCCCAGGATTAAAAAATCCCATTCACATGATAAAGCAAATTGAACAGAGCTGTGTCACTCAAGCAGCTCCAAATTGCTGCAAATGACAGTGTAATTTGCAATCACAGAGATACAAATGAGCTCTCCACCCACAAATCATCACCCCATGCTGCTGACAGTGTCATTAACATGCCAAGCTCCGCTGAAAACTGTGCAAAATGTCTATTATAATCCACTGACTTCAACCACTCGCAGTTCCCAAAGAACTACCACCTACCAGACACAAAGACCCGCCAGCCCAAAGTTAAATTAGAAATTTTTTTTTAAAAGATCCTGGGTAAAATGAAGTTTGTGGCTACATGGATGTTCTCTCAGGAAGAGCATCGACAAGAGGTGTTCACAGGGGCATGTGCCGAACCGGATTAGGGAGCTGATCCAAGTTAAAAATAACCCTAAAAAGGGGAGGGGAGTTATTTTTAACCCAGATTGCTTCCCTCATCTGGTTCAGCCCCCAAAACAGGTTTTCTGGCACCAGTGAAAGCAGAACGAGAAGTGAGGGGGTAGGACCTGTTTAAGCCTGCAGTGTCACAGAGAAGTGTTTGAGTAACTCCAGTCCAAGTGACTCTGGGAGAGCTTCCATGAGGGCTGGGAGCTGCAGACAGTCATCTGATGGTCCCAGCAAGCTGCCAGGGTCACTTTGCTGAGGGAACAGGGTGGAACAGTGTGTCCTTGTGCTTTGAAGCAAGGGGACTTCACAGCTGGGCAGGCTGAGAACACACAGAGACTGTGCTCCCACAACTCAGCTAATGAGTGGGAACTCACTCCCTATCCTGACTCACCAGCTTTACATGGTGGGATGGACCCTTAGCACTTTTTGTTTTGCCTGCAGCTGCCCTTTTGAGGCTTCTTCCTCACAACCTACCTGTCATCTGGAAGGGAGACTGACCCAACCGCTGCTGCACACCTCTTAGGACTTCTTCTATCTCCTTCTGGATGTTGCACACCACCTCTTCCATCAGCCCCACATCAGCTATTCCTTTCCAGAACATCAGTGTGTCCTCTGACACAAAAGAGGAGGAAAAGAAGTCAACATGTACAAGCATTTGGCATTTTTCCCACAGGGCCACCTTAAACCTCTCAGACAAACGTATCTTTTCAAAGTGACTACCTTTGCAAGGTAGTTTGGCCACTGGGGTGGACAGGACACGTGAAAAAACTAACCAATCCCAAGCCAAGCAAAATGGACTTGGGGAGCAAATCAGGAACAGGTTTTCAAGCAAGTCCATGACTTCCAAGGCAACATTTCACATTTCTGCAAGGTGCAGAACTTAATATCATTATTTGAGGAAATTCTAGCTAAGCTTCCATACTGATACTACAAGGGAATGCAAGGCCAGAGAGACAGAACAGAGAGTCGACAGGGAACAAACATGACTCTGCTCCTTGTTGGTTCCAGCCTGGCTCCAGGCTGGCAGATGTGTTTCACATCCTTGGAATAAAATAGAAAAGCCCCTCACTGTAACCAGTAACATCTGATCTAGGGGATCATCCATCCGCCACGAGGCCACGGACAAAGTACTACAGTGGTAAGGAGCTCCACTGGCAGAAAGCCTCCATGCCTGGGAAATGCTGGGATAGCCAAGGGGCTGGGGGACAGTTTTGTCATTGCCCAAATTTTACTTGTTTTGAAGATTTAGGTTTCCAAAATGTAACAGGGGAGGAGAGGGGAAAAAACCACCCAACAAGCAGCCTGAGCTTACCTGAGATCTCATCTGTGTCCTTTTTCATGCCTTCCTCAGTGGCCATGGTGACAGCAGCTGTCAGAGCCGAGTTCCACTCGATCCCCTCCTCCATACTCTCCTCCGACAGCGCGATCTGGGTGATGCTCCCTGCCAGAGAGCCCCCATCAGCTCCCTCTGCCAGCCCTGAATCCCTGCTTTGCTTCCCAACCCCTGAGTCCTCCCCAGGCTCTCTTTCACTCTTTGCGTCAGGTTTGTGCTTGGATCCTTTCAACCAAAACAGTTAAAAGCAAATATTGCTGCTTCTCAATTGGAACTGTGAAGAACTCTGGGGCTTCTGGAGGGAAAACCATGTGCCTTGCACAGTGGAGTCCCGGTTCAAGGGAGCAGAAAGGGATCAGAATAAAGAAGGGAACAAATAAGGCTCAGCCCAGCCACCCTTCTCGCCTTGCATCATTCACAGGCAGCTCTGCACCCCTAATCCCTCAGGAAATTGTGCCAGGGTCCAAGCTGGTTTATAGAAGGGAAATGGATCTGACTCGATCCTAAGTTTCTGGATCAAATTTGGGACTAAACCAATGTGCAGCCACTCTAAGTTGGCTATGGTGCTTTCCAAGAGATTCTCCTTAGCCTATGGACAACTCTGCCATGTCACTCACCCAGGGGCTCAGAGAAATACAACCCACCCAGCTTAACAGTGTGGTACAGTTGGGAATAGTCTTCTCCCTTAACCTCAGCAAAGAGATCTGTTTCTGCTCTGCAGCATAGGATCACTGAGAACTTGCAGTTCGAACAACAACCAAATCATGTCCAGCCACCACATTCTGCACATGGATGTTCTGAAGGAGGACAGCATCTCTAAATTCACTCCTAAGTATGAGCCTAAGTCATGCCTTTATAACAGACTCCCAACTGGAAAATATATCAGAAAATGCTGTGCGAGCTCTAACAGGTGTTTGCTCACGTGATGATCCCAGAGCAAGGATCCCTGCAAGGCTCTCAATCCCACTCCTGGCTACCAACGCTGCCTCTCTGGAAAGCAGCTGCTTGATGCCAGCAGTTTTCCAGCCTTCCCAGTCCTGCAGAGCAGAGCTCCCTGACGGATGCTGCCAAGACTTCTCCAAACAGACATGAGAAGCATTTTCCTTCCCAGAAACCAGAGCAATCTCCTGGTGGGACTGCCCTGCTGTGCCCAGGGAGAAGGTGTAAAGTGTGTGTGGGAGGGACAGGAGCATCAGAGGGAAGTTCCCATGGCATTGGTAACTGCTTTCCTACCGTCAGCTGAGGTTGGAGTCTGCACCACGGTCTGCTGCCCTGGCACTGGTGCTCTGGCGCTGCTGATCAGGAGATCAAACTTGGTGCTTCGACAGGTGTTGGTGCAAACTTTGTCATGTTGATAGAAGTCAATCTGCCCTGAATCCATCATCTTCCTGTGCAGGGAGTAGGGACAGAATCAGGCTCAGCTCAAATCTCAGCCTGAAGACAAAAGGCAGTATTCCACCTGGGAATGCTATGGCCATGGGAAGGAAAGAGAAAGGGAGATCCCAGGGCCACTCTGCACACAAAAAATCTCCTGCAAGGCTTTCAAATGGCAAATACAAGCCAGCCCCAGCTTCACATACAGGGCTTCAGTCCTGTTCCACCCCAGGTTCCCCAGGCAAGGCCACTTCTGTCCAGGATGAGGGATCCTGACCCTCACATCATGGGGCCGGGATCTCTGCAGGCTGCTGGCCAGGTACTGTGGGCCTCCAAGAGGCCTCCTGGGGACTGCAAAGCAGACAAAACACCTGCTGGGGGTCCTGCAGCTACAGGGGTGGAGCCCTGAAGCTGGACAGGGTCAAATACCTTAGCATGATTCCTCCAAGGCGAATGGCTCTCTTCCAATCCTTCAGGGTAGACTTCCCAGCCAGGTGAACAAAATGCTTCGGGCTGATCAGCTGGTCATTGAACTGGCAATGAGACAAGTAAAGGCTCAGCAAACAGGGTAACATCGCTTGGGAGGATTGGGACATCCAACACAGCTCATCTGAGCCCCCACTTCCACCCAGAGAGAGGAGTTGCTTCTCAGATCCCTCCCAGCTTTGATCCCCTGGACACAGCAACGCTCACAGCTCCAGGAAGGACGTCTGTAGGAATGATCTGCCAGCCACAGGCATTCACAGCCCTAACCAAGAACAGCCTTAACCAAGAACAGCCCTGAAGGCTTTATATGAACCAAATCATCTCCTATGAACATGTACAGTCATCTTGGAGATCATTACAGGAGGTTTCTGTTACATCCAATGGCCCAGCAGCATCCAGCTGACACAGGTATTCCCTTGGGCATCCATTCTGCCCTGCTCCAGTGACTCGAGTAGTTCCTGTTGAGGGGCAGGAGCACAAGGGGCTTGGCTGTCACATTGCCATGCTCTCAGGTGGGAAAAGGTAACACCAAGATTTCCCTTCTCAGTGCAACCTGCTTGCCAAGGAAGTGACAGGAGTGGAGTACCAGGACACCGAGGAAAAGGGAGGAGGCAAAGCTCTGCCAGATCTCAACACACATCTCCTGCCTGCCTTCAGTCCCTCCTCAAAGGCCAATACAGCTGAAATATGAAGTGGGTGATAGATATCCTTCCCTCCTTAACCCACTCTTTCTATGCTTCTCCCCATCAAAAAACAAGTTTAGCACCAACAATCCAAGGACTCGGTTAGGATGAAACACAAAAACTAAGGAATTCCTGTGGAGGCCAACCAGCGCACCTGGAGAGCAGAGGAGAAATCCACTGGGAGTTTCTCCCTTACCTTCACACACTTGACATTAATTCCTGGACAGACAAACTTCTTCCAGAGGAGGATGGCTTTGCTCTCCCCACAGGTGATGGGATAGGCGATCTCGATTTCCTCACTCGTTTCGAGGGTGCTGGGGTCTGAGGGAGGAACGACTCAAAATGAAACTTTCCACCCAAGAGGCTCCAATCCCACAAGGCAGGAGCTGGAAGCTCACAGGCTGTGAGACCTGCACTTGGGAAACCAAAAAAAAGGCCAGATCCCAGTTCAGGATCAGTCCTCTCTTTGTCTTCTCAGAGTTAGTTCAGATTAACTCTTAACAGCAACTGGGATCTGCTTTTTGGTATAACAATGCTCCAAATAAAGTTCATTTATAAGGAAACGTGAAATCAGAAATCCAACACATCTGTAAGAGGGTAGGTGTCAATGAGAACAATCTTAGTGGCAACAAAATGGTTTAAAGTTTGAAGCACAGATATCTCTCCAATTCTTGCAGCTCTGGTACCTCTTTAGCAGTGATACCAGATATTTACTGATAATATATTCTCTTCACGTGCAGAGTTTCTGCTAAGCCTGCCAAAAGACCCATACCCACACAGGAAGCAGAACTCTAGTCAAGA
Organism: Corvus hawaiiensis; assembly: GCF_020740725.1. Taxonomy (NCBI): domain Eukaryota; kingdom Metazoa; phylum Chordata; class Aves; order Passeriformes; family Corvidae; genus Corvus; species Corvus hawaiiensis. The sequence goes on from NC_063235.1 coordinate 76,237, forward strand.
TCTAGTGACAGCACCCGGTGACAGGAGCCTTTTCCCACACACTGCTCAGGATGGCAGGGAGCACTGGGAGCCAGCCTGCTTGGTTCTTCTGAACATCCAGTCCAAACCATCGGACTGTTGGTTCAGCAAAGACCCCGCAACCAGAGCCTGATGCTTCAGCCACCACATCTTCATCACTATCATTCCTGCTGCCAGTGTCTGCACACATGACTAGGGTGACATCCCGGCTCCCCTGCACCCTGTGGGAGCCCTTACCATTCATTGCAGGAGAGCCAGGATCTCACTTCCAGGACTTTGAGACCAAGCAGTAACAGCAGACTCTTACTCCAGAGTATGCCCAGCCCCTGCACCCACATCCATGCCTGGGAATCAGCATCTGCAGGGGCAGAGCCAGAAGGAAGCCCAGCGGACTGGAGACACCAGCCCTGCATAGGAGGGGATTCATCCATGCCAAGTGGGAACTCACCGATCCCTTCTTCCAGCTTGTGGATGGTGTGGGTTTCAACGGCCACCACAGCGGCGCTGGCCTCAGAGCCCTCTTGGTAAATCCTGTGGTGAAAGTGGCCATCCATAAACAAACTGTATAAATCATGGGAGATTAGGATTCACAGCACAGGGTTAAAAATTCAGTTAATTTCTTTTTGCCTGTCCTCAAGGGACATGAATTTTGTCTGATACAGCTTCAATCACCAGGAATTTTTTGGCACGTACAAAACACGAATAATCCCAAGGCCTGACACATGCAGAAGCATTCCCAGTGCTGTCATCCCACCCTCCACACTGCCAGCGCCACTGAGGCGGCTCTGCAGGCTTCCCTGTGCCTTCTCCTCTGCTTTCTGTCACCCTCAACAGCAGGAAGCAGAGCCCAGTGTCCCAGGATTTCCCTTCCAGTCCTGTGTGACACTGCAGCACAGATGACCACAAAGGGAAGTTGCTGTCAGGCCCACAGCCACCCTGCCCTGCAAATATTAGCAAACTAGAGCCAGTTTTTTTCCATCCTGATTGATCCAGAGTGCAGATGAGACCACTCTCTGCAGCAGCTGCCAGGGAGCCACAAAATTCCCTCCACATCCCAGCCTCACTTTTAGAAGAGGATTATTTTAGGGGAGAGCTGGCACAGAGGCACATAAAGGTCTGAACACGCAGACCACTGCGTTCAGCAGCTGCAGTGTGGCAAAACCCAACCCTGGGACTGGAGAAGGAAGAGAGAGACTGGGACAGCACTGCTTCCACGATCCAGGAGCACTGCACCAACACAGCCTCGCAGGACAATTTCAGCCCTCGGAGGCCCCGTGACAGCCACACACACTAAAGCTTTAATTTGTTGCATTTTCTCTCTCCCTTGCATGGCACAAAACTGACGCAGACCTGGAAAACACAGTGACGCTCTGTCCCCGGACCATGAAAACCCACAGGGCTCCCCCCCATCCCACTTCGCACCTCCCAGTTACACCAGTACAATCCTACTCACCCTTGCTGCACCGGCTGGAGCTGCAAGATCACTTGGGTTTTGGTATCCTCCGGGTTCTCCCCTTCATTCCTGTCACTTGGTACAACCACCACATCACCCACAGGGACGCTCACCTCGGCATTCGCCATCTCTCACATGAACCCGGCGAGGTTTTCTCCTCCCTGTGGATCACGAGAGCTGGGAACAGATCCCAGAGGCAGATCCCCCCAGTGTCATCCCACTCATAACTTCCCGAGCCAGCAGCTCTCTCCAGCTCTGAACCCCCCAACCTGGCACCAGGGAACAAACCCACATGGTGGGTTTTGGCAAGAGTGCGTTTCCAACACAGAGCTTCTCCCGCTGGCCCTGGCCGGCAGTGCTTCCAGCCGTCCCTGGGATGCTCTGGTCCACCCCTGGGATGCTCTGATCCCTCACTACCAGGAACATGCCTGTGGGTAATCCTTCCCAGTAGAAGCTGGCGTCAAGGTGTGGTGCCACCACAGGAGGACCTGACACGGGGTCCCGGAGCAGCTGCACTCCCAGAGGATGTGTCTATGGTTGTGCAGGAGGCACAAAGGTGGTTTTGTTTCAGTGTGGGGCTGGAGTTCATGCCTGCAAGCCTGGGGTCTACAAGCTGCTGGGAAAGCCAGTGTCAGAATCGTGGAATGGTTTGGGTGAGAAGGAACCTGAAAGCTCATCTCATCTCACCCCCTGCCATGGGCAGGGACACCTTTCACTCGACTAGGTTGCTTCAAGCCCCATCCAGCCTGGCCTTGGACACTTCCAGGGATCCAGGGGCAGCCACAGCTTCTCTGGGCAACCTGTGCCAGGGCCTCATCACCCTCACAGGGAAGAATTTCTTCTCAATATCCCTTCTAAATGTCAGAGACTTCAAGTCAGGATCTCCTGGCGGGTGACGGGGGGCTCGGTGTCCCATGGCTGGGATGCATCACGACAAACCTGGAGAGCCACCGGCACAGGGGCCACGCGCCCACCCGGCTCCAGGCGTGGGACCCCCGCGGGTCCCCGCACCTCATCCCGCTCCGGGGGACAGACAGGCCCACTCGAGACTCCCCGAAAGACGGTTGGGCTTCCCCAGATGGCCATCGAGGGGGGGGTCAATAGGACACGGACAAACCGCGGCGGCGATCGCGCCGAGGCCTTAAGTGGGGGGGTGTGGGGGGGGAGGGCTACACAGGGGAACCCCGCGGTGGCTCCGGGCTGCGGTTCGGGGGCCGCCGCCTCACCCGCGCTGGGGTCGAGGGGTCACGTGAGAGGGGACCCGCGGGGCCACCCCGCGGCGCGCGCGGCGGTGAAGGGGCGTGGCCTGCCCGGGGGAGGGGGCGTGGCCTCCCCCCCCCCCGGCGCTGGGCCCCCCCCCCAGTACCCCCCCCCCAGCAGCGCGCGCGCGACGTCCGCCCTCGCGGCAGCGGCGGCGGCACGTACGGCGGCGACCCCTCCCTCCCCTCACGGCGGGGCCGGGCCCCCTCCCGCCCCGCCCCGCCCTGTCGCGCCGCATGGCCCCTCCCGGCCCCCGTAGAGCGGCGCCGGCTGGGCCTTACCGTCGGCGAGCGGCCGAGACCGGGGGCTGTGGGACGGGGGAACGGGGGGATGGGGGGGGGGCCGGGCCGGGCAGCAGCAGCGCATGCGCAGTGCCCGCCGCGGCCTCGGCCGCCAGCACTTCCGGCCGCCGCCTGCCTTAAAGGCGCCGACCGGTGAAGCGCGTGATGCTGTGCTGCCCCCTGGTGGCCGCGGGCAGTATCGCCCTCGTGGCGTCCCCCGCCAGCCCAGGACACGAGTTGCCGGCGGGGGTGTCACGGCGGGGTTCGCTCCCCCCTGGTCCCGGCAGCGAGCCGTGGAACGCGGTACCGGGCATCTCCCGCCCCGCCCCAAGCCAGCCCCGGCGGGACCACCGGGACCTCCCACGGCCGGCCCGCCTCACCCCCGCCGCGCGGGCCGGTCGACTGACAACGAGGCGGACCAATGGTGACGCGGGGGCGACAGCCAATGGGCGCGGCAGGGTGGAGGGGGGCGCGGCAGGGTGGAGGGGGGCGGGGCCGGGGCGACAGCGCGGCGGGGCCGCGGCGGGGCCGGGGCGGCGGCGGCGGGAGGAGGATGCGGGCGGGCGGCGGGGCAGCCCCGGTGGCGCTGGCGCTGGCGCTGGTTCGCCGCTGCCTCCTGCTCGGCCCGCTGGGGCTGCGCCCGACCGGCGCACAGGACGGTGAGTGCCGATTGCGGAGCACCGGCGGCGGGACATCCCACACCGGGACGCGGCACCGGGAGCCCCGCTCCCACCGGTACCCCCGGAGCTTCCGCTTCGCTCGCCGGGATGGGGACCGTAACTTGGTGCGGGATGGGGACTGGGAAGGAGGACCGGACGGGCTCGCCTCTGGCCCGGGACGGTCCGGGACGGGCTCTTCGCTGTGTCTGGACCGGGATCCGACCAAGATGGGCTCCCGGGAACGGTTCCCCGCTGTGTCCAGACCGGACCACACTGGGACAGGGTCGTCCTAGTTCGCCTGCCCCGGTTGCTTTCCGGAAGGGGGTCCCTGCTATCCCTGTCTCCCGGTACTGACCTGGGACAGGGTCCCTGCCATCCCTTTGTTCCGGTACCGGTCCGAAACGGGATCCCCGCCATCCCTCTGTCCCAGTACCGGACTGGACGGGGTCGCCGCCGTCCGTCTGTCCTGTTACTGGTCCGGGACGGGGTCCCCGCTATCCCTCTGCTCCCGTACCGGACGGGACGAGCTCCCTGCTGCCTCCACCACCCCAGCATCACGCCGGTCCTGCACCCGCCTATTTTCCCCGCGGCCCCCCAGGCTCTCTCTGTGCCTGCCCCCCGTGGCAACTACCCCGGAGGTCCCGAGAGTCCTGCGTTCGGCTCCATCCCGCCTGCAGGCCTTTCCCGGGGAACCCCTAATCCCCGGGTTAAGGGGATCACTGGAGTTTACATGCAGAGCCGGGAGAGCCGGGCACTGGGCTCCGTCCCGGGAATGCTGCGGAGGATTTGTAGCCGCGAGGTCCAGAACAACCCCGAGGGAATGTTCACCCAAACGTCATCCAAAAGTTCGTGTTTCCCGGTGTCACTCGTCCGCAACTCATCCAATAGCGAGGAGACAACGACGGGTCATCCAAAGCATTATTCTCCGCGAGGGGAAACTGAGGCACGGGGCCAGGGCGGGATCACTGGAGACAGAATCCCGCTACGTTCCCCAAGTGTGATTTGGGGCACATCATGCAGCAGGTTTCCACTGGATCCTAAACCCACTGGTGGATGCGGGGGAGCTTTCCCGGAGCCGTCAGCATGACGGAGGCAAGAGTGTGCCGGGCTTTTCTCGGACCATCGCCCTGTTGTGTCTTTCTTGCATCCTGTGAGAAAACAAACAAATCCCTGGCAGGAATGACCCCAGCGGGGCCCAGCCGTGAGTTCACCCTCACCCACCGGAAATCCAGTTTTCACAGTTTTTGGGAGAGGAATGACGTTTCCGCGGCTGGGACTAAGTCCCCCGTGGCTCTCTCTTGGCTATTCCTGGCCCCTCGGTAGCATCTTTGGAGCCAAATTCCCAGGAGTGCCTGCAGCTCTCAGCTTATCTCTGGCATTCCCTCCCGGCACGCGCTGGTCACACTCAGGATGTTTCTAACAAAGACTTCCTTTCCTTGGATGGGTTTTTCCCAGAATGGGTCCCCGCAGCTCCTCTACACCACCAGTGTGGATATGGAGCTGGGGGGATCCATCCAAGAGCCCCATTTGGGCTCATGTGTCCAGCTGTCCTGGCCATAGAGAGTTTTCCATGCAGATCCCAATGGCTTCTACTTTCTGGGCTAGAAACTCCCCCCACACACCCCAAATTTCTCTCCCCTAGCAGAGCAGCCCTTCTGGGAGCTATTGTCCTGGCAGCCCTGGGGTCCCCACTGCCCCCCCCCCCAGCCCCCACTCTCGGAGGGCCTGATCCTTCCCGGCTTTGCTTTGTCAGCAGACACTGCCCAGAAAGGGGAAAAGTTGGTGATTTCGCCCAGTCCCATAGGATAAATCTCCCCCCAGTTTGGCTGGCAGCCCTTTCCGCAGGCTGAGGAGGAGGGGGCTCTGTGGGGGGGCTGGCATCTTTCACCTCCAGCCCCTGCTTTTTTATCCCTGCAGGATTTTCCCTTGCTGGCGCTTTGTGTCGTCTCCCAGCGACAGCGAGGGAAGCCAAGGCTGGGCAAATCTGTGCCCACCATCCCTTTTCTTTCTGGCTGTGCCAGGATGATGCTTGGCAGGAGCAACAGCTTTTGGGGCATGTGGGGAAGAGGTGTGGGGCACTGGACCCCCACAAACCCCCAGCCCATACAGTGGGGCTGAGTGGTGCTTTCCCCTCTTTCCCTGCACCCCAGCCCTGCCCAGAAATTCCGGCCAGATGTCAACGCCGGACGCTTTCAGCTTATTTCCAGGATATTCCCTCATGCCCAGAGGCAGTGAGCCCGGAGAAAAGCCCCTTTTGTGGTGGGTCTGGCATCACCCTGGGAAGAAGGCGGTGGGGATGCTGCAGCTGCCCAAGGTTATCCTCAAGGTCAAGGCTCCAGTCAAGGGGTCCCAGGGGCTGCCCAGTGCTGTACAGCCCTCCCTGAATCCTTTTCTATCCCCCCAAATTGGGGTTCTCCTGGACTGGGGCATGTAGAGGAGCTGGAAGGTAGAGGGGATGGCTCTGGGGGAAGCTATGGCAGCTTCATCCCTGGATCCCCCTGCGGACAGTTCCCAGTGCTGGGAGCATCCAGAAAAACCACTAGAAAATGATGCTTTGGACGAGGAAAACACTTGAAGAGGCTGCAGGTGCCCAGGGGTTGTTCTGGGGGCCTCACCAAGAGGGGAGACAGAGGCAGGGAACAGCCTGTCTGAGCCCCCTCCCTGGTGTCTCTGCAGGAAATGGCTGCGGCCACACGCTGCTGACACCCCACAGTGGCACCCTGAGCTCCAAGAACTACCCGGGCACATATCCCAACCACACCGTGTGCTGCTGGCAGCTCCAAGCCCCCCCAGGCACCTCCCTGCTCCTGGCATTCGGGGATGTGGATCTGGAATCCTCGGAGCACTGTGCCCACAGCTCCTTGCTGCTCGCTGACCCCCAGACTGGCACTGCCTACGGTAAGGGGGGTCCCAGGGGAACTGAGGCAGGAGTGATAACAATGCTGTGGATAGGGAGGATATCAGGAAAATCTGGGGTTTTAGCTGATTTCGTAATGGGGAGGGAGAATATCTAAGGAGGGGTGTAACCAGGTAGGGCAGTATCCAAGGAAGGGGGTATTTGAGGAGGGGGCACCCAAGAACGGGAATATCAGAGGATGGGGGGTACCCAATATCTGAGGAGTGGGTTATCCAGAGAAGAGAAATATCCAAGGATGGGGGTACCTGAGGAGTGAGGGTACCCAAATAGAGGGGATGATATTCAAGGAGGGGGATATCCAAGGAGAGTAATATTTGCGAATGGGGATATCTGAGGAGGCAGGTACCCAAAGAGATGATTATTGCCAGCCTTGGAGGGGAACTGCCCAGTTGGGACCAGATGCAGCCACTGAATAATTAATTCGTCGGCCCAGCCGCTGCCCAAACACGTCCAGGATTTTCCCAGACAGATTTAATCATCTTGGAGGGATTTGGCAGCACTGGGAGCATGACGAGTGCTGAGGAAAACGTCTTGGGGGTGGGGGGAGTGATGGGGTGGGATGGAAGAGCAGCCCTGGTGAGGGACAGGGGCTGGACAGGAGATGCAGTGGGAAATGCAGGATGGAAAGGAGCCAGCTTGGATCCATGGGACTGGGAGTTCTCCCTGTTCTTCAGGGCTTTCACCCTTTCTGGGCTGGTCCCCAGAGGGCTGACAGCATGCGAGGTCCCTGGTCCCCATCCCCTCTGCTGTGGCCTCAGGGACATATTTGTTCCCAAAGCTAAGAGATCTCCTGGCCCCAGGCTGAGACAAAGCAATGCAGGAAAGGGGGGACCCCCCGAGATGATGCTCTTGGGGGGCTGGGGAAGGTGGCTGGGCACCCGCAGCCCCTTTGGGTGCCACCAGGGCTATGCCAGCATGACACAGAGCTTGGGTTCCACTCCCTCTCTCGCGGCTGACGCCGGCCCTTGAGAAGTCCCAGATGTTTTTCAGGAAGCGGCTGGAGCAGGCGGAGGCTGTGGGCTCCTTCCTGCTGACTCAGACCCGGTGTCTGGCCCCTGGCCTGATTCTACTGGGACGTGGCAGGGTCCCCATGGGGGTGGCAGCCTCCGGGGCTCAGCTGAGGGGTTCCCAGCTCCCAGGGTATCACTGAGATCCATACAGATGTGGCACCACTGACCCAGGGCAGCACTGGCATCTGGCAACTGGTGGAAGGGAAATCTGCTTGTGTGTCATCTGCATCTCATCTGCATATCATGCAGACCTCAGTTCTATCACATATGTGACATCTCTGCGTGCACGTGTGTTCCACGTCCCCTGGGATCGACCTCCCGGTTCAATATGATCTAGGCAGGGTGAGGGTGTGGGTCAGGGTAGGGAAACTGAGGCACAGGGGGAGGTGTCACCTGCTGCCCCATGAGGACACAGGGACACAGTTCCCTGTCCCCAGGACAACAATGGCATTTGCTCAAAGCATTTCTGGGTGCCCAGAGGCCCCAGTGATGGGCATGATACAGAGCAATGTGGGGGACAGGGGGTGATGGCAGTCCAGGGATTGGGGCCACCTTCTGTCCCCCTTAGGGAGCAGAGATGTCCCTAAGGAACCTGCCTGCCTGCTAAGCTGAAGTTTTAATCAGGGAGATGGAGATTGCAAATTAATGTGGATTAAACGGGGGGGGGGGGGGGGGGGGGGCGGGCGGGGGATGGTTTAGGAGGCAGCTTCAGCAGCACCTGTGAAAGAGCACATGGGGAGGAGACAAGGACACAGCTCCCATTTTGGAGTCCCATGGGGTGATGCCATGTGTACCAGTCCTTGCAGTGGGGGATGCAGTGGCAGGTGCCCGATGAGGGCGATGCGGCTACCCTGGGGCTGGGACCAGCCTGGGCATAGGATCACCCTAAGTGTGGGACCATCCTGGAACATGGGACCGCCCTCAGGATGAGACCAGCCTGGCATGGGGCCACACTGCATGGGACCACCCTTCAGCACCTTGGTGCTGGGATTACCTTGGGGATGGGCCACCCTGGATGTGGGACAACTCTGGGACCACCACCCTGAGCACAGCCCAAATGCCTGAGCCCCCCTGGCCCTGGCAAGGGCTGAGCCAGGAGAGGGTCCAGGTCCCAAATCTCTCCATGGTGCCATCCCTGCTGGCAGGGCCCTACTGCAGGAACTCCGTCCCTTCTGCCCCACTCCTGGTGACAAACTCCAGCACTGTGACCGTCCTGTTCAACAGCACCAGCCACCGCTCGGGACGAGGGCTTCTCCTGTCCTATGCCACCACGCAGCACCCAGGTACAGGGGGTAGCATCCCCTGAGACACAGAGACACCCCTGGGACGTATCCTGTCCCATGCAGGGGGGTGAAGGGAGCTCCTTGCTGACCTCGGGATGGGCTCCCATTTCCCTAAGCTCCCTGAACATCCATGTTCTCCCTGGCTGGGGGCAAACATGGGAGACTCCCAGGCCATCCAGCCAGCTGGGACCCCTTCTAGAACCCTGAGCCCCCAAGTCAGGTGGCACCCCAATATCAGGCAGAGCCACAGGCACCCTAGATTGTGCCATGGGGCCAATGGCTGCAGGGACCAAGGGGCCATCCCTCCCTGCCCCTCCAGACATGGGGACTTGAAGGGCAAAACCCAAATGAGGAGCAGGACTAAATTCGGAAGGGGAATGGGGTGCCCTGGGGCAGAAGTGGGTATGTGCTGTGGGGCAGGTGGGGGTCCCTCACCCTGGGGTGTCCCTGCCTTGCAGACCTGGTTTCCTGCCTGGTTCGAGGCACCCACTACACCCAGGAGCATGTCAGGTGAGTGGTCGGAGGTGGGGAATGGTCCCATTTTGGTGTCCCCTGCCCCAGGGGTCCCCATCAGCCCCGGTTTCATCCCCATCCCTCTCCTGAGGTAGAGGTCTGGTGGGATGGGGAGCAGAGCGGGTGTGCAGAGGGGGTTTGGATGGGAGGGAGCCCTGACCCAGCCCTTACCATGTGTTTCAGTGTGTACTGCCCTGCAGGCTGCAAGGACATCCATGGGGACATCTGGGGCAACCCAAGCCAGGGCTACCGGGATGTAAGTGTGGGCACCATGGTGCACCCTCCGGGGACAGTCCCCACAGCACATGTGGCCACTGCTTGTCACCCCCAGCAACCCAGAGGTGATGGGTGTGGCCTTGGGGTGCCCCACGGGATGCTCAGGCCTGCCGTGGGGTGCTGCCCTTACCCCCTGCTCCCCGCAGACATCGGTGCTGTGCAAGGCAGCCGTGCATGCCGGGGTGATTGCGGACGAGCTGGGCGGGCAGGTCACCCTGTCCCGGGAGAAGGGGATCACGCTCTATGAGGCAGCCTTTGCCAATGGGCTCCACTCCAAAAGGTGGGTGAGGAGTGGCTGGGGCTGCACCCCACACACAGCTGCGGGACCCATGCACGCTAACACTGGGAAACTGACACCCCTCCATTTCAGAGACCCCAGGGTTTGTTCACCCCCCGTCTGATGCTCCCCCTGCTTTCCTCCACACAGGGGATCTCTTTCTGAGAAGCGACTTGTATTCCACAAAGGTATTTTTTTCCCATCTGCCCTAAAATTAAGGCACAGTTTTGGCTGTCAGACCTGGTGCCACCCCCATGTGCCCAGTTGGGGTTTCCGGGTTCCCAGTGTGCTGTCTCCTGTCCCCAGCCTGTGATGATGTGCTGGAGGTGGTCGCCTTCAATGCCTCATCCTGGTGGCACGAGATGGATGCACTGGGCCAGGACCGAGCCTGGGTGGCCGAACGGGCAGCACTCAGCACCACCGGCCACTCCTGGGCAGCCGAACCCGGCGCCGGGGCCGCCTGGCTGGAGCTGGACCTGGGCACCCGAAGGAATGTCACAGGTGAGAGTTGGCCATCAGATGGGGACAACAGCTGCCTGTGTCCCCATTCACGCTGACCACTGTCCTCCTGCTGTGCCAGCCTCACTCGTCCCCACAAAACTGCCCAGGGCAGTTGCACCCCCATAACTCCCAGGACTCTCTGGAGTTCACTGTGCCATGGTTTTACTGGTGCAAACTGAGATGCACACCAGCCCCCCTGGCTGCTCCTGTCCCCCTTTTGTCCCTTTGCCCCCTCATCTGCAGCCATTTCTGGGATGAACAAGTTAATATTATGCTCTTGCATCTGGTGCCAGTGAGCATCTTTTGTCTGGCCAGAGCCTGCCGAAAGCAGGGGCTTTGTGCACCAGCGGCTGGCGACCGCGGCGAGGAAAATGGGGACATTGTCCAGCCGGAGGCTGGAGGAGGGAGGAATGCAGGGCTGGCAGCCGGGGCTGGAGGTTATCTGTTCCTGGGGGCAGACCAGGGCATCCCACACTGGAATCTGCCACCCAAACCCCCTCCCAGGATCAGAAGGACCCCCCGTTTGCCAGGTGACATGTCCTGCCCTCCTAGTCCTTTCCCAGCTGAGTCTTGAGTATCCCAGAGATGGGGGTTATTCTAGCTGGGAGTGGAGGGCAGTGGGGTAGAGGGCGGCCCTTCCCCAGCCCCGCAACCTCTGACTAACAGCCGGGACCCCCCCTCCTGCCTTCACAGGAATCATCACAAAGGGCTCCTCCGAGCAGCACGACTACTACGTGACGTCCTACCACGTCTCCTCCAGCCGCGATGGGAAGAACTGGAGACCCTACAGAGGCAGCAGTGGCCAGGAGGACAAGGTGTGCATGGGGGGACATCATGGGGCTGAGACCCCCTTCCCATGGATGTTTGGCCATCGGCTCCTCTTCACCCTCTCCGGCAGGTGTTTGAAGGAAACGCCGACAGCCAAGGGGAGGTCTCCAATGCCTTTATCCCCCCAATCGTTGCCCGCTATGTCCGCGTCACACCGCAGAGCTGGCACCAGCGCGTGGCCCTGAAGGTGGCCCTGGTGGGCTGCCAGCTGGCACGGGTCCGTGCGCCCCGTCCCTACGGTGAGACCCTCCACAGGAGCTCGCACCTCCGTGTCTGAAACGTCGTCCTGGGGCCTCCACCTCCCTGTGCACCCAGTGGTGGTCCCACAGTCACAGTCCCCACTCTGCCCCGCAGTGCCCAGTGTCCCCAAGGAGGTCCTTGAACCCACCAGCCACCCAGCCAGCCGCACCCCCATCCCTGGCATCGCCCTGGACCCGGAGAAGGCAGGTGGGTGCCATGGGGGGCTGTCCTTGGGGTGCAGCATTGTCTGGTGGTACTCCAGGTGCCAGTGGGGCTTCATCCCCCTGTGGGAACACATTGATTTTCCTGCTGTAGTGGCCCCAGGTGGGCTCCTGGCATTCATGGGTGCAAAGGGGTGGGATGGGGGCCCAGGGGGAGCTGACACTGCCCTCCCTCCCCAGGTTCCACACTGCTGGTGGTGCTTCTCATTGGCGGCTTTGTGCTCCTCTGCTCCTGCCTCCTGCTCCTGGCTTTCATCTGCCACAGGAAGAGGTTCGTCCTGCCTTGACCCCTGCTTTGCCCTGGGGGACTCAGTATCACCTCCCCAAATTTTGGCAGCTTCATCCAGCTGCTCACTGGGTCCCAAGGGGTGCAGTCCCCCATGCAGTGGGTGTGAGGAGATGGGTGGTGGTGGGCACGGGGAAGCTGGGACCTCTTGCCCCATCTTGCCTCTCCCTTTGGCAGGAAGTCAACAGCGGAGCTGAACTGCGGCATCACAAAAGGTAAAAGGGTGCACAACCCCTCCCAAAAATCGGTGCCATGGGGTGCAGCTGGTTTAACTGGTGCTGCTGCCAAGCCTGGACCTGTTCCACCCCCCAGGGGCACCTGCATGTCCAGGTGACAGCCTGTGACAACCGAGGGTTTCCTCTCCCTGCCCAGGGTACCCCAAGCTGGAGTCAAGCCAGGTCTGCTCCCTGCAGAGCCTGCCAGCCCCTAGCCTGTCTTCCTTCCCCACGCCAGGGGACCTGAGCCGGACCCAGTCACCAGGTAACAGGGGCATCAGGGCATGAACTTGTCCCTCAGCCCAGAGCCAGAGCTGAGTCTCCTCCATTGCACCCTCGGGGATGCCCTGGGGTGCCCATTTTCCCCTCCCCATTCTGATCTGATCCCTCCTGCATCATGGTCCTCCTGCAACAGGGAGGCCCTGATTAATTATACCCCCCCCTTTAATTATTATAATTAATTATTATAATTGATTGTAATAACGCCACACATTATTTAGTAGTAGTAGTCCACCTCTATCACAGCTATTGGCACTGGAGGGTGGCTGGGGACAGCAGGAGCCCCTCTCTGGTGTGGCAGAGGAATGTGGGGTCTCCGTGTGTGGGTGCCCTGCCCTGGGTGGGTTTTGGCATTTCCCATCCCTGGAAGTCCAAACATGCTAACGTTTTCAACCCACCCCACCCACCTCTGCCACAGCACCATGAGCCCCCCTGACACGGCGGCTTCCCTGTTTCAGAGTACGCTGAGCCAGACCTGGTGCAGGTGAGCCCCAGCAGCCAGACGGGTCCCTCCACCTTCAAGCCACTCCTGGAAGAGGGCTACACTCTGCCGCTGGTCCTGAGCCACTATGACGTCCCGGGAAAGCACCATGAGTACGCAGAGCCGCTGCCGCCAGAGCCTGAGTATGCCACGCCATTCAGTGAGCCGGAGCCTGCCGGGATGCACCGCAGCAGCTGCGGCATCGCAGGGCCCCCTGGGTGCCCCCCGGTGCGGTACCAGACCCCTGCCCCGCGGCCCGGGGAGCTGCCAGCTGGGGTGGAGCAGACTGGCAGCCCCTGCTCCGAGGGGTCCCGTGGGTGGCCTAAGCACTGTCCCCTCGCACACGTGTACCATGAAGCCTTGTGAGGAGGGGAGCACAGCGGCACGATATGAGGCGATTGGGGGGGGGAGGGGGAGGGGGGGCACGTGTAAAGGAGGACTTTCCCCGTGCTAGCAGGGGGCTTTTTAAAAAGTAATCCTATGTAAATATATGTAATACATAGAGAAAGATAGATGTGGAGCGCTGTGCCCCGCACCGCCTGCTGGCCCAGCATGCGATCATCCGCGCGGCTTGGGGTGTCACACTCATTGTCCCACCTTTCCTGCCGTTCGTGGTGTCATAGGGTCTGCCCCCCACCAACCACAGGGGACACTTTCGTAGAGCTACACCACGAAAATCAGCGGAGCTACAACCTCTCTCTAACGCGCAGACGCCAACGCCACCGCCCCCCTCACTACTCGTTATCTACTGTTCACGGACGCTGGGGTGCCGGAACAAGCGGTTACCGGCGGCCCTCCCTTACAAAAATTGTGCTTCCGAAATCTCTTGATGTCGATTCCGCGGAGGTGGCGTGGAGCCCCCCCGTGCCACACACGGCAGAAGCCCTTTTTGAAATATTCCTCCTACCCCATCCAAAATGGGGAAGCGCCAGTGCACCGTCAGGTCACGGCGAGGGACGCCACAGACACCAAACATCATGTTTGTGTGTCTATTCCTTTATCCTTCCTCCTCGAGTTCCTCATTTCTTATTGACATTTCTCCCGGTTTTCCCTCAAAAAAGTGCAGTTTTCCCCGCTTTTTAGTCGGCCAGGGTTATGCAAATCGCGCAGGGCATGCTGGGCACGCCTCTTCCCTGGAGCAGCGCGGGGAGGAGGAGCGCCTTTGGCGGGAGCGCCATGGCGCGCGCGCAGGCAGAGTCGCTTCTGATTGGCGGTGATGCGCGCGCGCGCAGGGGACTCCGCTTCCCATTGGTGGGGGCGACGGCCGGAAGCGGAAGCGTTGCCGGGTGTCGGCGGGCGGCGGAGGGAGCGCGGCGGTGGCGGCGGGGCTTCGGCGTGCCCGCGGGTCATGGGGAGGTACGGGGGCTCGAGGGGGCTGCGCGGAGCACCTGGGGGCTCCACACCGGATGCTGCAAATCCGGGAGGGAGTACAAGAGTGGGCGCCGAGCGGTCCTGGTGGCGGTTGGTGACCTTCGCTCTGCCCCGCGGCTCCTGGCGGGGACGTTCTGCACGGGGAGGGGGACTCGTTCCCATCTCGGCGGTCCCTGTGGGGCTGGTGAGCGCTTTAAGCTGGGGATGTTCAGCCTGGAGAAGAGAAGGCTCCGGGAGAATCTTAGAGCCCCTTCCATTGCCTAAACGGGCTCCAAGAGAGCTGGAGAGGGACTTCGGACAAGGACCTGGAGGGACAGGACAAGGAGAATGGCTTCCCACTGCCCGAGGGCAGGGTTAGCTGGGATGTTGGGAAGGAATTCTTCCCTGTGAGGGTGGTGAGGCCCTGGCACAGATTGCCCAGGGAGACTGTGGCTGCTTCATCCCTGGAATTTTCCAAGGCCAGGGGCTTGGAGCCGCCTGGTCTAGTGGAAGGTGTTCCGGTTAATGGCACGGGGTGGAATGAGATGAGCTTAAGGATTCTTCCCACCCAAGCCATTCTGAGGTTCTATGATTATATTTAGATATTTGGTGAAAATTACTATGGTTAGTGGAAGTGGGAGCCCCCTGAGCAGTCCAGGGAATGTGCTGTTTGTCATTAACATGGATTTTAGTTACAGCTCTAACACTGTGCTGTCCCGGAGCTGAACAGGTCGTGGTACTGATCGCAGCCCCAAAACCCCCTCCTGCCCTGGAGGGAGCTGCTGCTGTGAGGGTCTGGGCTTGCCTGCACATGAGCAGGTACCAGGATACTCTGTTTCCTGGCAGAAAAAGGGAATTTGGCCGTATTTTTCTTCAGGATCCTGCCAGATGCTCGTCCTCTGCAGCAGCCACTGTGTGATCTTTTCTGATGGAGAAACCTGTGGCACTGTAGTGAGGACAACTTGTGAAACTGTTTCCTCTAACCATCTTACGTACAATGGGTGATACAAAAAATATCTGGTGTTCCTGTAGGAATGAGAGTTATGTGGAAGAGGAGGAAGCCAGAGTAGGTAACACCGACTGCTGATGTTCTGGGAAGGCTGTGGGCTATGGCTTCTCCACTCACTGGGCTCACAGCAGTCACTGATGTAATTAAAGATCTAGACACTCAGATAGCTGTAAGTAAATGGGGCTGGCATGTGGGACTTACCCTGTGAATCTGCTCCTCCCGTGAGTTTTGTGTTCAGGGATCTCAGCAGCATGTGGAGGGTGCAGTAAGATCTGGGACTAAACCAACAAAACGACTTTATGCTGCTGAAGTGCTTCTGCCCAAGGATTTTGGGGCTTTGTGTCTGAGGATTTCGGTGCTTCCTTCTCTACATAGTGGGTAGGAATTCCTACTTTGTGGATCTGTGAAGTGAGGCATAGGGTGAACAGCCTGAGATCAACCCCAGCTAAAATCAAGACTGAAGGTCCCTCACGATCTTCTGCTGGGCTCCTCAGCCAGAAGTGCCAGCTGAGGGGTTTAGGGTGTAAGCGTGATGATTTTCCATTGTTAATTCAATTAAAATGGAGCTGGAAGCAGAGCCAAGGGCACTGCAGAAGATTGTTTGGGATATAAACTCCCCTCAAAGGGCCCCATGTCTGCAGGTGCATGAGTGTGCATTGGAGTGAAGCACTAAAGCAGCTGCTTCTAAGTCCTCCCATGTGCTTTCTCGTGTGCGTTTTGATATTAATTAATCCAAACAAGCTTGCTCTGATGAGGGGAAATGTCTGTTTGTAGAATAGGGAGCAGACACGGTGTGTGAGTGTCCCGTAAAGCTGGTTAAACTCTTCTTGTGAGTTCAGCCTCAGCTTCTCAGCTATCTCTGGCCCCACCACAAGAGGCTTTGCCATCAAACCATTCCTTAAACTCTCTTTCCCGGTGACAGACCCATCACTGCTGCCCACGATGGTTGTGGTAGTGGAAGGTGCAGGGTTTGGATGAATTTCCTGTCACAAACCAGTGAAGACAGAGCAAAACTTCATTGAGCCTGGGGCTTAGAGTAGAAACAGAGGAGGTGCCAGTCAGTGTTCACCCCATGACCAACACCCTGAGTAACTTCAGCACCTGGAGGATCTGCATAACCACACAATCTACTTGTGGTTCCCCATTGGGAGCTCCGTAAATCCCACTCCATTTCCTGTGGCTCTCAGTTGCCTGATGTGGGAGGAACAAGGGGCAGGTGTGGGCACACGTGTTCCTCCCCGTCTGAGCACCAGATTGTGCTCTCAGAACCCAGAATGAACCGATGTTGTCAATCCCAGGTGGAGGGGTCACTGCAGGCTGGGCTGTGAGAGCATGATGCTGCCAAAAACAAGACCCCCACCCTGTGGAGACCCCAGGGAGGCTGGGCCCTGCCTTCTCTCCAGGGCTTTGGATTGTAGAGATGAGAGATCCCATGCTGCTGCAGCAGGAACGAGCCATGTCCTGCAGTTAAATCTGCTCTGAGTGCTCTGTTCTTTGTGGGAAATGGGTTCAGGAAGGCCGTGTGGGGGTGGATGTGAGGGGGTTCAGCTCAAGGGATGAATGGGTGGGTGGATCAGTGCTTCTGTCACCAGCGTGCAGCCACCGTGCTTCTGGAAAACTTCATTTTCCGTACACCAGGGAAGGTTTTCTCTGCTACTAAGCATCACTTCTCCCTTCATGCTGTGAGTAGAGATTCCTGATCTATAAGCTTCAGGCCCCGTCAGAACACTGCAGTTTTGTCTGGACAAAGACCTGTTCATCCTGCTGAATTCCTTCTGTTTGCTAACCATGGCTTTCCTCTCCCTTTCCAGTTGATTGGTTTGGATCCCTACAACCCCAAGGAGAAGCAGGACCTAGACAAGCTTTATGATCTAAAACCTAAAACCCAACAGATTATGAACCAGTTTGGCCCTTCTACCTTGATCAACCTCTCCAACTTCTCCTCGATCAAGCCGGAACCAGCCAGCACCCCCCCCCAGAGCTCCATGGCCAACAGCACCACTGTGGCAAAGATGCCAGGAACGCCCAGCGGAGGAGGGCGGCTCAGTCCTGAAAGCAACCAGGTAATTCCATCCCCAACTTTGGGACAGCAGGGATGATGCTCAGGCATCACGGACTTGCCTATGGCTTCATTCACCTTCTTTCAATCACCAGCAGAAATACAATGTTTATTAAAGTATCAGTTACTGAGCCAGCAAAACTTCCTCGCAGAGTTCCTCCCTCCCAGGTGCTTCCTGGCTGGATGGGGTTTGGATGCTGTAGGTGTAGAGGTTTTTCCAGTCTTAGGAAAATGTATATTGGGGTGTGCCAGGGGAAGTTATTTTTAAATGGGGTTTAGATGGGAGAAGTATGGGGAGAAATGGGTGGTGGTGAAGTGCAGGTTTCCCAGAGAAGCTGTGGCTGCCCCATCCTTGGGAGTGTCCAAGGCCAGGTTGGATGGGGCTTGGAGCCACCTGGGACAGAGGAAGGTGTCCCTGCCCGTGGCAGGGGGTGGAATGGGATGAGCTTTAAGGTCCCTTCCAACCCAACCTGGCATGGAGCCTTCAATCCGCATAAAACATAGTGCTGCCCAGGGAATGCCCTGGCATTGCTCCCTGATGGCTTGGCTGGCACCCAGACTCTTGGGAAGTGCACTAGACCCCAGCACAAAACAGCCACAGCAGTGAGGGAGCAAGGAAGGTCAGGAATTTCCCATCTGTGCCTGGTTGACCTGACCAGGCTGACAACTTCCATCCATATCTTTTAAGACTCGGCATCCTGTTGTTCAGCCCAGTGTGGTTTCTGCTCCCTGCCACATCTGACTGTGTTGGAATAACCTAGCATTCCCACATCTCTGTTTTCCATGTGAAGCACTAAAGCTGATAAGTGCTAGAGCCATGGAAATGCTTCCCTCATGCCCTGAGCACAACTTTAGTCACTGATGCATACTGCACTTGCAGTCTGCATCTTAACGCTTGTAGTTTTGCCTTTCTACTCCTTGCCAGCAGCATTTTAGTGCTGGTAACATTTATCCTGGCTGCTGAACTCCAGTCATGTCCAGAGCAACCATTGGTGCTTGAAAATGACTCCTTAACACCTGATATTTCTTATCTCTGCCATTCCTGAGCTGATAGACTGTGTCAACAGTGTGACTCGGCCCTGGGGGCACGGGGGAGGAGGTGTTTGTGGTTGTGGCTGTGCTCCGTGGGCAGCTTCTTTGCTGGAACAGGGCAGTAAATCCTTCCTCTCCTCCCACACGCTCAGGTTTTAACCAAGAAGAAATTGCAGGACCTGGTGCGTGAGGTGGATCCGAACGAGCAGCTGGATGAAGATGTGGAAGAAGTAGGTTCCAAGCCATAGAAGAGACTGCAGAAAGAGCTATTTTGGGATTTGTCACAGATCAGTGGCCCTTTGTCCAAGGAGGGAGCGTTGGTTCATTTAACATCTGTTTTCCCATGCAGCCTTCAGCCATCCCTGTTTTTCTGCATCCCAGTACCAAAAAAGCTTCTAAAATTGCAATTGCAGCAAAGACCTATGAAATCCACTCCTTTGAGTGGAGTTTTGGACGCCACAATACAAGAAAGATCTGAAGCTATTAGAGGGCGCCCAAAGGAGGCTCTGGAGATGGGGAAGGATCGGGAGGAACCACAGGAGGAGCGGCTGAAGGCACTTGGTGTGTTCAGCTGGAGCAGAGGACACTGAGGGCAGAGCTCAGCAGGGGCTGCAGCTCCTCCCCAGGGGCAGCTCCAATCTCTGCTCTCTGTAACAGGGACACAACCCAGGGAGCGGCTGGAGCTGGGCCAAGACAGGGTCAGGCTGGAGATCAGGGAAAGGTTCTTCCCCCAGAGGGTGCTGGGGCACTGAACAGGCTCCCCAGGCAATGCCAGCTCCCCAGGCGGCCAGAGCTCGAGGAGCATTTGGACAACGCTCTCAGGCACAGGATGGAGATTGCTGGGGTGTCCTGTGCAGGGCCAGGAGTTGGCCTGGATGATTCTTGTGGGTCCCTCCCAATTCAGGACATTCTCTACTTCTAAATACCAGCTTCTGATGGCTTGTTTTCATCTCCCCACATAATTTCAACTGCTTAGTGCTGACCAGGCTGGTTGTTGCCCTTGTTCCACCACAGATGCTGCTACAGATCGCCGATGACTTCATCGAGAGCGTGGTGACAGCCGCCTGCCAGCTCGCGCGGCATCGCAAGTCCAACACCCTGGAAGTGAAAGATGTCCAGTTGCACCTTGGTGAGTGACTTTTATCTGTTTTTTCCCCCTCTACCCCCAGCTCTCGGCTCTTCCTGGAGTCGGGGCACAGCTGTGCTGCTGTGGTGGAAACCTGTGAGTAGGTAATGCATCCCTGCCCATGGCAAGGAGTTGGAAGTGGATGAGCTTTAATGTCTATTCCGTTTCAAACCATTCTGTGAATTCCAGAGCGTCAGTGGAACATGTGGATCCCGGGCTTTGGTTCTGAAGAAATCAGGCCCTACAAAAAAGCCTGCACTACAGAAGCTCACAAACAGGTAAGGAGCCCTCACAACACCAGGAATCACATAGAAGGCTGATACGGGGATGGTGGTCATGGCCTCCTGGCACTGTGAATTTGTGGCCTCTTCCAAGTGGTTCGGACTGGAAACGACTTCCAGAGCCTCCTGACCTGTTTGTGCAGAGGTTTGAGGTTGCTGTGTCTCCTCAGCTATGTTGGCTTTGCCCAAAGTGAAGCAGCAGCTCTTGGTGCTGAGGGGCTTGGGAGGCTTAAAACCAACGGGGAGCTGCACACAGACACTTCTCAGCTGCCCCTGGCAGCTCCATCTCTGTGCAAAGGGACTGTAAAAATACCCTTAATTTTGCTTTAAAGCTGCATTGGGCCATTGCTTTTTAGAGCCTAGAAGGAACTGCCCTGCGGTGGGTTCATGGGTGATGCTGCAGCTCCCAGTGGGCAGAGAGGGGGCGCCTTGAGATGGGCTTTGATCCCACCGCCCCAGGGTGCCAAGTGGAGCAGCACAGACACTTCCTTCTCCTCTGGCTCCAGCCTGGGACCCCATTAAGATTCAAACAGACCTGAAAGACTTGTGTGGAAGCAAGTCAGGCAGCATCCTGGGAGCACCTTTTTCCTGCTGTGAGTGGTTGTGCAGTCACCTGCTCTGAGCTGCTCGGCTTCCCATGGTTTTCCCTCTCTTGTTGCAGAGAATGGCACTGATCCGCAAAACTACCAAGAAATAGCCCCTGGGCAGAGCCAGAGACGCTGCCAGTGCAGTTTGGGATACCTGCCTCTCCACTGAAGCCTCCACGATGTCACCTGTGGGATATTTTTTTTAATGCTTTACAGAGAAGCATCTATTTTTTACTAACGGTGCAGCAATATCTTGACTTGATGAGGAGACCTGCCAAAAACATTCTACGCCCTGTTCCTCGTTCCTCCTCAGAGTGCGACATATCTCAAACAGAGACTTTTATTTGTGACTTGAAAGTGGTTTATCGTACAAGTGATTATCCAAGGGACAGAGCATTTGATCGTGTGTGGGACAGTATTAGAAGCATCTGTAGAGGTTTTTGTTTCCTCCTTCCTGCCCCTACCTGCTCCAGTACTTTGTAATGTCAGTGTTTATATAAATACTTGCATTTGTTTTACATGAATAAAGAAATTATTAATCTAAGATCCTGGCATAGACTTGTGCTCTTCAGGCAGCGTTGCACGGGGATGGCAGGGACAGTGCCACCTTGGCTCTGTGTATGGTGCTGTTCTATGGGAGATCTGGGAGTTTATGGTGAGCAGAATCGTGGAATATCCTGAGCTGGAAAGGATTCCCAAGGATTATTGAATCCAGCTCCTGGCCCTGCCCAGGACACCCCACCCAATGCCCGAGAGCATTGTCCAAAGCCGTGGCAGCCTTGGAGCCATGCCTATTCCCTGGGGAGCCTGTTCAGTGCCCGAGCACCCTCTAGGGGAAGAACTTTTTCCTAATATGCAGTCTATCCCTCCCCTGACACAGCTTCAGCTCTTCCCTCAGGTCCCGTCCCTGGTCACAGGGAGCAGAGATTGGAGGTGTCCCTTGGGAGGAGCTGCAGACCCCGGTGAGTCTCTCCTGTTTCCTCCAGGCTGAACAGACCAAGTGGCCTCAGCTGCTCTTCCAAAGGTTTCCCCTCCAGACCCTTCTAGACTGCAAGGATCTGGCCAGTTCCTCACCTGCCAGTCAGGGTGGGCAGGTCGCTTCCCTCCTGACCTCCAACCCAGGGTGGAGTCCCTTCCCCATCTCTGGGATATTTGGACTGTTGGGAGGGGGATGTTGTGACAGGGCCGGAAGTCAAGGTCCCCCTGATTGTCTGTGCCTGGACATTGAAAACGAAGGCCACATGCCCCTGCCTGTTCCTGCTGCTCTGCTCAGACCTCAGGGAAGCTGCAGGGGCTGTTGTGGGGATGAGGGAGTTGACAGCACTGCAAACCCTTGCACGACGGGGAGGCTCCTGCAGCCCTGGGCAGAGCTGGGCTCATCCTCCCTGCCCAGCTCTCTGGAAGTTCCCGGTACCCACAGGGGAAACCAGGGTGGGTGAAGCGACTGCAGGACCATCCTGGGCTCGCTCCTCTCCTCATGTCACTGCCGGATGAGGAGCCTGGGGAGCTCCTTTCTACAGCCTTGTAGAGAGGGGTTTTTTGCAAATTAAATTGCATGAAGATTAATCTAAAAGGGAAAGTGGGCACTTCCTCAGAATGGCATGTGGTTATTTTTGCTTTGAACTCAACTAGGCATGTACTCAGCCAGAGTGGCAGACACATAATCTGAGTTCCATGATAAATTTGTCACTTTTAATTCTATTTGGGAAGACTTAAAGAATTTAGGGCTTTATGATTTGGGTCTCAGTCAGTACAGGAGAGAATAGGGGAAGGGGCTGACGCTGACCTCTGCAGGCCTGTGAAGTCCCACCTGAAGACTTCACCCTTCCAACACGCTTCCTCTTTCCCAGGAAAACACAGGCAGGCAGAGGGTGACCAGGGGTATTTAATGTGGCCGTGCTGCTCCTGCCTGTGCCTGACTGCTCCATATCCATTTCCCCTCCTGAGCCCAGCATGTCCCTGACGTGCCAGTGTCCCCAATTCTAGCAGAAGCATCTCTTCTGCTTCTCCTCCTTCTCCAGCCCCTGAGCCTTGGGCAGCACCGGCAGTGGGACGCTGCTCTTCACCCCGTCCCAAGCCTCAGTGGCCACCAACCGCCCCGTCTGCAGCGCTTGGTAAATGGCCACTGTCAGCATCTGGAAGGCCTGGACCACATTGGAGGCATCCTTGGCTGAGGTCTCCACGTACTGGACACCCAGCGAGGCCGCCAACTTCCCCGCCTCCCTCTGGCCCACCTGGCGCTGCCCAGCCAGGTCACTCTTGTGCCCCACCAGCAGGAAGACCATGCGGAAGGGCTGGATCGTGTCAGTCACCTCCTGGTGCCATCGCCGGATGCTCTCAAAGGACGCGCGGTTGGTGAGGTCGAAGAGCAGCATCCCCCCGGCTGAGTTGCGGTAGTAGGAGCGAGTCACAGACCTGGGGTGCCAAGAGCAGGGGAGGTGAGCAGCCCCCAGGGTTTCCTGTGCCACCTCGGGCAGCATGTTCCCTGCCTGCAGAGCAGCCCTGGCTAGGACCTGCTCCTGCCAGTGGCACCTTGCGTTCAAAGCACCATGAGAGGGAGGATAATCAGCCTTTTGCTGTGTCCGTAAGAGCTCCAGGGGCAGCTCTGTCCCTGCTCAGCCACCAACGCTCATCTGTCTCCTGCAGCCACAGCCCCCAAGTGCCCCTGTGTCTGCAGCCATGTCCCCAGGGCTGCACCATCCCTGCTGCCACAGTCCTGGAGCTCTCCCATCCCTACTGTCACGGTCCTGGAGCTCTTCTGTCCCTGCTGCCATGTTCTCAGTACTTTCTCATCTCTGCTACAACAGTCCTGGAACTCTCCCATTCCTGCAAACCCAGATCTGCCACTCTCCCATCCCCTGCAGCCACATCTCCCAAGCTTTCCTGTCCCCAGGAGCTGCCTGGCTGGTGGAGACAGCCTCACAGTGAGGTGTGAAGGCTCCTGGCAGCTGAGCTGAGGAAGAGGTTTTGCCCAGCACCCAGTGGGCTCCCAGCTGTTCCCCAGCCCCTCTGCAGCTGGTGTGGCAGGGGGGTTCTTGGGGGAGTCCTGTACCCCCTTCAGAGCTGGAGCAAGGGCTTACAAGGCAGTCCCAAGCATTCCTTTCCCTTGGCTTTGGCTTCTGGCACGGTGGTTCCTCACCCAAAGGGACCAGTGGGAACATAGCCACATCGAGGACCTCCCTGGGCTTGGAATCACAACATTCCACTCCAAGTCTGGAGGGGGACACACATCTCCACCACCCCTCCCCACCACATGGACCCACCTGAACCTCTCCTGCCCGGCTGTGTCCCAGAACTGCAGCTTCACTCGCAGCCCCGGCTCCAGCTCCACGAATTGGACGTAGAAGTCCACCCCCACCGTCTGGTTGACAGCATCCAGGAAGACGCCCTCGGTGTAGCGCCGGAGCAGCGAGGATTTCCCCACAGTCGAGTCCCCCAGCATGATCACCCGGAACTGGTACTGCCATCGTTGCTCCATCGGTGCCTCTGCCGGCTGCCAGGATCCACCACCCCCGCACCAGGAGCGTGCTCAGGCAGGCAGGGAACTCCTCCACCCAGGAGGCGTTCCCAGCACCATTGGTGCTGTGCGGCCCCTTTGGAGCCCCTTTGTCCCCTTTATTTTGGCTCCATCCAGCTGGAAGCACTCAGGGGTGCTTGCTCCCATTTTCCTACAGACAGGAGACCCGGAAAAGTGTCACAGACAAGGGGGGCTGTTGCCCCACCAGCGATGACCCCCAAAGCAGAGGATCTCCCATGCCATGGGTTGAGTGCTGTGCCCCTGCCTGGAATGTGGTGTTTGGCATAGCCTTTATTTAGTGTGGAAAAGTCTTAGATTTATTAAAAACACTCCTACACCAGAGTATTATTTTTTCAGAGCACTCAGATTAAGGTCTGAAATAAACCCAAGCCCAGGTGGGAGACCCAACCTCATAATCACCCAAGAGCTGCAGGTACCGGGTGGAGAGAGAAGCATCCCCATGAGTCGGGGTCCCATGTCCCTTTATCCCCATCAGCACCGGCAGCGCTCCTGGGGCTCCCTCCATGCCGTGGGCTGGCGGCAGCTCTGGCTGGAGATGAGCCTGATACCATCACATCCCTGGTGTGGGGCAAGGACCCCCCGGCCCAGGGCCTGCTGGATACCCCCAGCCAGAGTCTGGAAGGCCAACTCCACGTTAACGTTGCTGCGGGCCGAGGTCTCCACGAAGGCCATGCCCAGGGTGGCAGCGAGGTGTCCAGCCTCCTCTGCCGATACGGCTCGCTCGGCCACCAGGTCACACTTGTGTCCCACCAGGACGAAGGCAGGCGGTTGGTCCCCCGCAGCCTCGTGGTACCACTCGGGGACGTGCTCGAAAGATGCCCGGTTGGTGAGGTCAAACACCAACAGCACCCCTGCCGCACTCCGGTAGAAGGACCTGGTGATGGATCTGGGCATACCCAGCAGGGTTTCAAAGGATACTGGGGAGCTCTCACACCGACAACCCTCAGATGGGGCTTGGGAGATTTTTGGGTGACAGATTGGACCTTGGAAGTGGGGAAGGGAGACCTGTCTTGGGCATTTAAACTCCCCTTTTCTGTTCGGTATCCCTCTCCCCAGACTGGAGGGCTCCAGAGAAGACCTGTGGGGGTTTCGAGGACTCTGTGGTATCATTATCCCTCCAACAGCCCTGGATGCAGTAGGGATGAGGCAGCCCTGGACAGGAACAGGGCACCCCCAGACCAACCCTGGGGTCTCTGAAAGGTTCCCAGGGATGGGGAGCCCAGCTCCAGCCATAGCACTTGGCTCTTCAGCCCTTTGCGCCCCATTTGAGCCTCTCTCACACTCCCAGGCGCTCCTGGCTCCAGACTGATGCAATCAGGAAAGAAACCACCCAGCCCCAGCCCTCAGGCACACCGAGACCAGCACCCGGCCCTGCTCCCTTGGCTGCCCCCCTAAATAGCTTCGGTGTCGCTGCCAACTCAGCACAAGGTGTCACTGGTCCCTAAAGCAGCACCGTCCCAGTGAGCCATCGCTGCCTGTCCCTGCACGCCCGGCCGGGGATTTACAAACACCCCAGGGTGGGAGGATAACGCAGTGGGGTGCTGGGGTCCGCATACCCGCCTCACCTGAACCTCTCCTGGCCAGCTGTGTCCCAGAGCTGCAGCTTGGCCTTGCCGGTGGGTGGCATCAGGACAGTCCGGCTGTAGAACTCGACGCCGACGGTGGGGCCGGAGGTGGCCGCCCCACCAGGACCCCCACCCGGCCCCTCAGCGAAGCAGCGCAGCAGCGAGGACTTGCCCACGGCCGCGTCCCCCAGCACGATGACGCGGAATTGGAAGTGTCTCTCGGAGTCGGGATCCTGGGGGGGGGAATCTGTCACTACCTCCATGGCTGAGCTGGCCGGATCCCGACCCACTGCGTTCCTGCTGTGCTGGCGGCAACAGGACAGGTCTCCACCCTTGTCCCTATCCCACCTGGGGACAGGGACGGCTCTGGCCCCGCAGTAACCCGGGCGGACAAACAAACTGTCCCAGGGAGGGAGCAGCTGCCAGCTCCCTCCTCATCCTTCCCGGTAACCCTGAGGAAAAGAGGGTTAAGTCTTCTTCCCAGGCGTACATACAAAAAACGGTTTGTGGAGCTGCTGCATAGTTCTTTTAACCACTTAGGAAAAACACTGAGTTAAGTAACTTGCCTTTTTAATTCCCCTGTTTTTAAAACTATTTTTTTCCATTTGCCTGCTTCCCAACCACCAAGTTCCAAAACACAAATCCCAGCAACAGCCCAACATTTCAAACTTTAGCAGCAACACAGGTTCAGCTCTAATCACTTCCTTGCAACATAATGGCACTTTAGTCTTTGTTGTCGTCGGGATGTTTAGTGTTGCCACACGCCAGCTCTGTCACCCTGGCTTTGGTGACAACAGGGAGAGCCAGGCTGTGAGTGCACACTCACTAGTGTCCCCCAGAAGCCAAGATCCTGGGAGACGCTCCACAGCAAAGGGGCTCTCAAGACCTGCAGGTAGGAGACCAGAAGTCAGAGGCACCAGCTGCATATTCCAGGACAAAGTACTCTCGGCAGCCAGGTCACCTCGGGTGGAGGAGCTTTGCCACAGGCCAGCCATCCAGGGACAGGAAACAAGAGAGCGGCTCCAACTCAAGAGGCTGTGGTTCCCCACAACCCATTCTTCTCCATGGTGAGAAAACAAGCAACCAGAATCACCAAGGCTCTCCAGCTGAGGGTGTTGGAACACCCCAGGGTTGCAGGAGCCACTCCAGCACCTCCGTGAAGGCCCAGGTGTGTTTCTGCATTCCAGGGACAACTGCTGAGGGCTGTGGGGGACACCCCCAGTGGCAGGTGCTGCAACAAGGACAGGAACTCGCCCCTGAACACTGGTGAGCACCACTGGAAGGGGATGCTCAAGATTCCCTAGCTCAGAGCCAGCCCAGCCTCAGCCCATCCCAATGCAACCCAAACACGGGACACACCGCAAGGATTTGAAGTAATTGCATTTATTCAAACTCTTATCACGGAGAGAATATTCCAAGCTGGAAGGGACTCACAGGAATCATTGACTCCAACTCTTAAGTGAATGGCCCATACAGGGATCAAACCCACCACCCTTGGCATTATTGGTGCTGTGCTCTAACAAAGTATATCCAGATATATTCAGATATATACATCCAGTATATCCAGACCCTCTCCTGAGAAAACTCCATGGAACAGACTGTTCTTCTACGTGGAGCACCTGAACAGGAGCTTGAGCAACACCTGGAGCCAAACCAGTTCCATCACCTTCCAGTGCAGGTGAGTGGAGCCCAGAAGTGGCTGATCCCCCTTGGTGGAGCTCACAGCTTGGGAAGGAGCCAGGATCTGGCTCTGCAGAGCTCCCACTTCCAGAGGAGAGGGCTGGGAAAGAACAGTCTGGCACTGCAGCACCAAGTCTCTCAGGGATGACTCACCCTCTGCTTAGACCTGAAAAAAGGGATAAAAAAGAATCCAGCTGAGTGATGAGCAGTTGGGCTCAGTGCTGTGTCAGATTCTATCTACGTTCTGCAACTCCTGGATGTTCCCACTGTGCCCTGTGGTTTTGGGTAGCTCATGCCCGGCCTCAGCCCCATATCCGCAGGATTCATCCAACAGTCTCCAGACTCAGGAGTCATCATGGACCAGGCTGCACTGCCACTGATCTCACCCACACCCTGCCCCACAGATCACAACTCTGGCCAATTAAAAACCTCCAAAATGAGGTTGATCATTCCCACCTGCACAGTCCAGGTAAAAAACTGGCCACTTCCAGCACAGGCACAGTCAGTTCGAACTGTTCCCTGTCCTCCAGGCCCCACTCCAGATCATGCAATCCCAGAATGGTCTGGGTTAGAAGGCACCTTAAAAGCTCACCCCGTTCCACCCGCTGCCATGGGCAGGGACACCTTCCAGCAGACCAGGCTGCCCTAAGCCCCATCCATCCTGGCCCTGGACACTTCAGGAACGGGG
This sequence comes from Corvus hawaiiensis, assembly GCF_020740725.1. Taxonomy (NCBI): domain Eukaryota; kingdom Metazoa; phylum Chordata; class Aves; order Passeriformes; family Corvidae; genus Corvus; species Corvus hawaiiensis. The sequence continues at coordinate 104,150 of NC_063235.1, forward strand.
CAGCCACAGCTTCTCTGGGCAACCAGGGCCTCCCCACCCTCACAGCCAAGGAATTCCTCCCAGTATCTAGTTTAAACTTACAGCCCAACACCAGGAGTTCCCCAGAGGACACTCACATGCTCCACACTGCAGCTTCCCCACAACTCGGGTCCTATGGGAAGCAAGCTGAAACCCTTGGGACAGAGCTCACCCTTTTCCAGAGTAACTGCTGAAAAAATTGAGCCAGAGTTTAATGCCTGAAGCCGATGGGTCACTGTAAATCCATGGCTCAGATTCTCCCAACAAATCTCAGCCCTCCAACCTTCATGGCACCTCTGCCCCCTGTGCCCAACGTTTACCCCTTTTCCCGACCAGGGGTTTCCTTCCCAACCAGACTTCCCAAAACAGTGAGGCTGGCACAGCCTGTCTTCCTAGTGGCCCCTCTCAGCACAGGACACACCTGCAGAGAGCCCAAGACCAGCATGAATTTTACTCTTCCTCCTTTTTCGACCACAAGATCGGTATTCAGATCTGATGGGAAAGGGATTTGGAGGGATGGGCTGTGGAGTTCTAACAAGGATACTTACTACCTTCTCACCTGGGTTTATTCATCAGATGGGTGAGCTCTGGAACACCCAGGACCCCTGGAAGACATCACAACATACCCCCAATATCAGCAGTGGGCTGCAGACTCATGTGGACAAAGCCCTGACTCATCCCACCCTGAAAGCACAAGCAAGCAACAGCCCAACTCCCAAAAATGTATCGGAGGGGTGAGTGACAGCCACAGGCAGAAGGGGCCCAGCAGTCAAAGACCTTCCTATTGCTCTGGCATGTTGTTGGAGACCTGCAGCTACTGCGTGGAGCCACAGCTCTTGGATAAACATGCACGCAAACATGGAGTTTATCCAGTAAAGTCTGTGACAGAGTGACTGACTGGCTCTGGATCAGGGTTGATTCCTAGTTCTGCCTCTAGCCAGGCCCAGAGAGAGGAACTGCCCTTATCTCACCCACACAAGATCTGGATGGAGCAAGAACTAAGGGAGTTTGCAGGGCCCAGCCCCAAGGACAAGCCCTATGAAGGATCCATGACCTTGGAACAGCATGTGATGGCACTGTCCAATAGCAGAGGGGCAGGAAACGCTGCTGATTCCTGCTCTGGCCCAGGGAGGCCACAAAACCTACCAAATTCTCAGCCCAAGGGAGGACTCCAGAACCTGGATCGCCCATCTCACCTGCGCAAAGCTGAGGCCGTCACCAGCCATCCCATGCTCCAGGATCACCTTCTATACCACGATGCTGCTGGGGAAGAAGAGAATCCTGAGCTTTAAGTAAATCACAAGAAAAGTAAATTGAAACAAAACTACAGACAAGATATCCAGCCCCCCCGCGCGTCAGTTTGAACCCCAGGGGCAGGGATTTGCGGCAGCTGTCTGCTTCCAGCACCAGTAACCACCCCTAGCCCACGGCGGGCCGTGTACTTTCCCGAAATGTTGCCGGACAGCTACGAAGGCTCCAACTGAGCGGCGACCGTCGAGGAAAATCCCTTTGCTCTCGGCTCCTTTTTGACCGCATCTGCCACAGCACCGACAGACGCAGCTTCGATAGGGCCGGGCGGGTCCGCAGGGCTCTTCCGCCCGCCACCGCCTGTCCCGGGACAGGGGATTAGTTCAGCCTCAGGGGTCCCTCACTCACCCGGGGCCGGGCCGGGCCCGGGGAGGAGGGCGGGAACAACGCCGCGCTGCCCTTCGCAGCCTTCGGAGCGCACCGAAGCGCCGCCGCCGGGCGCCATAGCCACGGGGTGCCGATGCGGCGGTGCCGATGCGGCGGGGGCGCCCCGGGGACGAAGGATGCCGGTGGATGGTCCCGGATGGCCCCCCGCACCGCTACCCCCACTCGCCGCCATAGCCGAGAGAGACGGAAGTTGGCCCGAGGCCACATTTTATAGTGCTGAGGTGCGGGCTCCGATTGGCTGCTGGTGCCCGGCCCTCCCGCAGAGGCCTCTGGGAGTTGTAGATCGCGCTGCTTACAGCCCCCGCCAGCGTTCGTTCGTTCGTTCGTTCGTTCGTTCGTTCGTTCGTTCGTTCGTTCGTTCCTTCCTTCCTTCCTTCCTTCCTTCCTTCCTTCCTTCCTTCCTTCCTTCCTTCCTTCCCCTCCATCCCATCCCAAAGGATAAACAAGCCCCGCAAACAACCTACCCATGGCAGCGGGTGGAATGAGATGAGCTTTCAGGCCCCTCCCAACCCAAACTATGTCATGATCCCGTGATTCACAACCCCCACTAGCACTGGGAGAAGCTGCACACCCCCACCCCACGTAAATGATTCTCCAGTCCGGGTGGCGCAAGCACAATTTCTCTCTCCTCTTCTATGCAAGGTGCACACCAGGGGTTGCTCTTGGAAAAGCTGAAGGCAGCAGCTGCGTTTCCCCTACTCCTTCCTCTCTTTTGGAACATGGAGGGAACAGTTCACCCTCGGGAATAGAAGGAAAGGTTCTTGGAAACAGAAGTCTGTTTGCCAACAAAATACCTCTGTAAGGCTCCTGGCTCATGATCCATAATCCGTGGAAAGGATTTAAAATGGGAGCACCTGCCAACGGGCTCGAAGGGAGTGCTGGAACAGCTGCTGGTACTGATGCGGAAAGCACAGCCATCGTGGGAAATCAGCCAAAAAAGCCTGAGACTGCTTCCTACCCAAGCCCTGGAGAAAGGGCAAAAATGATGGTCATTTTTTGATCTGTTCTGAGCAAATGAACAGATGAAAAAATTCCCAGTGTTCAGTAATGGCCTTTTGAGCTGGTAATTCCCTCCAAACACGCCAGATCAGCAACAAAATAAACCCTCAGCCATTTAAAGCCAAGTCTGGGAACGAGCCCCAAACTTTGTGTGGCCAAATCCTCCCCAAGACAGCCCTTGCCAAAGCTGGCATGGATAAGGTACAAGCAGCTGCTCCCGTTCTCCTCCTCCATGGATCTCACAGCTGCTCCGCCAAGTCATGAGGCAATCCCTGGAGTCTCCTTGGCACAGCCATTTGTACAGTGTGAGCCTAGAAATCATGTCAAATCCTAGGGCAGGGTAGAACCTGGGAAATCACTGTAGGAAAAAACCATCAACCTTCCCCAAAAATTCAAACCTTCGCAAACACTGTTTGGAAAGAGACTCTTCCAAATGCTGAACTCGGAGAATCCCCGAAAAGCAGAAATGAAAAGCACTGGATGCCCAGAAGACCTCAGCCTGCCATGACAAGATGGATAGAGATCCAAGAGGGGCAAAGAAAATCCCACTGCATGTCCATGGTCAGTGAAGCCCTGATGAAACCTCCCAGGAATCTCTCACCAGCCTCTTCCATGGCACAGGACAGCAAGCACATGCTGGAAGAGGCTGCAGTTCCCAGCACCTGACAGGTGGGACCAGACAATGCACAGGGATGTGAAAACTATCAGTAGGGAAAAGCAGGTGTGCATTAGTGATCCAGGTGGATTGTTGTACCTGTGGCTCCCTGGGACACATCAAGGGGACAAGCCAAGTCCTGGACATGGTTAGCTCTCAATCTCTATCACCTTAGCTGTGTTATCCACCATTGCTTTTTCCCTGGAAATTTTACAGCAGAAGCAGCATGATATTTGAATTATAGACTCATGGGACATGCTGACTTGGAAGGGACCCACAAGGATCATCAGGCCCAACAGTCCTGCACAGAACACTCCAAGAATCCCACCTTGTGCCTGGGAAAAATGAGCGTGTGCCAAGCAGGACCCCAAACCCTTTCTTAAAAACACTGACTGCACTTGGAAAAACCATTTTGACTTGGAATAACTGCTAAGGAAGAAAAAAAAGGAGATATTTTCCGAAGAAATGCTCTAACCAGGAAAAAAGGGAAAGTGAGCTCTGTCAGTGACATTTCCTGAAGCAGCTCTATCAGTTTCTACTATTGCATTTCAAATTCATACCCCATCCTGCCACTGAATTAGTTTCATGTTTAAGCAAATCCCAAGTTAAATCCAGAAACTGGTATATCCAGTATGCTTTACAAGATCACTGGGAGATAGCAAGGCTGGAAGGTAAAAATTCCTCTCAGATCCTGTTTAGCAAAAGCTGAGGATTAACAAGCCAGTAATGAGAAACCCAGTACAGGAAGATTAGAGTGAAATATTTATCTCTGTTCCTCAAAAGGGATTCAGAGAAATTCCTAAGGGTGTTGTGTATGTCTTAGTGTGTGGAATATGAACCCATCTCCAGAAACTGATTTAAGTAACAGGAATTTTCTCTAGTCAGACTCACATGGGAAAGAAAAAAAAAAAAAATCACCGTCAGCCCCTTTCAGCCCTCTCATCAATACATTTGCTAAAGAAATGCTTCCAGACTCCTCATCCCTTTGGAAGGATCACCCCCAGGCCAGCCCGATGTGTATTGTCAAGCTTTTAATTAAACACAGGCTAGTGACAAGAGGCCACCCCACAACCTCAGAGCTCAGCCTTTGGAAATCACCACTCCATGCCTGAAAACACCCATGGCCCTCCAACTCTGCTGAACATTCCCTGTCTGTGTAACTCAAACGGGAATCAGAGTCCCTACAATTTCATCTAAATTGGGCAATCGCATGTTCATCAAAGAACACAATAAGAATGTTTGAGTTGTTTTTGGAATTGCTATAAACCCCGCCTGCTGAAAGGCAGAGTGCTTCATGATCTCTGTTGCAGATTTGGATGCAATTTTCAGGAATTACATAATCCCAGGGAGCTGTGATATCATCTGCCTTGGACTTCTTGCTTTTAGCACACAGAGATAAAAGCAGAATTTACCTTACTACACGGAGTCCTTGTCTTTCATCCTGTGTGACACTAAATGGTAATTAATCTGGGTTTTCCTGTAGCCATCCGGGAGAAACAAAATCCCACACTCTATTTAACTTGGATTCCAAAAGGCAAACCCTACAAATCCCAGGTGGTGGCTGTTTTGTAGCTCCACATAAAAGTCTCTCCTGTGCTTCAGACACCGCAATAATGGCCGAGAGCTGAAAATGAACATTAAGATGAGTAAGTGATATAATTAAAAAAACCAAACAATGCAGAGATTTAACAGCTCCACAGAACCTTGGCTGAGATTCTTCCAAACAACCCCAAAAGCCTGGCTCATACCTCCACGGAATGAGGCCCAGAGCCTCGCATCAACCTCTCTCCTAAAAGGAAAGCAAGAGCTATTTTAAGTTCTCCAGCACCAGTAAACAGGCGTCAGCAGGTCATCTCTGCTGGTCTTTGCACTCCCAAATTATTCCTCACGAGGGTTTGTATGTGCCCAGCTCTCCCAGGAATTAGAGGTTAGGATGGGTTGGATTAATATTTACCATTTTTCTTTCCACCACAAAACACAAGCAGAGAGCAAAAGGATTTTCCCACAGGGTTGCTGTCTGCTCCCTGATAACCTGCTCTTCACTAGAGACAGACTTGTATAGAGGTAGTTTATCCAGGCATTAGGAAATACTCCACAGACAGCAATGCTGAGCAGATCAGAACAGCAGAATAAATTCATATTGATAAGTAAGTGTGGCTTCACCCCCTGGAGCAAACTGGGATGGCCACATTGTAAAAGCTAAAATTCGTGGGGGTAGGGAAAGGCAACTCCAAAATAGGAGAAGGGCGGGCACACAGGGCAGCACAGAAACAGAATGATCTAGAAAATGTTTTAAACCCCCTTCTTTACATCACTTCTGCAATGCCACTCTGCTGAACTTCCCAAGAACAGGGGCTGTCCTGAGCTGAGCGGCCACATCAGAGAATATAAAGCTCTGCTCTCTTCCACTTCTTCTGCTTCCAAAACTCCTGGCATGCACAGGGAACATTCCTTTCCTTACATTCAGAGCAGCTGAAGGTGAGACAGCAGCACAGTCAGGGGCACATCACGAGGAAAATTCACAGCAGATGAGAACGCAGTCCTCTAGCTCCACTCGTTAGGAATAACCTAACTCCAGTCACATCACCATTCCCATCACATTCCCACTTCCAGTTGATAAAAAAGACCACAGACTGACAAATACGTCATAATTATGGACACAAACAAAGGTGTAGTAGAAGTAGCTTTATCAAAGTATTTAAATTTTGTGGTAAATCTCTGCATCAACATGGGCAGGGAGGCAACGAAATGCTCTGCAGTAGCAATTCCAGTTACCAAACTATTCCTTGGATAGACATTTATTACAGGTAGTTTCTCTGTTCCTATTTTTCCAAGAGTTTAAGGCACAAAAGCCTGAAAAAGGGCTTATAACATGTATATAAGTGCTATTATTTTCACTTTCACCTCTAATGCAACATATCGGCTTAAATATATTGCTTGTCCATCCAGCTTACACATCATCCAGTAGAAAACCACTTTCCAGGTTAACAACCATTTGTTGCACAATATATCAATGCAATTTCTCTGACCCGTTTTTGCTGCAAGATCTTCAGTTTCTCTCTGACCAGACAGTGGAAGACACTACAAAATCTCAACATCTCAATGAGACCATCAAGGTGTGCCCACAATAAAAAAAATAAAGGCATGATACACAAAATAACATTTAAATATGGTTGCTGGAAAAAGTGTTTTAAACTGCTTGGTTGATGGGGAATTATTTCCTCATACACAGGTGGAAAAGCAGGCCTGGTGTGCAAGAGATCACCAAGTAAAAGGCATCAATCTGTAGTTTTATAACGCTCCTTTCCGTCTTTGCTCTCCAAAGTGCTCTTTGGGTTGATTGCTTAAGAACACCAAACTTGCAAGCTCAAGATCATAGTTTAAGTTAACCAGAACATTAGCTTTCATCCCATGCTCAAGTTACAGCAACCTTACTCAGTCACTAGAAAGATTTTGAGACATTTTCATGGTGTCCAACAATGATCTTTCTTAAAATAACATATTCATGAGTGTTGGGTCAAATGACTTAAGACAGTTGAATGGGCAGCAAAACAGAAAGATGGGCAGGAACCAAAATGCAAAGGGTCATTTTACTTAAAAGACCAACTTTTTTATTGTACGATGGAGTAGAGTCTCTCCCCTGTGCCATCTTGTTGCAAGTTTATAAATTACAATTCCCAGTAAGTATTAAGAGTTCATTTCAAGACAAAAGGAATAAAACTGTCGCAGTTCTAATTTTCACCATGAATAAAGGTTACCGTGATGCTCCTACAATACTTGTTCTCTACAGGAAAGGCCACAGTCCTCCTGTACTCCGAGTACCAGACCTGGGTGGGGAAAGGGCCACCCCTCGCTACTGTAGGATCCAGGGGCAGCGTAACAGTCCGGAGCGCACTGGCAGGATGTCCCACAGACACGACGCCTCAGCAGCAAGGCTATAACACAGCTGGGATCTCTGATGAGACAGTGTCCAAAGGCTGCCAATGACAGTCCATCAAGGCATCGTAGAGCTCTTCACTCTGTTCCATAAACTGCTTGTTTGCTTCATGGACGTCTAACTGAGGTGTGGGATCTGTGGAAGGAAAGACAGAAAAACAGGTCACACATCAAAGGTGTTCAGAAAAAACCCACCCTGTAAACAAGTTGGTTTATTAAAACAAGCATGGGGGAAGTCTCAATACCTCCAGGGTAGGTGTCAGAGAATAGTGCCAGACTCTGTTCAGTGGTGCCTGCTGACAGGACAAGGAGCAATGGCCATAAACTAAAACACAAGAAGTTCCACCCCAACATGAACAAGAAGTTCTTTTCATGGACAGTGGCAGAGCACTGGAACAGCTGCCCAGGGAGGGTGTGGAGTCTCCCTCTCTGGAGACATTCCAAACCCACCTGGATGTGTTCCTGTGTCCCATACTCTAGGTAAGCCTGCATTAACAGCAGGTTGGACTGGATGATATCCAGAGGTCCTTCCAACCCCAAGTATTCTGTGATTCTGTGAATCACCAAACATTCCCAGCACTTGCCCAATCACAAACCTGACCAGATCAGCCCTAGTCAATCTCTCTGCAATGGGATAAGGAATAACTGCATCCAAACACATCCCTTTTTTCAGCAGTGATTGCCCCGCAGGAGGGCCAGTGGAGGGAACACACACCTGCACCTCACAGCCCAGTGCAGCCACCTGCACTGCCAGAAGGGGCTTGTCCTGATGGAAAGGGCAGGAGCAGAAGCAGAGGTACCTGTTCCCTCCTGCTCACTCCACTGTGAGGTCACAAATGATGGATGGACGGATGGACAGAAGCGTCCTATACTGCTGCAAGCAGTCACCAGAGCTTGTCTGCCAATGCCTCCAGCAGCTCAAAGCTGGAGTCACAGTTAGGAACCAAGGGAGTGCCAGTGGCACCACAGCATTATGTGTGAACGTAGCCCTATTTTACATGTGGAAGAAATGTTTGAGAAGCATTTTGGAGCTGGACAACAAGCCAGCAGATCCAATCCTGCTGCTCCCAATGCACAGTGATGGACTCCCCAAACCCCTGTAGGGTCTAAAGCTCACCTAACAAGACTGACAACCCAAAGCCCAGGTTATCAGAGTAGCACAATCACACGGGTCAGTAAATGACTCTCAGTGCAAAGCGGAATGAATGGAAAGTCTCTAAAACACATCAGGAATAAAATGTTTGTAAACATGTAACTTCCCTGTGAGGGAGGTGAGGCCTTGGCAGGGGTTGCCCAGAGAAGCTGTGGCTGCTCCATTTCTGGAAGTGTCCAAGGCCAGGTTGGACAGGGCTCGGAGCAACCAGGTCTAGTGGAAAGTGTCCCTGCCCATGGCAGGGGGTGGAAAAAGATGGCTTTTGAAGTTCCTTCCCACCCAAACCATTCCAGGATTCTATGTTTGGTTTTAGCTACATCATGTTGTAACACATTACAGGAGAAGAGATTTAAGGAAAAGGAATGATACAGTGGCAATACATGAATTCAGTTTCCTACAAATGTAGGAATCATTCATTTAATCAACCACAAAAAGAGATATCCAGAGATATTCCAACTCTAGTCCTGGTATGTTTGGTTCAGCAAAAGGAAAGCTCTCCTGGAATGCTTTTAAAAGCCATTAGAAGCTTCTGCACACATCATTACTCATACCTGTGGATCCTGTAGATCTGTTACCATGTAATTTAATTTTTTTTTTTTTAAGAGAAGAGTAAGATACACTGCATAGTGCATATTCCACTCAAGACAGAAATCTGGAACTGCTGGCATGGAATTACAGTTTCTTGCATCAATAAATGAAAGCTACTTGAAAGCTACAGGTATCTAAAACCCCAATCTGGTTTAGTGACCCATTTCAAGAAAGGACAGCTTGAAATATTTTATCAGCATGCTGATTAATATTATTCCCTTTTATTTTTAAACTAAAAGCACAATGGAATATTCTGGGCTCTAAATGTCAAGATTTTATAGAAAAACAGAATATCCACTTTTTTCTTGGTAGCATCTCAGAAAAAAAAACCCTAGTGAAAAAAGGATAAAAATTTCAGTACTACAGAAGATTAAAATCTCAGTGCTGGGGAAGTCAAATAGTTTCCATCCTCACCAGGTTCAGACTAGGAGCAGCAACAGTAAAACCAAGATGCAACTGTTCTAGGTGATAGTGATCCACAAATTTTCTCAGATTTAGATTTATTCAAAGATATATTATAAATTGAAATTAGGGCCAATTTGAGAAAGTCCATCTCTAAGCAGTGCAGAACAAACAGACAACTTCAATACAGAATTTGAGAAACTTACCTTCCAATGCATCCTCACCAACTTCTTCGTATGTCTGCAAGGAGAAACAAACCCCTTAGGACAGTGGATAATTATATTTTCTTTTTCAAGCATCACTTGTTGATTAGTACTGTCAGAGACTGACTTTTATACTGGAGTTACTACAACAGAATTCTTCACACATAAGCATGTGTTCCATTCCCAACACTCCACAGGCAAGATCCCCACACTAAACCTCCAACAGAGGCAGTTCTTGAAATTCCAGGGTTGAAGTGGGGTGGCTGTTCTGATGTGTTCTATCCTTTATAACAAAGCTTATGAAGGATCCCAAAGGCACTCTGAGCACAGCCTGTACCAAGAGAACTCTTCTACCATGACAAGTGCATTAAGAGACCCTTTGTGTCCTCCAGACCTTTTCTTACCGCAGCAATATACCCCCCAGAAGGCAACAGGACACACCAGGGGCTAAACACTAAATAGTAGCTATATTAAGACTTCATTATTAAGAGGTCTATACTAAGATCACTTGGTGTGTTCAGTCTGGAGCAGAGGAGACTAAGGGCAGAGCTCATTAGGGTCTGCAGCCCCTCCCAAGGGACAGCTTTGATCTCTGCTCTCCATGACCAGGGACAGGACCTGAAGGAATGGCTGGAGCTGTGTCAGGGGAGGGTTAGGCTGGATATCAGGAAAAGATTCTTCCTTCAGAGGGTGCTTGGGCACTGAACAGGCTCCCCAGGGAATGGTCATGGCCCCAAGGCTGCCCCAGCTCCAGGAGCATTCAAACGATGCTCTCAGGCACAGGGTAGGATTGTTGGGGTGTCCTGGGCAGGGCCAGGAGCTGGACTCAATGATTCCTGTGGGTCCCTTCCAGCTCACGACATTCTGTGACTCTCAGAGCTGAAGATACTCCCACGCCACCTTTCAAGCTCCGTGGTGTTTCTGTGCTGCCCTACCTGCATGGTGCTCTGCGTGTAGCCATACTGGGGGTAGCTGTAGCTGTAACTGCCTGTGTTCTGGTCGTACCCCCACTGCGCGTAGTAGCTGTGATACTGTTGGTAATACTGGTTGTAATTATAGTTGTACATCTGATTGTACTCCATTGGTTTCACACGATTACTTCAAAAAATAAAGCAGGAGTAAGTTGCAAATATTGCAGAACAAGTATGAAAAAAGCAGTGAAATAGCTTAAGATACAATGTGGTAAAAAGACAAGGCTTAGTCTAACATGCAAATTTCAATCTTTAAAATAGAAGCACTATTTACTGCAGCAGTATTTATTATTTGCATACATTTGCATAAAGAAAGAAGTGGTTTAAATTTAATGCCCTTTCCCGTATTCATATTCCTCTTCCTTAATAAACATTGCTTTCATTCTTTACGAGCTAATTGGGTATCACCTCCTGCCTTTGCGAAGGGAAGAGTTCAGGACTGTGAGCTTCAGTTTTGAACAATCCTGAACCACAATCCAGATACTGGGGTCCCTTTTTCCTTCTGATAAAGAGGATGAAGTTAAGTGATCTGCAGCTTTCTGAGAGAAGGTACTGAGTCTTGCTTTACATGAAGAGTGAAAGACTTAAAGTCTTGCAAAAAACCTGGAGTTTTCTTTTGCAAGAATGGAAAAAACTCCCTTCTGCCACTGTCGTACAGAAACCTAAGCAAGGACTTGTCCCCTTTCTCTCTGAACTGGGTGGTCTTCAATGCACAGACTTGAAAAAGTTCATGAAATAAGAACTACTAGTAATCAAAAAATAAACTTAAATACCCTGTGAACTGACTAAAATTCCTATTCCTTGCCATAAAGTGGCAGCATTCCCAAGTAACTAGGATTCCACCTATCAAGATTTGAAATAATGAGATGACAAATATTGTTTGAAAATGAAAATATGTCACACATAAAGCCATTTCTACTCATGATGAAATTAGTGAGAAGTAGGAAGAAGGAAACATCAATCTTCTCACCATGATACACCCCTTTTTTCTGCTTTTCTCTTCCTTTTCCCCCCCAAGGCTTATGAGGTCACTGAAAATCTAAATATTATTCAAATAGGGAGCAATTACTATGATTCGTATTACCCTAGTGCTACGAGCCCCAAGTCAGACCAGGATCTCATTGTATCAGGTTCTGAACAAACACAGAAAAAAAAGTTAATCCCTGCCCCAAAACTCTTACATGTAGTAGACATCATAATAGAATTAGCAAGGTAGTTGAGCTTTGATATCCAGACATCAATAAGCAGATTTAGACTATTTCAATTTAATGCAAAGGAACATACGCTTTAAAAACAATCATATTTAACTACAGTGTGTGTGCATGTGTGTGGGTTTAATAATGTTTACAATTCAAAACAGTGCAAAATGCTTAGTCTTGAGCTAATGTTATAATTTCTTTGAACTTCTCGGCATTCTGATGCTCCCCATATTCATGGGTATTCCTTCATTTTGTGATGGAAACATCCAGGACATGTACCTGAAGCACTAAAAGGCATTTAAAAACAGATGTGATTTCTCATGTAAACGTCCACCTGTTCTTCTACTCACGCTTTTGGTATAGCCACACTCAAGCGTACAGGTTTAGAGCCCAACCCCACAGCTCCCTGACACTCTGTCAGTGCTCTCTTCTGTTCCAGTTCATCCGTGAATTTCACAAACCCGTAACCTCTGCAGAGACACAGAATAACTCACATAAAACCAACCCCAAAGAGCCATGCCACGTTATAAAAATTAGTTACAGTGAAATTTGAATTGGTTTGGGAAACACAGTGAATGAAAATGTTCATTAAGGCTGTTCCTGCTTTTGGGAGAGATGAAATGATTCTGCCTTCCAGTTGCTCTTCCTAAATGCCTGAAGCCACATGTCTAAGCTCTGGCAGTGCTTTCAAGGGCTTGTCAATGTAAAGTAGATCTTGTGCCAGTGGATTCCGGGGAACCGGAAGTGAGCTGACACGAGCCATGTTGAAATGCGTTGAACTGACAGTGGTAAAACCCCAAATCCCTGCTGGGAGGATACTGATAATCTCAAGAGTTGCAAGTCAGCACAGGATTGACAAGACAGACACTGCTCGTATCCAAAACTGCCCCACTGTGAAGGATAACACTACTTTTCCCTAGGGTCAATGAGATATGCTTTCCAGTCAAGTTCACTTTTCAACAGGAATATATTCAAATAGGCTTTCTGCCACTTCCAGCAACAGCACTTCCAACACTGGGCCTGAAAATGAGCTCTTAACATCAAGTAGCTAAAACCTGCTCCGAGAGCACAGCTGGAACAGGGACAACACATCCAGAACCCCTAGACTCTGCAGCAACCCTTCAGTGTGGTGTGGCAGCACTACACGTCAGCCAGACAGAAATCTCCAACTCTCTCCAACCCCAACGATCCTTTGCGTGGGATTTTGATGCTGTAGTGAGTCAGAAGCAATGCAACAGCATCCAAGAGGGCAGTGCCAGGATCCCGTCATGGGATGGGCTGCCTCACGCAGCAGAAAGATCAAAGACTTAGGTGTGGGAGGAATCCATCTAAGCAAAGGAAGGAGTCTGGGAGGGAAGGGCTTGTCTACCTGGGGAAAAGAACGAGCCATAAGCAAGGGTGTAAATTTACAGTGCATTATCTATTCTGTGTGAACTGCTAAACACCAAGTAATGTGCTACTTTGAAAGCAGCATCACCTACTACTCATGGGAGGTCCTCACTGGCAGCTATTCCAGAGCAGTTCACGCCCCAGAAAACGCAGTACCTTGCACAGCAAGCTCCACACACAAGTCCAAATATCTTATTTTTATACATATATACAGGTATGGAGGTATCCTCCTCACAAAAGACCAGATCAAAGATTAGGCTTATCTACGTACAAACTAGATTATTAAGCACAAGCAAAACTGTACACAGGCCCATGTTCGTTTAACTTGCCCTCTGCCAAAGGACTATGGCAAATTGATCCAGCGCAAGTCAACTTCTAAGTCAGTTTAAGGTGTTCACACACAAACCCAACTAAGTTTCTAAGCTGCCAAAAGACTCCTGCAGATTTTCAGATGGGACCAGGAGTGTTTAAGAGAAACTGGGAAGACTGGGAGTTCCAAAATAGAGACAGGTGGAGTTGGATGCAGTGTACAGGAATAGATGCTGGGTACTGCAAGGGAGACAGTGATTCTTCCAAGTCTTCCAGACATTTAGTTTTTCCACACCAATGGCTAAATCACTGGTGTGAAAAGAAATAATTTCTTCGTGGCCAGGACCTCCTTGCAGACCTTCTGTCCTGTCCCTGAAGTTTGGAAAAGCCCCAACACCTGCACCCTCAGCAGAAAGCAGAGAAGCAGGCATGGCACCACAGCACCACGCTCCAAGCTCCTCTCCTGTCTGGAACAAGAGGTGTTGGGAGGAGGCCTTCCTGATCCAGCAGCCCTGGCTGGAAGGGCCAGGGTTCCACTGGGCATGTCCGCAAGCCCTAAGCTCCTCTCTCCCATCCCACTGACACCTGCAGTTGCCTCAGCTTTGAGCAATTGCACAAGTCTCAACAAAGCCCCTGGCACCAACACTCTGGCACTGCCAGGGGAGACAGCTTTGCTTTTCCCAGAAACAGGCCTCTAAGTCCCTGCTCCTTCCCCACTTCCCAAGCTGCCACGGATTCCCTTTCCTTGAGGTCTGCACCTATGTACAGCTCCCAAAACCCAGCGAATAGTCCAGCCTGCAGTACCAACACCTGTTCTATAGACAGAGACTGAAGCAGGTGAAGCACAACGGGAACTGCGGGGTTTACACCGAAGAGGAGGAGGAGGAGCAGAAGGCATGCAGAGCCCAACCCAGCAGTGTCAGTCCCAGGTGAGGTGGCAATGACAGCATGAGGACCCAACAGCCAGAGTGACTGAGCAGCTCTGCAAGAGGTTCAGGTTGGACATGAAGAGGAACTTCATGACTGGGGAGGGAGTGCAGCTCTGGAACAGGCTGCCCAGACAGGTTGAATTATCTCCTGTTTTCCAGGTTGAATTATTTCCAGGTTTTCCAGGCCACACAATTCATGGATGGTATGATCTAGTGCTGGCTGCAGTCCTGTTTGGAGCTGGACCAGAGACCCCCAGAGATTCCTTCAAACCAGCATGTCTAAGACTGAGAAACTGCATATGAGAAGGTGGGGGCACCTACAGCCATAGCCTGTATCTTATCCCAACATTCTCACAGGTATTATATCAGAAAATTGTGCTTCACTGAAGCCGTGCTCTGCTTTGAAAACAAGGATGCTCACCAACTGCTCCCTCCTCTGGAAAATTCAGCTTAATTTTGTGCTAGTTGGAAAACGTTTTAACTACATTAAGAAATCCAACTTTTTGATACCTGTTTTTGGCAAGACATTTTCAGGAAAGACAAACGAGGCACCTACTGAGAACCTGACAGTGAATCACAGCTTTGTGTGCCCTACCCTGTTTGAAATAAAAACCTGTACAGCTCTCACAGGAATATACACTCAATAGCCTAAAGTTTGTAAAGCACAATTCCACCCGAGAGTCCAGGAAGGGAGTGTTTCAAGATTACTTAAGACATTTTTCAGCATTTTAAGAAGTGCAGTAACACAAAAGGGCCTCACACTGACAGAGGAGTGACAATACCCATGGTGACTATTAAAACTCATGCAAACTGCAGACTGAATGGCCAAGAACACTATATTTTAAGATCAGTAAAATCTAAGAAAAATAATTTTTTTCCCCCCTTGCTGCATTCTATCCTTCCTGTTGCCACATGTGAAGTGAAAAAAAAGAAGAGTGAATAAAAGATTACTTACTTGGATACTCCTGCCTGGTCCAAAACAACTTTTCCACCTCTACACGATGGATAAACTTTAACAAAAAATTCATATAACATCCCATCATCCACGTCAGGAGTCAGGTCTCCCACAAAAAGGGAATATTCTGGACTAAAGAAATCAAAAGAAAACTTCTTAAATACAATCACACACACACAAAAGGGACATGCTGAGTGACAGTTACCATTTAGCCTAAATATTTGAACTCAGAGAAGAGTGATATTAAAAGACCATTTAATGGAGACTTTAAAGTGTCACCAGTTAAGCTGCTTAACTAATATTTTTATTGACACTGCTTTTTCAAGTTAATTCAAACAGCACAACCAACCTACTTAATACTGCTTTTTATTTAAAGATTATTTCACTGCTTATTACTCACAGGATATCTCTGATTTCTCATATGGCAAGAAAACATTAATATCTCATTTATAGATATGCTATTTCCAATACATAGATCTTAAATTATAATTTATAGATCTCAAATGATAAGATACGATTACATACTTTGATGCTACAAAGTTTAAATACCGTTAAGGACACTGGATAAATCTGCTGTGCCACACACAGGGCAAAGCACAAAACTGGCAGTCTAAGTTCTCCTCCCTCTGCTAAAGACTAGCAGTGATGAACTTCAGGTTTACATATTTTGAATACTTTTTTCAAGGCAATTGATGAAGAGACATTAGGCAGGCAAAATTAATATTTAAATATTGAGCACTTACCTGTTATCGGGCTGTTTTCCATATGTTGCATAATTCAATTTAAATCGCTTCGCCTGAAACAAGGCAAAAATGAATCCATACATTCAAACGTTGTCATATGATTTCAAACAATTAGGAAAAAAATACAATAAACTGATTTAATACAACTTTCTTAATGCTGATACATGTTCAATTGCCTTCAGGCCAGCCAGTTAAGGTAACAAGCACATTTTTATTTAGTGCCAATACAGATATAATAATGAAAATCAGAACCCGAACAGAAGGTACTAATAACAAATGTTAAATTTCTTCCAATTCTAAGGTCTTAAAATGAAATGACAGCACCACTATTGGAGTTTTGTGATTTAACACAAACACTGGCAGACCAGAATCCACCACACTGGAAAATGGAATCAACCTGAGTCTGGAAGTGTGGCTAAATACTTGGTTCCGGACATTTAGCAAGATCCAAAATTAAGGGGTTCTGAAAGAACTACATTGGACACTGGAGGCCTCTCTAAATTTTGCATCTGAATTTATTTTTAAAACAAGTTTCCAGATTTGTGCCCTCTGGCACATCTGGAACTCTCTGTCTCCAACCTATCAGACTTCAGCAACTTGTGCCCAACTTAGATGTAAGTTTAGACCAAGATCTAAGGAGACCAAGATCTTTGGACCAGCTCTTAGAGATCAGGGGCTAATCTCAGGATCAGAAATCAGGATTTCAGATCACAATCAGAAATGCCCTAGAGATCAGGGCACGTGTTCAGTACAGTGAAGAGCCCAGTGTGTTCCTGGACCTTGTATGATGGATTTCCTTCCCTCAAAGATAGGTAAATAATTCTTGGGAAACAGAGCACAGACTTAACTCTAGGCTACAATCCCGTTCCTTGCATGCTTGCATTCTCTAGAGCACAGCGCTACACAACTTCTGTGGATCATTTACAAGCTAACACAAAATTTAGATTCCATGTTGAAGCACTTAGATCTTTTTTTTCAGATCCTGCTCTTCACTGCCATATTCTGGGTTTAAAATCATTGAGAGACCTGAGAGTACGTCCACTCGGGAACTGGGAACACCAATTCTTGGAAAAGAGAGACAGCACCAGCACCATGGCTCTCTGTTATTCCTTTGGCTGATTCAGTATTTAAAAATAAATAAAAGCATGAGCCCCAGTCAAGTTTTCTGTAAACAGAAGTCTCTAAATGCAAAGGATGAGCTGAGCAGTTGCCTGCTGAGTGCACTGATTTGGGCTGCTTTGGATCTCTGCCTGACATCTGTAATTCTCTCCGTGTGGTATGCAAATCATCCCTCCACACAGCACAGTGATTTGAACAAAACTGTGAAGAAGGACGGGTATTCCCAAAACCAAACTTCCATTATTATCTTACTCTTACAAGAGCTGCTCTCTTTGTCTCTCCAGTGACCACAGAAGGCATCCAGGATGATCAGCTTGCCTTAATCATGAGCAAACACGTGAAACAGATATCTCCAGGCCTCTCGTCGACTCCTTTTAACGGGGCACGTCACCCTCTCAGGAACGTTGACTAAATAGTTCAATCTGAACTTCCCAGTTTCCTACTCTGGGTATTAACTACTCTGAAACAGGAATCCATTTACCTTGTATATCACACCATAACTGAGGTGATTCTAGAGCTGCTTTATGAACCAGTCACCCCAGCTACTGCAGCCAACTCCTGTGGGTACAACAGACAGCTGTGTCAGCCGTCCCATTTTAATCTACCACACATTTGAGTCAACATCCTAAAATTAGCCTCTCTGACTATTCCTCCTCTTCTTTTTAACTACCCAGCTTTTATGTACAGGAGACATTAGTTATGCACTGCAATTATTCAATGCTCTGGCTCCTTCTCCACTGTAAAGAGGTTTGAATAACTTCTGTTTGCTAAGGGCCAAGAACAATGCAAGGTTAAAAGTCATGTTTCTCTTGCAAATCAATGTTACTCAAAAGTCAGTGTGAACTTGCAAGTTCATCCTGTACACATGTAACAACACACATAGGTAAATTCTCAGGTTGCCTCATCCTTGAAAGTGTTCAAAGCCAGGCTGGATGGGGCTTGGAGCAACCTGGTCTAGCGGAAGGTGTCCCTGCCCATGGTAGGGGATGAAATGTGATAAGCTTTAAGGTCCCTTCCAACCCAAACCACTCTGTGACTCCATGATTATACAAAAGGAGAGAGATGGAAGAATTATGGCAGACATACACTATACTCAGTCCAATTTCTTCCTTGTTCTTCTCAGGTTTCTCATTAGTCCAACTTTGGTAACAGCAGAAATGCTCAGATATAAAAAACCCTGCACCCCACACCACTTCTACACCTGGATTTTATCCAGACAGTCACAAAGAAATCAGTGATTTTTCTCAACAATTTTCTGAGCAAGAACATTAATAGTTTTGTAGTCATAACTTCAAATCTAAAGCAAAGAAGAATCCCAGTTTGCTAACTGTTGAATTTGTCTGTAATCCTTAAAAATACAGATTCTACACTATCAGTCCCTTCCAAGTTTTGGTTCTCATATGGCTGATCCCGTTTACTTACCGGTGTAGCACCAGGAAGTGGTTTTCCATTGATTTTGTGTAAACATTTCTCTGCAGTAGCTAGATCTGCAAATTCTACAAAGCAATAGCCTGCTGGAATTCTGAACATACAACACAGGAGAGAAGAGACAAAGGTTATAAATTTAAAACACATTTGAGGAGGGAAGTTGTATTTAGATAACTGGTAGGAAATTTGCTATAGTTGCAATACATAGAACAGTTCCTTTTAAAAGTATAAACATAAGCTACCAAAGAGAAGCTGGATCTCAAGGGATAGCCCCTACTTACCATAAGTCAGGTCAACATAAGCACATAGAAAATGGTTTAGCTTACAGTTTACTTCCAACTTTCATTGACCACCAATTTGCCGACCCAAGTTTAAACTACTGAAAACTGAAATTACGACACTTAAAAGAATAATGAACAAGAATAAAACGACTTTATTCTGCATACAGTCACTCACTTTATTTCAAATGAACTCTAAAGGTTCTCATATTGCTCCAAGTCAGACTTCCCACCTCTGTCAGCATCACATAGCTGCACTACAGACTAGTGACCAAAGCCTGGGGGTGGTAATTCCCAAAGGGATGGAATGAGATACATACACTGCTCTGACTGAGTACTGGAGCACTGCAGAATGAGGGCCAAACCTTGTTTGTTGAGGGGAGGCTGAAGAGCCAGCAGTGCCCTCTCCATTGCTCTCATCAATATTCTCATATTGGTGGCAGCAATGGTGGGAAACTCAAAGGGAAAATTCACTCTGATATGGAAGTATCACGGCGACACTTCAGTCCAAATGCACTGGGAGAACAAACAGAAACAGTTACCCTGTCAACCTGTTTCGAATGATTTTTACACTCAGTACAAGCTCTCCCATGGTGGCAAAGGCTCTTGAAACAAAGTTTTCATCCATATAGGGCTCCAGCTACAAAAGCAAAAAAAAAAAAAAAAAGTAAGTTAGATCAGGGCATCTACAAAAAAGAGAATATATGTGTCAATGTCCCCCTAAGCAGTTAAAACATTATTGAGAAGGATTTTACCCTTACACTTCAAAAAGAAGACTCATTTAAGAGGGTCGATGCCACTCAAAACCAGCAGGCATGCATGAACCAGGCTCAACAGTCTGCAAAGTGGAACCCAAGAGACAGCATGAATTTCAGAGAACAGGGAGCTTCACAGAAGGACAAAAGCCACTCAGAAACATACAGCAACAAACTGAGCATTCGCTACAGGGAGCCGGGGAGAAGGAGGTGGCAGGCTCCTTCTCCAGGTGCAAGCGAAGGCTGGGCCAGCGCTGTGGATACACAGGTGTGGCGCAACCCCAGGTGGCATGCGGCAGGTGACACCGCCCTGTGGAGCTGCGGTAGGGGTCTGCAGAGCTGCGTCTGCCTCGCACAACCCCGGAGATACCAGGGCAGCACTTGGGGGAAACCCTGGAATCGCGTCCCACAGCGGCTCTACGCTTTGTACAGCCCATGGGAGCACTGACCGTGTTCATGTCACAGGTGAGGGTGGCACTGTGCAGGTAAGAGTGTATGTGAACATGCTGGAGAGCAGGTGTCTGCGTGATGTAAGGGACTGACAAGTCCCTTACAAGGAAATGGTGCTGGAATTTGGATCAAATATACTATAAAGAGCCTGAGTGAACAGGGCCCATCTCTGTATAACAGAAACTGGAGGAGGGAACTAACCAAAATTAAAGTGGGGAGCACTGCGTGTGACAGGTAACATGGAGCTGAAAAATATATATATGAAATATATCTAGCTCCATGTATCTACCTGTGTAAGACAAGTAGCTCACAGTAACCTACAGCCCTCAACTATTTGTGTGTCTGTCAGGTACCAGGTGGCTCCACCTTGTGTGTGTGACAGAATGTGCAGTATGTGAAAGAAGGTGACCATACTGCACTTGCACATGTAAAAGGCAGCAGATGCCCTGTGGAGGTGAGTGTGAAGCAGAACTGACTTGTCCCAGGAGCAGAGGCAGCACCACTCTGTACAGACCTGCCATGCAGGGTGATCCTGGGGGAGTGTGTGTGTGTGTACAGGAAAGCTGGATTCATAAAGGCAACAGGTTGCTTGGATATGTCTGTGTGGCTCAAAGAGCCATGGCCTGCTTGTGAGAGTGGCGATGAAAAAGAAGATGGGCTTTATGGTGGAGAGGTGGCAGATAACCCTCTGGGTGGGGAAAGGGGAGAACAGACTCCAGGGAGTCTCCATGCATGAGCAGAGGCAGTAGAGGACTCCCTGATACGGTGGCAAACTGGGTGTGCTGAGTGTGCGTGTGGGAGAGAAGTACCCTGTGGGATCCTCAGGGATGTGTTGGGCTGTGTGTACACACACACACGTGAGAGATGAAGAACACTACATGCAAGCAGGACTGTGCTGGTGAGACCTGCAAGAAAGGGGCTGAAGGAAGACGTGCATCCAAGAAACAGGTGGCAGGGAAGTTGTGACATGCTAGTGTGTGTGACTGTACATGCATAGTGGAGTGCACACAGGTGTGTACAAACGTGTGTCAGACAGCAAAGACACTACACACAGCAGTGGGATCGCATGTGTGAGTGTGTCACAGCGTATGACAGTGGCAGCAATGCAGGCACCACATCACACTGAACACACACACACACACACACAGGCAGTGTGGGTGGGTGGCAGAGCACTACAGCACGCTCGGGTGAGTACACACGTGTGTGAAAGTGTATGCTCAGCAGCGAGTGGTGAGGGACACAAGGGCACAAGAGTGAGGGTGTGTGAAGGGCACACAAGGGACACTGTGGGCTGTGCATCACTGTGAGTGTGCCCACAGTGTGCACATGAGAGGGCATCACGACACCCTTGGGTGAAGAAGCACTTGTGAGTGTGCTTCTCACAGGTGCTCTTCCTGCCAGGTACACACACAGGCAGGAATGAGGGAACTAGCGGGATGTGTAGGTGCTTGTGAATGTGTGTGCACGTAGGAGAGTCAAAATCCCTATGAGGGTGTAAGTGCACCCACAGGTGTGCATGTAAGGGGCAGGTTGTGAGGGATAATCTTGGAGAGGTGCATACAAATGTGAGTGCCCACAAGTGTGAGCACAATTAGCAGCACAACCATGAGTGTGTGTAATTGGACAATATGAGCATGTAAGTGCCTACAGCAGCTGAGCTGGTAGAACAGCAGATAAATCCTCGAAGCATGCAAGTATACATGCTGTGAGTATGGGAGTGTGTAAGTGCCTCTTAAGAGTAAGGAAGTGTGAGACTTGTTGGTACCCACACATGTGTCTGCCCACCAGGGACACTGGTGTAAGTGTCGCTGTGACCTGGCTGCGGGCAGATGACGACGGTAACTCTGGGGTGTGTGTATGCGTGTGAGTGTAACTGCTCACAAATGTGCCTGTCGGGCTGGGGTTATGTCTGAGTGTGTGTGTGTCAGCCTGTGTGAGCATGTCAGCATGCACAGGAGTGTGTGAGGCGAGTGTCACTTGGGGAGTTTAGGTGTGCCTGAGTGTGCGAGGGGCTGTGCAGCTGTGTCAGTGTGGGGGTCAGTGGTGTGAGGAGATCAGTTAGTCAGGGAGAGGGTCAGTTGGTGCCAGGTGTCAGTCAGTGAGGGTGTCAGAACTGTGAGGATGTCAGTCTGTCGGTTGTTGTGTGGGTGTCAGAGTGAGAGTGTCAGCCAGTCATTGTGAGGGTGTCAATTGGTGTGGGGGTGTCAGTCAGTCAGAGTGAGGGTGTCAGTTGCTGTAATGGTGTCAGACAGTCAGTGTGAGGGTGCCAGAGTGAGGGCATCAATTGGTGTGTCAGTGTGAGGGTGTCAGTCGGTCGACGTGAAGGTGCCAGTCAGTCAGTGTGCGGGTGCCGGTCAGTGACGGTATCAGCCGGTCAGTGCCCCCCGCGCCCCGCCCGGCCCGGCCGCTTCCCCCCGCAGTCCCGCCGCCCCCCGCCCTCGTCACAAAGCCGCGCGGTCCCGGCCGGACACTCACGTCCCCCATCCACAGGCTGGCGGCCATACTGCTCCCGCAGGCCCCGCGGCGGGTTCAGCGGGGCCGCGCGTTCCGCCTCCCGGCCCGGCCCCGGCCCCGGCCCGGCCCCGCCGCCGCCGCCCCTCCCTCTGTCCCTCCCCCGGTGCCCCGGTCCCTCGGTCCCTCCCCCGGTCCCTCCCGCCGCCGCCCGGCCCGGCCCCGCCGCCTCCTCCGCGGCCCCAGCGGGCGGAGAGAGCGGCGCCCCCGCCGCCGCAGCGTCCCCTGGCGGCAGGAGGAGCGACAGCCGTGGGAGGGAGCCGGTGGGAGAGGGCGGGGGTTTGGGGCAACTTGAGGAGGGTTTGGGGCAACTACAGCTACCTGGAAGGAGATTGTAGTGAGGTGGGGGACCTGTCTCGTCTACAGTGCCTGCAGTGAGAAGGCAAGGGGAAATGGCCTTAAGCTGAGACAGAAGATTCAGATATTAGAAAAAAATCACAGAATGTGCTGAGTTGGGAGGGACCACAGGGATCACCGAGACCAACTCTTAGCCCTGCACAGGACATTCGAACAATCCCATCCTGTGCCTGAGAGCATTGTCCAAACGCTCCTGGAACTCTGGCAGCCTTGGGGTTATGACCATTCCATGGGGAGCCTGGGCAGTGCCCGATCACCGTCTGGGGGAAGGACCTTTTACTGATATCCAACCTAACCCTACCCTGACACAGCTCCATGCTGTGACAAGCACTTTGGTCATCTCTTCAAGGCACCACCGCTGTCGGAGCTGGCACAGGGTTTACAAAGTCGGACAGTTTTTGGCAATGTTGAAAGGCCAAAGACCTGATGTGGGGTTTTTTTGTGGTAGCGAGGTTTGTTTTTTTGTGGTAGAGAGGCCATGATCCCGGCTCCCCTCCACCCAACGGGGCAGCAGCTGCATCAGGAGCTTCGAATCCCAGCCGAACTGGGGCTCTGAGCTTAGACCACTGCCTCTTCACAGAGACAGAAGATCCATCCTCGGGGTCATCAGCCCAGAACGTGGCGCTGGATTGGGTACGGTGTGATCCTCTTCTCTTGTTTACTTCCGCAGGCCATCGACAGCAAGCGTGGCAATTCCTGGAGAAGATGAGCCCCCTCGTTACAACGGAGCAGAGACGAGCGCGCCCGAGAGCCGGCTGGTATTTTCGGCATCCCGAGAGCCGGTTGGAATTTCGGCATCTCCCGTCACGGGTGAGTCCTGTGCCCTGTAACGGAACGCCAGGCATGGGCTGAATCCCTGGCTGTGGTTGTGCAGGCGCTGCCGCACGCCATAAATCCAGCTCCTGGCGACAGGGACACTCAAAAGCCTCCGCGCCATTTTCGCCGCGGTGGTTCGGGCTCCGGGCGAGCCGGGCGGTGGCTCCGCCGGTCGTATCCCGGGAGAGGGCAGCAAGAGCCCGCCGGTGTCGGGTGGAGGGGAGGTTTTCCGGTGCAGGCACTGGGCAGCCTCGCGTGATGGAGCCAATTCTGGAACTCCTTCCCAAGTGTTGTGTGAGTGTCCGCTCAAATCTTGCCCTGCAACATCCCTCTTCCATGACTAATGCCTGAAACCCACCGGGAGCGGAACGGAGAATTCTTCGCTCTGCTTTCCCTTGCAGACAAAGCGTATGTTGAACATTTGATCCTTCCTACATTCCTGTAAGAGACTGTGAGAATCCTTCATCCTCATTCTGAGCAGGATCTGCATCTCTCATCACGCTGCAGCACGGCCAGTATTGGCTGCTCTAGAATATCAAGTCTTGGGGGGTGCAAGACATGAGATTAACACAGTTTATGTGTTTTCTGAGTCCCTAGAGCACCCTCAGGTCATTTTTTCCAAGTTCTTCCCTAAAAGGTAAAATCTAGCATGAAATCAGAAAGGCAGCAAGACCCACAGCTGAGAACTCGGCTGAATGAAGACCTTGGGTTGTCAAGTTGCACTTTTTGTGCCTTGATGTCACTGGCAACCTGGTCTCTTGCAAACTCACCCCCTTTGAAGCCCCTGCTGTGTCTGCGTTTCAGGTGTCAGCTTCCAGAATGGTTTTATTTTCCCGGCATGGCAATTTATCCACTGGTTAACTTGGAGCTCTCCTCTGCAGAGCCCACAAAGCTGTCGCTCATTCTCTGTTATTACTTATAGAACCCAGTAGTTCTTTGTCATTTGATGAAGTGAGTCCAGTGCCTTTAATAACCCCTTTCTGTTTTTTTCCTTCCAACAGAGTAACACAACATTTGCTTTTCCTAGGATAATCCATAGAGATGGATGCTGGGCAATGAAAATGCAGAAGGTTGTGATTGTGTTGGACCAGGAGAAGACAAGAAGTTTGTATTCGGTGTTATATCTGAAGTGACTGCTATTTATGCTCTTAACCTTGTGACAGAGCAAAAACAGTGCCAGGAGCATGTTATTATGTGAAAAACTGTTTATTCTCCTTTAAAAATTTATGAACTGGCAAAGAGGCCGTGACAGGAAGACGTGGGCATTCCTCTGTCCCGAATGTGTGTGTCAGAAGCCAAACATATGTGTCCCTTGTTCCCTCTGCTGGGAGAGCAGGTATTTCTGGATCTAGGAACTTGGTCCTAAAAACTGCTGAGTAAATTCTAATTAGTGTTTACTGGAATCCACTGGAAAGGTGATCCCTGAGCCCAATTTCACCTGGTCTCTGGGAGCTGTAGCCTGTTGGAGGCACCAGTCCTGCAGGCTTCAGAGCTCTTTGAACTCTTGGTAACTTTGATTGGAGTTAAGGGTCACTCAGTACCTCCCGGGAGGAGGCCCTGACTGGTTTCAACTTTTAAAATAAATGGTTTTGATCTTGAGAATCTGGCCTGGGAGATTTTAATTTGTATTTGCTGGTTTTAGCTTGCACTTGAAACTGACTCAAATGGGTTTTGTGCCCTCAGTACTGGATGTTACTGTGTTAGAACCTTCCCTTTGTTGGTCTTGCAGGTCCAAGTCAGTCCTTCGTCTTAGGCAACTGTAGCCAATGGACTGAGATCAGGGATTAATTTGGCCAGGGATAATTGAAATGATAAATAAAATAAAGCAAAACAAAACAAAACATAAAGCAAAACTTTTGAGTTTGGAATAGCTTCTGAAAGCAATTGAAGTAATCCAGAAGAAAATATGCCATGGAATCTGTTTTCCATTATTGCATGAGATAGTATGTCTTAAAATTTGATCAAATCCATCTCTTCATTACAAAGATAATGCAGCTCATAGTGATGTAGAGATCTGGGGTCTTTTTCAATGTAGAATTTACAAATTATTGTAGACTTGACATTCTTATTTATTGATGATTCGCTGTTCCTGTCATGATCTCACAGCAAGTAAAAATAATTTCTGATTGATTTCTAGGTGCCAGTGGTATTTTTGAAAGATATTGTAGTAAAGGCTCATATTGATACATTTGTGCTTTCTAGCTTTTTTATCCAGACTCAGTCTCTTGCATATAATCAAGGTGCAGTGGGAGAGACTTGATGTCCTCTCTTGCCTTCTATTTAAGAAAAAAGTGCAGTCATTTATGTGACAGTCCTATGTTCATATTTCTCTGGGTTTTGTGAGATTCCCCGACAAAGCCAAGATCGAAGGACAAGGACAGTCCATTCTTTTTGCTTTAAGGGGATGTATTTCCAGCTTCAGTGGTTTCTAAGTGGAATGACTGTGAGCAACAACGCAAGGAGTTCAGTGTGAGGAATAGCTGAGCACATCCATGAGCGAGTGGGGCCAGAGGAATTTATTCCCAGGGCTGTCAGTTTTGCCGTCTAGGAACACATGTGCTCCTCTTGCTGGTTTTGCATTCCTATTCCCACACCATCAGTCAATCTCCATTCCTCTGTAGTTTTTATCCTCTTCATATCTTCACTGAGGGATGTCCTTACTCACTCCTCAGAGGGAATTTCTTTGGAGACCTCATCTATCCTCCACAGGGATCAAATCATAGACTGCTGTGTCTCACCAGGATTCAGCAAGGGCTATCTCAGACTGTGGATGTAATTCACCAGGAGTAGGGTCAAAAAGACCTTGTTTTCTCCCTTGGTAATACAGGGAATTCACCCTCAGAGAATTTATGAAAAGGTCAATTGGTCAAATAAGAGTGCTCTGGATGTTCACAGGAATAATTTACTAACTGGCAGGGCTTGTTTGTTTACATCCTCCATACAGATCCCACGGAACAGACTTAATCCTGGGTCTGGATATTTGATTGTGAGTAGCTCTTGGGATATCTGTTGGCATGTTTGTAGTCCATACACAGTCAGCTGTGGGATCTTATGCTAATGATGTTTTAAGATAAAATAAATAAATGAGCTTTTCCACTCCACCAGTGAACATCTCAAAGTGTTCAGCTAATGGCCCAGTACAAACAGTTCTGGTGCTGAAAACAAGCCCCAGTCTGTTCAAATCGATTCTAAGGCAACAGAAAACCCAGTGGGTCATGCAAGTGCCTTGTTTGAATGGAGCCAGCACAGGGGAAGGCACAGTGCAAGGCTGGGAGAGAAAGAGGGAGAGCTGAAGGCTGAGACAGTGGATTCATCAGGGCATCCATGCTGAAAACAGCACAACTGGAAGGTAGCAGTACCAGGTGATCAGTTTTCACTGCAGGAGCTGGCACAAGTCTCTGCTGCACCCCTGACTCTCAGGTGGGCACCTGTGTGTGTGTGTCTGTGCATGTATGTGTGTAGCAGTGTGGGATGTGTGGGAGAAGGGCTGCTCTTCACTTTAGGCTACTAATTGAAGCACATCAAAAAGATACCTGGAGTTAAGGGGGTAAATCAGGGCTCTTTTCTCTTAATCCCTTCTGTAAAATGCAGTTAAAAGCACTTTCTTTGCATTCCAGTTTGGCCAAGCTCCAACCAGTGTGTGGAGTGTTCAGTTTGTTCTTCACTGACTGTGTGTATTTTGCACAGTAAGTTAAAATCTGGACTTGTGGTAGAGCGTGGCACCCATGTCGTGAAGCCACGCAAAGCTGAGCATGGGGTGGCAGAGCAGAAGCATGTGGTGGTCTCACCCCAGTTATGTGACATTTGGGTCTTCCTGCAGCCTTAAAACTGAGCTGGAAACACAGCATCAAGTGGAGATGGCTGGAAATGTCTTGCACGACCCCACAAATGGTCACTGATCGGAAAAATAACACTTGAGGGACTCATGGATCAGTTTCTGAGCAGTTACGAATCTATCCTTGCCTGGATGGTGCTGGAGATGCACCAAGAAAGCTCCTCAGAGCCCTATCCCTCATCTCTTTCGTCTCTCCAGAAGCTTGTGCAGTTGAATTAATATTTATTTTTGGTGCATTTCTTCCTGTAAGTCTGGAAGAGGTAGATCAGTTTCTCCTAGACAAGCAAGGAAAACCAGAGTGGATTTGTAGGAATGGGAATTTGCTCAGTGGTGGCACAGCGGAGATTGATGTGGAGGTTTTAGGAGACCACAATTTACCAGTTGGTGCTTTGTTAAAAAAAAAAAAAAAAAAAAAAAAAAGGCTTTTCATCTGGGAGTCATTGATGCACTGAGGGAGAGAAGGACACACTGGAGAACAAAGGAGACCCAAAAGAACAACCAGAGGTCTAAAACTCTGGAGCTACGGAGGAAGCTGGAGGAACTGGATTTATTTAATCCAGAAATCAAAGATGAAGGGTAGGATTTGCTAAGGACTGTCTTCCAGTGGTCAAAGGTAAGAGGCTGAATCTGTTCTCTGACTGCTGTAGAAAGTATGGGGAGGTGCTGAACTTCCAGCAAAACACATTTCAAGAAGCTTTTTCCAGGTTTTCACTTATTAGACAGCAGGCTTCACATGGGAGTTTCTGTGGGTTTTTTACCATAGCATACCCCCTGAATATGGTGTCCCTGTGGTGGGTAATGCATGTGGAGGCTGGATCACGTCTTTGAGGGAGTAAAGATTGCTCCTCTGGGCTTGGGATGAGATTCAGTGGCGTTGGGAAGCAGGGAATTTGAATGGGTGGGAGAGGTATAGCTGCGCGCAAAGATCTGGCTTGCAGAAATGTCCAGTGCCATCTGCAAATCTCCCATGGACTCAGGGAATTTTCACATTTACACCACAGCACTGGAACTGACTACACAGAATAAACCAGAATAAATTCCCAATCTGACCATTTCTGTGAATGAGACCATCACAGTTACAATTACTGGGTAGATGATGTCAAGGGAATTTTCTAAGGATTTAACCCTTATATTTAAAAAAAACCCCAATCAGTCCTGAGGAATGAGAAAGGGAGGGAAGATAAGATTATATCCACACCTCTTCCAGGATGGAATACCTGTAGTTTTCGCATCCTGCAGGGTACATTAAGTCTGTAAGGCTGATCTAAGTTTATCTGGGCAGAGTAAATTAAATAAAACCCTGAAATTCTCTGGATTTGATGGAGTGGTACCAATTTTGGGTGCCAGTGGGGGAAAGTTCTGCCCTAAAGAGGCCGACTGAATGGATTATTTCAGTGAACAGAGAGACACTTGAATGTTTTCTTGATTGCCAAAAGTCCAGTTTACCAAGAGCTGCTTTCTTAGAGGTGGTTTGTCACTGAAAAAAAAAAAAAAAATCAGAGAAATCAGTCAAACATTTACATTGCTTCTTTGATTCCAACAAACATGGACCAGGGAATTAGGGTGGGAATCTTGAAAAGTTTTCTCTAAAGTTTAAAGGGGATAAAATCTTGCTGTCTGAACTCTTTGGCTTGGG
The DNA here is from genome assembly GCF_020740725.1 of Corvus hawaiiensis. NCBI lineage: Eukaryota > Metazoa > Chordata > Aves > Passeriformes > Corvidae > Corvus > Corvus hawaiiensis. The sequence goes on from NC_063235.1 coordinate 133,479, forward strand.
GTTGCAGAAGGAAATTTTAGTTTCCTTATTTCTGCTTGCAAGGTTTTTATCAGGCTCTGGGACAGGAGTACAGTGGGACAATTTTTCCTGATCTTGCTCTTGTTTTAATGAATGCTGAAAAACTGAAGGGAAGGTAGAAATCCCCTCTTTTTTCAGGCTAAAAGCTCAACAGGTTTTCAGAGGCTTGGGCTTTGCAACTAAGGTTTTGTGTGGGTTTTTTGATTTTTAAATTTCAACCTATTTTCTCCTGTTTCAGTGTTCTTTGCATTGAAGATATATAGAGATAATTTCAAATCCTCTGAAGTGGTTTTCCAGGTGTTCTTTGGTTTTGTTGGAAGAGAGCTAGTGTCCATATCAAAGGCACCCAGTAAAAAATTAATAATTTACTTCTTTTGTGTGGCAGGAAGGTTAATGAGGCCACCAGGGCTGCAGCTGGCCCAGGGTGACAAACTTTGATCTCCCTGACTGCTTTGGAATTGCTTGGAAGCCCCAAAGCTCCTGGGTTTTCCATGGAGTGATGTTGCTTTCAGAATTACACCTGCCTGCTCAGCACAGGGCTCTGGACCTGAAGAAACACAACAAAAACACCCATGAAAGCACCTAGTTTAAAGTTCCTGCTCCTCTTGTTGCCTCTTGTTGTTATACTGAAAAATTAACTGTGTCCAACCCCATCTGATGGGATGAAGGGGAATCTGTGACTGCAGTTCAAGAGGGGAGCAGAGATAAAAGATCCATCCCAGATGGATTCAGTCATTTTAATCCCCTACTTGTTCTCCTATTTATAGTGAGTTACTAGTTCTTGGACAAGGTAGGATTTAATGGGAGTCTGGTGTGATTCAGTTCTTCAACAAAAGCATCCTTTCTCTGCAAAGTTAGTTACTCATTTGCACCAAATGGGGAATGAAAAACAGAATTTAAGGATCTAATTAGCATTTGCTTCTCCTTTCAACAGATCAGTCTTTACACTCATAAACTTGGTGATAAAACTATTTTCAGTTACTTTCCACTCATCTGAGAATCTTCCAGCCACCACAGAATCTGAATTTCCAGGTTAAGAAAACAAATATATAAAAAGAAAAGCTAGAAATACTATTCTGCTACTTTTATAAAACGACAAATGTCTTTTTTGTATGCATTTGTATTCATTTTTAGCGCGTCAGTGATTACTGTATGTGCTAGAAGTACCTGTTAACATTAAAGCTCCTTCACAAATCTTTTGTTCTGACATATCTTGAGTGGGCACAGTTAAAAAAAATAAAATATGTTATCCTGATTTGGCTTATTCCCATATAGGAATAGGTAGCATAAGGTACCATTATGACGATCTGACTGTGTCTAAGTAAAGTAACAGACTGGCATAATTAAAGCAGTGTTGGAAAGCTATAGGTCAATGTTATTGCTTTGGACATAAACCAAGGAATGTTAGAATTTTTTTTAAAAAGTGTTTCTTCTCAGAAGTCAGGACTACAGGATTTGATTCAGAGTTCTTAATTCTGAAAAGCATTTTGAAGTTTGCTAAAGGTGCCATTTTTAGTCATAAAAATAACAAAATGAAAAATACAGAAGTATATTTATAGTAAGAATAATGAAGATTTATAGGGTAATGATAGTTACAGTACTCCTGGCCTAGGAACCCTATATTGAACAGAGTGAGTGAATGTTTGGCTTTTAAAAAGAGAGAGAGAGAGAGAGGAAAAAAAATCAAGAAACAGATGAATAATGAAAAACAAATCCTTTCTCTGGTGAAAAGCCAGACCTGTGTTTTGAAAATTAAATGTTTTTTTGGGTTAAGCAGTTAAAAAAATGGACTTGATTTTCTGCAGCAGCTTGGATTTATTATTGGAACCAGTTGGCTGTGCCATAGAGGAGAGGAATTTTCTGGTAATTAAAGGAGGAACTGGGAGTCAGAAGCAGTAGGGTCTGTTTCTGGCTTGGGCACTAGCACGCAATGGAGCCTTGGGAAATGCTGCCTCGTTTGTACCTTGGCTTTCCCAGCCATAAAATGGGGCTAAGAAAAGAATCCCACCTCACAAAGTACATGCACTAATTAAAGAGCATTGCCACAGCACCTTACGTTCATTAATGCTGGACGAGTGATTTTCACAAGGACATACTTTAACTGCTTTTGAAAAACCCTGCCCTAAACATTTACCAACCTGATTGCCCAGATTCCTAAATCCACGTGTGGCCATCTAATTGGAAAGGGTCTGATTTCCAGAGGTCTGTCTGCTGGTGGAAAAGAACATGATGGGGGAGTGTTTTATGCCTGATCTATGAAAAGAGAAGGATCACAGGACTCCCTCCCACTGGGATCCTGCCATTTGCCTTGCCCATTCCACAGGATTTCCCCACTCCCAGCAGTGAGGTGTGACCCCTGCAGTCTCCATCACGCCTCTCCAGAGGCAGGTGGGGAATGGTCAGCCCAGGTCATTCATGCAAGGGATGGTCTCTGGTGGGTGCAGACAGGTCCTGCTGGAACAGCTCTGTCAGGAAAGGAGCAGAGTTAATCTGAACATCCTCACTGGAGTTAAACCAGTATCCCCGAGGCCCCAAATCCAACTAGGCTCATCTCTCCTGGTCATTCAGTTCCTAAGTCACCATCTGTCAGCATTAAACTGCTCAGCCAGCCCTTCCTCCAGCCAATGTCATGGTCAGTGAGTGAAAGGAATGGCCTTGGACACCATCCCTCCCTCCCCGGAGCAGAGGAAACATGCGCTGACAAGACAAGAAATTCTCCTGAACCACAAGGACCTGGAGCTCCTCTCCTGCCTTCCTGTGGGCCTTACCCAGATTTCAGCCTGGGTCTTTAAACATTATTAATAGCACAGGTTGCATTAACAGGTTTGTGTTTTTCTTCTTCTGTCAACCAAGTTATTCAATTGAGACTTTCGGGTTGTTTTTGTTCAAAGTATCAGAGACGGACCCAAGAATGTGGCAGTCCTGCAGGACAATGATCCCTTGTCGCTAATGGGCAGCCAAGTGGGATTTTTCTGTGTGGGAGGTTCTCAGTCAGCAGTGGACAAGCTCTCAAGTCTCCAGTGAAAAACAAATAGCTCCAAACTGGGGCAGGATTGGGTTTCACAAGTATTTCTTTACAGCAGCAGTACATCTCCAGAACCCAGTCACGTTCTCCTTGTTGCAGATGATTTTTCCAGAACCCAGCCATGTTGTCCTTGCTATGGCTAATTTTTCCAGAACCCAGTCACATTCTCCTTTCTGTGACTGATCCCCTCTGCACCACCACTGCTCGTTCCCCTCTCTCATTCTGTTGTACCAATTGCATGGCTGTGTGATGGCCTAGCTTTTGGAATTATCTCAATTCCAAAAGAAAACCAGGACAAAATCCCCCTTTGTTTTTGTTTTTTCATCCTGTTAGGTTATTTTTATTTCAGGTCAGTTCCCTAATCCATATTTCAGCTGCAGAAAAAAAGCTGTGGAGACAGTGAGAAGGTGAGAAGGAGTGGAAATACAGGAGTTTGTGTGACTGGAGGCTGAGCCAGACCAAAAGGAGCTCCCTTGTTCTCCTCTTTGAGGTCCTCTCCTCTCACAAGGACCTCAAAGTGAGTCTTGACTGCAAGGCGCACGTGTGTGGTTGGGTGTTTGTGTCGAAGGAGACAGTTTGTGTCTTTGGTCACTGGGTAGAAAGTGCTGGTATTTGTTGGGTATAAAAGCTCTGCCATAGCCAGCAAGCTCCCAGACTGGCTCTGGGTTTGCAGGGAGAAAAGGTGATGTATGGATGGGAAAGTGCTAGGTTCCCTACATTTCAGGAGTGACTTTCTAAGTCCTGCAAGTTCAAAAATTACTGTGTGACTTTTCATTCTTCAAATGGCACCTCTCTGTGTGCTAATTTAGGAAAGGAACTGGTCATTATCCATGGTGGAATATCGGATGTATCTGATGGTCCAACAGGTGACGTTTTGCTGGCTACTGGGGACCTTATAAAGGTGTTCTCATAAAACCTCTGCAGTACAAGGATTTAGACACAGGGAAGAGAAGTTCTAGTTTTAAAAGTGCTAAGCCCTTCCTGCAAATGAATGATTCCATCTTCTCCTGCTTCCTGCTGGAGTTGCTGGTGCTTGGTGCCTGCCAGAAGGGATCTGGAGCTGGCACACAGGCAAGCTGTTCTGCTGCCTTTGGAGAAAGGTGTTATTTTGCCTAGCAAAGCAAGGGAAGGAGTGTTGAGAAACATTCATGCAGCCAAGTAATGTGCAGGATGGGGAGCATTCTGTCCTCCATGATGCCTGCACTGATCCTCACAAGGAGTTAAACAAGGCGGAGTGAGTAGATGGTGGGCTGGTTCTCTCTTGAATAGGCTTTTTTTTCCACAGGAAGATGGACTGAGAAGATTTAAAGTTCAACTCTGTTTATCTCAGATTTATTCTGGAGTGTAATATGTATTGTAAACAACTTTCTTCATAGAAAAGTATGTGCACGAAGACCAGTCTGGTTTATTTTCTCTGTTGTTCAGATGTAGCCCAAACTGGTACGAGTTCCTAGTTTTCCATAAACGTTAATGCTTTTAAAAACAAGCCCAACATGTAATTTCACTTACTGTAGGCTTTGTGTTTGTCACGCAGAACAACAGCCACAGCAGAGCACAAGCTCTGAATGGCCACCCTGAACACAAAGTGCTCTGGTTTCTGGTGCAGAGTCAGGGTATCCCTGAAGGATGTGAACAAACCTGGGGCTGGTCTCTTCATCTGGAATGCCCAGTTCCCTTGGTGGGGTGCCTGGGATGTGCTCTGGCTTTGCTCACCCTCCCTCTTTCTGTGTGGGGTCATAGCACTTGGGAAGGGGAGATCAGAGACATTCTTTCCTTATGATCAGGCTGGATCTCTCTTCTTGTTGATTCCATAATGCCTGAGAGAGCAACTCTACCTCCCTCCTGGGACCAAACTCAACCCCTAACAAGGCGTCCTTTTCCCTGAGGTTGCTGCTGACCTTCGGTTCACTCTCAACAGCTGTGTCAACCTGAGAGCCCTGGAGCCTGTCCTGGCCTGGCAGTCTCTCTGCCTGAATCACTGAGACTGACTGGGAAGTCACTGGAAATGAACTCGAAGCACCAAAGCCTCTGGCATGTGATCCATTGGGGTCAGATTTTGGGTCCATCCATTGGTTGCTTATCCCCAGTTAAGTGTTGATAGCAGCTGAGGTCCCACCCAATGTGACAAGGCTTAGAACTGTAAATATTCCTGGCATACATGTAACTGCAGCCAGCCTTCTCATATGGAGTGTGGGCAAAGCAGTGCTCCCTAGTTATGGATTACTACACAAATACTGCATGTGTTTGCTCAATGAGTTGGAGATATTTGGATGTCAACTTCAGCACCTCAAGACATCCCCAAATCTCCAAAATAGGCTGTTGTTGGAGCTAAAGCTCTGAATTAGAAGAGTTTAGTTGTGGAGGTGAATGGATCACCTTTAAACTGGTGAGGAGATGAGAGGGAAACTAGGCTCTTGAGTTCCCTTGAGACCTGTGAAATGACCACTTGAGTTTTTTCACAGAGCTACATTTTCTCCGTTGCTGTTTAACTAATTTCTTTGCTGGTAACTGCAGCAATGAAGTGAAGACCTAGAGCACCAGAGCAGCTTTGGAGCAGAGTGAAAAAGACACAGGGTTGTGTGCTCTCCTTGATTTCTACCTCAGCCTTATCCTACACTCCCATGTGGAAGGAGAGCTGGATCTTGTCACAGACTCTGAACAGGGCTGGCAGCCCAGCACACTATCCCATCCCAGCTGGAAGTGCCTCTGAGAGACAACAGTGATCCCATGGTTCAGGACAGAACAGGTCCTGTGTGATCTGTATTGAACATCCACCTCTTGAGCAGATCTTTGTTCTGGGGCTTTTGCAACATCCTGTAACATCTTTGAATTCAGGTCTTTGCTCTCTTTGGTCCATGTGGAATCTCAAGAGCTCGTTCAACTCCGAGCACATCTCCTTGGCTCTATCTGAAACCAGTATTTGGGAGTTTTGGGGCAGAACTGGACAGCAGGAATTCAGTTGGCTGCATGAAAAAGAAACCTTTATCCATGTACTGCATCAGGCCTTGCGTGGCCAGCAATATCCATCTGTGGAAGGGGATGTGGCATCCCTCTGATATGCCAAGAGCAGGTGGTTCCTGCCAGGAGCAGGATGCTGGGTTTGCTGGGCTTCGGGACAGCCATCCTCGTGTTCCCCAGCCTGGATGGTGGATGAAATCTCTTGTCTGAGCTCAGCGCTGCATTTAGCAGCTGAGTGAAGGGAGGAACAGCCTCCTGAGGAGCTGGGTGGACAGAACAGCATGTGTGGGATGGAAGGGCCTTGCCTTCTGTCTCAGGAGAGCATGGGGGGTTCGGAGGGGAGCTTTTCTGGCAAGCAATGAACTTGTTCAAATAAACAAAAGGCTAAAACCAGCTCGTCCTCAGCCCCCTTTAGAAACCCTGCAGCAGATGTTGTCAGTGACTGTAGGTCCTTGTTGGGAATCCCATGGATAATCACTGGCAGCAGGGAAACACACGGCAGTACACAGCAGCTCAGAGAGGGCCCTCTGTTCTCTGAAATTACTGGAATATCTGTCCTGTTTGTGCTGATGGAAACACGGCAGAGTGAGCAGAACTGCCCTGTGCTGCTGGCTTGGCCATGCCCAGGCTCTGTGGCCTCCAGCAAGTTCCTCCTTTGCACTGTAGATCCTTCTCTGGGTGGTGAGGTCAGGGATAGGCAGCTGCTTCCCTGGGGATTCTTGGCTGGGCTTTTAAACTTTGCAAGGTGCAACTGGAAGAGACTCTGTTCAGAATAGGTACATGTTCAATATTGGTCTAATTATTTACATCATCAAAGATGAGCAGGGGCTGAGAAGTTCCACCAAAAGCTCAGTTTGTTACAAGACCATTTTTTTTTGCCACCAGTGAAAATGAGAAATGCTGCAAAGAGATAAAGAGGCTGGGTATGATCAAGGTGACACTGGACCAGGCTTGGCCTCTCCCACATTAAATGCTTTTCTCTCGTTTCGATGCACTGTGAGTTCATCTTTTTGGCTCTGTGTCGTGGAGAAACTAACTCTATCCCATCTGAAAGTGGGACATTGTTACAAGGCGACTTGCGTTTCAGGCACAGTGATAGCTGTGTGAGGTGGCTGGGGCTAGGAAGGGCAGGACTAAAGAACTGAGTGTGGCTCCAGTGTGTGAGAAAGGAGCGGGGAATTCGGGATTAAAGGAGTGAAAGGAGGAGTCAGATGCTCCTGTGCTGTGCTGTGTCAGGTGCTCCCTTCCTGCTCCTTTCTGTACATTGCTGTCAAGTCTCATGGCATGTAGACAGGAAATAAATACTTGTTTCCTTGGATTCATGGACTTCCTTCCTTTCAGAGAAATTGAATGGAGGCATAAGGTGGGAATAACTGTCAGAGTCTTGAATTTAAGGGCATAGTGGCGTTTTTTTCCCCTGTGAGTACGGAAACCTCTTTCAGATCTGTCCGCATCCAGTGCAGCCAATTGATTGTCCCATGGTAAGAATGCACCAGCTAAGCAAAGCCTAAACCTATAAAATCCCGGAATGCGATTCTCAGCAGGACTATGCAAAGCAACCGTATCATTCCTGTTACACCCGAACACTGCAGACCTGTCTGGGAAGTGACAAGATTTTATAGCCATGCTCTGAAATGTTTTATGGTTTAGGGGCATCCCAGGGACACAGCAAAGCATTTTTCATGGAGCTGTGAATTTGCTTATGCGTGGAAATTTCCTATAGGTGGGGCATCTAGAAGGAGGGAATGAATCTTGGACAGGTGCTCATGTGAAAATATACAGACCCACACATGGGCTCCACAAACACAACAAGCTGGATCCAGCTCTTTCTCAAAACAGACTTTTCTCTTCTGTTTCTTATTGTATTCCTTCTTGAGGCTTTTCCAGCATTCCTCGTTGGAATTTATAATCTGTCTATTTTATAATTTATCATGGCTTCTAGTCCCAGACTCAGTGCAACTCACATCCCTCCCGATGAAGCAGTAGCAGATTGTTCCCATCTGATTTCATTCCTGCTAATCCTGAGAAGCTGCAATTGAGTTAAAAACTCACGTGTGTAGTTAACATGTCAGGAAGCACCAAAACAAAAGCGTGTGAGGCCAAGGAGAAGTGACCGGACTGTTTAACGTGATTGGAAATCAAGCTAGGAATACTCGGAATTATCTCATGGAAGTGACTGTACCTGATTCACTGTAGCTTAGTTATTTTATCTTCTGAGTCTTCTCATCCCTGAAAGTGGCCATTTCATATTTCTGGGAAAGCCTGGCAGCTCCCTTTATTTGGGTAGCACTGGTCACAACAATCCATCATTCACAGACGTGGTGTTAGTGCAGCAGGAAGTGCACCTGGAGCAGTGGAAGGTCAAATAGCTGCAGCTTTTCTGCAGGGAAAGAAAATACGTTCTCTCCGGCACTGAAAAACTTCCTAAAACTGTGATACTGTGAAACTTGCCAGGAGATCTCCAAATAGATATTTATCAGTTTATATGAAACCAGTTCTCCTTTGGGCCATAAGGTTTGAAATTCCTAGATCTCAAAGAAGGCAAGGGAAATATAGGGAAGTGGTTCTGCAGGAAATCCTTCTCTGTCTTGTTGTGCAGGTTTGTATTGATGAGACCTGAATGACTTAAGGGCTTCCAAAAGGCTGGATATCAGGAAAAGGTTCTTGCCCCGGAGGGTAGCTGGGCACTGACCAGGCTCCCCAGGGAAGGCTCCCACAACTCCAGGAGCGTTTGGACAACGCTCTCAGGCACTGGGTGGGATTGTTGGGGTGTCTGTACAGGGCCAGGGGTTGGACTCCATCCTTGTGGGTCCCTTCCAAGTTGGGACATTCTATGATTCTGTGAAACCCTGCAGCATTAAAACCCATTAGAAACTCCCACATGGACCTTCCCTAAACTCTTTCCATAAAAGACTGCACTAGAAACAGTCGATCCACACTCTCGCTCTGCATGCACTTCCTTCTCATTAAAGAGGAATGGGAACTTTCTTATCTTGCCTTGGCCAGGAAACACCACAGATCTGTCACTTACAGGAATTAATTCTTTCTTTACCCTTACCAAGAGCAAGATTGGCCTACAAAGTCTAGAATACACTTTTTGCTTTGGATTCCCTACTGTCTTGGTAATCCAAGCAACTGGTTAGAAACCTTTGCAGTGGGCTATCTGGGAGCAGAGTTATCACTCCAGTACAAGCCATGCTTTGAAACCTCTTGGCTCTAGTTTGCCTCGGAAAGTTATAAATACTGTTCCCAGCACAAACATTCTCCATGTCTGAGAGCTAATGAGCCCAACAGCTGCACGGGGGCTGTCCACCAGGAAACACTAAGCCACGTGAAAAAGATTTGAACATGCCCAGATACTCTAAGTGGTTGAATGTGTGGCTAAAATTCAGGGATTTTCCCGCATCTAATTTATACCTCCAGATGAAACTGTCCTTTACTGACCCTCTTTGACACCTGCAATTATCAGGACAAGACCAGCACAGACCATCATCTCTGTGACACTGGTGCAAATCCAGCTGTTTTTAATAAAATGAGCTATGTTTATGGAAGGAAGAGACCATAAAGTGTCAAAAACTTCTCTCTGAGGAAAGTATGCATTTTAGTAAGGATCCATTTGAAATGTACCACATGCAGACAAGTATTCGCTGATACACTCTGACTCTCTGAACACCTTCAAGTCCAAAGCACCAGTAAATCCACTTTATTTTGCCAGCTAAACTGGGTTTATGGCTGCTTTGCACTACCAGAAAAAGGAAAGGTGTCCTGGCTCCTGTTGACACATCTGATCTAAAGTATCCAAGAATTTATAAACAGGATCTAGGAACTATTTGAAGAATCAAATAACTTTGTAAATTTGGATCAACACAATTAGAATTCACTTCAGAAGTGACATAAACAGGAGACAACTGTGTATCAAAAGTAAGTTAATCAGGATAAGTGCGCAAGCAATCTTGCAGTTCATGGAACCATAGAATGCCCTGAGTTGGATGGATCCAACTCCTGGACCTGCACAGGACAACCACAAAAATACCACTATGTGCCTGAGAGCATTGGCCAAACACTTCTCCGTTGTGAGAACCTGGGTTCATGTGCAAAGACAAATATTCTGCAGGGAAATCTGCTTCTCAGCCCTCCTTTGGGAGGATCACACCTTTCCTGAAAGACTTTTTCCCATTGGTGCTCGTCAGATCTCAAACTTCCACCAGGGTTACAAATGGCCCGCTGAAACTAAAATGCAGTTGCACCTCACTGTACACAACAGCAAAAACTCTCAGGTGGATCTCAAAGCCACACCTAATCCTGGTTTAGAAAAGCCCCTCTGACTCTGCCTGCACTTCTGGAAACCCTGAGAGCAACAGCAGTTGTATTAAAGGACATTCTGTATCCTTAAATTCCTGATTGGGGGCTGTGGGAACCATTCTTTTCGCCTGACTCATGTTGACTTAAATCCAAGTGACTTTTAGTTCAGGCAAAGTCAAGCCCAGGTTGTGAACAGGATCTTTCCACTCATGTTCCCAGTAAGGCTGCTTCTTCTTAAAGAGAAAAACAAATAAACTGGGTAAGCTGAACACAGTAAATAATTTTGTCTCTTGTTTTGGACTAAAAATTCCCAGTTGCTTAAGTGAAAATTGCTGTGACTTAGAGAAATGTGTCCCGAGGCTCCTCTATTGTTTGTCTGTCTATCATTAATCACTGGAAGAGCCTTTCCCTAAGAAATGCCATTGGTCAGTTTGCTTTTAGTAGCTCCAGGCTGGATGCTGATCTGGTTCCTCTGCTTGCATCTGGCATGAGTTTGGTGAAGGAAGTGGCGTGACTTGGAATTTATAGCTGTGTGAACGAGAGCAGAGGCAACCATCTGAAGCTTTCTCAGATCTTTAGCATCTGGAGAACATCACAAATTTACTAAAACACCCAAACATCCAGTAATAACTGCTCTGACATCCTGGTCATGACATTCTTTCTAGCAGGGAGACTAGGCAAGGGTGGGAAAAGAACAAAAGCAGTGGGGGGTAAAAGAAGCAATGAGCAATGTGGACTTCATTTGCTCATGGAAATGGACAGGATACACTGTTCATGCTGGGTTTTCCCTGCTCCTGGCCTTTTGGATTCAGTGGAATTACTCCTGATTTACACCCGTTCAAGTGGAACAGGTTCACTCCCCTTTTCTTCAGCAAAACAAACATTTGTTACTTGGAACACAGGATTCTTAAAATTTGACCCATAGCTGAGCAGAAATTCTCAGTAGTGCAAGAATTTGTGTTTCTTTAGTTCGTAAACAAAGAAATAGCCCTTGGAGGGAGTGTGTGGATCAATGCCACAGGGATGGCAGAGGGACGATTCTGGGTGTGGTGTGACTGGGCATTCATCCTGCCACGGGCACAGCAGCTCCATGTGCATCCCACAGGAATGTGGAGGAGCAGGATGCTCTAACATGAGAGGATTGAGCTTTGGGAATGCTGACAGCAGCTCCTCTGCTGGCTCGGGGCCCTCAGGCAGAGCAGGACCTTGATCAAAATAAGCCCAACTGCCAGAAGGAATCAAGATCCAGTGCTGAGCTGGAGGTAGCTGGGGGTCTGCAGTGCAGACATATGCTAAGAATTATTTCCAAAATCATCCTGAGTGCCAAAAGGGAATCAAGATCAGATGTTCAACTGGTGTAAAATGATGTGGCCCTCCTGGGTCCTACCTCCGATCCATGTTTTTTAGCTCTCTCCAGACCTCAGGTTCCTGTAGCGCTCACGAAGAAACTCCAGATTCCCTGATAATGGATGATTTTGTCTTTTCCTCCTGAAACACACCAGAACTGTTTTGAAATGGTGATTTAGCCCCAGGAGAGCCACAGAGCTCCCTGACTCTGGAGAACGCGGAGTAGCTTCCCTCTGGGAAGGGAGAGGAACCACATGTGCACATTCCCATACCTGCCGCTCACCGAGCGCAGTCTGTCAAACTCAGCATGAGCTCCGGGCTCAGCCACAATCCAGGGTATTTATGGAGTAAATGTCTTCCTGTAAAGGATGTGGAAAGATGATACAACCACTGTAGAGCCCCGACCCTCCCTCACATCCACTCACCTCTCATAGACACACTTTTATGATTATTTCACTTATCTGGGCCTGTAATAGCAGGAACAGATCCTAGCTGCCTCTCCATTCATCAAGGAAAGGGCCAGAGAAAGGCTTTCACCCTCCCTCCCATGCCCTGGGGAAAGCCCAGATCCTGCCAGGAGAATATCAGCTTTTCCACTACAGCTAAAACAGTAGCTGTGCTGTCCAGGCAGAATGTTTCAGGGCACACACACAGAGCCCTAGCAACTAATGCCAGAGACCAGGAATATTTCTGTGGGTTCTGAAGGTGCTGAGTGCCAAGTGCCCTGGCAGGAAAAGCCTTTTTGCTTTACGTCCTTGAAACAGAGCCCAGCCCCACAGTTCTCATCTCCCCCATCCCATTTTGAGAGGTTAGGCCACCTTGGGATCAACTTTGTAAAAATCTGAAAATCCCCCCAACATTTTTTTTTTAACAAACCCTCTTGACCTTGCAGTTTTGTCTCTCTCTGCCAGGCAGGTCATAAACTTCCAGTCTAATACACCAGGGAGAACATTGCGAAATGACTGTGCATGAAGAGGCATTGGAGTAAAGGTGATTTGGGGCTATTTGCCTGGCCAAGAAATGGAACAAGCTACAGCTTTTCTTTTACCTGACTCATGGCCATATTGCAGGGATCAGATTGGAAAAAAAACAAGTCACTATTATTCACCTAAAGTCTGCCTTCAGACCCATCTCGTGCACCTCTGTTGCCAGATGACATCATGCTTCTGAGGGGGAAACAATTTAAAATACAACCATGCAAATTATTGGTTCAAATAACTTCCTTAAAACAGCAAAAATAACAGACTGAGGCTTTGGAAAATGTCTATTATTTTATATCTGAAGTCGAATGGCCCAAACTGTAAAAGTTTGAGTAGTCTGTCAGTGGTTGCTTTACAGTGATGGGGTATTTAAAAGACAGTGTGGCAAAAGCTATACTGAAAATAGAGGTTCTGAACTTAAAGTGTTTTAAGCAGGTTTGTAACAGTAAACTCTTTTACATAAAATGGTATGAAAAAATGCAGCATTTGTAATAACTTTCCACTACCAATAATAAAACTGTCACCTCTAAATATATCAAGGGGGTTTCTACCACCACACAAGTTTCTGGAGAAGTCAGCCAGGGGAACTGTGTAGGAAGAGAGTCCTCTCTGGAGAAGAGTCAAACTCATCTTGTGTGAGTTTGGTCTGTCTGAAGGCAATGATGGCTCCAACCACAGATGATTTCCTTATCAATGTATGTAAAATCCCATCATTCCTATAACAAGGCTCTTTATGGAGCTTGTGACTTGTCTTTTCTTAAACATTTGTGATGTGAAACTTCAAAAATATCTATTAGTAAGGAAACAAATGAAAAAAAAAAAAAAAGACCAACCTCATGGATGTCTGTCTGTAACCACAATGACAAAAAGAATTAAGAACAGGAAAGTGAAAGTCTCACACTTAACATTTCCCAAATAATTTTTAAGATTTGTAGCTCAGTTTGTGCAGCCCTTTGGAGGAAGATGTTGCTCTTTAATCAGCAGGTCTGCAGCTGATTTCGGAGGTGTCTGTGTTACATTCCAAGGTTAACAATCCCTTCAGCTCAGAGAAGTCCCTGCCACTCCAGAGGTGCCAGCCCTTTGTGACAGGGGGGCTGGAAGCTAATAAAGTATTCCTGTGCTGAGATTCCCGTGTACTGGAAAGGCTGGCAGAGCAGTGCCTGGCTGAGCTGGGGACCCCACTGGCCTGCTCATCTCTCCTGGTCTCTGAAATCTACCTCTCTTCTCTATCCTCAGGGTTGGGTTGGACTGCAGGAGGACCAAAAGACCCAACTTACATTATTCACTGATTCCATGTAATAAGCTGGAATCGTTCCAAAACCTGAATGGGAAAGGTGTGGGCAGGCTCCTGTTGGAATCTCAAACCCCTAATGAGAGCTACGCACAAGTCCTGGGAGGCCACCCACCCCTCCAGGTCCTCCCAGGCTGCCAGAACTCAGGGACCTGTTGCTGCCTGTTGAGGCTCCTGAGATATGCAGCTGGTATGAATTGCAGAAGAACTATGTCAGAGCTGTTTTGTCTGAGTCCTGGATTTTAGGGCTGAGATCTTAGGTGACGCCAGAAGTCCTTGGAAGGATGGGATCCAGAGGAGAATTCCCCCTTGCACCCTTTTGGATGGAGCTGTGTAGATACAGGCACTAGAGGAAGCTCCTGGTCCTTGTGGCAGAGCTGCAGCTTCTTCAGGAGGTGGCAGATCCCAGTGTCCATAAAATGGGATGAGAAAATGCAGCACTTGTAGGCAGAACCAGTAATATTGTTTCATAGCCCATAACTGGAGAGATGTCTCTTAGCCCCTTCTCTTTCCCAAACCATGTTACCTCCAGCACATCCTCCTGTGCCTTGCCTGTGCAGGTGTTGAGGACCAAACCCCCCGAGACACAGAGTGGTCACAGACACTGGAGCTGTGCTCCGGAGGAGTCCTGTGGCACTGGCAGCCTCCTTAAACGATCCTATCCAAGTCCACCTTAAACGTGCCCTCCCTCCCTGCACCTTTTCTTCGGGATAATTAAGCATTCAGTAAGTTAAGAAGTGGAAAAGCTTGAGGAAGCATCTGTTTCACAGGTGGGCGCAGCTGTTTCCTCCCAGGGCTTGTTCTCCTGCAGTTTTGTGCAAGCCCGTGCCTTGGCACAAATGCTCCTGGCCATGATGGTGACTCACACTTGTATCTAAACATCCAAATTTTGCAGTTGTTAAGGGTCTCAGGGGACCACCTGCTGTCATACCATGGTCTTGTTGCACGGATGTCCTTGGAAGTGCTGACTTTCTCACTGTTCACCTGTTCTGAAACAAGGATACCATGCTTTGACAACTGGTATCTTTCCCTTGGGTGCTCTGGGCTGTAACTCTGGTACTGCAGACCTGAGTTTTGCATCCTGCCAAAATCAGGCTCGAGAGTGGCATTTATTTTTTTTCCTAGAAGAGAACATGTGCTTTTGCTGGCCAGCTCTGTCAGAGCACCATCTCTTTCTGAAGTTGCAATGTTAAGACTGTTTTTACGTATTTATTGTTTATTTACAAAGACATCAGCAGTCACCTCACCCATCCCAAGTGTCACATCCCTTGATAAACTTCATTGTCACAATAAATCCTCAAATACAATAGTTCCTTCCAGAACTAATATAACTGTGGATTTCACAAGTCAACTCCGCAACCAGGGACAGAATTTGCCCCCTGCCTGACATCTCTATGCTGTGGGCACAGCAGTGTGGTCTCAGGGCTGTGTATCTGCCAAGCTAGGCAGAGGGAATCCCAGCTGTGCTGGAGCCAGCAGGTGTTTCCCTGCAGTCAGCATTTCATCCCAGGGCTGTGCTGGAGTGAGGAGGGGGTTGTTTTCCTGCCCTTTCCATCTATAGGGAAGGGAAGCCTTGCACCCAGGTTGGAGTTAGGCAAGGTGAAGCATTGAGCCTTTGCTGAGCTCTGGTGCTGTGTTGGGGAAGATGAAACAGGAAAGCCTTATAAATATGATTGCATGACAAAAGATTTTGGGAATATGAAAACTACAGGCAACATCGAAATGAAAGCCACTTTTGAAATACCAAGTCTTAGTTACTGAACAACTAGAAAACAATGGTATGGCCAACTGAAGGTAATCCCCTCTTGATGGAACAATACCCTCTGCTTGCAAGCAGGTCTAAGGGTCAGAGCAGACCCTACTAGCTCAGCAGAAGGGGTCCAAAGAGTAGTTTTTAGAAGTTAAGATGTAACACTCTATGGTAATATAAGAACTCTTATAGGCTGTATGTAAATGCTATAGGATTTGTATCTTGTATTAGATTGGTTAGTGACAATTAGAATATTCAGTACAGAAGATGATTTATTGTATTGTAACCAGGACTTCAGACATTCCTTTCCTTACTACTTCTTCCACTCTTGCTCTCACTTCTACTCTTGCTCTTACTCTTACTCTTGCTCTTACACTCTCTCTCTCTCTCTCTCACCCGTTTACTCTCTTGCTCTCTTGGGCCTGCTCCGAGCTGAGTCTGGCAGCTCTGAGCAGTGCCCCTATACCCACGCCTTTTACAATAAACCGACTGTGTCCCAAGACCTGCCTATAGAGATCTCTCGTCTCCATCTGTCTACGTCCGACCGTCGAAAACCTACAGTGCTGCATTTCTGTGACACTTTCTTATGATAATTTACAGCAACTAATGTGGTGCCACAGCTGATGTGCTCGGACAACAGAGCCAGGGATCTCAGAAGGCTGTTCAGGAGCTCCAGCTCTTCTCCACTTATTAAAGGGAGCCTAGAGAGATTAGGCTAGAAATGGAGATGCCTTAATTAATTGCCTATCAATTAGACAGCGTGAATCTGACCCTAAATGTCCCTCTAGACACACTGAATTAGCGCTGAACTTGAACTCAAACTCGAGTCTGGAAGAGCCCTTCTCAGCTGTTAATTCTCTGGGAACCATGTTGACCCCCAAAATATCCAGGGCTGTTTATCTGTCTTGCCCCAAAGCACATGGACTGGCAGAACTCCTTCCCAGCCTTGCAGCAAACACAGAGCCTTGAGAGACATTTTGTTCTATTGCAAGTAATAACCACAGGTGGAGAAACCACCAGTGGCACTTGAGTCCCGCGACCTTGTACCAGCAGGGGAGAAGTGAAAGGGCCCAGCCCAACTTGAGAATTGTCTTGTATCCTCACACTGGAACAAAAAGCAGCAAAAGGACTCCCCCATGGCCCTGGATCTGGCACTTGTGACCAGCCTGAGTGTGGGAGCAGGATGCATCAAGTAGGCAGCAGTTGTTGTGTAATGACCAAGGAAATGGAACCCCTGTGTTTCCAACCATCAAGCTGGATGGATCTCACCATCTCTGCTGGGCCAAGTTTGTGTTTGGTGTCATCAGGTTGAAAGAGTTTGATATCATCAAGTTGAAGGAGTCTCAAATGGGAGTGAGGGCCTGTCATCCACTCCAGAGGTAACTTTTGCCAGGACTGACCAGCTGTGAGAACACAAACCTGCTGCAAGGCTCCAGAGGCCACCAGTGTGTCCTGGGGGTGACCAAGAAGCTTTGGAACAGGGGACAAAGGGTTGGGGACAGTTCTGAAGTCACTGAGGACTGGGTGAGCACAATTCCCTGTACCATGCTGCTTGTAGCAGCTTTTTATTTTGGCTTCTGCAGGCAGAGTGCCATGGGGAGGGATCCTACTGAGCCAAAAAAACTCTGTGTGTGCTTGCCTTCATTTTATTCTTTGGCCTGACATGATTTCTAGCAATTTTTTAACTGTCTGCTTTTCAAATTACTATAAATCCAGGGAAGCTGCCGGTTGGGCATGGTGATTGAACCCAGAAGGATGTAACAAGCTGTATTAAACACCCACTATTCTTTGCTTGGGGGAGATTTAAGCAGGGTTGACATCTTTATCCCTTCACTTGAGGCAGCTCAGGCAAAAGGAAGAGATAAAAATTTGTGCAAACTTGGGCCTTTCCTGCCGTTGATCATTCTGAGTCACTCAACCATCATGTTCTTCTTTTACCTCTTGGCATGTCCAGTGGGGCTAGCAGCTCAGCTCTAGTATGAGGGGTAGTTTTGTTCGTCCCAGTGCCCTAAGAAAATCTTGGACCATGGGTGGAGTGAGCTCACAAAATCAAGGGATCTCCAGCTGATCCTTCTTCATATCCTGCTCCGATAATCCAAAAGGTGGCTTGAAGGATGAATAGGACTGAACTCAGTATGTTTTACTGCCCTGGAAAGGTGGAAGCATTCAGGTGGATGATGATGAGCAGCTTGGAAAGGATGTCTTATAATCGAATTATTCTTTAGTTTTATTGTAGGTTGAAAACTTAATCAGCCATCGTAATGGTGGCCCAGTGCTGAATATTCCCCACGGAACTCCTGACAGGTGACTGACGTTGGGATGTTGGCTGAACAGTTCATCCAAGGTCACACAGCAAGGTTTATGTTAAAGCAGAATTTGGAAGATCATGGTTTGAGGTGCAGCTGCTGTTTCTTAAAGAATCAGAGAATCATGGTACAGTTTGGGTTGGAAGGGAACTTAAAGTTCATCCAGTCCCACTCCCTGCCATGGGCAGGCACACCTTTCACTATCCCAGGGTGCTCCAAGCCCTGTCCAGCCTGGTCTTGGACACTTCCAGGGATGGGACAGCCACACCTGCTCTGGGCCACCTGTGCCACTCTCACAGGGAAGGATTTCTTCCTAATATCTAATCTAAACCTGGCCTCTTACAGCTTAAAGCCATTCCTCCTTGTCCTATTGCTGGACAAAGGGGGATATCTTATTGGAGAAGGAGGAATAGATTGAGCCACACATTACACACTGTCCCTTTAAAAAGCCACAAATATGCCATCTTCCCATCTTCAGATGCCCTGGAGGGCTCAGGATTCAGCTGGAGTTTATATTATTGCTGTGTGAGAAAATGAGACCAGAAGTGTGCAGCACTTTATCCCTGTCTTATTCGCAAGCAGCGGGAGAATGTCCTGGGAAATGTGAGCAGCTAATTTTAGGTGACAACATAGTTCAGGCCCTCCAAAAGGAGAAGGAATGTATTTCCAGCCAGACTGCCTGGAGCTCTGAAGTGCCTGAGGGCAGAGGATGTTTATGCCACCTCCAGAACATGAAATCTTTTGTGTGCAGACATAATCCTCTGGTGTGCCACGAGCAGAGGTGGCTGTCGCAGAAGTGATTGTGAAATCCCCCATCTCATGGAAGAGGAGAAGAAGGTGCATCTGTTTTGCTCTGTGCTAATGCTCTCCGGCCCCAAATCCCAAGGGGCTTTCCAAGTGCTAATCAGTTAAGGGTTGGAGTTTTCTGTTTCTGGTATTGGACACACAGGGAGTGTGGAGGCTGATCTGGTGTTGCACAGGGACGAAAGGACCTGGATGAATTGCAGGGCTTGATTTGCAGCTAAACTGCCCTACCTTGAAGGCAGGCAGGAAGGAAGGTGAATTTAAATAACCCACTACACACTCTGTGGGTTTTTTTTCATCTTCTGTCTTGTTTCCCAGCACTCAGCTGGGACGGGGATATGCTGGGGCTGCACTGCACAGCGCCTGGGCTCCTGACCCGGATTTGTATTGGCCCAAAGAAGGTACCATCCCTTGCACCTCTTCTCCCCGGGAAAGCTCCCTCACCCTGAGGAACGGCTCCATCTTTCTCAAGTCACTTTGTGTGCACAGAGGCTCCTGTCCGAGACCCAACTGCTCTGTCCCTCACTGGCCAGCGAGGACTAAGAGTGCCCTCTGCTGCACTCTTCCTCCTTCCACGGCAGTGCTCCGCTTGCTCTTCGGGAATAAACAAAACGACTCTTTAACACACAAAACAACTCTTTCGTGTTCTAAAGGTCTGCCGTGCTGGCTGTGCACAAGCCTGGTGCTGTATTTCAGCAGCAAACAGAAAGGATCATGACCCGAGATAAAGATGTGTGAGATCCTGCATCCATCCCAAAGCACTTTGGGGGACCGATGTCCTTTATAAAAAACTTTCATCCAGCAGCTTTTCATTGCCTTGTAAAACACGCAGCTCCTCATGCAGGAGTTCTAATCATGAAACTTTCATTCCCCGAAGCTGACAGGTGATGCACAGCCAGACGTGGTACCTGACAGCACCGAACTACCCGTCCCTCCCTCCTGCTCAGACTCTGAACACCACAAATCTCTGTTGAATCACTCCTCATCTCTTGCAGCCGAAAAGGAACGGCTGTAGGTAGGGAAAGGGGGTCTGTGTCAGGAAAGCTGTGCCAGGCTTCATACTCGGAAGTAGAAAGAGGAAAAAATAAAAAATAACAATCCTGCTTTTACTGGAGTTTGATTTATCAATTTGGAAAGTAACCGAGCTGCGGGTAGCGGTGGCAGCCCCGTGACCGCCGGAGCCGCAGGAATCCACTCGTGCTCCCTGGAATTTGGACACTTTTTGTTGCACCCTTTTGGGCTCGGTTCCAGCCTGTCACTCAGCGCGAGGCCCGCCCCTTCCAGAGGATATTTAAGGAGAAGCTCCTGTGCAGCTTGTTCCAAAGAGACGGGAAACTCCGAAGGAGCGGGAGGGAGTAGCCGGCAGCCTGGATCCCTCCCCTGCCCAGTACTCGGGATGCCTGGCAACTTGGGGACAGTGACCCGGACCCTGTTCCTGCTCCTCCTCGCCCCTGGCTGGGTACGTACGGCCCTACAGCAGCTCCGCCGGGGCACTGCAGCTTTTTCCTTCGATGCATGCGAGGGCTTTGGGCTGAGAGACTTTTCCCGGCTGCCACCTGCTCCCGAATTTCCGAGGGAAGCTGGGCTGGAAGCAGAGCGATGCAAACGTGCCGTGTAACTAAACCACGGTGGGAGCTGCCCCAGGTAACGCGTGTCATCCACGGATCTCAGAGCTCCTGGCACGCGGGTATACCTTTTGTTTCCTCCCACTCCTGGAAGCCAGAAATCGGCCCTGGTCTAGAAGCAGGAGAAGAGAACAGAGAGAGGGGAAGTCTGATTTTATGTCATTGCAAAGAGTAACAGTCTCGTATCCCAGTTCCTTACCATCACCATCCTTCCCCAGCTGTCACTGAATCCACCCATATGCTCCCAAAAGCAGTGATCCCGAGGGGAAAATTAGACTGCAGCCTCTCCAGAGCAGGATTTGTGCCTGTTGTCCTGTTAATACAAGTTCTTGAGAGAGCAGCTGATTCCTCTTAGGACATTTGTGTGCTGTTCTCGTGCCAGCAGTATCAGGAACGTCAGTGCCATCATTAAATTCCTGTAAGTGCCGTTTGGATCAGTGAAACTGCGTTCACAGAGCCCCTTGCAGGGCTTGTTGTGCCGAGAGAGGCAATCAGATCCTGGTTGGATTGCTCCTGGCAGCGCTCAGTGTGTGCCAGTCCCTTTCCTGCCAAGAACATGTCCCGGTCTGCGATCTAAGGGAAACTGCTGCCATTTGGGGTGGGCGTCTTGATTCTTGCGCTGGCTCAGCTTTGGCAGCACCATGTAGCTCATATAAACAATAACAGTCAATCCCACCACGGTGACCCTTGCTTACCACTCTGAGACAGGTAATTCTCCCTAAACCTGCCAAATGCCTCAGAAACGTGACTTTTGACTGTCTTGGAGCATTAGATTGGATTCAGTGACCTTAGAGGTCTTTTCCAACCTTAAAGATTCTGTGATACTTTGTGGATTGAGGCAGGAAATGAGAGCTGTTGCTCCTGAATCTGCCTCCTGTGTTGTTCAGAGGTGGGAGTTGCTCCAGGATAACTGGGAGTTATGTTTAGGCTCATCCTGGGCAGGTCTCCGTATCCCCGTGCTCTGTCTGTGAAGGGGGTCACTGGTTCTTGTCTCTCCAAAGGAGCTGTTGTAGAATGTGCTGCAGCAGCCTTAGGAAGGCACCTTGAGAGCCTGAGATGGAGAGAAAGCAGGGGTTACCCACAGTAATTCAGTGTTTGAAGGATGAACAGCTGTGTTTTGGCTGCTTAGTCTTGGAGCACTAAAAGAACCAGCTGGGTGTTCATTATATCACTTCTACCTTGCAGCATTAACCCATGGCTCCATAAGCTCTTTGCAAACACCCAGCTCAGCTCAAAATTCACCTTTCTCTGCCCTCTGAGTGCAGTCATGAGCCCAAACACATTTTAAAACATCCTCTTTGGTTTGGCTCCCTTAGCTGGTTCCCTGGGCTCCTGTAGACATTCGTCAGGAATGAGAAATCCTGACAGTACCATGGACCTGCTGCAGTGGTGGGAGCTCATGTTACAGCACTTGTGCTCTCCTGAGGGTGCAGGGGAAGAGGTTTTATGTAAATATGAAGCAGGAAGAACATTCTCACGTTCTCTTACCTGCAGGTAACTGGTTTTGGTGCTGGCAGTTGGGAGGGAGCTTGTTCTGGCTTGTCAGCTGAGCAGATGAATCTGGGGAGTTAGAGATGGAGAATGGAGCAGAGCAGGGGAATCCCCTGGTCTGAGTGTTGGCACTTCGAGATGGCTTGGCCATCACTCAGGGATCCTGGGAGTCCCACAGCTTCACACACAGTGTTTGTGATGGATGCAAGAGCTGTCAGCAAGGCCAGGAGCAGGGAGAGCCAACATTCCAGGCTTTAGAACCATCTTAAATCCATAGCATTGATCTCTGACACTGGTTCTGTTCTGCTGCTCTCAGAGTTCACAGAAATGCTCTGCCAACCTCAACAGAAGCCAGGTCAAGGTTGTAGTGAACTTTAAGTCAGGAGCATGCCCAGTGAAGGTAGAAGTGAGTTTTGGGGCAGCCCTTTCTTGCAGAGGGAAGAAAACGAAATGTTCTCTGAGTTGAATCCCTCTGGACCCAGGTCAGTGGCAGGTTATGTGGAAGTGTTGGGCTTTGTGTTACCTTTGGGTCTGCCACAAAGCCCTGAATTCCAATCCTGGCAGTTATTGGGAACAGTTTGGGGAGTTCCTTGGGGCAGTTTTAGGGCAGTTCTTTGGGCAGAAGAACCAGAAGCAGCCCTTGGAAAGAATGCAGGGTGGAGGATGCTCCATGCAAAACCAACATAATCCACTATTCAGCCTCTCTGAAAGAAAATTCAGTAATGGAGGGCTCAAGGAAGTCGGTTCAACATTGACTTTCTCCCAGCTGTTCCCAACTTGAGAGGCTCCCTAGCCAGGCAGTTTTTCAGTGCTCTGGCTGTTGGGTGTGTGTGAGCCAAACCCCATTCCAGCTCATTCCCTCCTCTACCAGACCTAGGAGAGCAGCAGGAGTTATAAATAGCTCGGGCTGACTTTGCTCAGCAATAAAACCAGCAAACAGGAGCCCCAGCACCTCCTGGGCAATGGAGGGAGACACATCTGAGCCGACTGGTGGGGGCATCTGGGAGTATTTAGAAGGGTCCTGAAAATCATGATGAATTGGACTTTTGAGCTGACGCCTGGGGGAGCTGAGGCACAGCATAGGTGGGTGCAGGGTCACCCGGCTGGTCTCTGATGCACAAGAGATCTGAATCTAGATGTTCTCCTGCTGAAAAGCAGCTGTGATACAATGAGGAAATGAAGGTGCTGTGAACAGAAGGTAAAACCAGGTGGACTGGTTTGTGTGGGTGAGTTATTAAGGAAATAACTAGTGCCAGCAATGATTAATGAGGGTGGGAAAGAAAACACACAGAATTGTAGAATCATGGAATGGTTTGGGTTGGAAGGGATCTTGAAGACCATCCAGTTCCATCCCCCTGTCATGGGCAGGGACGCCTTCCACTATCCCAGGTTGGTCCAAGCCCTGTCCATCCTGGTCTTGGACACTTCCGGGGATGGGACAACTCAGTTGGGTTTAAAACGGTTGTGTTCTGTTATCCCAAAAGAGCTTGTTTTGGTCTGGATTTCAGCAGGAGAGCTATTTTGGGAGTGTTTCTTTCTATGGCCTGTGGCTGACACTGCATTGGAAAATGCCTGTTACCATTATTTTTTCTTAAGTGCATGGATTGCATCTTAACATAGATCCTGTGTTAGGAATGCTTTGTCTCTTGTGTGATCTCACGTCCCCCCCACCCCAGCTCATCTGGGGCTGAATAACACGTTCCTTGGCAGCTACATGGAAAAAAGTAGGGAAGATTTCTGTATTTTTAGTTCTTTTAATGCACTTCAGCAGTCGGGAATTGATTCTTGTGACATGCCAGGTCCTGGTGAGTGGCTCCCAGACAGTCAGCGGGGAAAAGCTGAGCTGCAGGCTGGAGAGGCTTGTTTCCAAAATACTTTGTGCTAGGAGTTATCCAGGAGAATTATGCTGATTCCTGCTGAGCAGGGAGACTGGGAGGACTCACCCCTGGGGACCACCTGGGAGAATGACTGGAGCTGTGTCAAGAGTGGTTTAGATGGATATTAGGAAAAGATTCTTCCCCCAGAGGGTGGTCGGGCACTGAACAGGCTCCCCAGGGAATGGTCATGGCCCCAAGGCTGCCAGAGCTCCAGCAGCATTTGGACAATGCTCTAAGGCACAGAGTGGGATTGTTGGGGTGTCCTGTGCAGGGCCAGGGGTTGGACTAAATGATCCTTGTGGATCCTTCCCGACCTGGGATATTCCATGACTTTGAGGGAAGGTTTAGCCCAATCCCAGTCCCGCAAGTGCTGTGTTGGTGACACAGTTGTACAAAGAAGTTGGCACCTTCTGACCCCACATGAGCTAAAGTGAGAGCAACAGTCAAAACAGCTGGAAAAGTTTTCCTGCTGTGATTGGTAACAAACACAATATCCAAGGAAGCTGCTTCACAAGTGAGAGCTGGATGGGATCTGACAAGTGCAAACAGAGCCATAACAAGATATATTTTTTGACCTGTTCCAGGTGCATGTCCCCCTCTCTGCTGCCCTCAAGGCCATTCCCAGCTCAGCTGCTGCTCTCCTGGGGTGACAGCAGAGCTGTGAGGGGTCTGCCCCACTGGATGCTTCCCTCTCCACCCTGCTCACAGCAGTGTTTTGGTGGCATCATCCATGTGTGAGGGTTGTGTCAGCCCTGGATGGTAGCTGAGCTGTGTCCAGAGTGGTGGAGTGGTGCATGGAGTGGGGCAAGGGGGAATTTGGATGGGCAGGATCTGAACTGAAAACCAGGCTGGAGTTGGCACTGATGTTTCTGAGGAGGTTTCAGAGGATCTCTAGAGACCACACATTCTGCACTGTTCACAGTCAGGGTGTTACATCTTGCCCAAATCTGGGCACAGCCAGAGCTGAGCTGGTGCTCCTGCTCTGAGCTGATGCAGGACAGGGATTCATCAGCTCAGTGACTGGGACGCTGGACACATCTGGGTTTTCCAGAGCAGGTAACCCACCCTTCAGCCATAGCCTGGTCTCTGTTTAGTGTCTGAAGTGTCATAAAGCCAGGGGTGGGTTTCAAGGGTTGTCCAGTGAAATGCTGCCAAAGGGGGGTATCTGTGCAGTCACAAGGTCCCCAGGAAGGTTGGTTATGCTGTGTTCCTTGGAAAATGGAAAGCAGAGGGTACATGTGATAAAGAAGAAAGTGCGAGATGCAGGGGACGAAATGGGCCTCGGGAGCTTCTGGGGTTTTCAGCATCCCCACAGTCCCACTGCCTGGCTTTGGGCAGGTCCTGTTGCTGTGCACATCGCTTTTCCAGCTTCCACTGGGTCTGACGCTGCTGCAGAGGCTTTGATGTCTGTCCTGTGTAAAAGCTGGAGTTTCTTGCTGTTAATAATTACTACTTTATTGCTTCCAGGGAAGTGGAGGGTGAGCTGTGCAGGGGACTCTGAGCTACCACTTGTTCTGTTTGTTTTGTCTCTGCTTCCCAGAGGCATCATTTTTCTTTTTTCCCCTTGAGCTCCAGCTGAAATAGGGATGAGGAAAACATGAGTCCTGTGAGTCTTTGGGAGCTGCACACACCCCCCTGCAGCAGGGCTGTCCCACTCTCTCTGGGGTGTCTATGCCCGCAGCAGAGCTGTGCTTTTCCTCTCCCTGCCCGGCTGCCTTGCGGAAGACTCATTCTCTCCATGGCTTTTTGCCTTCCAGGTAGAACCACAGGCCTGCACGTTCCCATGCCAGTGTCCCTCCCAGCCTCTGCAGTGCCCTGCAGGTACCAGCCACGTGTGGGATGCCTGTGGCTGCTGCAAGGTGTGTGCCCGGCAGCTGGGCGAGCTCTGCTCCTTGCACAGGCCCTGTGACCATCACAAGGGACTCTACTGTGACTTCTCCAAAATCCACAGAGGCAGTGGGATCTGCTTAGGTGAGAGCTGCAGGTTCTGTCCTTGTGTGGTTTTTCTGTGGTGCCTCCCAGAACACCCATCAGAATTTCCTTGGAGCTTCATCCAGTGTCATGCTGGGAGATCAGTGCCAGCCCTGGGAACAGCAGATCCCCTGGCACACACACAGCTGCCTTCCCACAGCTCCAGCCAGGCGCGAGTGGGGCTGTGGGACTCTCATGTGTCCTGTGACATCCTCAGGGATGTCATCCTCTATCCCTTTGGGTAAATATCACCAATCTGATCTCTTACTGAAAGTACTTTTTCTTGGAATATCCCACCCCAAATCCCTCTGCCTTGTGCCAGGGATGGGTGTTCTGCACTTGGCTGCTCCCATGAAAGAGGCAAAGTGTATTTCTGACTGTACTGTGTGGGTGGGAAGAGCTGAACAGCTCCTTCACCACATTGTGTCTGTGTGGAACATGAGCATTCCCAAGCCAGGTAATGGAAATGCTTTCTCTCTTGATGCCTCTTTTCAGCTAGAAAAGAAAAATATTTTTGATTTATTTTTTTAAATTTAGTAGCTCCTTGTAGAGCAAGCAGAAATTATTTTGGTCTAGAGGAAAATAAAGTATTTCCTCAACTTCCTGGTCTTTGTTAAAAAACAAGACTCCCCTACCCCATCTCTGACAGGAGCTGACCTTTTTTTCTTAAATTCAAGCTTTTCAAAATAGTCAGGAAGACCTGAGAGCTGGCAGGTTGGTGTGAGCACTTAGGGAAATGTTTGGCCACAGCACTGGATGTCTCTGGAAATGATCCAGCACCAGCCTTAGACAGAATCAGAGTATCATGGAACAGTTTAGCTTGGAAGGGATCTTAAAGCTCTTCTTGAGCCACCCCCTGCTGTGGGCAGGGACACCTTCCACTGTCCCAGGTTGCTCCAAGTCCCATCCGACCCGTCACCTGCAGGCCCCATCCACTGGTAGGAGGTGCAGGGAGCTCGTAGAGCTTTATGGAGCAGCTCTTTCGTTTGGGGGTGGGTGGTGCCAGGCAGAACCGGGGAATGAAGAGCTGGATCACTCCACGGGCGCCGTCATGGAGCCTTAATTGGATCAGGTCAGTGGGAAAGGGAGGTCATGGAGGGTAAATAAGGCACAACAGAGCAATTGAGTTTGGAAAACAGTCAACCCCTGGAGCGGCCTGCTATTCCTTGGGGAATGGCAGGGGGAGGGGAGAGGGAGGAGAGGGAACAGCATGATCCACTCAGCGGGATGGGAGAGTGCACAGGCTGGAAAAACAGGGAGAGAATGTTTAAAAGTAAGTATGAATGGTTGTGTAGAGGGGGGGTGGATGGATGGCTTCCACTTTGATGGAAAAAGTGAGGATTTTGAAATGTCCAAGTTGGAGCACGGGAGTATTTTTATCCCAATGACATTGAAAAGAGTTGCAAGATGAGATGCAGGTCTGGATAGGAACAGAGATTTGTGTCCCCTCAAGGGATGGGGATGCAATGGAAAGAGATTCTCACTCCTTGTTTGATTCAAACACTTTCTGTCTGAAACAGTGTCCCCCAGGCAAACAGGACTAAGGGGAAAACAGATCAGGTTTCCTGGGAAGCCTCCACAAGCAGCCAAAAATCCTTCCCCATAGAGGTTTGCATGGGGTTTTTAAAATGTTTTTTCTTAAGATTCAGGATTGCAGAAAGCAGCAGCTGCTGAAAACTGTCCAAAATCAGGATTTCTGTCCTGTGAACAACTCTGAGATTTCAACATTTAATTTCAGGCTGAGAGAAAAAAATACATTTAAAAAAAAAAAAAATATATATATATATATATATATATAAAAATATATGTATGTATGTATGTATAGGTATATCAATATATTAAAAAAAAAAAATCAAAACTTTCCATGACTTACTTAGAATACTCACCTGTCTGTGTCAAAACTTTCCCTTTCCATTCTATCAAAATATTTCACCTTGATCTTTATAGTATCTAAAATAATTACCAGAGCAAAACTCTTCCCTCTATGGATACTATCCCACAAGTATTTTGGTTGAACATAAAGGACATCTTTCATATCAAAGTGAAATGCTTCAGTTGGTTCTTCTTGAAAACATTCCTTGTCTTAATCAGGTAAGAGATTTCTGCTGGAAAACTTCCACTGGGAAAGTTCTGGCTAATGCAGTCATAAGAACTACTTGGGAGCATTGTCGCACCTGCAGAGTAAAGGTTGCTGCTCTGTGTCAGATATTGATGAGTTTCCTTTTTTTGCCCATTTAAGTTTTATAGGGAAGGAGGGAGAGACTGATAGGATGTCTGGAGATGAGAGATCCAGAGATCAGAAGGGAGAGAACTGGAAAAAATTGAGGCTGGAAGGAGGAAGAGATTTGTGCATCGCAGAGGGGCCAAAAAGGTCACCAACCCAAAGTGTCATTTTCCTTTGTAGGTACCATTTGCCATGGGGGAGCCAGCTGTTCTTAGAAGAGTGTTGCCTTTTGGTATCTCAGGAATATTGAGGAGCAAAGCCACGCTCACGTGCCACGTCAGGAATGTGTCTTGCACAGCACCACTGACCGGTAACTCCGAGCTGGCTGGGAAGAACTCTGACAGGGAAACAGGCTCTTTACAGGCTCCAAAGACAAAATCACACTTAGTAGCTCATCCAAGTGGAGAAGAAATTTTTCTAGAGAATTTTGGGAGGACCAGCACTTCTGAAAAATCAGTGTCAGGAACAGCCTTGGGTCCAGGGAGGCAAATATGAGACATCCAGCACTGGGATGGCAGAGCAGGGGAGGGTGGGCTCTGTCCCTCCTCAAGAGCTCCATGTCCCCAAGGCAGGGAGGGCTTCAGCCTCCTGCTCACTCCTCCTTCTCCTCCTCTTCCTCCCCCAGCTCATGAGGGTGCAACATGTGACCTGCTGGGCAAGATCTACCTCAACGGGGAGAGCTTCCAGCCCACGTGCAAGCTGCAGTGCATCTGCATGGATGGGGCCATCGGCTGCATCCCGCTCTGCTCCGACGACCTGCGCCTGCCGTCCCCAGAGTGCCCCAACCCCCGGAGGGTGAAGTTCCACAACAAGTGCTGCGAGGAGTGGGTGTGTGAGGAGGGCAGCGAGGAGAATCACTTTGGAACGGCCATGGCGGGTCAGTGGGGCATGTGGGATGGGGTCGGGAACTGTTTGCTGAGGAAGAGGGGTGGATTGGGGCACCAACTGGTTTGGGGCTGGTGGTGGGTTTGTGCATCATCATGGTGGGGGTGGGTACCAAGTATTGAGCTCCAGAGCTGGACACCAGCTCCAGCCCACCCAGCTGCTCTCTCACTCCCTTTCCCAGCTGGACAGGGGGGAGAAAATAAATGGAAAGTGACTTGTAGGTTGAGATCAGTGAAAGTTGCATGTACACAAGCAAAGAGAAAAAAAAATAGGTTTATTCTTTCCTTCCCATCATCAAGTGGTGTCCAGCCACTTCCTAAGAAGCAGGGCTTCAGCACACGGAGTGATTGCACCAGAAGGCAAACACTGTAAATAGCGAATGCCCCACCCCCCACCCCCTTCCTCCTCCTTTCCTTAGCTTTTATATCTGAGCTGACATCGTACAGTCTGGAATATCCCTTTGGTGAATTTGGGTCAGTTGTCCACTCCCAGGATCTTGCCCCACTCCCAGCCCCTTGATCGGGGGTGGGGGGGGAGGGGGGGGAAGTTGGAGAGACAGCACTGATGCTGCACCAGCCCCGCCCAGCAGTAGCCAAAAACACCGGTGTGTTATCAGCATCTTTCCAGCTCCCACTGCAGAGCACAGCACCGGGATGGCTGCTCTGGGAACATCAACTCCAGCTCAGCCAGACCCAACACAAGGTGAAACCTCAATGGTGCTATGGGAAGGCTCCTGTGTCCTGAAGTGTCACAGCAGAACTGGCTGGAGCTGGGCTGTGTAGGAAACAGCCCCTGCTCACCTGCATCCCCTTCCTGCTAAGAGGCCAAGCATCTCATGGGATGGGCCAGACCTTTGCTGCTGTTCCTGACGTGTTAGGCTGAGTTGGGAGCAGCCGTGGAGCTGCCATGTTCTGTCCAAAGCCCTCAGCCTTGCCTTGTGTCTCTTCCTCATGGCTCAGTTTTCAGGGAGGATCCAGCTCACAAGCCAGAGCTGAACAACCTGCAGGAGAACTGCCTGGTGCAGACCACGGAGTGGAGCGCGTGCTCCCGGAGCTGTGGAATGGGCATCTCTGCCCGTGTGACCAACAACAACCCCCAGTGCCGCCTGGAGAAGGAGACGCGGCTCTGCATGGTCCGGCCTTGCAGCTTCTCCATGGAGAAAACCAAGGTACAGTGCTGGAGGAGAGGAGACATAGCATCCCAAATGCCAGGGACAGCCTTGGGAATGATCCTGGGTCACAGGGTTTGCTCTGTGCTTCCACTTCCTCTTGTGTCCCATTGCCCAGCGATGGGGTCAGAGCACAGGCCTCAGTGCATCTTTCCTGTCGCGTCCATGTTAATCCATCCATTCTCTCCCTAGAAGGGGAAGAAGTGTGTGCGGACCCCAAAGCAGCGCCAGAGCCTCCACTTTGAGTTTTCGGGATGCACCAGCACCCACTCCTACCGGCCCCGGTTCTGTGGCGGCTGCTCAGATGGGCGCTGCTGCACCCCGTTCCTGACCAGCACCATGGACGTGGAGTTCCGCTGCCCCGAGGGGGACTTTTTCCAGAGGAAGATGATGTTCATCAAGATGTGCTCCTGCCACTACGACTGCCCCCGAGACAACGACATCTTCCTGGCCACGTATCACCGTCGGATGATCGGAGACCACATCAAGACCGAGCGGCAATAGCCCTGTCTTGCCGGTTCCGAGGTGTCCGGGAGGGCTCTGCAGTGCTTTCATGGCTGTGTCCCGGGACAATGCAGCCTCTTCCCCCTCTGTGAGGGGCTGTGCCTTCCACAGCAGCACCATTCACACAAGTGGTCCCTGTTGTTTTCCCAACGAGCCGAGGGGGAAGAGCCCCAGCCGCCCCAGCACCCTGACCCCCACCCACAGTGGTGCAAAGATCAGTGAAGGAACCAGAAACAGGCTTGAGCTGCAAACTTGATCCGTATTCCCACTGGCCAGAGGGGAGAGTGGATCAAAGTCATGTGGCTCCAGCCAGTCTCCAGCCCAGAGCACAATTCCTGATTCAGACCCCTGGAGTTCTTCCAGCATGAGCTGGGGATGGACCAGGCTGCCAGACCAAGATGTGTCCCCTGCAGGTGCCGCTCTGGGCAGCTTTTAGTGGCTTGATGAGCGTTTCATGGAACCATGGAGTGGTTTGGGTTGAAAGGCACTTTAAAGCTCATCTCATTTCAACCCCCTGCCGTGGAGGCGGACACCTTCCACTAGACCAGGTTGCTCCCAGCCCCGTCCAACCTGGCCTTGGACACTTCCAGAGATCCAGGGACAGCCACAGCTTCTCTGGGCAACCTGTGCCAGGGCTTCCCCACCCTCACAGGGAGGAATTTCTTCCTAATCTTGTCAGAAATGGCTCTGGGGAGGGGGGGGGGGGGGGGGGGGAGAGGGACTGGACCCCACTAGCTCACACATGCACAGGGAGGCTGCAGCTGTTTCAGCTCTGGAGTCTTTGCTCTGGATGTTTGTAAGCAGGAGGAACACCATTCAGCTCTGGTCTCCCTGGAGAGTTTAAGGCACTGGCAAGGGAAATTCTCATATTTGTAAATGGAGCAGATCCCTTCTGGAGCTCTACTGGGGCAGTGCCATGGAGAGCTGTTGGCACTGGCATCTCCAGCGGTGGGATTCCCTCCTGGCCACAGACCTGGCAGAGTCTCTCTGCCATTAGAGACACCTCATTGCCAGCCCATAGGTCCAGGAAAGGCTACCAGTAGCCAGTGCCAGTGGTGTGTCCAGCAGCACCTTGGCAGCTCTGTGGGACTGCTAAGGTCTTGTCAGGTGTGGAAAAATCTTCTGATTTTTAGCAGAAACATCCAGGTACAGGACCTGATCCTGTTTCTTAAATCATCCCTGCCTATCACCATTGGAAAACACAAAGAATTCCTCTTCCAGCCAGGCAGGAGCAGCAGCCCCAAGGCTTCACCTCACCATATCTTCTTCCCCCAAATCAGAGCCTGATGCCAAGGGACAGTCCTAGCTGTCCCCAGCTGCTACCCTGAACTTCCAGACTGACACACTAGCTCAGGGCCCATGTCCCATCCCAGGCCCTGTTCTTTCTCTCAGCCTGTGGCAGCTCATGAGCCTTCAGCCTCCTATAATTGATTTGAACTGTAAATAATTTTTCTGATGTTGTTTCTAAGGCCTTTGTACAGTCCCAGTATCCTGTTGGCACAGCCCTGCTCAGGCTGTTTCCCCTCTCTGAGCTTCTCTCCTGCTGTTCATATGGCTGCTGAGCCTCAAACCATGCTGAGGTTGCACTTTACTCAACGCTAATAAATACCTTTTATTTTTTATATCCCTGAACTCATCCCTTTGTGTGAGGCTGCATCCTGGTTCCCCCTCTGACCTTTCCCCAGTGCTACCAGGGTGCTGGGACCAGTGCTGGGACCCTCTAGAGAGTTGATGGCTGGGTGCTGGAGGGGAGGGGGTGGCAGGGGGTTCTTTTCCCCTTCCCAAATAGCAGCAGGATTGATGTTAGTGTTTCACAGGCATCTCTGCGGCCCACAAAACACAGCTCCTCCCTCCACTGCTTGGAGGGGGGACAAGCAGAGCCCCCCCTCCGCCTGCGGAAGGACCCACAAGTCCTTAATACCCGATTAAAAATAACCCCGGGAGCAGATGTGAGCAGAAGTCGGTGATAACAGGGCCAGAACGCGAGGGGCTTTGCAGTGGCTTAACAGCTTATGGATTCATCCCCCTCTCATCACATTAGCCAGGGACTCCCCCCCTCTCCCACCCCGGCACCGCGGCAGGGGCGAGAGGCTCTTCCTGCTCCCAAACCTTCATCCTCGCCGGGGAAGGCTTAGGGCTTCCGGGCAGGGGTGGGTGACGGGGGAACAAACCCCTGTCACGCTCGAGCTGCGTGGTGTTGAGGTTCGGAGCTCGGGGCACGATCCGGCCCGTGGATCTCTGGGGGCTGCAAAGGCCCTGGGAGAGGCAGCGGGGGACACACAGTGACGGTCCTCGCCAGCGTCCCCATTAGATGGCACCAGGCACCTCCCCATGGGGACACCCCGTCCCCAGGGCAGGGTACGAGGATGTGGGGGGCCCCAGGGGTGCTGGGAGGACCCGGCTGCTGAGCGTGACCCCGGCTAGCACCCGCCTACTTCAGCCCAGTCCCGGCACCCAGTGCCCCCGCAGGACCACCACCGCCAGGACAGCGGAGAGGGCAGCGAGGCCCTTGGTGCTGGGGCCGAATTCCATCCTGCCGCCACCTCCATCCCCGTCCTCGGGGAAGCCCTGTTCCCCCTTATCTCCGCAGCAGCCGCCTGCGCGGCACCGATAACCCGGGCGTGGCCCCAGGGATGGGGTCGGGTTTGGCGGCACTTCAGTGACCCTGACGCCGTTACCGGCTCCGGCCACGGCGCAGCCTCCCTGCGGTAGGCTCAGGAGGGGGACACCCCCGGCTCCTCCAGCCCTCAGCAGGGACGGGGTTTTCCCTAAGAAGACTTAGGAAAAGGGTGAAAGTGAGCAAAAAAATCGACAAAATCCCTGCTGCTGCTGGTTTTGGGGGGGATTTGGGGCTCTGCCATGGCGCGGGAGGAACCCCGGTGGGGGAACACCTTCTCCTTTTATGGGCCTGTGACGTCCCGGGGCGCTGGGAGGAATCTCCCGGCCCCACCCCCCGCCCGTCACCTGCGGGCCCCGCCCACTGCAGCGACGCGCGCCGGCCCCGCCCCCTCCGCGCGCTGACGGGTGGCGGCGGCAGCCAGTGGGCGCGGCAGTGGGGCGGGGTTCGCGTGGTGACGTCAGAGGGGGCGGGGCCAGCGGTGCAGGTGGAGGCAGCGCGGAGCGGAGTGGCGGCCCCGGTGAGTGGGGGGGGCGGGGGTCATGGGGGGAGGTGGGGGTCTCCTCGGGTGTCAGGCCTGTTATGGGGTGAGGGAGGTTTTGGGGGGTGGGGGGCTGTAGGGGTCAGGCAGGTTATGGGGTGCGGGGGTGCTGTGGGGGTCCTGGGGTGCTTTGGGGCATATAGGGGTCAGGCAGGTTCTGGAGGATTTGGGGCTCCCGAGAGGGACTCGTGGTGGGTCAGTCTGGTCGTGGGCTGCGGGGTCATAGGAGGGGTTGTGATGCTGTGAGGGCACACGGGGGCTCAGGCTGGTTATGGAGTGGGGAGGGTTACCAGGGGACATGGGGTGCTGTGAGGCAGGGGGTGTCTGGTGGGGTCAGGCTGGATGTGGGGTGACCTGGGGCTGCGGGAACCAGGGGCACCCGTAGAGGTCAAGCTGGATGTGAGGTGTTTTAGGGTGCTTAAGGGTTTGGGGGGGGGGGTGGGGGTGTCAGTCTAGATGTGGGGGACCCACAGTGACTGAGGTGTGGAGCAGGGGGTTTATGGAAAAATGGGGGATGTTCGGGGGCTGGGGGAGACCAGGGGAGCACCTGCAGCGCTGTCAGGAAGCCTATGGGGAAGAGGTGCTCTGGAGTGGGGGGATCCCCAGTAGGGTCAGGCTGGGTGTGGGGGAATGGCATGCACTAGGGCTGTCCTAGGGACTCTGAGTAGGGCTGAGGGGGAGGATGTGGGGTGGGGGGGCTGGGGTGCTCTGACGGGCCCACAGTGGGTTCATGCTCAGGAGGTGGATGGGGCCCTGCCTCACGGGGAGTGCCAACCCTGGGACTCGGATGTTTCCCCCCGTACTGTTGTTGCCACTGGTGCAGTGGAGGGGAAAAGGCAGGTGCAGCCTCGGGGAGTGGGGTCCCCCCTGCACCCCACAGTCACGGCAGCAGCACTGGTGTCCCTTCCTGGGAGGTGGCAGCTCCCGCTTTGGCATTTGGGTCCAGCTCTGGTTCTCGGAGCATTCGGTGTTGCTGGGGCTGTGCCCGAGGTGCAGCAGCTCAGCCTGTGGCTTCGGGACGGCCGCGGTCTCTCCCCGAGACCCCGTCTACGCCCGCCGGGACGGTTCCCAAAGCCGGCAGCAGTGGCCGAGCTGCGGAGCGACGGGGGCTGCTCCTGCCGTCGATCCCTGCCCCGGCGCCGGTCGTGGCCGCGCTGAAACCTCCCATCGATTTCCCCACGCCCGCGGGGGGGTCTGTGTCTTCACGTCCCCTCCTCGACGGGGACACTTTGCGCTGATGTTGCAACCAGAGGCGTGTGCGGCGTGCCTGGCGGTTACTGCAATCTCTTCCTCTCCTGAATTTCGCCCTCCTGCAGTCGTGGTGGGACGAGAGGCTGGTGAGCCTGCTCGTTAGTCCGTGCCGTGGGCTGTGCCGGTGGTGGCTGCCTTCCCCGCTCCCTGGCGGGGTCCGAGCGGCTGGCGGGGTGGCAGGAGACAGTGGGGGACAGTGACTATCTTTAGGGCTGTGTTGCAATGGAGGGGTGTGCCTTGGCTCGGCGCTACGGGCAGCCGCCTCCTCGCCGGAGGATTGACTTACGCCGAGGCTCCCGCATGGGGAAAGCCAACAACTGCTCTGCGGTTTGTGTGAGCAGGAGAGGCTGCGGTGGGGCTGTGAGGCTGAGCCAGGGGTCGGACAATGTCAAGGGCTGATAATCGGTCACACGTGCCCTGCCATGAGGTCAGGCTGTGTGAGGTGCGCAGGGCCGAGGTTTGGGGTGCAGCGTTGGCCCCTGGCACTGTCACTGTCGCACATGCCCTGCCACTGCCTGGCAGTGGGAACAGCTGAGCCGCAGCAAACAGCCAGCATGGGAAAGGCTGGTGGTGCAGGGAATCTCTGCTGCCTCCTGGGAGAGAAGTCGCTCTGGGGCACGGGAGCAAGTTGGGTTCTTGCAAGGTGCATCCCAGAACGTTCCCATCCCTGTGCTCCCTTCCGAAGGCTTAGCGAAGGTACAGATGCAGTTGTAGAGGAGAGCCAGAGTCAGGTCTCTTTTGCGTCCTCTTTCTGCCAGAGTAACCCTGTTAGTTCGTGGAAGTAACTTGCACCGGAGTTGGGGTGACATGGGACCAAGGTTCCATGTTTGGCTTAATCCTTCCTCTGAGCCATTGCCCTGCTCGTACCCACTGTGCCTGTGGTGGTGCAGCTGCACCATGCCTGTCTCTGAGGAGGAGGCAGCTAAAACTTGTGGAGCCATTTGCATCCCACCAGGAGTACAGTTCCTCTCCCAGTTCCATGGCCTGTGTAGATGTGGGTCTCCTCCAGCTCAATGTGCTGGCAGCCCTTCAGTTTCTCTCACAAAGTGGGGCACACGCTGCTTCTGCCTGTGGCGATGGTGACGGCGAGTCAGCAGCAGCAAAAAGTTGATCTGTGCATCAGACTGCTTCCCATGGTGGTGCTCAACATGTTCCGTGGATGTGGGGGTCCCCTGTCCCTTCCCTTCGCTTTTCCTGGCGCTTAGGAGAAACTTCAGGCCTTTCCAAGAGGGCTTGAAACCTGCTGAGGAGAGAAACTGCCTTCTCATCTGCAGCGGTACTGCTGGGATGAGGCTCCCTCTTCCTGACGCGCAGCCTGGCAGCTGGTGGAATTGCCTACAGCCGCATCGCTCTGCACCGCGCGTCCCCCCAGGCTGGCACGGTCCTTTCGGAGCCAGTGGTGGGGAGAGGATCTCTCGGCGGGAGGGCAAAACATCAGCTGTTCTCCGAGCAGGGCACTCTGAAGTTATGTCACTGATTTAATATACAGCAAGGTTTTTCTGAGCTCCCTCCCCAGCTATTGCCCGGAGGGCAAGGCAGGCTGCAGGTGGTCCCTGTCCCTGAGGGCAGGAATTGTCCTGTCTCTGCTCAGCAGTGTTTCACCTTTGTGTTCACAGCTGCAGGAAGAGGCTCGAGGCTGTGATGGCTGGAAGTGTAGGGTCATAATTGGCTCTTTGCCACGCTGGATGCTGCGGTTGGAGGTGTGATTTGGGAAGGGGGTGGACTTACCCACCATTAGCCCGGAGGTGAGCTGCCCAGGAAGGAGGGGGATGTCTCGGTTGTCCTTTTTATGAGTTTTGTTTCATGCAGTGATTTGTGGGAGCTCTGACTTGGGATTCATCGGGAGGGGCTGTAGTTGGTTGTCCCTATTTAGCCTGGGACCAGCACTCAGGGGATGAGCAGTCTCACGCAGCGGTTATCCCAATGAGGCCATGATGGTTTGGGTCTCTCATGCCGGGACATTGGGACTTTGTCATGCCATCCCCTTCTGAGCTGGTGGGGACAGCCAGGGTGGGCTGGCTGGGGCTCTGGGGTCTGGCCGAAGCAGCCAGCCCGACTGTCCACCTCTCCCCGCTAGAGGCTGCTGATGACCAGAGCATTTTCCGTCCCTGCTCTGAGAAAGCAGCGGGGTCTGGAATTTGCAGGGCTGAACATCCCGGCTTGAGCTTTTCTTGCTGATTCACCCTGTAGACAGCAGTGTGCTTTCCTTGGCAGTGGCCGGGTTCAGAGGGCACATCTGCTCCCCTGCCAGGCCCACAATAGATCTCCCCACTTCATTAAGTCTTAATTAGGTAAATGCACCGGGACCATGTGCGAGGCCATTGCCAGGGGACATGGATCATGCGGGGATCCGGGTACCATGGATGCCGGCTACCACCCTGCCTGCCTCAGGGGTTTTTCCAGCTGGGTGCTGAATGTGGAATGAGTCCAGGCTCTCCTATTGTTTTCCCAGAGGATGTGAGCACAGGGACAAGCGCTTCAGCCCTCCGGCGTGGCCCAACTGGCAGAAAAGCCAAGGATTAGTTAAACCATGGAAGGGATCCTACACCGCTGGGCACAGCCGTGGTAAAGGGGCTGGAAAACCAGGACCCTGGGAAGATGATTAATCACATAACAATGAGGTGTAAAATGAAAGGCAGTGGCTGCTGCAGTGGAAGTGCCTGGGAAGGAGTTTGTGGTGTTGCACAAGCCCCGCTGCCTTTGCTGGGTACAGGCAGTGCCGGGTGGGCAGTGTGGTGCCAGCTGGCTCTGGCTCCAGGCACGGCTTCCCCGACAATGGCAGAGCAGTGCTTTACATAATCTGGGTCTTGCCAAACAAGCTTGAAGGTCTGGAAAATCCTCCTGCTATTGTTCATGCTCAAAGTTTGCTGAATTTCCTGGTTTGAGCTGCGGGGCTGGATTTTGTTTTGGGACTGCAGTGGGGGAAAATGCACTTTGCACAGAGGGAAGAAAAGGGTGTTTGTGGCGTTTAATCCACTCTCTGTAGATGAAACTATTTTTGTGGTTCACAAGAGGTTCTGAGCAGCTGCTCGCAGCTTTGTAGGACTGCAGGACTCTCCGTCTATCCAATTAGTATGGTTTGTGTCTAGTCCCCTCCTGATGCCCCCCGAGAAAATCCTGGACTACCAGATGAGGATGGGGCGCCATGGGCAAGGCTCACACAACCACCATCTGGGCTCCAGGCTTGGAGTCTGTGTCGGGACACAAATGCGGTGTCGGAACAGCTTTGTGCTGTCTGAACCCCCTCAAGTCAGACCCTGAGGCTCCGGGAAGGCTCCAAAGCTGCCGCTTGTTGGCAGATTTTAGGAGAAGAGGCTTGATGGGAACTTGAGGTATCTTCTTGTGCTGTGTCTCCCGGCTGGTGGTGACTTCCTGGTGATTTGGGGCAGCTGGGAACCCCTTTGGGAGGATGCTGAGACTGTGGGAGCTCATCCTGGCCTGAGTAAGGCCACGGGCTCGACCTTGACGTGTTTACTGGTCCCTGAGAAGTGTTTTGGGGCATGGGGCCTGCCCTTGCTCCTCCATTTGCTCACCCCAAAGACCTTTGCCAACACAAATAAAGCCCCTGTGTGCTATTCAGTTAAATGAACAAATCCTGTTAAAATGTTCTTTGCTCCTGTTTGTGGATAGATGACTGAGAAACCTGACTTTTCCTGCCATTCCTGGGAAAGGAAGGTTTCATAACAAGAAATGAGGTGAAGTTCTTGCTGGTCCACTTAATGCGAGGCAAGTTTTCGAGCCCTGGAAAGCAGCAGAGGAGGAGGAACCCCAGCCTGATGGCATGAATACATCCTCTTGTTAGAGACAGCTTTGAGAGCCTTTCATGTAGGTAATTACATCTGGCCACAGTTGACCAGAGCTGGATTTAAGGAGGGGATGTGAGGCTTGGCGTGTGCTGGGAGCCTTTGGAGTTGACTGCAGTGGCATTACAACAATCTGGTAGGTGTTGCTAACAAGGCAGTGCAGGGCAGCTATGGGGAAGCTCTGAGCTGCCTTAGGGCCTGGAGAACTTGGTGTTGGCACTGACCTCAGCTTTGTGGGGGGGAGTGGGGTGGACTGATGCCTCGAAGCATCACCAGGGTGTTAAGGCACCTGTGTATCATGCTGTATGTGACTTCTGTGACCTGATCCCTCTGATTGCCACGGTGGTTTAGGTGCTTGCTGGATAGTACCAGCCATCCAAGGGCTTGTATTTCTACACCCACTCTCCAAAACCCCGTGGAGATGGGGTAAGCTGTTTGTGGGCACTTCAGAACGTGAGGGGAGCTCTTTGTCTGTGCTGAGGGTATGTATTGGACAGGACAGCACAAGTTGCCTCCCTGCCCCTGAGTGAACTTAAATGCTGAGTGTGGGAGTGAGGGAGGGCAGATGTTAGCCCGGCACAGAGCCACGTTGAGCTGTAACGTGACTTCGTGCGTCTGTGTTGATGATGTGCTGGAGGTGCCGTGTCTGACGTGGAGGTGAACCTCTCCCGTATGGCCGGGATTGGCCTCAGCCAATCCGGGGCTGCTCAGAGGCTCACAGGCTGGCAGATGGGGTCAGCACTGCTTGAGGATTTCCTCGGGTGCAGAGTGGAGGCTTTTAATAGCAAACGCAGACATCTGCATCATGGCATGGCCTGAAACTTGGCCCTAAGGATCCACTGGCAGCTGGGCACTGGCTG
Source organism: Corvus hawaiiensis (assembly GCF_020740725.1). NCBI lineage: Eukaryota > Metazoa > Chordata > Aves > Passeriformes > Corvidae > Corvus > Corvus hawaiiensis. The sequence continues at coordinate 173,077 of NC_063235.1, forward strand.
AACAAGATGTCCGTGGCCACTGAAATTTTTTCCGAGGTTTTGAGTAAAAATGAAATAAGACTTAAACCTATTGCTGGTGGGTTTGGGGTGCAGCTCCTCCCTGGGAGGTAGCCTGGAGAAACCCTGCCTTTCTTGGGAAGGTTATGTGGCCCCATCCCAGTGTGCTGTGCTGACAGATCCCGTGCCTCAGCTGGGTGCCAAGACTTCAGCCTTCTAGGAAAGGCAGCAGGAGCCGGTGAGGGTTTTCTTCTGCCATCCCATGGGCGCCTGGTGCTGTGCGAGCAGCGTCCGATGGCTCACATTGTGGTTGCAGCTTGCTCCATCCGAGCTGCCTTTGAGTGGAAACACACAAGATATCCAAGTGCAGAATTGATCTGTGCTGCTGACCTGGCTTATTTCTGGTGCTGCTGCTTTTTCTTCTGCTGTAGCAGGAGGTGAATTTGGTTTCGGCAGCTGCCTGACTCCAGCAGTTTGCATCCTGCCTTCCCTACAAATTGTCTTCATCCTGCTCAGCTTCCTGGCCCCAGTCCTGGTCAATATGAGGCTGTTATCAGAGCTCAGCAAGCCATGATGATCACATCCAAGTGCTGGACCTCAAACCACCTGGCAGTGCTGGGCTGGATGAAGAAGCTCATTTGCATGGGGTGGTTAATTCTCTGTATACTTTAATCTCTATGACCATCTGTGTTCTTTCCCAGTCTGGGGAGATGGGAGCTCTTGGGATTTTCCCAGGAGGTGAACATGGAGAGGATTGCTTATTCTGTGTATCCTGAAAACTGCCCCGGGTCAGAGCAGGACAGCCTCATTAGCTCTGGGAACAGTTGTTCCTGCATCTTTGGGCAAGGAGGCATCGACATGTCAGCTCTATCCTGGAGGCTCTATCTGGGGGCAAAGGCTAAAAATGGAAACCTCTGCAAATGCTGTCCAGCATCTGGTCCCAAACATGGAGGGTCTGTGACCAGCTTGGTGGGCACCATAGAGGGCTGAGGTCCCAGGGAAGGCTGTGTTGGTCTGAGGAGAGATAGCACACTAAAGCATCTCCTGGCCATCCCAAAAACCCTGCCCAGGATGTGGCAGCCTCTGGGGTGTGACTGCCCCACCAGCAGCCACTGCTCTCTCTGTCCTGGTGAACTGCTTGATTTGAGCCTCAGAAGCTGCTTCGTAGACTGGGGTGCTCACGCACAGCACCAAAAGCAGGGGACCATTGCCTGCACTAGCATCTCCAGACCTGTGCAGACTGCTACTGGCAGAGAAGCTTTTTCTGCAAGCAACACCTGAATTCTTCCCCATTTTGGGTTCTCACATTTGGAGCCTGAGGCTCTGCAGACCATTCAGAGCCCCAGTCAGGATCCCACTCACCACGGGCAGAGATGACATTGGCTGCAGGTGCTTTTGAGGAATGCCTGTCCTGTGGGGCAGCATGGTCCTGCTGAGGCTGCTGCTGGCATTCAAATCCAGAGGGAACGATTCCTGCCCTGTAATTAAGCTCTTCTGCTCCTGTTCACCATGCTAATGAGCTGTCTCATGGATGTGCTCCTCACAGCCGTTCTGGATCCTCTGTGTGGCTCCGAAGCTGGAGGTGACTTTCCAAGAGAGCCACCTGCAAAGGGCAAGATCTTCATCCCTGTCACATTGGGTTGAGGCATGTGGGCTGGGAACCTTTGACTGTGAAGGCTTTTCCCTGACTGCACCCTGTGTGCTGTGAATTCTTCTGCCAAGGTACACCCTAGCTCCTTGGTGAGGGGAGCCTTTCCTGCTGTTCATGCTGGCAGGGCTGGACAAGATGGAAATGTTTTCCCAGCCTTCAGCTGCAGAACTGAGGCTGCCTCTAGAAAGGAGAGCTGCTCTTGACCTGCATCCAGGCTGGATAATAACACTTAAAAAACAAATGGTGCTCCAGCTCCTCTCCTGGTTCGGCAGTTTGGGTTTTCAGTCTCGATGGAGATGACGGCGCTGGGACTGTTGGCATAATGGTACATCCCAAAGGGTGGGTATGGGCTTGTGCCCATCTCTCCACCTGGTCTAGTGGAAGGTGTCCCTGCCCATGGCAGTGGGTTGGAATGGGATGAGCTTTAGGGTCCCTTCCAACACAAACCATTCCATGATTCTGTGATTCTCTGGCATGGCAGAGTAACTGTTGAGTGGCATCATGCCAGACTTGTGCCACGAGGGCTCGACTGTGTGCTTGTGTGAGGCAGGTCCCTGTACCCTCAGTGGGGCTGTTGTATGGGTTGAGGATCTGGCTGAATTTCGGCCCACCGGAGCACACAGCCAGCCTTGCTGTGGCTGGGAGCACCGTTGCTCTCTTGAATCTCTTCATTTAGTTAATGATCCTTTTGTTGAGAGGATTAGGGTTTAGAGGCCTCTGGCAGAGTGTTAATTAAATTAAGGCTCCTGGTGTTTTGTGGAGTTTTTGAAGCCCACTAGAGGGCTCAGTTGGAGCCTTGTGGAGTCGGGACTGGCGGCGCTGGGCTGTGTCCAGGCCTCCAGAAGTTTGCATGAGAAGTTACATAAGTCCGGAGGAGCTGGACGGGCGCAGAAGTGCACGGGGCCAGCCCGTCCAGCCTCCGCGGAGCTCACTGCTCCTCCAGCCCGGTTGTGCCCGGAGCTCGGCATTGCCTGGCCCGTGCCCTGGGGCTGGCCCCGGAGGCTGTACTCACGGGAGGCTGTACTCAGTGGACGCTGGCAGGCATGGGGTGCCTGCGTCACTGCTCGCTGTATTATCAGCGTTAGGTAATGCCGGGTTGATGTTTTTGACTTTTTTTTCCTTCCCCACTTGGTGTTTACATTTCTAAGAAGTGGCTGACCGTGAACATCCGGTTCCACCTTCACTTCTGGGAAGAGTCAGATACTGAAGTTTTCTCTGCTGCCTTGCTCATGTGGGTACAAGTGTGAGCACTTGGCTTTATGGCTCGAGGGGTTTTCTTGGTGGGTGCATGGGTTTTTCGTGTTTTGCTGGAACTGCTTATTGACCAGTGTCTGTTCTCCTTTCTCTTCTATCCATTGCCCCATGATGGATTTTGGTGCCTCGCCTGTGTGGTTGGCCCGGCTGTCTCATCTCTGGGTAAGTACCTGCTTTGTTAGATCAGTGGGAGGAAATGGTTGAAATGAGTTGCTTCAACTTAGTGATCTGACCTATTTAAATAATAAACTGACCTGTTTATTCTGTCTTAAACTCTGAAGCATTGGTTGTTGTCAAACAGCATGATTTATTGTCTGTGTGTGTGTGAAGATTTTGGATATTGAAAAGCACTTAGCTGGCCTGGAAATTGCTGTATTTTATAATATGTGGAAGCCCCCAGCAGTAGTTTTTCCTACTAGCCTGGGCTGTGGAGCACTGACCTGGGGATAAAAACACACTAAGTGCCAGCAAGTGAGCAAATGGAAGGGAAAATGTTTTTGAGAATGGAAAGCAATGCTTCCTGTTCCTCCCAGGATGTCTCCTGACATCTGTTAGTGGCAAGTCAGTGCTGTGGTTGTGAAAGGGGCTCTCTGATGGCACTGGACCACCTTGCCCTTTGCAAGCCATGGATGTCTGGGGCTTTGCAGGGCAGGGAGAGGAGCCTGAGGCTCTTCTGGCAGGAGAGGAGGGGAAGTGTATGTCAAGCTTGGAGAAGAGCATCAGGCACTGATGTTTTCAGTTTGTGTTCATGGAGAGCCTGCTTTGCATGGGGGAAAAATTGCCCTGGTGGGGTGGATTCTTACGGTTTCCCTGCAGAGGTTTGGTGCCTCCCCTGAACTTGACCGTGAGGTGGTGTTTGTATATTCAAGCCTCTGAGGACAAGGTGTGTGTGCTCAGGGTGGAGGGAAGGAAGGGATCTGCTTGGTGAAGCTGTTTCTCTGGATGCAGTGGTGCCTTTGCATTGAGGTTGTGATCTCTGGAAAATTCAGTAATTTTAAATTTACTTTTTTTCTTTTTTAAAATTCAAACTGTCCTCCCACTAAGCTTTCCCCTCTACTGTCCATCACTCCTCTTCCTCAATAACATCCTCTCCTCTTCCAGTAAGAGCACATTTAGAGCAGTTCTGCTCTGTGCCTGAGCATTCCATTTGCTGCCAGTTATTGATGAAAGACTTGAAGGGAAAGCAGAGGAAGGTGCTGGGAACAGATTGCTTTATTCTTAAACTCGACATCATTATACAATGCCTCATGGCGGGGCAGGAGAGATGAATCAAATCCAAGCACAAACCTGTTGTTCTTACTCAGAAGTGAGCACTATATTTGGAAGATGAGCAGCTGCCTCCTGATCTGAATGAGTTTTGCTACCAAATCTCTACAAGCAGGATCGTTAATTAACTAGAAAACCTGCCTTGGTCAGAGGTGCTGAGCTCCAACTCCACCAAACACCCGGCAGTCATTTGAATGCAGAATGAAACTCCCTCCACGTGAAAGGTACAGCTGGAAGCTGCTGTGAGCTTGGATGTGGAGCAAGATACAAGTGCTCACTCGTGTGATGGTTGGAATGGGTTAGTGAGAGGCAAAGCTGTACCAGCACAGCAGCTGCAGCTGTGCCAGGGTAGCCTGGAGCAGGTCTTTGGCCAGAGAGTCTTCCTGCTCAGACTCTTCCTCAGGACAGTCACCCATCTGACTATCTCTGTGTGACAAGTCTCTGGTCAAAGGCAACTTTCTCCCTTGGGAAATGCTGATAACGTGGACAATCCCTGGTTTCCTCTCCCCAGAGCAGACTCTGTGTTATTTTACCTGTTTTCTTGCATGTATCGCACAGAGGGGAGAGAACTGCGCTTTGGTGGTCCTGCTTGTTACAGGCTTTGGAGGTTTTGATCCTGATATGAGATGAAATTTGCTGCTTGCTGAATACTTGGTGTCAATCTTTGTCAGCAAACAAGAAAGCCAAGTGGTACCTTGTTAGGGATGGCAAAGATAAAGGGGGTGTGGTACAGTTTCACTGGCTCAGGGACAGCCCTGACCCTCACCCAGCAGAGAAAACAGCAGGCTCAGATTACCTCTCCATCTTTAAGCCTGGCTTATCTTATAGGTAAACATAAAATGCATAGGAGTTTTAGTAAGATAATCTCCTCTCTTGACCTGGTAAGTGTTGGGCATCAGTCCTGAAAGTAACACACCAGCAGCTTCCATGGAGGGAAGCCGAGAGTAGCTGCAGGGCAGAAACCATGAAGGAAAATGCTGAAAATGCAAGAGGAGTCTCTGGTGGGGGTTTTGCTCTTGACCTTCGAGCTGAGATTCACATATGTTGCCATTATTTAAAGCCTGTCAAGAAATCCAAGGTGAGGTCATGGCTGAAAAATTGTTCAGAGCTGTGTCTGTGGTGGCAGGTGCAGGGTGTCTGTTCACAGGCTGCCTTTGGGCTCTGTCTTTCCATATGGTGGCACTGGTGCTGCTGGAAGCCATGTGCTGTCATCTTTATCTATACATGTTGTTTCTTTCTATCCCAGATTTCATGGGTGACCTGGAGAAGGGCACTGCTTTGCGGAGCCCTTGGACAGCTTGTTGTGTTGTGAATTTGGGTCTCCCCTTAGTTTTTGTTTACACATAGCCCAAAGAGGAAGAACAAATGAGGTTTCTAGCACCTTTTGGTGAGATGTTCTTCTTTAACCTCTTCTGTTGGTTGACGGTGGCTGAACATAAGCCCAGGTGGGCAGGAAGGCAAGTAATACATGGCCTATACCAGCACCAGTGTGGCCAGCAGGACCAGGGCAGTCTCCCTGTAGTGGGCACTGGTGAGGCCAAACCTTGAATCCTGGGGTCAGTTTTGGGCCCCTCACAACAAGAAGGACATCGAGGGGCTGGAGTGTATCCAGGGAAGGGAACGGAGCTGGGGAAGGGTCGGGAGCACCAGGAGTGGCTTAGGGAGCTGGGAAAGGGGCTCAGCCTGAAGAAAAGGAGTCTTGGGGAGGACCTTCTGTCTCTCCACAGCTCCCTGACAGGAGGGGCAGCCAGGGGAGGATCGGTCAGGGAACAAGGGACAGGAGAAGAGGAAATGGCCTCAATCTGTGCCAGGGGAGGTTTAAGTTGGGTATTAGGGAAACACTTCTTGCAGGCTGCCCAGGACAGTGATGGAGTCCCTGTCCCTGGAGGGGTTTAAAATCCTTGTAGATGTGGCACTTAGGGGCATGGGTTAGTGGTGGGCTTGACATTGTCGAGTTAATGGTTGGACTCTTTGATCTTGGAGGGCTTTTCCGACCTAAATGACTCCATGATTCTATGGAAATGTGGCAGCAGGGTATCTCTTTCACTTGTCCCACCCTCTCAGAGGGGACCATCAGACTCCGATGTGGTGTCAAGTTCTAGGGCCGGCTTAGCTCAGTGTTTTCACTTTGTTGCTTTGTAAAGCAGTGAAGCAGTTCTCATTGTGGCTTTCAGAATAGCAGTGCTGCCCTCTGAATTACCATCTAATTAAATGAAAGCAAAAACTCCAAAGCAAGTGAGCTTTCTGTTGCATAAGAAAAGCTGTTTTAGTTGACCTAAAAACCGACATTGAAAACCAGCCTAAACAGAGATGCTTTCCCTCCCAGCTCCGTGGGCCGTGCAGAGCAGTTGCTACTGTTCTTGGAGAGCCATTCATGCCGTGGCAGCTGTGAGCCCACTTCAAAACAGTTACTCCTTTGAGACTTGCTTCCCTTTTGCTTGATGGTTGGAGAAACCCTGCTGTGGAGACAAATAATTAGAAATAAAAGATGGCAGCTTAATGATTATTAGCTTTTCTGACGCAGCCTGCAGTGAGTGCAGGGTGAGACTGGCGTCTCCAAGCTGCTGCTGCGTCTCCTGCTCCAAAGATTTACTGTGTGCACTGTTACTGTGCAGCCTCAGTGGACCTGCAGAACGCCCTGAAAAGACAGAGTTGTTATTTATTTTAGTTACAAAGCTTTTCAGACTCTTGGCAATTAACTGTGACAATGGCAGTATGCTTCCTGCCCTCGCCTCCCTGTCTCTCCGTCCATGCCCACAACTTTCCTTGACAACTTCTTATCCCCCTCGCCCTCCTCCATTACTTGGATTCTGTCTATAAATATGAACCACTTTGGGTTTTCTTAATAAAATAAGCATGGAAGGTTACTACCTTAAAAAACCCCCAAAATGCCTTATTTTGAGCTCCAGAAAAACTGACAGCAGTGGGATGCTATCGTCTGGGATTCTGTCTTATTGATATTAATCTTTTTGAAGCTGGTATCCATGACTGCCCGTTTCAGAGGTTAATATACTGCATTTCAAGCAAGCTGAGATCTTTTTAATTTGCGATATGGAAATGTGCACCAATTAATCATTGTGCACCTGCAGAAATGCCTCTGGGCAGACTTTGGCTGTGCTCTATCAGGTTCTGGGAACATCCATAGGCAGGACTCAGAGTGATGAGTCTGATCCAGTTTAGTAGCTCAAGACAAACCCTGCGAGGTCCAAGGATGTGTCAGGCAGGGGAGGCAGCGCTGGACAAGGTGGTGCAGAGCTTCGGCTCTTATTTGTGGAAAAAATAATGGTTAGAAGTTGTATTTGTTATCCATTGGTAAAATTTTAATTAAATAAATGTTGGGTTTTTCCAGGTGTCCCTCACTGAGGCACAGGTCTAGCCCTTGATCACCAGTTGCTGTCTGTTGACTAGTGCTGGGTTCGTGGCTTGCGTGAATTTGCTGCTTGGCCTTTGGATTACATGGGATGTGTTAGTGCAGACCCGAATGCTCTCTACCAAGTATCTGCCTCAAACTTACAGCCAGGTACACACTAGTCCTAAATAAACCCTGATCTTGAAACTGTCCTTCCCCAAACCAAAGAGCTCTGGGCATTTTGAAGCCAAGGGATGCTCTTTGCCCAGCAAGAGTGTAACAGTATGGAGTCAAATCTCCTTCACTGAATTGGTGCCTTTCTGGGGAGAAGCTGCAGTTCAAAACACACCTACCTGGTGTTATTAAAAGAAGCCAGAGTCTCTCTTGGTTGCAGTTTGACTCCTCATCCATGTAAGGAGTAAATCACCCCCTGACATCTTTTGTTAGTGGTGCAGCTTGGCTGCCTCCCTGCCGAAGCTCTGGTCTCTTGGTGGCACTCACTGTTATTTTTGGGTGCATTTCAAGAAAGACTGCATAGCTGAGCTTGTCCCCCGCTGAAGGGACAGCTGCTTCCCTGGCCAGGCTGGCTGGTCCTGCTTGGTTTAGGAGGCTGACGCAAGGGCTTGAACTTCTTCCTGCTGCCCAAACATAGGGGTTTCCAGCAGCATTCCTTAAAGAGGGGTAGGGAGTCAAGTGCTGTCTGTGAACACACTCCTCTGGTTTTAGTCATGTCATCTTTTACTGAGACTGCCAGAGAATGAAATCCTGGTAAATGCTTGGAAGGAAGGTGAGGTCTCGAGGTGGTGGAGATGGGTGTGCTGTGGGACAGTCTGAGGCTCCTGTGATGGTTTTTTCCATGGTTCAGTCAGTTTCTTGGGTTGTTTCTGGAGCTCAGGCTCATGCCACACTGACTGCCTTTTCCTGAGCCTGCACTGCCTGTATTCACAGCATCACCTATAATCTATTCTCCAGGCTTTATTAAACTCTTTCTAGATCCTTTCACTGCAGCCACTCGTATGTTCAATACTTCCTACTCGTACTTGAGAGGAAAAGTATTTCTCTGCCAATATAGAAACATTCGCTGTATGAACACTCGATCCTGCAGGCTGCAGCTGACCTTCTCTAATCTTTAATGGTGCATCTTGGCAGAAATGTGCTTTACGCACTGACTCTAAGCCCTAAGTCTAAACAAAGCTGACTCTCCAGGAGCTGTTCTTCCCTGCACTGGCACACAGCCTGGAGAGAACTGAAGCTTCTCTTCTGTTTTATTCCTCTTTCTTCTTGGAGCTTGTCTGCTGTGCTGCGAGACACTGACTCAAATGAACATCAGCTTCATACAAATCAATGAAAGCCATGACAGGAGCTTTTTGTATCAATTAACCAGATTGCAGGTGGGATGGGAATTCCTGGGTGTACAGACTTAGTTCCCAGCCACCCCTTCTGCTTTCCCCATCTGCCCAAAAGGGATCCATATGAGCCAGCCCAGTACCAAAAAGATCTAATGGCTCAAAAATGGGATTCTTCTGCCCATGGGAAAGAATATGCGGTTTTAGTTTAGCAACAGCAGCCTTTAAAGGCTACAAATTACGGTCAACAAAAGAAAACTCTCCAGAACGAAACCACACAGAAAAGGATGGGAGAAGCAGTTTGGATTTAGCAAAATTGGAGGTGAACTGCCCTGATGCCAAGTGTGATTCCAATACCTAAATCACTCAGTCTCTTTAGCTATGGAGGGTGCTCCTTGGCCCTTTAATAACTATCTCAGCGATGAATGTTGATTTTGGAGAGTGTTATGATGGGCTGGACTACATTTAATCTTTGGTTAAATACATGATACAGAGCCAGGTGAGTGTAGATATTCCAGGCTGCCTTCACTGTGCACGTGAGTTGTAGCAAAGCAGTGCAAAGTGTTCTAGACCTTAGTGAAAATTCCTTGAGTTTGCAGTTCAGCCTGTCAGAGGCTTTTTCAGCAGTTAATTCTGTGCTGGCGAGAGGGGTGGGCCGGGAAGAAATGCAGCATTAGCTGAAGGTTCCTTTCCTTCTAGGTGAATCATTTACCTGCAATATCTTAATTCTAGATCACCATTTTACAGGAACACAAAGCTTGAGAAGTTGAAGAGAGGTTTCCTTTCGTCCTCATTCCTGTCTTCTGCTCACGGCCAAATCAGCACTGCTGATGGTGACAGCAAAGCTGGAAGAGGAGCCAAGGGCAGAGGGCCAGGAACTGGCAAAACTGAGCCACCTGCTCTCCTCCCACCTTGTTTGCTCTTGTGAAATGGCTGCCGCAGCAGCGCTTGTTTGCAAAGTGTGTGAACGAGGCACAGAAACAGAGTGTGCCTGTTGTGTGTTCACAAATGTGTGCGTAATGTGGCTCATTTAGAGCAGGATAGATAAAGGATTCATCTGACCAGCTTAATTTCTTTGTTTTCCTAGAACTTGATGTAATCCCGAGTAGTTCTCTTCACCTTAAATCCTGCTTGGTTTGGGGGAGGGAGCACAGCACCAGTGTGATGCACAATTGCTTTGTTTAGATTGGGAATTCCTCACTGGTGGAGCTCCTCCTCGGGACAAAGAGGAGAGCTCTGTGCCTTTTATTGTTGTGCCAGTAATGCTCTGGGCAGTGTTCCCCGGCACTGATGTAAACTGGGAGCCCTGTTTTACAACAAATCATACCAGGAGTGTGTCCTGTGGGGCCTGTAGAGTGCTGGATCACCTTAAAAAGGTCTGTTCTATGAAGAACTTGCTTGAGCTGGATTTAATCTGCTGTCTGGATGCTCCTAGGATGCTGCAGTGTGTCCTGCTGAGCTCCTTGCAAGTGCCTGCACATCACCCAGGCAGAGGGCAAGGTTTGGCATTGTTCTCCATGACCCAGTTGGTTTGCACTGACTGAATCCATCAGGATCTGAGTGCTCCCAGTGGCCTTTTACCTTGCAAGGAACAACCTCTGCCTTAGCCACTCCAAACGCATGCCTAAAATGAATATAATTCCTGTCCTTATTCCTATATCCAGCAGGCAAATACCAAGAAATCCTGACTTATTAAAATAATTCTGTGTCTCTAGATGACTCCCATAAAGCGACTTAAACCAGCTGTAACTGGGAGAGTTCTTTAAATAGTTGCAATCGGGGCTTGGCACAGGGTAAACTGTTCTTACAGTGAAGAATTTAAGAAATTTCCATTACTTCCTATGGGATTTCAGAGGTCAGTTTGGGGCTGTGTAGGAAGGAAAAAGAAGCTAAGCCAGTGACTTCAAGCAGAAGTGTGGTGGTGATGGGGGTGTATTTCCATGTGCACAAGAGTGGTGGTTTTGGGTTTCTTTTTTCCTTTTTTCCCCATATTTTCTGCTCCCTGTAAAAAACTGCTTTGGTGTAGGCTCAGATCCCCTTGCCCCAGAAGAACATTTTTCAGCCTCTCGTGGCACAGACCAAGTGCCTCTTTTCATATTTGATAACTCAACTTTTTAGTTTCTCTTCCTTTAGCTTTGGAGCCAATCAAACTCCCAACCATTTGTTTAGGGTCTGAAGAGGTGACAGCATCCTTTGCCCTCGTGCACAGCGCACTGGCAGCTTGCACTAGTGTTCCCTGTGGATAAATGCTTCACCTGGGAATACAAAGTGCAGGAGCTGCTGCTCTCTGTTCTCAGCTGCTGGCAGATGGAGTTGGGGATCATCTGGTGATCTGAGCGCGATGGATGATGCGCTGTGTGGTGTTAAATCACTGCTTTGATGCAAAGTTTTTGTTGCCCTAGTCTCTCCTCCATGTAATCTGCTGTGTGTGGTGTACAATGAAGCAGTGCGGGTTTGTTTGCTTGTTTTTCTTAGTTGCAAGAAGCTGTTGCCAACCAAAAATTGTGGTTTCTTTGCTCCATGGTTTTCTCCTCAAAGCCCTTTGGATTTGTATTTCTCTTCTGGCAGTGTTTTAAGCCCACCCATGGGTGAGCAGTAGCAAACGTAGCAGTTGTGGTGGGTCAGTACTGAACATCTCACGCTCCTCCATGCACTGCCTGGGCTATTAAAATGTGTTAAGTTATTGCACTGGGGACTGAAGTCAGAGCTTCAGGGCATGTTTCAAGGGAACTACGTGTCCCTAATGTAGGAGCAGCGACTTAGAGCCGCCAGACCTTTCCCAGCCTGTGTTTTTTTTAATGAAATGTGCTCATCTGAGTCCAAGGAAACCACCACGTAGTCCAGATTTAAGGCAAAAATATCCGCCTTACCTCTCATTAAGGAGCTTTTTGCAAGTGGTCTCAACACTGAGACAAAGAGGAGCTGCCCCGTTCTTCTTGGCAGAGCTGAGTGTCATGGATGCATAAAGGAGAAAAGGTAAATAGGTGTGAGAAGCATGTTAATTTTTCTAAAAATCTGGGTATTTTTAGCTCCCATATAGCACAAATGCCCTCAGTGTGTGAGTAGCCCTTGCTAGGTAGGTACCAGTGCAGGCTCAACATGGTGATGGAGCTGTCCAAGCCAGGGTGTGCATCAGCCTTGGGTATTATCTGCTGATGAAGAGGCAGGGTGGTTGCTCTTAATCCAAGCAGAATAATGTGTCCGAGACCTTAATTCTCTTTGGGAGACAAACGGAGATACCTTGGTGCCAGGCGTATTTTGGGATTGTGCAAATATTTAAGGGCGATTTGGTTCCTGAGATGAGCAGGCTGGCAGCAGCCTTGCTGGAGCCTTTGGAAGTGCTCAAGAGGCACTCGGCAGAATGTTTTGCTCTGATGTACGTAGCACGGAGAGCTGGACAGCTCTGCTTGACAAAAATAACTTGATTCTAATTTGGCTGTAAGCGAGGAAAACCCGGTCCATGCCGTAGGTGCGGGATTCCAGAGCAGGGGCAGGGCGAGCTCCTCGGGGGTTTCTTGTTGACCAGCGGTCGCTACCTCAATTGTCGTTTTTTTTTGGCTTGCCACAGACTGAGGCAGTACCTGTCCGATTACGAATAGCCTTATGCTTAAAAAATGAAGAATATAATAACAGCATAAAGAAAACCCCAACGCTCCCCTCCCCCCCGCCCCCCGTTTCTTCATACACTCCTCCTTGCTTCTCCACCCCGGGTCTCCCTTCAGAGCTGGGCCACGACTTTCTCTGGGAGGCAGCGAACGGTATTTAAAATCTAGGTCACGGAGGGAGGGGGAGCGGCGCTGCCGCCCGCGGTACCGGCGGGCAGGACCCCTCCTGCCCCGTTCCTACCGGACCCGTGCGGCGCCAAATTATCGCCCCCCCGCCACCATCACCTTAGCGAGGAGGGGTGTGTTGGTGGCAGGAACAGGCGGTAGCCCCGTTATTTCAGGCTCTCGCTGCCGCGGTGTTTTTGTAGCGGGCTCAGGGCGGCCGCTCTGAGCGGTCCCTCCGGGCCGCCCGCGGGAGCGGAACGTGAGGGAACGGGATGGGGGGAGCCAGGAGGGGGCGCGCGCTCCCCCGCCCGCGCCGCCAGCCGCGGTTTCCCCGTAGCCAATAGCGAGGCGGCGCTGGCGTCCCGCCCCTCGCCCTCGGCCAATGAGAACTTACTACAGTGTTATGGGGGGAGGAGGCGGGGCCGGGGGGGGCAGAGCCGCGGGCGGGCGGCAGCGGGCGCGGAGCGGCGGGCGCGGAGCGGGGAGGAACGGAGACAGAGCGACTGGCTGGGCACGGCACGGCCCGCCACGGCCCCGGGGTGCCGCACCGCAGCGGGGGCTCTGCGGGGCTCGGTGTGAGGCCGGCGGGCGCTGCGCGCGGGGGCGGCCGGGTAAGTGCGCGCGGGAGCGTGTGCGCGGCTCGGGGGAGCGCGCACGGCCTTTGCGCGGCGGGTCCGTGTCCCGGTGTCCCTGTGTCCCGGTGTCCCTGTGTCCCTGTCCCCCTGTCCGCAAACGGCGGGCCGGTGCGTGCCCGCGGTCTCTGTGCGGGTGGGCACGTGTATGTGCGCGTGTGTGGTTGTGCACCGCGTGAGTGCGTGTGCTCATCTGTGCAAGGTGCGTCTGCACAGCGAGTGTGTGCAGTCAGTGTGCCTGTGCGTGTAAAGGGTGTGTGTGCGTGGGGTGTTGCAGTGTGCACGCGTGGTCTGCACAAGCACCCCGTGTGTGTCGTTTGTATCGGGGGTGTGGTGTGACTGCTGTGAGCTCTGTGCGTGTGAGCACTCCGTGTATACGCAGTGCGTGTGCAATCTGTGCGTGTGTGTGCACCATGTGTCTGTGCACACCAGGTGAGTGTGCTTGGTGTTTCTGTGTGCACCATGTATATGTGTGCACACACTCTGTGTGTGTGCAGCATGTCTGTGTTTGCCCCTTGTGTGTGCACAGTGTATCTGTGTGTGAAGCGTGTGTTTGTGTGACTGAATCCAGTGTGTCTGTGTGTGCACAGTGTGTGTGCGCGTGGCTCATGTGCGAGGGCTCCGTGGGGCTGTGTGTGACATGGAGTTCTGGAAGTCAAAAGGCTGAGGCTCAGCCCGAGACAGATTCTGCAGGAGGCAAGAAATGGGGATAGCAGGATAGGGACACACAGCTCAGGGGAGCTGGCACCCAGTGTTCGCCTTTGCTGGGGCGGGGTTGCCCGGGCTGCTGTGGCCGAGCTGGGATCCCCAGCTCTGCCCGGAGTCCATTGTGCAGGAGGAAGAGGAGGAAGGAGATATGGCGGGGAAGGGCTGTCGGGGAAGTGCTTCGGGCTTCACAGACCGATGCCTGCTCACCCACCCATGGGACAAATGTGGATGCTGTGGTCTGGCATCAGTCAGGCAACGGCTCTTTCCTGTCTGTGCATCCTGCTTTCTCCTGAGTTCTAGCTCAAGAAAACACCTTAACCCACTGGGAAGCGATGCTTTTCAGCTATCTGGATTTTCCACCAAGGCGTATTTTTATTTCCTATCTCCAGCAAGGCACCGTTTGTAATGAAAATTACTCCAGAGGGTCTGGAATGAGTTAAAATCCACCTCGACCACCTCTGAGTGCTGCAGCTGCAAGTGTCCCAAGTCCTTGCTTCCGTGTTTTCTGGGGAAAAGGAACTTGTTCACCCTTTGTGCGCTGGTTTGGGGAAGCTGGTTTTGGACAGGGTCTGGCAAGTCTCCCCTCTATGGCTGTGTAAATGGTTATTCAAGAATTGCATGTTTGGTGGTGAAGAGGAAATTTCTTAGAGATTGTCCAAATTCTGGGGTAGGTGCTATGCTGGTTCAGTTATAATTCTGTGTGTTAATTTAATTAAGATACTGGAGAAGCAAGGCAAAATTTGTCCCTTCCAACCCAAACTATTCCATGAAAATCTTATTTCTGAACAGTACCACAAACTCCATTTTTGCCTTACCTTGCTCTTTCCATTTAGGATTTGAAGGCTTTTCAAAAATGCTGGATTTTGCTTGCCTTAGTTTGCTAGATCTGGAGGGATGGTCTTTGAATTAGTGATTCTTATTCACAGTTGAGATATGTAAAAATAATCCCTGTAAGGTCTCGTGGGGCAGAGAATATGCTGGGTCTGTATGAGGGATGCGGAGGGGCTCTGCCCTGGCTGCTGCTGCTGTGGAGTGCAATTCCTTTCACAATTAGCTAACTCATGTGTCACTGCCCCAGGAGCTGCTCCCTTCACTTCAAAGGTTGCTTTGTGGAGATCCAAAGTAGGTTGTTTTTCTGTTTTAATGGCTGGTCCAGCCATATTTTTAATGAATTGAAGGTTTTCCTGCAGCATTTTGTGGTTGTTAAGGGTTGTGTGTCACGTGTCAGTGATGCTGATACCCTTGATATTTGTATTTTACATCATCTTGCATCTTCAGTTGCACTTCTGGGGCAGTTTTGAGCATTGGATGTGATTTAAAAGGCAGTGCGGTCCTTTGCATATCTCTGCTGCCATGGTCTTAATAAAGAAGGTGAGGATTTTCTAGGATTCCCATGGTCAAACGTAATCTGCTGTGGAAGGTAAATATCAGGATAAACATAGTGTTCCTTACCTTGAAAACTCAGAGCCGTATGAAACAGAGAGAAGGATGATTTTTTTTTTCCCTAATATAAACACATTCATTATTTCCTGTAACAATTTAGATGATGAGAACAGGAATTACCTGTGTTTTCACCTGATCTCAAAATTGCAAGTTAAAACAAATAATCTTATCAGAAGCAAAGCATTTCATGGGAAAGCAGCAATCCTGAGGAGTGAGGACTCCTCTCGGCCTGTTTCCAAACATTGTATGTTCCTAAAGCCTAAAAATGCTTTGGGCGATATTACTCCAAACCTACAGCTCCTGGCTCCGGTATCTCCCCGTCAAGTGCCCGTGTGCTCTGCATGAGCATCCACAGTGTTTGTCCTGACAGCATTTGATTTTCGGAAAGTGGTAAAACACGTCTCTCCTACCGCCTCGCTTACTGGTTGTTTAGCAGGTATTTGAATGGATGGGACATAGGCTGGTGGGCATGCGGCTTATCTAGTGAGCAGCCTACCTCTACAAATTCATTCATTAGAGATCAGAGTGTTACTGTGCTGGGGTACCTTGCAGGGATGTTGGGCTGCTCCATGTGCTTTGATACATTGATAGGTAGATGATGCTGTGAATGTGGCACGTGCTGGAATAAAGTTGTGTGTACAGAAGGGTTGCTGATGGAAGGCAGTGGCTCTGTACTAGGTTTTCACAGCAGTTATTTGGCATCTCAAAGGAATCTTAGATTTTGGGGTCAGTGGGTGAACCTCTGGCTCTTCATCCTTGGGGCGGTTCAGTAGAAGTGTTGGCTGAGTGTCCACAGCATCTGACTAGGAGTTTGGGGAGAAACACCTTTCCTTGTGTTCCCAAATGAGGGGTATGTGCTGAGAGCCTTTTCATTTGGGGGAACCGTGACAGTACGTGTGTCACTGCAGGGTGGGTTTTTCTTCAGCCCCTTACTGCCATATTTCACATATTTCTTGGAAAAAACCCTAGAAATCGGTGATGCTCAGAGATCTTGTGTCCATGATGGGTGGGAGAGCTCTGGGCTCTCCCCAGGTATCCTGGCCAGGGATCCCTGCTCCTAGGGGGAGCTTCCCACCCCTCTGTGGATGGAGGCATGCGTGGGGCTGCAGTGGGGAGCTAGAGCTGGGCTGTACTGGTGTGCCACATTGGGTCAGTGTCTGGACCTGCTGGAGCTGCTTTTACATTCCTGGGAATAAGCTGTGATGAATCTAAGGGCTTTAATAGGAGAGTGTGAGGTTCCCTGCAGCAGCCCTATGGATGCAAATAATTTCCTATCATAAACCTTATTTTGTACTTTTAAACTCCACTGCAGATCTATTGGCTTCCCTCTAACTTCTGTGCAACTTTCCTTGAGTGTTAAGGAATCGCAGATACTCAGGTTGTTCAGGCTTGGAGCTGTGTTTGTTGCTGTCATGTGTTTCTCTGGGGAAGTTGAATATAAAGCTTTGCATCAGGAGTAGAAATTGCAGTCTGGGCCTGGGGATCTTTTGCAGTGATTATTCTGCTTTCTTGGTGCTTTTCTTTTGCTGTAATCTTGTGTAGATTAAGCAGGCAGTGAAACGTAAAGATTTCCCTTTATGTGTCTTATCTACTACTGTTTTGATCAGTATTGTGGTTTCTTAAGTTGCAAAGAACTCTAGGATGTGGCATAGCAGGGATTTATCTTTGTCCATCGGATGGATTAGGTAGGAATGTTCATGGCTCGTACTTAATCCAGATTAATATTATTAGTTTCTTTACGTTCAGTTGGTTGTTTACGCTTGTTTTCTCTTTATGTGAATTTTTGCTTGTGTAATGCCACTCACATTGTGTATTAAAAGCCAGTGCTTTTAATTTGTCTGTGTAGATTGTGTAGATGGACTAAATCTTTCTTTCTCTTTTTCCTTTTTTTTTTTTTTTCTTTTTTTAAATGAAGCAGTTCCACAGAGAGGGAAATTGTACAGGCTTGGGGGGTATGTTCAAGCAATCGTACTCTTCCAGAGCATGCTCCTCCGGACCCTGCTGCATTTCTGATCCGGGATTTTTAAACAAATTCCCATGCCAGTTTGCTTTAGCTGCTGTGCTCAGAGCAAACGTCGACAGCAGTGGTTTGTAATTTATAATTTATGAAGTCTCACAGCACTTGAACTCCGGTGCTTTCGGAGGGGACTGAGAATTTTGTATCTCCCTGATCTCAATGCAGAGCCTAAAAGATGTAGGAAGATGAGCAGCTCAGGGGAGTGTTTCTCCTTGCAGGCAGTGGGAGAGCTCCATGACCGCCTGGTTGTGTGGCCGTGGCCACGGTGTTGGGTGCTTCCCTCCCACACGTGTATTTTTGGGGAGCAGCCCAGTCCATCTGCTGGTGAGAGTGACTGCCATGGGATGTCAGCCTGGCTTTCAGACAGGGTCACACCATGGAATAACCCTCCATGGCTGCCTTAAGAAACCTGGAGCCCAGACCTATGGAGGATCCTTTGCCCTGTCAAAATCGAATCCTTCTTACAGGGATCAGCTCAGCCTGAGATGTAACCATAGCAAGACACGCTGTGGCTGGAGCCTGGGGATGGGAGTACACTTTGAATGCAGTGGAAGAAAAATAGGACTAGTTAGCTATTTCTATGAAAACCACAATTCCTTTGAACCCCCCAGTCACTGGTTGTAGGCTGATTATTCTGCTCCTTCCCCGCCCCATGGAATGTGTGTGTGTGAGAGAGATAATTAAAAGCTTTTAGTTAAATAAATAACTAAGCTGCTCATGTGGCTTTATAGTAGAATTGCAGAGCCAAACCCTTGGACGTGGAAGATGGCGTGTGCTGCTGCTGGTCCCACAGCATCTCCCTGCCTTCCCATGCTGGTGTGGCCTTGGAGCGTGATTCCATATGGACTTTTCACCCCTGAGGCCTGTGTATCACTGAATATGAGAGTGAGCAGGGTTTAAGTGGGGACAGTCCCATCCCATTGTGTCCAGGGCTCCAGGCTGTATTTATTCCCTGCTATTCAAACTCTGCTCCGAAGACAGGATTAATCCCCACCCAGATTCATCTGCGATGCCTGTGTGCAAATGAATCAAAAGCATGAGCTGGTCTTCGCAATTCACTCATGAGATGGTCTGGATGCTCCAAGATGGCTTGAAGGGTGGTTTGGTTTTATCCCTTTGACACAGAGCTTGATGGAACGTTTTATGTTCCAGCCCCGGTTTCTGCCTCCGTGAGCTGCCTGCAGTGCCTCGAGCCAGGCACTTGGAAAATGAGAAACATGCAGCTGGTAACCATTCCTGGGGAGTTTTAGGAGTCATTTGTCATTGGGCAGGGGCTGGTTCCTGGAAGGATAAAAATCTTTCAGGTCCAGCTTCAGCTGCCCTAGCCAGCAAATATTTTTCCTCCTGCAGCCCTGCCTTGCATGCTGCCTTCCAGTTCCTGAACCGATGGCTAAGAGCACCCTATAACCAATGTCATAGAATCTCCTGAGTTGGAAGGGACCCACAAGTTGGATCATCAAGTGCAACTCATGGCCCTGCACAGGATACCCCAAGAATCCCACCCTGTGCATCTTTGAGAGCGTTATCCAAACACTCCTGGAGCTCTGGCAGCCTTGGGGCTCTGACCATTCCCTGGGGATTCTGCTCAGTGCCCGCCCACCCTCTGGGGGAAGAAACTTCTGGTGTCTCACCGAAATGTATATCCCTGATTTACCCTCTTAACACGACAGCCAGAGGAGAGCAGGATGCCCTGGGCCTTTATGGGAAAAAGCAAACTTTAGTAGGTGCAGAGGCAGCTCAGGGTGACATTTTTCAGAGTGACAAAAAACTCTCTTAAATCCCCAAACAAAAACTGCTGGTCTGTCCTTTAAATACTGGATTCCGTGTGCACATAGTGTTTTAGTCCTGTTTGCAAAGACAGACATCCTGGCAGTGTCACCTTGACATGCACGTCACACACAAGCCAATGGGACCCTCCGGGGATGCAGCCTCTTGGAGAAGAGCAGTGGTGAGCTGTCATCCTCCTGGGACAAGGGAGTCCTCCTGTCCTTCATGTACATGAAAACTCAGCAGCTCATTTGGTCTGAAAAGTCTTGAAACTCAGCATTAGGCCAAAGTTTTCTGACCTAAATACCTGTTTTACAACTGTTGGTTGGAAGTGATTGACAGGCAAGGTGAAAAATTGTGTTTAAATTGTGGGGGTGGTTGTTGGTGTGAAGTCAAAAAAAATCACCTAAGCAGCATCCCTCTTTCTCCTGCATGAGTGTGTGTGTGTAAGTGTGTAGAGGCAATAAAAAGGCCATTTATCATGTAAACATATCCTGACACAGGGAGAAGACTGAGGATGAGTTTCTACAGCTTGTCGGAGGAAGGGGTCACATTCCATGCAAGGGAACAGCATGTTTAGGACCCTTAGTAGCATGTATTAAAATTTGAGCAGGGAGAAATGAGGTGGGATGAGTACCAGGCACTTCCTTGGTGCCCCTCCATCCCTCCTCCTAGGAAATACCAGCACTGCTCCCATGTCCCCTCCGTTCCTCCTGGGATTGGTGCCGGTGGCCGATGCTGATATTGCTGCTTTTTTATCTCCAGCTGCCAACTTGAAAGTGAGTGTGTGTGGTGAGAAGCTCGTGAGAGTCTTGGTGAATAAGCACATGAAGTAGCAACATGATAAACTCAGTTGTGGGCTGCCTGGTCCAGCTGCAGGAATAACTTTCATCTAGGAAAAGCTGAAGGAAAGCTTTTGGGGCCTGGAGAGGAGTTAAGTGCAGAGAAAATGCGAGTTTTCAGCTGTTTATATGTATTTCTAGTCAAAAGGGTTTAAGGACCCCCACACTTTCTTGAAGAGGGGGAACAACAAGAAAGAGAAACTGTTTTGAGAGGGGAACAGTGTAGGGTACATATATATTGCTTTTCTATGGATTTTCATGTGCATCCAGGACCCCCTGGGTGTTTAAACACGATGGAAAAGGGGTCTTGCAGACATGTGGGTTGGCTGACTTACACAGATGAACTGGCTCATTCTTCGGGGCTTTCTGAAAAACTTAATGTTGTAGGGGTGGCCCTGGAGAAGGGGATTTATCTGCAGTGGGAGCAACTGCATCAACTTGGGAAGGGTGTGCTGGCAGTAGTGGGGGAAAATGGCCACGTGCTGAATTCCTCCGATACTGCTTCCAGTGAGTGCCATAGTTTCTATGGACTTTGGGGGGGTTTGTGGTGGTGGTGGTGGTGGTGGTGTTGTAGCTGCTGCTTCTGTTATTTCCATCAGGTCTACCTAGATGCTGCCTTCAAAAAACACTTCCTTTGTTTATGGATGGCAGTATCTGTTTGCTCCCACCTGTCCCTGCTCCTTCCTTCGCTTCTCCAGGAAATGGTGGAATAAAGCTGGGGTTGGTTGATGAGGTCAGAGCAGCTGTTGTGCCCATCCCAGTGCAGGACCTAATCCCTGCCCCTCTCTTCAGTGAGGTTTGGGGTGCTTCACCCAATGATAATGAGAACCCAAGGGACTTGTGGTGTCCAAGCATGTTAGTCTCAAAAAATGACCTTTTTTCCTCTGCTTACACACTGGAGCAAGTTTTATTTTATTTTGTTTTGAAGCAAGATGCTTTGAGTAGCTGGTGTCTCCCATCCCCTCAGTTTTGGGGCACCAATGCAGAAAACATTCCTCTTCTTGGTTCAGGTGCTCTTGCTCCCACCTGCACCCACTCGATGCTGGTGGGGAAACCAGCAGTGGCACGGACAGTGTTAGTGGCTTCATGTTTTGCATCTGCTGCTCTTGGCTTATTTAAAAATGATGATTGACTCTCTTCATCTACCCTGATGATGACAAATGGTGATATTCCTTTTGCAAAGATGTGGTTTATTAAAAAAAAGAGTCCCTGTTGCATGATGAATCGAGAGGGAGAGCTCGGGGAAACTGAATCTATTAGTGTTACTTGCCTGCATGCCTCCGGAGGCAGGAATGGGAGTAGATAATGGACATGAGGGATGAATTCACAAAGCAAAGAGGCTTGCAATTATAGAGAAATTTGGTATTTCACTGTGATGCTTTTCTTGCAGGTTTATTTCTTTTTATAATTGAGCTGGGCTCTCCAGCATGAGCATTGCTTATTGCATTGGTGGGTTTGATCTGCACAGTGCTAATCACAGCAAAGGCTGGTGATCTGGGAATACAAATACATGATATTGTATACAGCATATGCAAATACAGTGGAATTAAACGTTTTTCTCCTTTTTTTGAGGTAGATGCACAGCTGCGTCTGTGCCAGTGATAGGGTTCCCTGCAGACACAGGTGAAGGAGAGGTGCCAGCGCCCTGTGCCCGCAGCTCCATCACGCACAGGTTCAGGAGGTTGGAAGGTGTGCGTGGAGCTCATTGGTGTCTTGGCGAGGTGCTGGCCTGGTTACAGGGTTGGCTCCGTTTGCTGGGCTGATGCTGCTGGGGGAAGTGGTTGTACGTTAACCTTTTCTCATGATTTCTCAGCACAAACAGTTGTAAATCTCTCCTGTGGTAGGAGTAGATGCAAAAAGCTCTCAGCCCTGGTTTTGCTGTGCAGCGGTATCACCTCCTGCCTGGCCTTTGAAAACACAAATGTAAGGAAACAAAGAACTTTGCCCTTTTGATGTATTAACTACAAAATCAGCTGAAAAATTGTTGATAGATTGTGCTTGTTTTGGAAACAGTTTAACCTTCTGAAACTTCTGGCTGTGGCAGAAAACCAAGGAGTGATGAAGTTTGATTAACTGTAACTTTCATAGCACTTCAGCTTTACCACTAGAAAAACACTATAGGATTGGTGAAAAACATTTGTTTTTTTACTAAAAATGCTTGTTCTAATAAATTTTCTAGACTGGGGTTGGGGAGGGGGAGGAGAACATCAACTGGAGCTGCAGCTGTGCACCTCTGAAGCAGGAGGTTTGTGAGTGGGTGGTTCCTGTCTACCTCAGGTGTCTGCTTGTGTTTTTCCCCAATTCCCTTCAGCAGAAACACTCCCTGAGAAAATATTTTGAGACATTTCTTTAAAACAAAAAACAAGTGGAGAGAGGAAAAACACAAATCTCTGTGTTGTAAAGCATTGTCAGAGCTTTGCTATTAGAGCAAGAGCGTTTGGGGTTTAGGAAAACAGGGCAGACATGCAGCCAGCTGTACCCCACGACACTGAGCATCGCCTCAACATCCCGATGTCAGCCAAGCCCAGCAGTTGCTCAGTTCCACATCTCCAGAAGAAACAGCGACTGGGGAACGTGCAGTTTTTGTCTTGTTTTTCTGAGTTAATCTCCTTGCTTTGCTTTCCCACCCATGGACTGTGGTTTTGCCTAGTCACAGGGTGTTTCATGAGTGCAGTCAGTTCAGGTGCTGCAAGTCAGAGACATCTGGGGATGAGTCACTAGAGCTCAGGATGGGGCAAGTTTCTTGAAAACAAGAGAACAGGCTTTGCGAAAACTTAAAATTAAGGGTTGGTTCCCAGACACAAAAAGATCCAGACCTCTTGGTATCGGCAGTGATGAGTTTTTTGATGGTGCTTTGGGAAATAGGCTTGAAATTTGTTGCTGTGTTTAAAAAAAAGTGTCTTTGCTGCTCCAAGCAGTGAATTATATTTTTTAAAAATGCAGATTGGAAAAAAATGTAAATTGGGAAAAAATTCAGCTTGGAGCAGTGCAGATATTTGATTTTTAACTTGATAATTTGTCACACGAGTAATTAGCCAATGTGGTACCCATCACAGTCCCTTCTGGCTTTTGCAGTGATCATATCTGTGATCCGCATTTACTGCGGAGAAAAATGGATGTGGCACTTGCATTTTAGTTGGAGGACTGGCTTTTTTGGGCTGAATCACTGTAAATGGGGATGTGTGTGTTTCATTTGGAATCTGAGATCCACCCATCTGGTACTAATGAAGAGTTCGGTATAAGCCACCTGCAGCAGAAGCCTCTGCAGCCATTCCCGATTTCCTAATGGCATGAGCATGTGTATGCTTGTGTCACCTTCTTATTTTAAACCATGCTGGAAGTTGGTTTTGCTGCTTAAAATGAACTTCTGTAAAGTAGCAGCTCGCTGGGTGACCACTAATTGATTTAATTGCTGCCCTTAATATGAAATTTATTGTGGGTTATAGAAGCATGTTCTGCTGCTCCACAGTACTCGACCGATGCTCTCCCAGATGTGGGATGTGTTCCCTGTGTCCCCATGCAGGCATGTTCTTGGTATGAGCAGTTCAAGCCGCCATGGTGTTCCCTGCTCTGGTGCTACAAGATGGATTTTTATCAAAACCTTGTGTTTGGCAAGGTCTGGGAGCAGAAGTGAAGCACAGAGAAGAGTTACTCACCTTTTTATTTTTCCTCTTGTGTTTAAAGGTCTAGCACTGATCTTCCCTGCTGTTGTCAAGACTGAGTTCTGCAGTGCTGTTGGTGAAACACTTTGAAAGTGCACTGCACCATGCAAAGAGAAACACATTTTGAGAAAAAAAATCTAATATTCAATTAAAAAATTAGTAGTTAATCATGGTGAAGTGCTGTTTCCTTCTGGCATGTTGCTGTTTTCACGCAGGTGGCACAGCATCGGTGCATTGTGCAATAGAGATCTATTTGTAGAAAGGAAAAAAAGAGGCCAAAGTTTACAGGATCTTTCTCCAAATCCAATAGAAGGATGTCTTGCACTAGGGGGTTTATTAAATCTGAGTAATGTGAGTTGCAAAATAACTTGTTACGCTGCTGTCTGCAGAGGCCACTGTGTGAGGGCAAATGGGTGTTCCATGCCCTTCCCGAAGGCTCACGCTGTACTCCTGTGTCCCTGGGCTCTGAACAGGCAGTTGTTTTGGGTCTTAACCTCACAGGTCTGTTGTTAATTCCTGAACAGCTCAGTTCTTCATATAAAGTGACCTGTGCTTGAAGTGCCACGGTATTTAGGCATTTCTCCCATAGAGTTTGGGGAGTTTGGGGTCTTCATCCTCCTGGTTTTGAGTGCTTTGCCAAAGGTGCATTTATACAGCACTGGCTGCCGTTGTTGGTATGTGCCCTTAATCCCGGAGATTACTGGGTTAACGTCCCCAGGCTTGAACTGGTGCTGTGTTTTGTTGAATCCCACAGGGAAAAACAGATATTTATTGCTGTGGATACATGGGGAATCCAAAGGGCTGCTGAGATCTGGGCATTGAGGGTACAAAGCTCATCCACTGTTTCACCAACCCTGCCCTTCATGCTCAGGGCTGTTAATCCACCATCGAGACGAGGAATCTCTGTTTCTTCTCCCAGAGGAGCGACTGGTCCTGGATGCTCCAGCTCCATGCACTTCAGCTGGCAGCAGCCTCATATGCAGGGTACTCTCTAATTAATGTTGGCTCTTGAGCACCGAGTAATTGGGAGCATTAATTGGATGGTAGCTTAAGAGTAGGAGCATGGTTAAATAAAACAAACAGGCTTGGCAGTCATAATGTACGCAGGTAAAACGCCTGGGAAACGGCAAATCCACATGGCAGTGACGCCAGCGAGGTCCGTGCTGAATGCAGGTGCTTCAAAGCCAAGGCAGTGAACCGAAGCCTACAGAGCAGGGCAGGTCCTCTTCTCCTTCCCCAGGTGCTGAAGAGGGGACACAGCCCGGTAAGGCAGATATTTTTTAAACATCTCCCATGCTTAGGAATAAGAGAATGAAATGTTCTTGTTGTGGAGTTGTAGTTCATGTCTAAAGAGTTTTTACAGCTTGTTTAGCTGGGGAACTGAGCTCAGGCCATGCACTGATGTCCTAACCAGAGACCAGCTCATTGCATTTGTTTCTGTCTTGTTTTTGCTTTTTACTATTGAACTGCACTTCTTGCCACTGTAAGGGCTCCTGCTTTCTGCAGCTGGTGAGGCATTTCTCTACTTTTATTTTCTGTATTGCACTGCTCACAGCTTACAGTGGTGAGGAGATGCCTTGGAGCTAGCTCAACCCGCTCAGACCTCGTTTGTATGTTCATTGTTTTCATCTTAGAGAGGAACAGGCGACTATTTACCTTCAGATTGTGTGTATAGAAAGACAACCTGAAGGAAGTGCAGAGGAGGTGGTTTAAGAATATATTTATTGGAGGAGGAAAGAGCGGGTTTGGCAGGAGCTGCGTGGCTGAGGTGCCTGGGTGAGCTCACCGATGCTTTTTGCTCTCTCCACTCGTTTGAAGGGTCTTCTCATGGCAGTTTTAACCCAAACAATGATATCACCAGAGCCTGCAGAAAAGAGGATTTGTGTGGCATTTTATTCCCTTGTGCTGCATGAATGTGGATTTCAGCAGTATTGTGTGGCTCCTGCTGTCAGCAGCATGGTGAAAAGAGTGGCTCACTTGTCTGGAATTGCGACTGTGGGACTTGCAGCCCTTTAGCAGCATAATTTTAGTTGGGGCTCTCCATTTAGTCCTCAGTACTGGGCAAGACCAGTTGATTTTGGGTCAAAAATACTGAGAATAATATGGTTTATTCTTAATTTGCTGTTGCTTTTGGTACTTGATAAATACCTGAGCCACACTGAGTCCCTGTGAGTCTGTGGAGCTTTCAGCTGGGTGAAGCACTCTTGGGCTCACTGAGACTTCAGCTGTGAGTAAAGCAATTGCATGACTGGGATTTAAATGTAAAAAAGGAAAAAATAAGCAAAGCTTCTCCAAAAACACATGTGGTTGTTCCTACCACCGTTACATTGTTGGGTGTTTGTGGGTATACACACAAGCACACACTTTGAATAGAATAAGGATTATTTTGAGACCTAACTCATAAAATAAGTATCAATGGGATGCTAAATTGTGTACATAAGGCCAGTAGCTTATCCAGAAACCACCACTAGCTCCAGGTACAATTTATTTTAATAGGGAGATGTTTAAACCAGCTGCTGTTTTCTGCATATGCTTTATCCCCACTAAAGGAGATATTTTGTCTTTATTGGCTCTTGATTTATTTTCAAATATTGCAATGTTAAAACAGTTGGAAGCTGTTTATTGTTGTCTTCTCAGCTGGTTGGTGGCCAGCAGTGTCCTGGCTGTGCATTGGGCAGGTTTCATTGGCACCAGTGGGAGTGGAAAAAGCTGGTTTACAACTTCCAAGTGCTGCCCCAGTTTCTCCACTGCTCATGCTCACCTGACTTCATGCCCAAAGCTCCCTTTAATGCCCTTGGGGACGTTAAACTTCTCCCAGTGTCGTATGTAATGCAGGGAGATGATTGGGGAGAAAGATGTGAGTGGGTGGGAGGGGGGTCCTGGTCAGCCCCTGGAACTGGGGAGAAGGTTGGAGGGAATCAGGGGGTGGTGGAAGAAAGAGCGGCTCTGCTGCAGCCAGACAGGAGAGTAGGAGAGATCCTTTTAGTGTGTGTTGTCCATGGAGCTCCTGGGTGGAGCAGTGTTTGCATCAGCAGGATTAAGTGTGGCTGGAGGGGAAGGTGCTGCAGTGTTTTGTTAAGAAACACAAGGGCCATCCAGGAGCACCAGTGTGATACTCAGCACTAACCTTTCTGTGGTGTGCTGGGTGGCAAGGGTGGGTGTTGAAGAGGTAGAAAACACCTCTTGAGAGCCGGTGGAATGTGGCCATGCTGCTGTTTGTTCAGTGAAATCACAACCCACAACAGCCTCCCACACCAACCCATCCAGTGCAGAAAGGAGGGTGGCAACCGAAAATATGAGCAAACAGCCCCTGAATGTGGGTGCAAAGTGTATTTCTGACCCCTCCCTGCAGTACTGAGGGTGAACACAACTTCCTTTTCCTTTCTATAGTCTGAAGAAAGCGATGTTTGTGTACATTTCCTCCATGCAAATAATTGCAGCGACTCTGGAGCTGAGCAGAGGGTGCTGCGGGGACCAGCATGGATCCTTACTTGGGTCTCCAGGGGTGAAAAAGCCCTCACAATACCATCTTATCTTCCATCCCATTCTTTAAATCAATGCTCTCCCTTCCCCCCAGATGGTGTTTAATATCCTGTTCACTATTTCCGACTGCTTATAGGCCAGGCTGCAGGCTGGAGCTCAGCTGCTGTGTCCTGGTGAGCCATTAGTGCATCAGGATGGGATCTGGGGCAGTAATTCAAAGCAGAAGTGAGCACAGGCTCCCTGTGGGATAATGCATCCATGGCTCCATGGGCAGGCAGAAGGTGTCAGCGTCATTATTTTGGTTCTGCAGCAGAAGTGGGAATGATAAAGTGCTCACTGGGTGTTTAGTCTTCCAGAGGATCAAAGGGATTCCTGGCAGCTGAGCAGCTGAAATGGAGCATCCTGTTGTCCACCTTTAACTGAGCTACTGAATGGTGATGGACCAAAATCGTCGGGATAGGCACTGAAATGCCATTCCTCCATCCCGTGGGTCAGTATTGAGAGGATTGTCTGAAATGGTCACTTTTTTCGTGTAAACCGCTGAGAGCTGCGCTCCTGCTCCGCTGCCTCAGACTGCCAGTGGTTTCTCTGCTCTGGAGTCACCTGAATCGTGCCAAAGAAACAGGTGATTATTTAATGAAAATAGCATTTCCAAGCTTGTGTGTCTTGTTAAAGCATCCAGAATGCCACGTTGTGTCTTCTCCCTGTTGGTGACACAGCACAGCCAGTGTGGGAATTCGACAGCAATTTTGATTCAAAGCCATCTCCAGTGAAAATGGTTGTTTGTAAATGTGTTGCATCAGATGTGTGAATGGATGTAATTAAGGAATGAAGACTGCTGCACACCCCTAATTAAGGGGATTAAAAACTAAAGCTGCCTGATTTCACTGCTGGATGGAAAAAACAGACTGGTGGAAACGGCTGGAGGCCGAGTCTTGGTGGGGGATGGTGGGAGGGGTTCTGCTGCAGTCTGTTGGCTCACGAAAGGAGCAGCTCTGGGAGGTGACAGGACTGAGCTGCTCTGCTGTGTGCCCATAACTGACTGCTGACTGCACATGATGGTATTTCATTGCTGCTTCACGTTCCCCTTCTGTTTAGTTCCTGTTCCTGGTGGAGATGGAAGGATTTTCATCTCTGCCAGCCGTGCTGGGGTGCAACCTCGGGAAGGTGAAAGTTGTGTCACCCCGTGTTAGTTTGCTGTCCTGCTGTCTCCCACCATCTTGGTACCCATCCCCAGCTCCTTAGCTGTTCAGAATGGTGCTGTGGGATCTTGTTGTGTAGAAGCAGAAGCGAGATGTGTGTGAGGACACAGGGCAGAACCTCCAGGCATCCCTGAGGTGCTTTTTGTATGCATGAAATAGGCCAAATTGTGCCAAATAGGGGACAGAGAACATTGTGCAATGGAAATACTAGGAAGCTGTGCTCACCAAGGGCTTCTCCCTAGCCTTGCTAAGAGGAGAATGACTTTTTTATGGGATGGGGACTGCCAGTGAGGATGTCTCACTAATCCAAGCACTGATATCCCATTGCCTTTTGACTCCAGGCGGGTGTCACCTGCCCTGTGGTGCAGGATCCCTGGAGGGATTCTAGAGAACGTCCTCTGCGTGGGAGGCATTGCAAAACCTGCCTTGATTTTCCAGGAACCATCTTCTCCTTTGCTGCCCAGCTTCTGGAAGCCACCCCAGGGTCAAGGGTGACTTTGTGGTCACTGAGCATCACAAGCAGGAAAGATGGGAAGAAAACCATCCCTATGGAGGTGGTGTGAAGTGTCCGAGCGGGTTCCTGAGACATGCAGTGTTCTTCTGGTGCTGCATTCATTGGGGTAGCATCCTTCTGGGGCCCTGGTGGCACTGGAGTTTGTCCCAATCAAACTGAGTACATACCTTGAGGCTTTACAAACAGCTTCTGACTCCTGGCTCCGAGTATTTGGGAGAACAGCTGAGTGTCTGGTTTTCTGTCTGTTGCCTGTGGACCAGGTCTGTTGGGAACATAGTTACACCCAGGTTTTGGATGTTTGCCTGCTCTCCTTGGGCATAGACAGGAGCCTGCAGGTCATCCCCATGGGGGTTTTTTTTCTGGGAGTGGTGCAGAGTTTAGAATTAATCATCACCTGCAATATTTAAAGAAAAAAGAGGGGAGCTTTCTGGAGGCGGTGTCTCCCCACCCCCCTCCTGTGCACAGTGCCCACAGAAGATGCTTTGCTGTTCCCAGTCTTGAGGCAAGGTCAGCAACATCCCAGTTTGCATTCCCCATTGCTATGTGCCTTGGGGAGCTGCAGCCAGCTTGGAGCGTGCTCTGCTGCTTTTGTTGGGGGACTTCAATTAGCTCTTAGTGGGCTCTAAAACCAAGCTGCCTGGTCTTGTGAGTTGTCAAATTGTTGAAGGTTGGGTTCTTTCTGTGATACTGGGAGTTTACAGCTCAAGGTTTGTGGTAGGAATGGATTTCCTCTCCTTCTCTGTGCTGTTGCGTGGGATGCTGAGCCCTGAAAGAAGAGGGGATTTCAGAAGAGGGTGGTCCTTCCTGAAAGAAAGCCTTCCCCCAGCTCAGGAGCAGCAGAGGCTGCTGCGCGCTGATGCCTGCAGTGTTTGTACCCGCCCAGTGAAACTCAGCTTCACAACCCCCTGCTCGCTGACTCATTCCCCTGGGCTCCTCGGAGCTGCTGCTGTCCCAGTTGTGTCTCTAGAGCCAGCAGCCATGGCTGTGCTGCATCTGGCTTGTGGATGCTGAGATGATCTCCAGCTTCTCCATCCCCTCTGTTGCTCTGCAGGTGTAAGTGACTGGAGCTTGGCCAGAAAACCAAGAGTCAAGGAATTTGGTAGATAACCTGCAGCTGGCCAGTGCATTTGTGTATTCCTAGGTAAGGGTCATTAATCTTTAAAAGTGCAATGTTCAGGCTGATAATTAGTGTAAACGTAATTTTAGTTACCTTGCAGCCTTGCTTCACTGCTCGATGGTGGCAGTGAGCATGTGAGAGCAAACCAGGTCAATCAACTCAGCCTGGCAGCTGGTACAACTTCTTAAAACTCATTAAAACAGCCCAAAACCACATTGCTGTGCCCCTGGGCAGACCCTGGCATCACTGGGTTAGGCACCATGTCCTGGGGGTTTCCCCTCGCTGCAGGTTCTTGTGGGGGAGAATGATATTTCCTCTGCATTAAATATGTTTGGAGTGTTGCTGTCAGGAGAAAAGGTCTTGGAATCATTTTAGGGTAGTGTAGCACTAACTTAAGTGTCCTTGACAAGCTGAGGGAGTTGTGGGTGTTCAGCCTTGAGAAGAGAAGGCTCCAGGGAGACCTTAGAGCCCTTTCCAGTGCCTAACGGGGCTTACAAAAAGGAGGGAGAGGCTTTTTACACAGGCAGATATAGTGAGACAACAAAGAGGAATGACCTCAAACTGACAGAGGGCAGGATTAGGTGGGATATATTGGGGAGAAATTCTTCCCTGGGAGAGTGGTGAGGCCCTGGCAGCAGTTGCCCAGAGAAGTTGTGGCCGCTCCATCCCTCGAAGTGTCCAAGGCCAGGTTGGACAGGGCTTGGAGCAGCCTGGGACAGTGGAAGGTGTCCCTGTCCATGGCTGCGGGTGTAACGAGATGAGCTTTCAGAACCCTTCCCACCCAAACCATGCTAGGATTCTGTGGTATTTGATGGCAATTCTGAAGCAATAAGCCCAGCTTAAAGCCAGGGTTGAGGACGTTTTCATCCAGCTTTTTCAGCCAGCTTTCGTCAGGGCTCGGCAGAGAACAAGCCTAGCGCTTGTTCTCCCAGCCCTTCCTGTGTTCCCTCAGATAGTTCAAATATTGTGCATTTCTTGTGCACTAATAACATCTGAATAACTGTGCGATTAGGGTTCTTTTTAATGAATTTGGGGCGTTGTACCAGGGTGCGGCAGATGTATTTGAGACACTTGGGTGAATGCAAATTGCATTAGAGCCATGCAGTAACAAATGAAGCACTTAAGTGTGATGTCCCTGGCACGCAGGGGAGGAGCAGCCCATGTGTGTGAGCTGGGGCAGTCGGCAATGGAGCCTGTTAAGAGGTCTTAGCATCAAACATCCTTCTGGCTCTTCGTGCAGCAGCGGTTCATCCTGGCAGGTGCCTGTGTGTATGTGTGTGCAGGGGTGGTATTTACCTAGCAGGCAGCTCTTTATCAAAGGAGCGTTCAGGGCCCTCTGGGCTTCTAATTATAGCTTTGGTTTGGAAGCAACCAAATGGAGAACAACAAAAGCAGAAAGTGCTTTACCCCCATTCTTGGGAAACTGTAAGGAAAGAATATGAGCCCTGTTATGTTAAACCTTGAGTGTAAATGAGGTACATTACATTACATAAGTAAACACATCTATGTTCAGGCAGGAAAAAAAATCCTTATGAATAATTCATGGAAAAAATCCTCTTGTTCAGCTGATGGAGATCTATTGCTTATTTCTGTTGAACTGTTGCTTTAGCAAGTGGAGTGCTGCTGCAGGGAAAGCCATCGTCACACACAGCGGTGGCATTGTCATCTCTGCTGTGCTGTCATCGCCACCTCGGGTATTCCTTCTGTGCGGAGTCAGGAGCGTCTGTGATGGAGTGACCTGCTGGGATGGAGCCTGTCCTTGCCATTGCCTCCCTGTGATGGAACGGCTTGCTCATGGTGCTTTTGTAAGCACCGTTCCTGCTGCTTTTTGTTGCACAGATTTCTGGTGCCTGCTGAGTCCCCACTCCCCCCGTTTCCATGGGAGGCTGGTGGAGGGAGCAGCCCCAGGATGTTATCTGCACCACACAGGGGCTGAGCTGCTCGTAGGGTGGGGATGGGCTTGGATGGATCCCTCCCTCCCTCTGCCAGGTCAGGCAGATACCGGCTCCTTCAGCAAAGGAGGGTTTTGGAGTGACTGCTGCCTGCCAGGCTGAGCCCTTGTGTCCTCCAGGCGGGTTTGGAGACTTGTTTCTGCAGAAGAAGCCCTGTCAGGCACTGTGTGTTTGAGACCAAACCATGTTGTTTCTGCTCTGGCCTCTGCTGCAGAGGGGAAGGGAGCCCCAAGAGTTACTGCTCACTACTGAATAGGAAACAACACTTGTATTAAACTGCTGCTTTTCTTAGTCTTTTTAGCCAATTACTGCGTTGCAATGAGAGGAGGGATAGTCTATGAGCAGCTTGATTTTGCTGGCAGCCTGCTGCACGTGCCTTCTCCGTGTCTGTTCTGGGTCCAACTGCTCCAAGTTCAAGCGAATTTTCCAGAGAGATCCCACACAGGCAGCCTTTCCAAACCCATTGCTGTAGACAAGGCCCCAGTGACAAGTACATGTTTTCATTTAAATTTCAGCACTTCACCAATGAGCAAAGCCCATGAATTTCCATGTAAGGAATTTTGTAGCATCCAGGAGGATTTTTGAGGATACAGAGGAGGAGCTCTCAGCTCCCTTTGGTTGTAATGCACTTACTGCTCCATTTAGTCAGGTCATTTTATAAGCCCAGTCTTCAATTTGACATAAATGATTTGCTTTCAGCAGATGGTGAGCTACTATTTTTGCCTTCATTTAAATAGGAAAGCTGTACGATAGCAGGAGATGGGAGAGGGGCACGGTGCTGCCGACATGCAGTAGATTACCAGGGCTGGTCTGGTGAGAATTAAATCCGGGCAGTTGTAATGTGCCATCTGTGTTGTGTTGGGTGGTTTATTTTTCTCCTGTTCAATGAGGCTCCTGAAGTCTCCTGTTACCCTCTGGGTCAGGCTGAGTGGCAGCGTCCTTTTTGTTCAGGATCCAAAGTACCGGCACAGAAAGATGAGGCATGTTAATTCTAAGAGGGGTTATAAATTGTCAGCACTAATTATTCCTCTAATAAAATCTATTAAATAAATTCTGAAAGATTCTGAGTCTTTAGAGTATTTTAAAGTTGTTTGAATTTCTGTTGAGAGGCTTATTTTATTGCATTTTAATATCTTACTTTGTTTGAAACCCCCAAGCATACATTTCTGCTATGGTCATAGAATCCCAGACTGGTTTGAGTTGGCAGAGACCTTAAAGTCCATCACATTCCACCCCCCTGCCATGGCCAGGGACACCTTCCACTAGATGAGGTTGCTCCAAGCTCTGTCCAGTGTTTTCTTTACTGTAGTAAAAATCACGTGTAGGACACGTAACACACACGTGGAGCAAGTCATGCTGGTGGCAGCTGCAGTTTCCTCCTCTCCCACCCACAGGTTTGTTGCACATGCACCAGGTCTTGACAAAACTGAATTGTCAGGCTGTGCTCTCTATTTCGAGCAGTGTTCTGTGTAGTTTCCCTGGTGAATTATGTGCTTTTCACACACATTATGAAATGGGAAGGAACGCATTTAAAAAAAACCATTACACTGTTGCTGGAACTATTTGATTTTTGCCTATTTTTAGCAGAAATTTCTGTCTTATCATTGTCTCCAGCTCTTGCTGGAGCTGCAGCGTTCAGTGAAGCCACACATTTTTGCGTAGGAAGGTCAAGACAGTTTGTCCCACCCGTTATCTGGTGTTGGGCATCTCTGCGAGACAGTTTGTGTTTCCAAGAACTGAACCTTCCCTGTGGACCGTCCTTTTTCTTCTCTCTCTGAAAGACTAAGCCACTGGGAATTAAGTAAGTTATGACATGAGCCATAAATAATTTTTCCAGGCTTGGAAACAAGGATAAGTTAGATTTTTTACAGAATCACAGACTGGTTTGAGTTGGAAGGAGCCTTAAAGCCTGTGTCATCCCACCCCCTGCCATGGGCAGGGACACCCTCCACTAGGCCAGGTTGCTCCAAACCCCATCCAACCTGACATTGGACACTTCCAGGGATCCAGGGGCAGCCTGTGCCAGGGCTTCACCACCCTCACAGGCAGGGATTTCTTCCTGATTTCTAATTAACCCCTCCTTCCTTCAGCATAGGTTCAACTTATTATCACTAAACTTACTGTGTGCCTAAATAAGAGAGACTGAAGTAGGCTGACAGGTAGGAGAGGGTGATAGACAGATACCTAAACATTCCTGTTTCTTGAGCCCCTGTAACTTATCATGGAACAGCCCAAATGAGCAGCACTGTCATTTCCAGGGAGCTCAGGTGCCATTACTTAATGAGAACCTTCCAGAGCACAGGCACCATAAGGAAGGGATTTGGGTTTCTCTTGAGGATTGAAGGCTTTCTCAACAGGGAGCTGTTGTGGTGTCTTGAGCTACTCTAAAATCTTTTAGATAAATCTCTGTGCTTCTGTGCAGGCTGGAAAATGGGGATGGTTTCACTTGGACTGGGGTTGTCTTTTGATATCTGCAAGAGCAGAACCCATGGAGCCGTGTGCGGGTGAAACTGAGTTTAGCCATCATCTGCTCACCAGATAATTGGTGCAGGGTGGATGGGGCTTGAAGCAACCTGGTATAGTGGAAAATGTCCCTGCCAATGCTAGGGGGTTGGAATGAGGTAAGTTTAAGGTGCCTTCAACCCAAAGCATTCCATGATTTTATGATTGAACCATATATGTTGGCAGCAGGGTGAGCAATGAACACTTGCACTCCTTTTAAGTCTGTTTTGTTCCAAGGGTTTTGATGCAGGAAAGAGGGATGAGTCTGTATGAATTACACCAAGTCCACAGCGATGTTGAATGTTCCCTACAGCTGTGCCTTTGGCCAGAAAGAAGGATAAGCCCTGAGGTTGGAGGGCTCGGGTGCTGGGAGGCTGGAGGGTCTTCGCAGGTACGGCAGGTTCAGAAGGTGCCCCTGCACTGGTTTGCTCTGACATTTGGTGTTCGGAGTTGCTGATGCCTTTTGAGAGAAGATCTGTGGAGCTCCCTCTTCATCACCAAAGCACCGACATTCCTGAGGAGGTTCAGGTCCTCCCTCAGGTGCAGATGAAGGGGGATGTTGCTGGTGGGAGGTCAGCCCATGGTGAAGGTGTCCTCAGCAGGGCAAAGCCTGTTTTCTGCTCTGGAAATACTTAACTCCCTTCTCTTCAGGTCGCTTCCTGTTGCCAAAGCCTTCTTACGTGAAGGATGTTCTTCAGCTTAAAAATAGATATAAATATTTAGATATAAATACATATTTGTACTCTTTTCTGATGAGATTGTTACTCCAGAATCTCTCTCAGATCACATCTGAGCTTTGTTGTAGCTTGCTTATTTCCACAGTGTTTAACACCTTCTCCACTCCAGACATGTGAAGAGCCTGCCTTTTACAGGTTGACATCAAACCTTCAGCCTCTACCAAAGAAAGGCCCCCAAATGAAGTATTTACAATGTGGCAGCTCAGAGGAGGAGGTGAGCAGCACTGCTTGAGTGCTCATACAATAGCAGAGTATCCTCCTCCAGCATCCGGGTAGCTCCTGAGGCACCTGCAGGCTCAGCAGAATTGCCTTGTGAAATAGCAAGGGAAGAAAAATTTAATTTAAATAAAATCCTGCTTGTGGTTTGGCTGTGGGCAGTGTTTTCTCCAGGGGATGGGTTGAAGAGCAGTGGAGCGGGAACCTCATTCTTTGTGTCTGCTCTGCTCTGGGCTGGCTTGGAAACAAAACACCAGTTGGCACCCATCTCCTTGCAGGAAAGGTCCTTTTTTTCATTGTATAATCACAGAATCACAGACTGGCTTGGGTTGGAAGGTTTAAAGACCATCTCGTTCCACCCCCTTGCCATGGGCAACCTCTCAGTTATGTTACTTACTTACAAATCTCTTTGCTTTTGATGACAAATGTAGGGAAAACCATTTCTGAGCATAAAACTTCCAAGGGTGGGAGCCGGCCAGGAGCCCATGCATTGGAGCAGTGCACTCGGGTCTCGCAGCAAGATGTTTGCTGTACTCAGTGAGTTACTGGTGCTGGCAGCTATGAAATGTTTATTGGGAAAGGAAGGGCTCCTACGTGCCCGTCTCCGCATCCCCAGCGCTGCTGAGGCGATTTGGCTGAGCCGCAGCAAGGTTCTCGGGGGATGGAGGAAAGACAAGGAGATGTTTGCTCATCGCCAGCCAGACCCACCTTCCTGCGCCGGGAAAGGTCCGTGACTGCGGCTTTGAAATGTAAACAAGTCAACAAATCTTGTTCCAAATTGTTGGTGTTTAAAGAGAGAAAAGTACATCCAGAGGAAACGTTCCTTTGTGGGCTGTCCCTGGGGCTTCCTGCGGCTGATAAGAGCTGCTCCTCAGCTGTGCCCTCCCCACCGACGTCATTTCCAAAGCCTTGGTTCTGCCTTTTTGGTTTGAAGAGCAAAGTGTCCAACGCTGTGTGTTTTGATAACGATTCCTACAAATGTATTTATTCAAAACAAACACAGTGGGAAGCAACTACAAAGCAGGCTGCTCCAACAGCTGGTGCCAGAGGGAGCTGGCTGTCAGTGTGTGATTGTGGTGGGACAGGCTTGCAGAGTATCCCTTCCACTCCATGTGTGCTGAGACATTGGGAGCTTTGCCCTGGACATTGGCATAGTGGGTTCAGGGTGATGGGTGTTTGGCTGAACAGTCCTTGCCCTCTCCACTGCCTTGTGGCATCTCCAGGAGTTCTTGGAGAGCTGATGAGAGCAGAAATTGGCTGCGTGGTGGCTGGGGTTCTCTGCAGTAGGAGCCGTGGGTTGCTGACAGGGCCAGCAGCATCTGTGGCAAGGGATCGCAGGAGGAAGGGGAGCAGAAGTAAGAGCTGCAAGGACAAGTCACACGTATACTGCCATCTGCAAACTGATCACAGACACATCTGGGCACATCTGGGTTTGGGCACTCTCTTTGCCTTGTAGCATCCCTGGTCCATTGGGTGCCCATGATGTAGGTTCTCTGCTTGGGTGCCTCTTTCCTCAGTGCAGGTTGGAAGCTGCTGTTTCGGTGGCCTCTGCCACTCCACTGGATTTGGAAATACCCAGAGCAGCTGACTGAGGGGAGATGGTGAGTGGAGTATAATTCTGTCTTCTGCCAGGAGACCATGCTAAAATGAGCCCTGCAGCTCGTCCCCCAGGGCTGGCTGGTGGGGCTGAGTCCAAGTGAAAAAACCCAACCAGAACCCCAAACCAAACCTTGTAACCTCAGGAAATTTGCATTGCTGCAGAAACAAATTCAGGGAAGGTCTGTGATGCTGTGCTGGTTTAAGCACAGCATTAGAAATAATATGAAATGTTTGCATTAAACGCAAGGGGAAAGTCCTTTGGAGAGCTGGGAAAGCTTCTCCCCTTCAAGCACTCTGGTTCTTTTAGCAATCAGGATGAGTTAAATTAAAGTTGATGAAGGCAATAATATGTAGGAGGATGACATCTTCAATGTTTCTTAATTTTAAGTGTGTATTTTGAGCAAATGTTTATACACCGAGGCTCGGGCTGGGGGATTGAGGCATATTGGATTATATGCTATTTGCTCAGTGTAAGCAGTGGCAATTTATTGCTGCAGATACATGTGATGCAGTGTGCAAAGATTAGTTCTATCCCCTCTAAAGCATGATTATTTTGGGTCCTCTTTATACCTTAAATAGATATTCTTCTCATGTGATTTCCATCTTTTTGTGTCAACAGCCCAGGCTAAAGTTGAAATAAACGTTGCATCAGCTTAATAGCACAAGCTCTGAGGAAATCTGCTCTCCATTATGGATGTTGTTTGGAAACCTTTTCATTTGACATTTTTTTAGTGTGCAGTGCAAATATCCCATGAATCCCAAAGCCTGCTGGGCTCCACTGGATTCATCTCGTGCAGAACAGTGTTGCTCAACACTGGTGGGTCCTGTCCCCAGCAGTGTGGTTTGGTGTGTTTAGATCATAGAATCCCAGAATGGTTTAAGTTGGACGGGACCTTAAAGACTATCTTCAAAGCAAACTGTAGCAAAAGGAATGA
Organism: Corvus hawaiiensis; assembly: GCF_020740725.1. Lineage (NCBI taxonomy): Eukaryota > Metazoa > Chordata > Aves > Passeriformes > Corvidae > Corvus > Corvus hawaiiensis. The sequence continues at coordinate 211,038 of NC_063235.1, forward strand.
CTTTGCTCTTGCTGACTTTGTAGGCTGGAGTCAGCCAGCGTTTCATCCCCCTACAGGCCATTCACTTCAGAGCTGGACTGGATGGTCCCTGTGGGTCCCTTCCGCTCTGGTTCTGTGACAGGGTGGTGTGACTGGTGAACATGGCCGGCGTGTCTGTGCTCGTGGTTGGTTTGAGTAGCTCAGTCAGACATGGGTATTGGAAACTCCTTGATTGAGCCCTTTTGCTCCTCTCATACAGCATCATCATGACAACAGAAAAGAGCCCAGCAGCCGACGCTGACAACTCGGAGCAGCAACAAGCCAAGGAGGAGGAAGGAGCTGCTGAAACACAGAAGCAAGAGGCTTCCCTGGAGGAAGGGGCTCAGCCAACGCCGGAGAGGCAGCCCCAGAGGCAGAAGGCCTCCAACGGAGACACCCCCACGCACGAGGAGCAGAGCAAGAAAGAACGTCGCACCTCCGAGGGCCGGGGTCTCTCCCGCCTCTTCTCCTCCTTCCTCAGGAGGCCCAAGTCTCAGGTGTCCGAAGAGGACAAAGACACTGATGCTCCTAAAGAAGTGGGAGGTGACCAGAAAGATGCAGGATTAGGAGCCAGCCCTGATGAAGACATCCTGGTGAAAGCCCCAATTGCAGCTCCTGAGCCTGAGCTCAAAACTGACCCATCACTGGATCTTCATTCCTTGAGCAGTGCAGAAACGCAGGTAAAACACCCCATTCCGTGGGACGTGCTCCCTGCCGCTTTAAAATGCATATTTGTAGCCAAAACTATAAAAACTTAATATCCCAGACATGTGAGCTTGACCAGAAAAGGTCATTAGATGCCAAAAAAGCTCTTGTCAGCTCCCTGTGTTTCATTTTGTACTTCCCCCTCTTGCATCCCTGCAAAGCACCTGTTCCAGGAATTGGGCTCACACTCCAGCATAATGTAAAATGCCCAGTGCTGAACCATTGCTCTGCTGAGCCTTGGGATGTCACACCAGAACACAGAGGGTTCACATTCATTGGATTCAAAACCAGGGTTGATCGTCAGGATTTCCTTGGTGTGAGCCGGATCAAGGCAGGTCAGGGGCCCAAGGTGGAGATCTCAAGAGTATGTGGATTTGGATTTGGGAGAGGGTTTCTTCAGCTTCAAGGAGCACAAGCGTGGCATTTTAGGACTTGGTCATCTGCTTGGTCTGGGCTAGTGCTGAGCCTGCCAAATATAGATGTTTTCTGCTTATGCATCATGTAGACAGGGATTTCTGCATGGCGTGTGGGGCTGAGCCCAGCTCCTGGAACCTGTCTGGTGTCTGCTCTTTCCAGCCAGGGTCATTTCTCATGCAAAATTTAAAGTTTAAAATTTTAAAATAGAAATTGAGGCAGATACACCCCCAGGGAACATTCACTGAGCTGTGGCTGGTTATTGATTTGGGGGTGCTGGGTGCCCTCTCTTCCTCCTTGGGTAGTTACAGCTCTGCTGTTACTTGATCCTGGAGTGGAAAAAGGTAGGTATTCCTTCTCCTCAGCTGGGAATTTCGTACAACCCAACCAACCGTGTGTATTGCTGGAGCCAGACAGGGTGAAATCTGGATTTCGTACTCACTGCCTTAAGTTCAGAGTGGCTCCAGATCCCCACAAATGCTCAATTTTGGAGCAATCCTTTACAAATTCAAGCACTGCCAGTAGGCAGTAATTGTAAATCTGCCTCGTTAAAATTACAAAGTTGTAGAGAGGATAGTAGGTAACAGCTTTTCCTTTCTTTTCCCAAATTTCTGAGCCTGTGAAGACCATGGGATGATCTCTGCTCATGTTTTGTACCTCTGAGGGTAGGGATTAGCAGGATGGGGAAGAGGTGGAGATTTTCATGCCCATAAATTGTATTTTCAAGAGGAACTTATTCTTGGAAGTGTTTAAGACCGGGTTGGAGCAACATCGTCTAGTGGAAGGTGAGAGGAGGCTTTAGGGTCCCTTCCAACCTAAGCCATTCTGGGTTTTTCAATGCATGATTTCTTTCTCTATTTATCTCTGATTTGCTGCTCCTGAGCCCGTGTGAATTTGCACCCCAGCCTTCCTTCATGGGCTGTTCATTTCAGATGAAGCATTTGTGCCTTTTTTTTTTCCAGTTCTTATTTTAGATCACTGTCAGTGGCTTTCTGAACTGTGACACTCGGCAGATATTTCTGCTGTGAAAGCATTTGCGACGTGCTGCAGTTTGATAAATGCTGACCGACGGGCATTAGGAGCTTTGACTGATTCACTGCTCCTGATTGTCCCAGTTCTGCTGGAACAGAAGTCAGCAGCTTGTGGACATTATTTAGTTTTTAAATACCTCTGTGCACTTGTGCCTGGGTGTGATTTCATGAGATGTGATGGGCTGAACAGACAAGGTTTTGCTCTTCCTCTGCTGCAGCTCTGTGCTCCTGCTGCATCCAGCCCCTTCCAGCGTCGTCAGAGCCTGCCATGAACTCATTTAACCTGCTGAAGTGGCAGAAGAAAAAAAAAACCCAGCTTCCTTCCTCCTCCTGTCCCCAAACTGCATCTCTTTCTGCTATTGGAGTGCATTAAACTGACTCTCAAAGTGCTTCCGTAGGCAAAGGGATGGTGATGTGGAGGCTGCCTTCCCTTTTTGGTGGCAGAGAGCTGCTCGGTCAGCTCCGATGGCCACAAAACCTCAGCCCTGACCCTCCTTTTAGTGCCACTGCTGCCATAAAATCCCACAATGGTTTGGGTTGGAAGGGACCTTAAAGCCCATTTTGTCCCATGCCCTGCCACGGGCAGGGACACCTTCCACTGTCCCAGGTTGCTCTAAGCCCCATCCAACCTGGCCTTGGGCACTGCCAGGGATCCAGGGGTAGCTACAGCTTCTCTGGGTGCCCTGTGCCAGGCCTCCCCACCCTCAAAAGGAAGAATTTCTTCCCAGTATGCCATCTAGCCTCTGTCAATGTGAAACAATTCCTCCTTGCCATGCTAAGGACCGGTGCACTGGAACAACAGCTATGACAGAGTGGCAGTGGGAGCACTGGGGATCTTGCTTGGGAGGGAAAAAACCTTCCCAATCCAGAAGGTGCTGTCATTAACACCATGAATGCATGATGTAATCTGCCCTGATTTCTCTAATCAACCCTTACTTCTTTTTTATTACATCCTTTATTAAATGAAAACTTGAAAATTACTTGGAAGAGCTTTAAAAATTAATACTGTTCTCTTGGTCACTCCAGCTGCTGCTCCAGGTCCTGGGTTACAGGTTAAAGTGGGATAATGAATTCTGTGTGAGATCCCAGCCCTGTAGTGCTTGTTCCATGTGATGCTTTCTTTGTTTGACACCTCTAAATCGGGGGTTTCAGCCTGCTCAGGAGGAGAGGAGGGACGACCAGGAGCCAGAGGGAAGAGACTTCGAGGACAGGGAAGAAGGGGAAGCAAAGGAGGAGGGTGCCAAGCCAGAACCAAAGCCAGAGTCTCCAGAGACCAAAGCACACAAGGATTTGAAAGCTGCCCAAAAAGCAGTGAAGAGACACAGAAACATGTACTGCAAAGTCGTTTTGCTGGATGACACCATTTTTGAGTGTTCTGTGGATGTAAGTACTTTGGGGTTTTGGTTCTACTTCTCCTCTCTTCCCTCTCCCTTCTGCTTCTCTTGAAAAATCACCACAAACACGATTTAATAGGGGCCTAATGTGCTGCCAGGGAATTACATGACAGGTTTTACTGCAGAACAAGTCTGCTGTAAGCTATAACAACTTATTTAGTGTGTTGTAAAAACCTCTGGGTACTAGGAATCTTTATTTTTTATTGTTCTACAATTCCAGGGTGCCTTGCTTTGTAGAGGTGGGGAGAAGTTTAAAAAAAAACAAACCCAAACTTTGTATTACTTGCTGTTCACCATCTCTCTCATTTGTATCCCAGGCTAGAGTTTAGGTTTTTGGGGTAGGTTGCAATTCTCTAAATAACTTTTGCCTCCTTGGCTTTGAATAAAATAGGTTGAATGAAATTGATTTGTGCTTTTCTAGTCCCCCAAGGTACCTTAACCTCTCAGGCTGCTGGTTAACTTAGCTCCTGGTGCTTGGATGTAAAGAAAACACACTGTGTTTAGCCTGCAGTTGAATGTATTTCCAGTAAACAATTTAAAATTATTATGTTGACTTAGAGCACTGCAACCCCCTTCATCTGAGAGCTTTTTTTCCCCTTTATTTTGTGCATTCTCTCACAGGGTTGTGGTGCTGTCAGGGCAATAAAAAGTGAGCAGAAATCCCTATTTTAGTATCGAAGTGCTTGTCTGGAATATTAATAATCTGGTACTTACCATTGGAGCATAATTCCACCAGCTTGTTTTCCCTCAGTCCTGCTGGTAAATGGGCCAGGAGAGGGTATCTGGACGCAGTGCTCCTTGTGGGAACCATCACCTTGGGTGATCCTGGGCAAGTAGGTCAGTGCTGAGTGTTTGTGTAATGATGGTGCTGCTGGTCCTGCCTGGGATCAGCTCAGAGCATCACTGCCCCCATCACTTTCCCCTTGGCCAGGGATACTGTGTGCAGCCCCAAGGAGCGTCTTCTTCCAATCCCGGTGACAGCTTGCCATGGCTTTGTGCCTGAGTTTGCTGCAGCGATGCCTTTGAATACCGTCATGGACACTGTTGGAGGGAGAACTGTGGGGGGATGGGGGGTCCTGACTTGAGCAGGACATGAGAAATGTCTCTCTGTAGGTCCAGAGGGTCGTGGTGGGTACTGCAGAGGATTAGCGGGGCCATGGTGTCAGTGAGATCCTCTTAACTTGAGAAGCACCCTTGGCTTTAGCGCCAGTGTAATTCTGCTCTGGCGTTTTGAGAGTTTATTAAGATTTAATTGGGAAGGAATTGCAAAGGTGTAGGCAAAGAGCAGCACAAATGCCTTTATCCAAGGAGAATTAGTGCTTTCAGGCATCCTTTCCGACTGACAGCCCTGGAAGCTTTTTCATTCCTATACCAGTGCCAATTCCTTGAGGAATACCCAGGCTAACGCATACATTATGTTACCTATAGAGTCATAACGTGTGCACAAAGGACCTGACAGCTGAAGGGCTGGAATAAAGCCAAGGAATAAAACATGGCAGGGGTCTTGGAGCAGTTGCCATGCAGAGATGACTGACAGGAGAGCTGCGGGCATTAGTGAAGCTGATTTTGCGTCACTGGAACTGCACTTTCTTCTAGCAAAGCCTCCGATGGAATGAGCTGCTTCTGGTTGCCATAGTTTTAATGCCTCAGGGATGTTTTCCTTCATGTTTTTGGACCAAAAGGGTATCTGTTCCTTGGGTCAGTTCACTTCTGCAGGATTTGGGGGAAAGAAAAAGAGGAAATAGGAATGCTCAAAGTGTATTTCTGGAGGCAGGAGGCTGTGTGCTGAGCAGCTTTGGGCACATGAGGCAGATGGGAGAAGCTGGTTTTCATCAGCAGATCAGGGTGATGGAAGGGCCACGGAAATCATGGGCTTTGGTTATGTGCTGCTGTCTTTTTTCTGAACCTAAGAAAAGTCAGGTTGTCTGTGAAGTGAATAGGTTGTAGCAGCAGTTTCATCTCTTGATCCACACCTGATTGTCGGGCAGCCAGGGCCAGGGAGATTCCAGCACTGCAGATGTACCTTGGGAGGGAAAACCTGTACAGATCCTTGGTGTCTATGGAGCTGTGTTGGGAAGTCCAGCTTTGGGGGATTTTCAGACATGGAGCTGCTGGGAAGAGAGAGGCCCACTGTGGTTCCTGTTGCCTCTCCATGGAATTATTGTTTGGTGCCCTTTACTGTAAGGAGTCCTTGCTCTGAAACAGCCTGGAGATAGGAGATTTGATTTGGAGCTACCCAGGACCTTTTTTCCCCTTACTGATAGTGCACAGTGTGGTTTGATCCTATTCCCTTCCTCCCCTCTCCTGTGAACAAAGACAGACAAAACCCAACCCTGTCCTTCAGGATTTCTTTGTCTATTTGCAGAAACACGCCAAGGGACAGGATGTTCTTAAAAAAGTCTGCGACCACCTCAATCTGCTGGAAGAAGACTACTTTGGTTTGGCCATATGGGACACACCAACCTCCAGGGTAAGCAGCTGCTGGCCCTGAGGGGATTCAGCTCTTCCTGCATCATCTCCCCAGGGCAGGAAGTGGGGCATAAGCTCCTCTTCAAACTTGTTTTGTGTCCTCCCTAAATACGGATTGCGGGTCATCACACAGGAATAAATGGTGAATAAATGACTACAGGAGCGTGGATTTTAGTCAAAAAGCTATGTGAATCATAGAATGAATCCTAGTGAACTTGGGTCTTCACCTGGAGAAGTCATATTAGTTGACTGCAAGATGATGTCATTAAGTTATAAAGCTGCAGCTGAAGGAGTCAGCATTGGGAAGGTCTGGTTGGAGCCATCCAGAGCATTTGGAGTTGAGCCTTTGCCCTGCAGAAGAACAGATGGGACTCTATACCAAAACTCCTACTCACGGTTTCAATTTAAGGTCTTTGTTTGATTTGACTCAAGCAGTGTCTTATCTTTTAAAACCTTGGTTACCCTGTAACTCAACAATTATTCAAGGTTTATTTCATAAAGCCAAAAATGAGTTAATTGAAATTAAGGGCCCAATTCTATGTCCTTTAGACGGGTTATGTTGGTCCATATTCTGACTCTTTCTCTGCTTCACCTGCAGCAATCCCTGTAGCCAGGTGACTGACTGACAGATGTGTGTCATTAAATACTCTATAGTGTTTTATACACAGGCAAAATAACAACCAAAAATAACACTATTTGAGGCAGGCAGAACTCCCACTTGGGTTTGTTTTACAGTCTCTGGTGTCTTCCAATTTTCTTGGATGTGAAATGTGTTTCCATGTATATAACGTGGATATTTTTTACCCTCAGAGTTTGTTCTTGCAGAGGGAGAGGTAGGTGTACTTTTAGATCCAACTTAGAGCAAGAAGAGTTTAGCTGGAGCTCCGCTTCTTCTGCGTGTGCTGTGGGTAGCTTGCTGCTGCATTTGGATGTTAGGAAACATTCTTTCCTGGAAAGGGTTGTCAGGCCCTTGGCACAGGCTGCCCAAGGAAGTGGTGGAATCACTGTCCCTGGAAGTGATCAAAAGCATATAGATGTGGCATGTGCAGCCACGGCTTAGTGGTAGCCTTGGCAATGCTAGAGAAATGATTGGACTTGGTGATCTTAGAGGGCTTTTCCTGAATGATTCCGTGGTCTCCCAGACCCTTGGACTTGCTCTTCTCACGTCCAGGCTTTTGGCATTGATTCTTCTGGAAGCAGAAGCATGTACCTCCTTCCCCCAAGCCATCCAGGGCCGAGAGGTTATGCATCTTTTTAACCATAGGGACTGAAAACAGATTGTTTTGTCGGGTCTGTGTCCCAGAGCTGGAATCTGGGGAAGATGAGGCCACTGTCCAGGGGTTGTTCAGCTCCAGTGTGGAGGAAGTTGGTTTGGTTTGCTCTGATGGGTGAAAACACCATTATTTTTTTTTAATCTATCTGGTTATGTTTCAATGAACTTTGAAATCTGAAGCTCCATCTCTCTCCTGCTGTAACCTCAAACAAGACTTCCCCAGAGTTACTGATTCACAGGTAAAATGGTGTTAATAGGGTCCAAAGATGAGCTCTGGCACCTCACCTGAGCTGTGTGGAGCAGGTGGAGATACACGTGTGTATTCCTGGGTAGGGAGGGGTTGTAGGTGACATTTTCCACCTTGATATTTGGGGAATAAACCTTCCAAGGACCAGTAATTACCCACATGGACACAGCAGAGGGTGACAATGGGATTAGGAGGTTGTGACGGAGCAGCTGGTCACCATGGAGCAGCAAGGAGCTCATTGCCCTGAAAGGGAGGATTGTTTCCCACTGATTCATGACCCAGTGGGATAAAAGTGCTGTTAATTGCTGTTCCTATCATTGTCTGCTGGATCAGGCGGGGTGGGATGTATGACTGCACCCTGGGCTCACCCCAGTAACAAGCAGTTGTGGCACCAGCCCGGCCATGGAGATGCTCTGCTCTGAGCTGTGGCCCTAAAAAGAGGAAGCCTTCCTTTCAAATGGATTTTGTATCCCCACTTTTATATGTTAGAGCAGCAGGCATATAAAAAGAGGAGATTAAATGCAAGTATTGCTGTCTCCCTGCCATGAAGTTACGTCTCCTTCTGGTCAGGAGAGATTAGCCTGGGGGATTCAATGAGTTAATTCCTTCACCTCGGGAGACCTGGACAGTCCAAATCCTGCTCAGAGCTGGTGAAAATGAAGAGGTGGTTAAATGTAGCATCTCCAGGAGGGTTGTTAGCCCAGCGCCAGTGCCTGCAGCGGGACAGGCCCTGACCCCTGCAAAAGGGAAAGGCTCAGACCATGGAAAAAGCAGGAGTTGTGTTTTGAGGCTTACATTGCACCACCATCCCACAAAACCCCAAATTACAGAGGAGGGGGGAAAAAGATACATTTCTAAATTTGTAGCAGAGATAATTACTCGAAACTTGAGTCATAGTTAAATGAAGTTTATGTCACACTATAAAAAATTCCAGCCTTACTCAGGAATTGGGTGCTTTTACTCGTATTTCAGCAATTAGGTCATTGAAAACTATAGCTAATAATAGAAAGTCTTGGTGATCTTTGATCTGAATAGGGTAAGTAAGGAGACAGGGTGCTTAAAATGAATGTATCTGTCCTATTTACCTATTTTTAAAGGTTCTGGAGAAAAAAAAAAGGTGTTGTACAAGTGCCCCTGGTAGCTGGATGTGGCCGTGGCCATACCTGCCGCTCTGTTCTTGCAGCCCTAATATTCTGGTTTTTTTCCCCCTCTTGTTCCTCCAGCTTCCTTATGAGTCCCTGGTAGGTGAATGGTTGGAAATACACCCACTGAGACCACAGCCTGGAGTAAAAGTAGCGAAAAATGTACCATCTCTCCAGTTTCCATGGCTGCCTTTGTGTCAAATATTGTCTTTTTTTTTTTTTTTTTTTTTTTTGCTGTATTTTTAGCAATTTGCAGCTTTCTGTGGTGTTTCTGGAATGTCTGGTAAACTGTGAATGTTTTTATCCTCTTACAGACGTGGCTGGATCCTGCCAAAGAAATAAAAAAGCAGGTTCATGGTAAGTAGATTGAATTTATCATGTGTGGGGAGGTGTGGTTCCTCCCAGTGTGGCTTTGGTGAGCCATCCGGGGGGCCCAGGGATGGGGAGAGGTCAAGTGGGTGGCTAGCAGGGATCAGCACAAGTTCAAGCAGTCTGTGCATCCTTTCTCTCCTTCTTAAGGACTTAGGGATGCTCTAGATTTAGGAAAAAATGTAATTTCTGTGGTAAAACAGCTTGGGGTGTGTTCGCCTGAAGCAAAGCCACACTGTCTGTGCAGTGCTGAAGTGGGGATGTGCTCCTTGCTGGAGGATGGGAAAATGGGTGTCAGTGGGAACCACTGAAATCCCAAAGGAGATTGGGAGACCCCGAGCAGAATTTTATGGTGGAACAAGGTTTTTTATGGACTCTGAGGCTGGAATGAAAAATGGCTTGAGAAATACCAGCTCAAATACCAAATTGTATTTTAAGGTCTGCTAGCACTGAATTAGTTCAAGATGAGGACAGTGTCAAAATTAAATATGTTTTAGAGGCTTTTGTATTCTCTTGGGAGCAAGTCTGACTGCTTTGGAAGTAAAATACTGGTTTTGGGTAGGAAAATACTGTTTTACGGATGCTTTTGGTGGGAGGCCCAGGACAAAGTGTGTCATTAAGGCCAGATTAAGGGGGAAGCGCAGGGCTGTGGAGTAGGGAAAGCTCCTGGTCTTACCAACTTCTCTTGCAATCAGTAGCAGGGTGCGTGTGAAGGGCAGGAGCTGCTCCATCCATAGAATTCATCCATGAGTGTAATGAACAGCAGCCTGCTGTGGAATCTGGCCCCCTGAGATGGGTTAAATGGCAAATTACTTGATTTTACTCAAAGTGAAGGTATTTTGCATGTACATATGAACATGTGGACACCAGTGTGGGGTGGTTTAGGTAACCTCTGCTCCCTTCAATGTCATCTTGGAATCACTTGTTTTGAACTGTGTGTGATGAAAACAACGTGCCTTGTGTTTAATCCCAGTTATGGCGTTGCATAAGAAGTAAATCCAGGAATGCTCCATTCCCCCTCTTCCCTGTGTGAGATTGGAATAAACCTCTGAGCGAGTTAAGCACAGGGGTAGATCTTCTCTTTCTGAAATAAATCTTATTTCGAACTAGTGTTAAAGGGCACAGCAGGGGGAGATGTAACTATGAAAATCACTCAGTCAGGGCTGTTTTCTACTGGGAAATGGGATTATTTTCAAGGAGAAGGGAGAGTTACCTCTTCAGCTGTATCGTCTGGGCTGTCCATACCACATATAATGCCAATTCTATGTGTGATTATGTGGATTCTGGCCCAGTTAATGTCTGTAATGGTGCTATACAAGGTTTGCAACAAGCTGTATTAAAGCAATTAGGTCTGGACTTGAAAAGCTCTTCCTATCCTGGTGCTTTCTGGCTTCACCCAGAGGTTGATGCTTGTGTTGGGCTGAGTTTAACCTGTGTCTGACCACCTGATCACAGTGCATTAGGCTGAGGAGTGACTTAGCACAGCCCTCCTCCAAATTTCAAAATTGGGTTGAGCAGTAAACCAGTCCTAATTCATTAGTTACATTCTGTGCCTGACCTCTCTCCATGAATTCCTTTTCAGTCAATGAAAAAACATGTCAGTTATTGAGCTTCTTAGCAAACAATTTAATTTTTGCCACAAGCTGTGGTTAATCCAGGTAAATTTCCCTGCCTTGCTTTTTTTTCTCCTGCTTTTCTTACCTCCTGTATATGAAGTCACATCTTACACTTACACGGATGTTAAGCTGCAGCCAGCTGTGAGAACGAGCGGTATCAAATCAGTGTTGCATCTGCTGAATTCTGAAGATCAGATTGGATTTTCCCAGCTTTTTTTTATATCAACTGACCATCACAAAGCTGTCCTGGTGTGTTTATTTTTCTCAAGCTCTCCCTTGTCATTGCAGGAGGCCCCTGGGATTTTACCTTCAATGTCAAGTTTTATCCGCCGGATCCTGCCCAGCTGACAGAGGACATCACCAGGTGAGTCCCCTGGGAATCCTACTGCCATATTCTTCTGAATATGGAATAGAAGTGTTTCATATTTGGGTGGTTTTGCCCTCCTTCAGCAAGGAGATCAGATGCCTTCACCTTTTGGAGGGGGTTTGGTTTGCTTTTAGAGGATGTGAGGATGCTCTCACTGGCCACTGGACTCCATGTGTAAAGCAGTGTCATTTATAACCCTGCCATGTGTGTGTTTGTATAGAAAAGTAAATTCTTACCTTAGGTTTACCCAAAATCTTACCCAAGATTTTCTGGTCATAGTGTCCTTTACTCCCTTTGCAGAGTGGAGGTGACCTTGAATCCCCCAGTCCTCCATGCTGTTTACCTTGGGAATAAGTAAAAATTGGAAATGAGCATTGTTGTGTGTTCATCAGTGGCATAAAAACAGAGACTCTGGTCCTCAAGTTAATAAATTTCTCCCTGTTCTCTGTGAATAGTATTTTCCTTTCTGCCCCCAGGTATTACCTGTGTCTGCAACTTAGACAGGACATCCTTACAGGGCGGCTGCCCTGCTCCTTTGCCACCTTGGCCCTGCTGGGTTCCTACACGGTCCAGTCAGAGTTGGGAGACTATGATCCTGATCTCCATGGTCCAGATTACATCAGTGAGTTCAAACTGGCCCCAAACCAGACAAAAGAGCTTGAAGAAAAGGTTATGGAGCTTCATAAAACATACAGGTAAGGTGTGGCAGCTGGAGGCCTTGTTCGTGCACAGCAACAGGAAATAAGGGAAATAATGGGATTTTCTGGTGTTTTCCCCACTTCCGTGAGATACAGAAAATCTGTGGATGTCCCATCTCTGGAAGCATCCAAGGCCAGGCTGGATGGGGCTTGGAGCAACCTGGGGTAGTGGAAGGTGTCCTGCCCATGGCAGGGGTGGAACTGGATGATCTTTGAGGTCTCTTCCGATCCAGACCATTCTGTGATTCTGTGATGATTCTATGAACATCAACTTTTAACAGAAGATCTAATACTTAGGATAAAATCTTTCTAGAAGCTGGAATTCTTTTTTCCTGCATGAAGAAGAAACTAAGTTTTTAGAAAGCACATGCAAAATCTTGCAATTATTTATTAACAAGTGCATTTTTCCCACAGAATAGCCATGAGAGTGGGGGTTAGTTCACGTGCAAATGTAAAATTGACTTGTTTTAACCTTGCACTTTGTCTTTTCTTAATATATTTCTTTGGGATCTGTGTAATTTTGGATTGTAGTTTGATCTCGTTTCTCTAGAGGCTACAGTTTCTCTCTAGGCTACAGTGTACACACCTACACACCGTAGCCTACAGCCTGTTTGGGGTGTTCTTCTACCACATTTGATGAGTAACATTCATTTCCTAACGTGGAAGGATTCCAGGTGATCCAGGAATTACAAACCTGCAGTTACATGTTTCATAGTGCAGCCATGACCTGGGCAGGGGTGTCTGGTTCAGGTAGGGTTGAACAACTCCTAGGAGTCCCCTTGGTATCAGATTCAAGGGTGACAGTAACTAAACCTCTTCCTCATCTTATTTTGGGCACATCTTCCTTGAAGGGAAAAGAAGGAGCAAAGACAAGACTTTCTCACAGGCAGATGGGAACAAAAAACTGGAGCACAGTGGGAAGGGTGGATGTGGGCCCTGGCTGTGACCAGAGGTACAATTAACACCTCACTCAACCCTGCAAATCAATATTTTAAATTGATTCCCCTCCATTTACACTGAGAGGAGAGGAAATGAGGGAAAATAAGTACTGGGCCTCTGACAAGCTTCATAACTTGGAGTCAAAGGCCGTTGGCTATGCTAGAAGTGGTGGATCACAGTGCTGAATTATTCATGGCTTCGTTAGAAGGAGGCTTCAAAAGGTATAAGATGTAGTTATATTTCATCTGTCTGCATGTGCAGGAGGAAGCAACACGTCCCCGTTTAATTTCTGGTCCATATTCTGTGAACATTAAACTTCAGAAGATTTTCAGTGGGAATCCTAGAATCATGGAATTGTTAAGGTTGTAAAAGACTTCGAAGACCATTGAGTCCAGCCATTTACCCAGCCCTTCCAAGCCTGTCACTAAACTATGTCCCCAAGTGTATCATCTATGTGTTTTTTGGACATTTCCAGGGAAATCTCTGCTAAACCATGCCCCAGCACTTGCTACTGTATTTGCAAAGCACAAGGCACATATCAAGATGGTGACTGCTCCTGGGGCCTTCCTACAAGATTGTCCTTACAGTGGACTTTGCCCCGTCTCTCACCACTCAAACCTCTGTTTACATCACACACAAGATGTATGTGAGCGCTCAGTAAGGAAGACATCAAAGGAGGGCAGAAAATGAAATGTATGCAGCTGAATCCTCTCCCAGCAGAGCTGTTAATGTACCACATACACCAGAAACTTATTAACAGGGACACTTCAATAACGTTGATAATGGCCTCCATTATCAGGATGTCTTTGTTAAATTGTGCCCCTCCTGCAGACAGGGCACCATCTGTTCCCAGAAAACCCCATATTCATCTGGTCCCCCGACTGGAATCTCTGCTGAGTGGTTTCAGCTGTCCGTGTGTTTGGTTTGGAGAACAATAGCTGGGTTTGGGGAGGTCTGGAGGCAGCAGGTCTGGGGGGACAGGACCTGTCACCTTTTGCTCAGTTGGGTTTCTTATGCTGAATCAAGTTTCGTCACCTCACTGCTCTTCCTCACTTCCTTCTCTAGTGTCTGTACAGCTTCACAGGAATAAAGTGCAGCCACGTTACTGGGATGTCTCAAACCACAAATTTGGGCAGTCAGAGTGATTTAATAATTAGTCAGCTGGGCAAAAATTTGTATTGAAAGCAAAAGAAAATCTAAAGAATTTCATGAAGTCTGATCTGTCTCCTCTTAAAAACAGCAGTTTCGAGAATACCAAGCCCTTTCTTTTTCTGCAGATCCATGACTCCAGCCCAAGCAGACCTGGAATTTCTTGAGAATGCAAAAAAGCTGTCTATGTATGGAGTCGACCTTCACCAAGCCAAGGTGAGAGCCAGCGTGTGTGCACCTACCTGTGGATTTTGTAATTTGATTATCCTTCCCTTGCAGGAGCAAGTTTACCTGTTTCAGGAAACTCCTTTGGAAAGAGAGGAAGTATGGAAATGCAAACATAAAACAGGAATGCCTCAAGCATTCCTGCAAGAGAAGTGATTCTTCCTGGTTTCTTATTATTTATATGTCACAGGAAACTTTCCAAAGCTCCTCGTATAGACAGGTCCTTGCTCTGAGTAACTTAGAATACAATATATATTCCCTGCCACATGAGCCTCTGTGCTCCAGGAAATGCAGGATGGGCCCTAGATGAGCCCTTTGGGCAACCAGCAGAACAGGAGAGAGCAGCAGGAGGGAGGAGGTTGTCAGGAAAAGTGTGAACGAGAAGGGAGGCTGGCCGTGGAGCTGGGAGCTGGAGTCTGGGTGGTGGGGAGGTGATTTATGTGAAGACCAGAGAGATAATTTGGAAGGCAGCTGTTGGCATGAAACTCATAACCCTGACACTGCTTAAATCCTCATCTGCATTCCCAGGACTTGGAAGGAGTGGATATCACTCTGGGAGTCTGTTCCAGTGGCCTTCTTGTTTACAAAGATAAACTGAGAATCAACCGCTTCCCGTGGCCCAAAGTCCTGAAGATTTCCTACAAACGCAGCAGCTTCTTCATAAAGATTCGGCCGGGGGAGGTACGGCTGGCTGCTGCGGGCTCCTGCCGTGCTCTGCTTCCTTGTGTGTGTCCCTGGAATGGAGCGGGGAGGGCTCAGGCTCTTCCCTGCGTGAGCGTGTGACATCGGGGTGTCTGACCTCGGCTGGTGCCGAGCCCGGGCAGAGCTGGAGCTGCGGCCCAGCTGGTGACAGTGTAACCAGCTGGTGACATCCAGCACCACCTCCTGGCATCCCCGGGTATTCCCAGCATCCAGGGAAACGCGTGGGAGGTTGACAGCTGAAACTGGGGCAGCGCTAACTACTTTTTTTGGAAACAGGGCAAGACAATGGCTCTTTGTCTTGCTTTCATTCAAAGAAAATAATTAAATATTAGAATGAGCTTTTCACCTAAGTGCAGGAGGCAGGGAAAGGATGCATTGATGCTACCTCTCATGAATGGGGAAATCCCTGGAGCAGCCTGGCTTCATCAGGGAGAGAGGCTACAATGGGGATCCACCTCTCTCCTCTTCTTCCTCCTTCTGCTTTCACTGCCATGACCCGGCCTCGCAGGGAGGTCAGTGTTTGACCCCAGCCCACAGCTGGGTGGTGTGACAGGGAGGAATAAATGAGCTGACTGGCTGCAAAACCTGCGGCATGTTCCTCTGCAAATCCCGGTGCATCCTGAGGGATGCCCAGACTAGTGCCCAAAGCCCTCTCTTTCCTCTGACCTGAGATCCTGCTGCACATTGCAGGGCAAGTTCAGCAGTTTGTGCCACAGCAGAACAGGGTGGTGGACTGGGGACTGGGCTCCTGTCACATTTATTTCCTGCTATACCTAAATAACTGATATTTTCCACAGCAAGAACAGTATGAAAGTACAATTGGGTTCAAGCTACCAAGTTACCGGGCAGCAAAGAAGCTGTGGAAAGTATGTGTTGAACATCACACCTTCTTCAGGTGGGTTTTCTGAACAGTAGCCTCACCTTGAGTAACTTAGTGCTTGAATTTAACTATTGAAAATGAATATTGTTCTTTAGAGTTTTGGAAAAATTAAGTGAAATGGTTGCAGGGACTGTAGGTGTTTATTTTGCAGTAAATTTTAAGCAAGTTCTGCTTTTCAAGACTCATAAGACAGAGATCTTTGGGTCATGTAGATGTGAGACATTATTAGTACGTGCATTTTCTTGGCTGGGTGGATGCAAGGGATTCCTTTAATGTATATTTTAATTCCTCTTCACATGCCCCTTCCTCGCCCTGGAGGTGTGATTTTTAAATGGTGTGTGTGTGTCTTTCAGGCTGACTTCCACCGAGGCCATCCCGAAGAGCAGGTTCCTGGCGCTGGGCTCCAAGTTCCGCTACAGCGGCCGGACGCAGGCGCAGACACGGCAGGCGAGTGCCCTGATCGACCGGCCTGCGCCCCAGTTCGAGCGCACGGCCAGCAAGAGAGCGTCCAGGAGCCTCGATGGAGGTGAGTGAGTCCCTGCTGCATCTTCTCTCTCCCTTCTGGAATCACTAGGATGCTGAATTACTCCTTAAGGAACACCTGGATTCCCTGCTGTACAAAAATGCAGGCGTAACTTGTACTGTACTGTAGTACAAGACCTTGTTCCCACCCCTTACACATTTAGGAATTATGTGCCTGTACTGAGACTGAATTGATGCTCAGTTGGTTAGAGCAGGGTGCTGATAACACCAAAGGGATGGATTTGTTCCCCATATAGGTCCTTCACTTAAGAGGTGGACTCGATGATCCTTGTGGGTCCCTTCCAACTCAGAAAATTCTGTTTCATCACACAACCTTCATTCACATCAACAAAACCAAAACAAAAATTCCCCCTACAAAAACCATAACAGCATCATCACAACACAGAACAAAAGTGGACAGTTTACACCAAATCCCTTGTCCCTTCAGCACAATCACAAGAAGAATTCTCCACGATTGTTCCACTCTCTAACATTGTTCAGTACTTTTTCCCATTACCTCTCCCAGTTTTTATCTCAATATCACAGCAGTGTGAGGGCTGTTACAGGTAAATGAACGTCATCTCAGCCAGACCCAATACAAAAATGCAAGCCAAGGGTGGTCCCAGCAGAACTCACTGATGAAAAGAATGTAGCCGGGTGCTGAAGGCTTATGGCAAAGTTCTGTTTGTAACGATATTTCTTCATTCAATCTCAAAGCATTTTCCTTTAGAAAATCGGGAATTAAGCCATTCTGTTTGTTTTGTTTAATGTAACTTCTTAAATTCCATAGTTTTACATGAGGGGGAGATTTTTTGCCACGATGGAAACTTTTCTGGTGTCTATAAAAGCGATGCTCAGGTTGGAGTTGAGGTGTGTCAGTCAGATGGGCTCATCCCTGAGATTTTTAAAAGAGATGGATAGCAGTAGAGGAGGTGAGGCATGGAAAAGGGAGTGCCTAAGTTTGATCCATGTGACCTGTATCACAGGGTGTTAAGATCCAGGGAAAGAGTATCATCCCTGTGCACTGTGAGGATCCAGGGAAAGAGGAGCATCCCTGTGCACCACGGACACCTGATGGAGCAGGGACCGTGTCGCTTTGAGCCCTGAATTTGTGCTGCAGCCTGGGGGCACCAGGGCTGCCCAGCACCCCATGGCCAGCAGCAGCCAGGCTGTCCCTGCTCCTGGGCTCAGTGACATCCTGAGCCTGGGCTTTGTGCCTCAGAACTGGAGGGAAGGGATGGTTCAAGCTTCATAAAGCAAATCCAAATTCCAGCTTCCCTGTGGTCTGGGCATGTGAAGTTCCTCAGGCACGGGGCACAGCAGCGAGGGGACTGGTGCTGCTGGTTTCCCCTCGCCCATGCCATTGACCCCAGATGAGTAGAGAAATCGCAGCTGCAGTGCTACACCTGGATGTCAGAGCTTGGAAAAGAGCCAGCCTGGGAATGTGACACTCCTGCCCCCGTTGATGTCTGCGCCTTTGCTGTGCGGGAGGTCGTTAATGTGTGCCCCATTTCTTCAGCTAAACGTGCGACTCAAAAGGTTGAGTTCAGAACCGTAGAGGAAGAGAAGCAGAAGGAGGTGGTGGTGGTTGAGGTTCCTGAACCAAAACCTGCGGATCAGATCCGAGAGAAGCCAGGTATAGCTGTGGTGGTGGCTGAAACTCTCTGCAGTGCCTTTCCTATCCTCTACATGCTTGTTCCTGACAATTCCAAGTTTCACCAAATCTGGTGGCTTTCTCTTTTCATTTCTTTGCAAGAAGAGTTTTGCAGTGAGGTGACACAGCCCAGCTCTGGGAGACTCCTTAAATTTCCACTTTGCACCTCATTAGACCATAATTCTTGTGGGGAGGTAGGGAAAAGATTAGGATGTGCTGGCACTCGAGAACTCTCTTGTTAAATTTGGGTAGTTTTGTATATATGGATTTGAAAACTTTAAAGTTTGATCTTGAAACATCTTGTGAAGCTTCTGAAATTCTTCATCCCAGGACCTCCTTGCCATTTTGGGTTGGGGTTTTTTTGGGGTTTGAGAAATGCTACCCATTTTACTCTGTGGAGCTTGTATTTCTCTTAGGATAGGTACTATTAATAAATATGAATGTCCTTATGAGGTGTGTAGGTACAACAGCAGATTTGAATATTCGTATCACAGCAGCAGTGTTGCAAATATTGCAGTCTTCATCACTTGGGTAGCGACCACCTGTGGTGTGTTAGGGCTGCATATAATTCGCATGCAAATGATTCGGGTACCCTCCTCCCACCCAGAATTTTTTACGGCGTACTTTTGACTGCATTACTGCTTTTCTAGTATCTAGATCAAGTTTTCATGAGGTGTGGCAAACTTCCCCACCATGGGCATTCCTTGAATCCTCACTAATCAGCATCTCCTGGTGGAGAAAGCCCGGTGCTGTAAAAGCAGAAGATGGGGAATTTCAGACACCAGGGTAGATTAGAAGTTCATCACTCAAATATGTTCAATTAAAAATGCTAGGTTTTAGATAGGATTTTATCTGGATGTGTTTTTCCTGGATTTTGCCAGCCAGCACCTACCTCCCTCCAGACTTTGTGGGCAGAGCCCTTCCTAGTTCCACGCTCAAGAGCTGTTCATGTGTCCCACGTCTCCCTTCCTGGGCAAGGAGCCCGTAAAGCTTATTTTTGTGTTCTTTTCTCCTCTCATCCAATATACTGTTGGGTCTGACAGCATTAGAAATACTGACACACAGTTCCATGGTGGGAAATTACTATTGAGCTGCCTCCAAACCTCCTTGCTTGTTCCCAGCTACGGAGAAGGATCTCCTCACTCCTTGCTGTGGTGACCGTTGCGGGTCTGTGCGGGTCCCCACCCCCCATTAACACCTGCAAACCTCTTTCTAGCCAAACACACTCTTGAAACTTTTGAAATGAAACCCATTGCAGAGGAGGAAGAGGAGGAGGAGAAGGTAGAGGTGGTTAAGGTTCCTGTTGTCAAGCCAAAGTCAGCGGAGCTGGTGCAGCTGCGGTCAGGTACAGCCGCAGTGGTGTTTGGCAGCGGTGGCTCCTGTGCTGTTGCTGCTGGGGTGAAGTGATGCAGTGCTGTAGGACAGAGGTTACACTGGTTGTGGTGCTGTTTGTTGGCACTAAAATCACCCCGGCTTGCCGTGTGCTGCTTTTCAGGTGCTCTGGGTGCAGTGAGGGGGTGCCGTGCCCTGGCTGTGTGTGCAAATGAGTGTGCAGTGGCCTCTTAATGCTCCTCCAATACTGTCCCTTCTTGTGAGGTTTGTTCCTCTGAGCTGTAGGAACGTGCAGTGCCTGGAAATCAGGTTACGAGATCTGGGACTGCTGGAGGTCACCTATATTCCACTTAATTTCTTCGCTAGGGAGCTGCTACTTCCCTAGTTGGGGAACGATGTCAGAGCAACATCGCTGCTGCAGATTCATATTAATCATAATTAAAAGTAGAGTTGATTATTTTTTATCAGGAAGAGGAAGTTGAAGCCATAGAGGGAGGTAACTGGGAACATCCCGTGTTTCCTTGGTTAGTATGAAAACCACTGGAGGATGGTCATGGCCCCAAGGCTGCCAGAGCTCCAGGAACATTTGGACACCGCTTTCAGGCACCAGGTGGGATGTCCTGTGCAGGACCAGGAGTTGGACTTGATGATCCCTGTGGGTCTCTTCCAACTCTGCAGATTCTGTGATTCTGTATTCCATGGGATGTATGGCAGCAGATGGAACATCAGCTGGTTCCAGACCCAAACACATCCAGGGCTCTCCTGCTGGAGCTGCCCCTTCTCATCAACCTCCTGCACTTTTCTTCATCCTGGCTTTTCTGCTCCCAGTAGGGACTGTTGGTGAGGTGATGGTGATCAGTCATAGAATTCTGGAATGGTTTGGGTTGGAAGGGACCTTAAGGATCATCCAGTTCCAGCCTATGTTTTATATCTCGTATTTTGGGGCAGTGCTTTTTACTGTGTTTAAATCGTGTCAAAATAGCCAAAGGTGGTTAATCAGGAAAATGTAACTAAAATACAGTTCTGGCAGCCCAGAACTCATTGTTGGATGGCACAGGAAAAGCTTGGTGTCTGTTACCATTTTTCCTACATGTCTTGATGCTCTGGGAGAGCAGCAAGAGAGGTGGCCCTGCGGATTTACTGGTGGCAATATTGCTGCTTCCTCTTTAAGGTGGCATTTTAACACATCCGTAACTTTTTTAGCCAAACGTGATCTTGGCAGTATTGAGATAAGCCCAATTGAAGAGGAGGAGGAGGAGGAGGAGGAAGAGAAAATGATGGTGGTGAGAGAACTAGAACCGTTCCCGAAGGAGTCAGGTACCACCTCAATGACAGCTTTGCACTCCCAGCATCCTCCTCATCCCGGCCATCCCTGCCATCTCACCTCTGTACAACCTTCCCAGCAGCTGTCACTGCTTCCGTGACATAAATACACTGGGACACAGCACCGACTGTCCTTCGAAGAGGCCAACACAGTGTCTGGGTCACAGAAATGAACTGCTGTGCTGAGGAGCAGGGAGAGAGTGGAGCTGGCAGTGGTGGGGTGGGTTTTAAGGTTGCTTACAACAGGATGTGGTGTCCAGGAGTTTGTCTTGAAAGTATAATTCCAATCTCTGGAAGCTCAGGTTCTTTTTTTCCCCTCCACCTTGTACATTTTTGGCCATGTGGATACTTTATGCTCTCTGTGTTTTATTAAGACACAGATGAGATGTTGTTACCTTTTCAGTACAACGGGAGTTCTTACTAAGAAGTTGCTTGAAATTAAAATTTTTATTTTAACACCAAATTTTCTAGTGTCTTTGACTGACTGGCTGGACACAAGTGACCTCCTGTTGGCCGGAATAGGATACACAGTATGATCCTGCTGCAGACTGTGGCTTTGGGAATATGAGACCACGTCAAAGATAATATTTTATGTGACAGGGTATCATTTTAGTGAAACATCCCTAAAAACCAACATCAGGAGAACCAAATAGCTTATTGTATCCCTAGGTACACACAGGAAATTAATTTGGGCTTGCTTTGTCATGCAGCTCTGGCTTGAATATTTCCTTGGGGTCAGGCAACTACCTGGCAAATCAGGAATTGAAAGAAATGAGTAGGCAGTTGATTTTATGTGGACCTAGTGCTTGTATTTATGACTGTCATCCTCTGAAAAGATGATTTTTGGCAGCATGCTGTTCATTTCTGCACTGTCACTGGCCTGGAGGTGCTGGGTATCTTCCCACCGCACTGCCGTGAAGATACCCGGTTCAGACACGCAGCCCCAGCCTGCCTTGAAACCCACCGGGAAGTTGCTGACAAGGTTTCTAGAGCAATGCTTGTTGATTATTTTTTGGGGAGAGAGAGGAAAGCCTGTGTTTTCTCTTCCAGAAGCCATCTGTTTCTGGTTGAGGAGATGCCCATGAGTACAGAACTCCTCATGCTGTGTCTTTTCTAGTTGCATTGGAGTGGAATCTGTGTCAGTTGTGTGTGAAGGACCCAGAAATCCATGGCACAATGTCAAAAATAGATTTGCCTTTCTGGTGTGGCTTCTCTGCAGAGTGCAAGCTTGCTTTTTGTAAACCATATGGTGTGGGGTTTTATTTGATTTTATTTTAAACCATAAGGAAAATAATCTCAACTCTCCTGTACTAAACGCACAAGCTGCTTTGCTCAACATCTTTATTTCTTTTCCCTTTTCTTTTGTCCTCCTCCTCCTTCTCCCTTTCTTTTTAAATGACAGCACTGTAATTTGGAAAGACTTTGCATAGTGCTTTGAAAAATTACCTGCTCTGAACCTTGTCCCTGTCTGTCCCCCATCCTCAGCAGTGGCCGTGATAACCCCAGAGCGGAGTCCCCGGCCCACCTCAGCCCCGGCCATCGCTCAGAGCCACCCCGCAGAGCCAGCCCCAGCTAAGCCTGACGTGAAGGACGTGGCCACATCTAAAGTAGGGAAGGAAACAGCAAAACTTGATGTGAGACGTGAAGAATTTCCACCGGAGAAAGCCAAGGAGCCAGTGGATGCCTCAAGGGTAGGTCAGAGCAGAGTCTCTTGGGAAGAGCCAGGCTGGAGCATCACTCGAGAAGCCACCCCAAAGCAGGAGCTCTGTCCTGGGAGATGAGGGGTTTATACCTCTCCCAGGTGTTGCGTTGGAGCTGGCATGGGGGTCTGGGTGCCAGGGAAATCCCAGCCCTGGCATTCCAGGTAGAAGAAGGAGCTCCAGGGCAGACGGGTTTTGGTGGTTGTAGTCAAAGCAAGTGCAGCCTGCTGATA
The DNA here is from genome assembly GCF_020740725.1 of Corvus hawaiiensis. Lineage (NCBI taxonomy): Eukaryota > Metazoa > Chordata > Aves > Passeriformes > Corvidae > Corvus > Corvus hawaiiensis. The sequence continues at coordinate 233,440 of NC_063235.1, forward strand.
GCTGGTTAAAAACACTGGCAAAAGTTGCACGTGGTCATGGAACTGGAGTTCAGGGCTTACCCGTGGTCAGGCTGTACCCCCCGATTCCTGGTATGACAGCAGGAGGGAATTCAGTGAAATCAGTGATAATGGATCTGGTCTGCAGCTCAGCGCCAGAATGTTTTTCACATTGATAGGCTTTTGCTGGGAGAGCTAGTAATACAGTGCTGCAAACTGGACTAAAACTTTAGTTGAAAATGACACTGGTGAGACCTTGGGGAGTTTATTGTTTAAATTCAGTACTTTTAACCATTATTTGATCTTTCTACAAGTGCCTGAGGTCTTTGCTGGGGTTGATATGTGTGTGCTGTTCTAATAAGTTGAAATAATGTGCAAAATTATTGTTGATACTACATTGTCCTTAATATTCTGCAGATCTTACTGACTTATTGAAACCTTGCAGTGGTGCACCAGAAGTGTTTGCCTTGAGACCCAATTTTCACATTACTCCAAAATTTAGCTGCTCTCAGCATTGCTGGAGCCACATATTCTATAACATATCACACAGTGGGTCTTGTGTGAACATCTCCAGGGAAGATTCCTATTAATTAAGGTTGGGAGAAGAAGGTGAAGAAAGGGCAGTTGCTTCAAAAAATCCCATGGCCTGTGTGAACAGTAGTTTTTAAATGAAAATGCTGAAGGGAACTTCAGGCTGTCACTGTTGGGTGGGAATCGGAGCACAGAATTCCTGCCCTGCTGTTCCTGCCCAGCTGCTCCCCCTCCCTCATGTTACACTGAGAACGAGGAAATTTTACTTATCCCATCTCACTTATTACAGGTTTTTTCCTAAATGCTTAAACATTGGATTTTTTTCCCCCTTTAAATATAGATGTGGGAGGAAATTGTGGATTTAAACGTGCCAAATTTACTGTTTCTCCAATGGAGCTGCATCACTTCTTTTAACACCCACTGATGCTTTTGCCTTCAGAGTCCTTTGCAATCCAGTTTCCCTAAAATACTTCCCTTAGAGTGTTAAGACAATCTTGGCTCTCTACTTATGGACAGGAAAGAACTTAATTTGTGATGTTAGGCTTGGTTTTGTAGCTATGCCTGTTCTTACTGCCTCTGCCAACATAATACCTGTGATATAACCAATAATTTCTGGGTTTGGGAAGGTCTGTGTTAATTTGAGCATGTTGCTTTGTTTGGATTTTCACTGGGAGATCCAGCTGCAAACGCCATTTGAAAACATTGCCTGGCCAAGCTAATGCAAGTGGGAAGCCCTTCTTCAGAAGCACTGGAGAGCACTGGTTTCAAATACAAATAATTCTCAACCTGGAGGAATTATTTAACATGCTGTTGACTAACAGAGTGCTGGGGAGCTGCCATGTCATTAACCCCTGCCCAGGGCTGCATGTTGGTTTTTGCATGTTCCCCCAGCACTTCAAAACCAACTTTATGCAGCCGTGTTTGGAAACTAAATGGTTTCTTGAAACAAATCTACTAACGAGAAATGTTTTTACCAATTTATTTCTTAAATGTAGGTGAGGAAAATACACATTGAGGTCACAGTCCCCACCACGAATGGTGCCCAGCCCCAGGTTTGTGCTAATAATTCAGTTTAGGTTGTTCACACTTTTTTTTTTCCAAGGTTCAACGTAGTTAAATGAACCAACAACTCTTTTTTTTTTTTTTTTATCACTGCCCAACAGCAGCAGCCTGCAGAAAAAGAGGAAGAGCTGATAAGAATGAGGAAGGTTAGCCATTTTACCCTTTCACTAGCCAAATTTGCCATGTCATTCATGCATCTGTAACCTGTTTAAAAAGACAATGCTCCAATTTCTTCATGGGCTTTAGGTTGGGGTGTTGATTTTCTTTAAACTAGCAAATACTTGATTTGGAAATTAATACCTTTTTGTCCCATAGACAACCTGATGGCTAAAATTATGCATGTTGAATGTTCAAAAGAAACACGCTTGGTTTGATTTATGAAATTTCTTCTCTGTAACAAACTTAGTTAGAAACTAAATGTAGCCTGCATTGCAGGAAATGCAAAAAAAAAAACCATACCAGGAGAAAGCTTTTTTGGTATTGATTAAGTAATAGGGAAACATCCAAGATGGGAAAGTGGTTAAGGTGCAGTTGCTGTGCACTTCGGGACCTCGTGAAAATGCCATCAAGCAGTGCAGCCTCAAACCCAAGGGTGGGCCTGCATCTCTCAGGAATGTGGTGCGGTGACTGTTCGAGGCTTCCACAGAAAACCAGGAATTGTCTCTTTGTGGCCAGAGCCAAGGCCCCCTGGGAGCTGTCTCTTTAAAGGACTCATTGCATCTCCCATTCTCCATGTGCCAGACCCCATTCCCAGCGGGAATTCCCACCCCACGCTGCCACAGCGCTGCACTTCCAACCTTAAGTTAACTTTTTAATTTGCCAATTTATCGATCCCGCAAGACCAACATTTTAATTTTTTGTGCTTTTTTTGTTTGTTTTGTTTTCCCCTTTTCTTTCATTTTCACAGAAGAGATCAAAGAGGCTAGATGGTGAAAACATTTATATCAGGCATAGCAATTTAATGTTGGAGGTTTGTATGAACTCAAAGCTTTTTTTGAGTTGCATTTGCTAAACCTTCTGCATCTGCGCTGAACTTCTTCCTCGTCTGCTGCTGCCTTTGTTTTTGCATGCTCTTGCATGAAAGACCTTTTGATTTGATTTGATTTGATTTTTTAATTGTGCTTCTGCATGGTGACAGTAAACATGATGATGTGCAGGCCTTCTTCCTTTTTCCTCTTCTGACTTTCATTCTCTCATACCTACCCAAAATACATGATTGGCAGTGCTCAGATCTGTTCTGGGATCCGCTGGCTGCTCAGGGGGTCATGGATTGTAATGGGGGGCTCACGGACCAGATTTTCACTGCTTGAAACAAATTATTTTCCTAGGGGAAAAGTCAGTCTGTGAAAATACAAAATTCAGGATGAGCTGCAGGTGAAATTGGAACAGATTGCCCAGAGCAGCTGTGGCTGCCCCATCCCTGGAGGTGTCCCAAGGCCAGGTTGGATGGGGTTTGGAGCACCTGGGATAGTGGAAGGTGTCCCTGCCCATGGCAGGGGGAGAATGGGATGGGCTTTAAGTTCCCTTCCAACCCAAACCATTCCAGGATTCCGTGAAATTGTCAACTCTGTGATGTCCAGGCCACCACAATGTCCATGTTGCTTCAGGCAGGAGGGATCCTCTTGGATGCTGCAGTGGTGTTTACAGCTTTTCCGTCCTCCTCCCAGCCCTTCCTGGCCTTGAACCGCCTCACCACCCCTGGGCCTCATCCTACCTCAGTGCCAGGTCCCTGTGGATCTGACAGAGAGGCTCAGTGGTCACTGGTGGCTCATCCTTCCACATTACAGCTCTTCCCTTTGGATTTGGGAGCCCTTTGCACTTGCTTTCACCCAAGCTCAGTCTCAGAACAGACCATGCCAATCATATATTTTATTTTTTTTAATACACTCTGTTATGGCAGATGTTTTGTGGCTTCTGATACTCTGGTCCTGTGTAATGTGTTTCTACTCAAACTTGCAGCACCAGCAGCTTACAGAGTTTCCCTGGTGGTATCTCTTGAAAGTGGAGTGTACTAACTGCATTCTCCTCATCAGAATGTTCAAAGTTTTGCAGCTTCTGTGTGGGTTTCTTTGGAGGGTTTTTTTTTTTTTTTGTGGGTTGTTTTTTTTTTTTTTTTTTTTTTTTTGTTTTTTTGGGGGTTTTTTTGGGTTTTTTTTTTTTGACTGCTACTACATAGAGCTTTGAGTCACAAGTGAAGGGTCTGCACATGATAGGCAGAGTTTAGCCACTGCCAGAGCGCTCTGAAGACCGTGCCTGTTGCTTTTTCACCCAACTCAAACAGCTCCAATTCCCCAACCCCAAAGAGAGCTTTGTCATTGCTTCTAACCCCCTTTTTCCTGTCAGTGCAATACTTGCCTCTGAGCCCTTTCCCTCCCCACTCCCCTTCCCACAGTTCTGTTGCAGGTGCTCCAGCCCTCCCCTACAACTGGGCTGACCCCCTTTACTCCCTTATTTTTTTAATCCATGCACTTGGCAGATCAGATATTTTCCTGGCAGACATCACCCTCCTGAAGCTGCCTGTTGTTCTTACTGAAAGCCTTTTAATGCTCCACGTGCTCCGGGTTCCTGCAGAAAGGGCAAAACAGGAGGAAAAGGGTGATGCTGAGCAAGCTGGTTCCTCAAGGTGCTCCCCAGACCCAGCTCCACGTAGCTCCTCGTGGCTTTGGCTCCTCTGCCAGCCCTCCCAGGCCCTGCTCCTGCACAGTGCTGGAAAGCCAAGGTGGTCCTTCTCTCTTCTCTGAGCCAGGAGCAGCTGTGGGGTTCTTGGATCAGCCAGGGATTTACCCCAGAGTCCACAGCAGACTCATTTCTGCTTTCTTCTCCTACCTAACAGGCGCCTGCCTTGTACTTTCATCTAGGATGGAAGCCAAAATTTGTTATTTTCCCCCCAGAACTGTGCCAAAAAGAGTAAATATTGTTAAAGAGGCATTTGGGGTCTAGCTCTGCGGAGGGAGGGTGTTGTGTTCTGGGTGAGCGGCAGGAATGAAGATCTTTGGGAAGGCCCCTCCTTTAGGGCTGTGTTTGCTGTCCCATCTTCTGAAATCGATGGGCTGAGTAACAACTAAAAGCACAAAAACAATGAAATTTCCCGGCGATGCTTTCACTGATCTTGATTTCCCCCTTTCTTGCTACTTTTTGGCCCTGTCCAGAAAAGTTGTTGTTTGGCTTATGCAAAAGCTTTCTTTTCTACAACCTCTGGTTTGCATGCAAGGAAGAACTACTTTCAACAAGTTGACTTGCCTTGAAGTCTGTGTGTTTATGCTGTAAACTGGCATCAAAGAGTAAAAACATGACCTTTTCCAGATGAAAAATTTTAGCAGGAGTTTCTTGATTGATCGAGCATAAAATAAATTTTCTGTTTGATTTTTTTTTCAAAAAAAATCATCTCATCTTCATTTCTGGAGTCTAAAACCTCCTATGGTAGCTCCTGGAGGAATGAGATGAGAGGGAGAAGAAAAATGCTAATGGGGATATTCTAGAAGCAAAGATAATTCCTGCTAGGATAAAAGAGAAGCAGGTATGAAGAGAGTAAATAAAATTGGGAAAACATTTTCTTGATCATTAATTGTATTGATACCTGGAAATACTCAGGCTAGCAGAGGGAAAAGAAAGCAAACCCACACAGTTTAAAGATGTTAATTTAAATAACCCAAACAAACCTAGTCTGGCAACTTTAAAGAATCCTGTTTGGGGAAAATCCATGAGTTTCCAGCTCAGCTGTCATCTGGTTTGGTGTAGCTTGAGATGAACCAATGGCATCTCCCGCTCCTGGAGGAGACCCCGTTCCGTGATTGCTGTTTATCCCAATTAATCCAAGAGGAGGAGAGAGGATGCTCCCTTTGTGTGTTTGCAGTGTGAGCACAGTTTGGGAAGTCGGCAGCAGCTCTGCTGAGCGCAGCTTTGCTAAGCACAGCTTAGGCAGTCCCAAGCCTCTCTGTGTCCCCTCACTTACCCTGTCCTTTTGCTGATAGGATCTAGATAAGACCCAGGAAGAAATAAAGAAGCACCATGCCAACATCAGTGAGTTGAAGAAGAACTTCATGGAGTCCGTCCCGGAGCCTCGGCCGAGTGAGTGGGACAAGCGTTTGTCCACTCACTCCCCTTTCCGAAGCCTCAACGTCAACGGGCAGATTCCCACGGGAGTGGATGGAGTGAGTACCTCGGCACAGGGTGTCCAAGGGGCGGCTTTGCAGTGTGGGGTTCAGCCTCAGCTCCCCTTAGCTTCTGCTTATTTTGCATTGTAACAGTTAGTAGTGACTTGTAACATGCAGAATGTTCTCTGAGAGAATCAAAGCTTTAGTCACAGTGTCATAAAAATCTGATTTTTTGGTAGAGAAGGATATAAGAATCCCTTAACTGGCATTGAAGTGTTGCTGTCAGTGTGATGCTAGAGAGCACTTCCCGTGGCTGATTCGGGGACTGGCTCATTCCTGGATCTCCCCAAAATGTGGAAAAATCCCTGGCAAGCCAGAAATCCAAAGACCTAAATTATTACTTCAGAGGTAATATTGCAGATAACTCAGTGGAGAAGCACTGGGTTATCTGCAATGGGATGGGCTGATTTTTCCAAATTCACTTTATTCTCCACTTAATCTGGTGTGTCATTGGGTTTAGACTTGCATTAGGAACTCCAGGTGGTGATCTGCTGTGGAGGCTTCGAGAAGACTCCTTGGGTGGCCACAGCAGGGCTGTTCAAACATGATAGGAATCTCCCTCCTTCCAGGAACTGTATGTTAGTAACCACATACACTCACAGTTTCTCAGCTAATTTCCTTAAAAAGGTAATTTTTCAAGGAAAAACCAGTAACCAACTGGTTTCTTCTTGGCTAACAGACACCTCTGTGTCATATTGGTGATAACTGGCTCAGATTTGGAGCTTGTGAGTAAAACTGTAGTTAGTGCCTGTGGTAATCAGTCTTTTAAGTAGTAAATGCAATTTTTTATTGCAACAGAGAAATTGCATCCTGACTGCAAGTAGGGGCAATTGAAGACTCTCCTGGTTGAATGCCCAGTTTTTCCCTTTCTGTCCCACAGCCCTGCAGATGAACTAGTATTTAATCTTCAAACAAGGCAGATACTTATTAATCAGGAAATAATCTTGCAGTGGATGGAGGGTTATTGGAACACATACAAGGGCTTTAACACCAAGTTTACTACAGGCTCCTCAAAGCTCGGAGTAAAGCCAGGACAGCTAAAGGGCTTTCTTTGCCTGCTAGAAAAATGAGATCCCCAAAATGAACTTAGTCAGGGTTGGTTGTTAGAGAATCTCAGAATGGTTTGGGTTGGAAGGGAATTTAAAGCCACTCCCTGCCATGGGCAGGAACCCCTTCCTCTGTCCCAGGCTGCTCCAAGCCTTGTCCAACCTGGCCTTGGACACTTCCAGGGATCCAGGGGCAGCCACAGCTGCTCTGGGCAATCTTATCATTGGGATTACCCTGTTTAACATTCAGATGGACTTTGCCCTCTTGCTGAGCCTCAGCATAGATTCCCCAGGAGTGTGGGTGGCAGAGCTCTGCTCACAGTGCCACGTGGGTTTTGGGGTGTGGGTGGGAGATAGAGCTGAGGCTCTCAAGCTCCACAAATTCAGTTCAACGATGTTATTCTTGGTTTTTATGAAGAACTTCTTGCAAGGTGACCACACTGAGATCTTGGAGGGCTGCTGGTCACCGTAACTGGATGGTGTGGGCTTGTCCCACCTAAGGCTGCAGTGGGTCTGCAGCACTGCAAGAATTGGTGTCAGCCCAGGATTTGCATTTCTGGAAATTTCTTCTTAATCTGGTCCTCTTTGAAGTGATCTCACTTGGAGGTGGCCATGTCCTGCTATGAACTTCCAGAAATGCATCTTCCCCAGGCACTGACTGGGGAGAAAGTTTTCCCTCACCTGCATGTGTTGAAGGATCATAAATCAGATGGTAATTTAAGGATGGTAAATCATTGTGCAAAGCCATTGCTCCTGTTCATGGTGGTACCTTCACCCTGCCTTAGTGGCCAAAGGGTTTTTTGCCAGGGGCCACTTTTCTGCTATTCCTGTATGTTTTATTATGAGACAACTGAACCTTAACACGCTTTGTGTGTCCAGGTCAAGAAAGTCACTGTCCCATCTTCTGAGAGACAGGTTGGTGGGCTTGAGGTAAAGCTGCTGCTCTGATCTGTGCTTCTGAACCAGACTTGCTATTGCAATGGCACCGAGCAAAAACTCAACAGCAGCTGCTGGATAACATTTTTCTTTTGGCTACATGAAGTAGTTTCATAACTCACACCCAGAGGACTTTGGCACTGCTGCAGCTTCTGCAGCTTTCAGTTTTTGCTTATTTTGGTGCATGGCTGGTTCGAAAAAGCTGCATGACCGATATAACCGTGTATTCGGAGACGAAAGCAATTCTGAAAATTTAACTGTTCCCTGTTCTTTTTATGTTGTCTTTCTTTCCGTTTTTTTTTTGTTGTTGTTTTAATGATCATGTTACTCTTGCATTTTATATTTTCTTTTGCTGCCCAGTCTCCCAGCTACTTTCTCCCGAATTCTCACCACTTAGGGGTGTGCAAAGAACCAGTCCCAAAATACCGCACTGACCAGCGGAGGTTGGCTCAGCTGAGGGAGCTTAGAGCCAAGTTTTTCCTCTCCTAAATACACTTGGGTTTGACCAGGGCTGGCAAACTAAAGGGATGCAGAGTTACGGAACAGCAACATTCCCACAATGTTTTCTTTCTTCAGCAGAAGTGCTGAAGCCCTTGCATGGTCCTGTGTGCTGATTTACTCATTCCGGGTTTTTATCATTCTTTAGACTCCAGAAACAAAAATGTTAAACACAGAGCAGAATTCCAGGAGTTTGCACTGTTCCTACTGCCATCCTGCCCGTTCCATGCGTGGGATTTCTAAGATGTACAGTTTTTCACTTGTTCCGGTAGAATTTTCAAACCAATCGAAATTTTGATACTCTGGTCAGAACTTTGGAAAACCGTTTTGTTTCTGCTCTGCAGTCTGGCTGTTCCGTGGGATTTTCCAAACGCTGGGTGTTAAGGGCACTGTAGATTAGGAAGCTGTCAGAGACCACATTTTGTACTGCACCATTCCTGTTTCGAATGCCTGAAACCTTTTTTTCAACCATTCCAATTCCAAAACACTCTGGAAGATTTTGAGAATCCACTTTTCTGGGAGGGCAGGCACCAAACACCCATGATCCTGATGCAGATGTTGATGAGCTGTGCAGAGAGGACATGGTTCTGTAGCTCCAGGGCTGGTGTGACCCAGGTCACCAGTGGCTCTGCTCCCCAGGGCAGTTTATTTTATGCTGAGAAGAGCTGCCCTAACGCTTTGCACATCTCCAAGTGTCATTTTGGGCACTTTCCATCTGTCATTTTTGTTCATCTCTCTCTGTCTTTCTTGATCTTCTACCATGAAAGCAGACACGGGAACGGCCTCTGTTAGTACAGGATGAAGACAAACTAAAAAAGCAGGAGATACCTACTGAGACAGCCTTTCCCCGGCCAGCAAGTGAAGCAACTCTTCCAAAGGTTTCTATTGCAATCCCTGAAGAGCAGAAATCACTCAAAAAGTGTCAGCTGTACTCTAGCATTTTTCCTTCTCCACGTATTCCCTTTATGATGTCCTTTCTCCTGGTCCTAGCACTGACTGTTTGGTGGCTGCTCTTTCTCTGAGTGGCAACAGGGTCATGTTGAAACCTCAAGACCAAAGCTCCTGAATTTCTTGGCTCTAGTCTCTGCTGCAACTTCCTTGTCCTGGTCTTTGATCTTCGTAGTTCACTGTCCCAGGGAGGGACACCCTGTGACTGTCGTATTAATCCCACTGTATGTCCTTGTGTGGCTGTGATGGGACCTGGCAGGAGTGGTCATGGATTGCCAGGTCCGTTCTGAAATTTCCTATGGTGCAAAAGCAAATTCTGTGAACTGTGCTCCCAATTGCTGTGGGAGGCCAGATGGAGGGAGGAAATGATGGGAGGAGAGTTTGTTTTCCTGAGCTTCTGTAGACTTCCCATAGGAACTGCTGGAGAATTGCTTTTGAGCTTGTTGTTTTAAATGTAAGATGTTCACAACCTGAAGAACATTTGACACTGATCTAAAAGGGGCTTTGCAGGAATCTGCTGAATCACAGAATCCTGGAATGGTTTGGGGTTGGAAGGGACCTTAAAGATCATCTCGTTCCACCCCCTGCTATGGGCAGGGAACCTTCCACTAGACCAGGCTGCTCCAAGCCCCATCCAACCTGGCCTTGGACAATTCCAGGTATGGAGAGTCCACAGCCTCAGTGGGCAACAAGAGGTCGAATCTCTAGGAAGAACATTGGAATCTAATCCATAACCACTCAGTTTCTAGGAAACTCAGATTGGCATTTAAATAAAAAGTGCTGATTCTCACTGCTGCTCTTGGTGATAACTTAGGGACAGGGTCAGCTTTTCATTTCCTAGTGGAGGAAGCCTTTGACAAAGTATCCCAGCTTCCCTCTCCATGCCTATTCTCACATCCAAGAAAATACATAGTGTTAAAGGAGAAAACCCATTGCAAGGAGATATTTATTGTAAACCTAGATTAATAATTTTTTGGGAGTCTGATGGTCTTGGGGCACTTGGGATGTGTTTTATTTGATTTGTGTGGAACTAACTGAGGCATGTTTGCTCAGGTCACAGGGATGGAGTTACCTGCTGTTTGAGCATTCCCTCTGTTGGCATGTTGGCTTGGCCACATGGGGACACCCTTCTAATGTTAAAACCCTTGATAGTTTTTGACTTCTTTGACCAAACCGTTGCATGCTGGTTGTTGTTTATTGCCTACAATGTAAATGTCTGGATGATGCTCCCATTTATCCGAGTTACCCTGGCTGAGCTGTGCAGGCTCCAGCCCAGCTGGCTGAGCAGAGCTGGTTTGTGAGCTGGAGGGAAGGTGGGACTTTGTGTCTGAGGGGTTTCTTTTCTGTAAATAGTAATGATGGGGCTGAGCTGAGCCCCCCATCTCCTTTCAGCACTAATCCATGCTCTCCTGTGTCCACTGGAGGATTGGGCTGGACACAGTCACTCTGAGAAGTGCCACCAGTGATAGCAGCTGCTCCAGCAGCATGGAAGAGAAAGGAGGAGGCCTTCATTACATGGACTAAAATGTGTGAATATATATAAATACTTGTATTTATAACCCTCTCTAGATCTGTATCCGTGTGAACAGTGTTATTTACGAAGCTAGCAGATAACTTTGAAGGAATAAGGCAAACATGGCATGTGCTGTCTGGTCTGAGGGTCCATGGACTATCATGGACCACTCGAGCCACCTCTTGCTCTCTATGTACAGGTTGAGGCTCTGAATGCTGTCTCAGAAAATTAAGTTGCTAGTGAAACCGTTTGTTTTAATCCCACAGGAATCTTTCCCATTCCTCTTGTAACCTGCTCCGATTAGTTCACCAGTTTGTGCCTTTAGGACTTTGTTTTGTGCGGATGCTGATTTTTCATTGGAAAATACTCTTCCCTTTTTAATACACTGCCTTTAATACACAGTCTTCCTCCTTTGGCACTAGGAAGCGTAGAAGCCAGAGGGTTGTTGTCCAGGCATAGTCTGGTGTGAAGGAGAGTGTCGGCAGGCTGTGTCCCTTGGAGCATCCCTTGGAATGCACTTGGACTCCAGTGGATTTGGTGTGGAGTTTAGGAAGACAAAGGTGGGCCTTGGAGAGGAGAGCTGGGGAAGGATGCTGGGGTGCCATGTGCTGTGCAGAAAATGCAGGGTGGAAGAAGTCAGAGGATGCTTCTGGCTGGCATTCCCTGCCTGCATCTCCTTCCCAAGGTGGTAACAGTTGTGATGAAGAACAGGGATTGTTTGTTCTCCCCAGCATGGTGTGGAGAGGGAAGACACAGGAATTGTTTGGATCTCTCTCTGTCCATTTTCTGTTTGTATTTCCTGGAGAAAAGCAGGTTGAACACACAGGTGCTTCCATCCCAAAGCCGTTGCTCAGGATCACTGCTTGGGATGCTCAGCACTGCTGAGTTTACTGCATTTCTGATCCAGTGACAAGAACTTGGAAGCCACACTGGTGGCTTTGGCAAAGTCATGGTTTCTGTAGCTCTGTCACCCATTTCCAAAGGACCTGAAGTCTAAAACTCTTTGCCCAGAGCAACCTTAGACCAGAGTGCTCAGGGTGTCTCATCCCAGCAGGGTAACAGATAGGCTCTGTCACCTCAACTCAATGCTGTAACTCTTCAATTCAAATGGTCTCTTTCTCTCTTTTTTAATCTTGAGATAAGGCTGGTTGTCATCAGCAAAAGCCTTGGAAACTTTACACTCTGAGAACACTCAGGAACATTTTTGGGATTTATATACCAATTATCACTGCAGAGTATAAACAAATTGAACAAATGCTTTCTATTTCCCTGGCAATTTAGAGGCCAGTTATCTGTATTTATCCAGGTAGATATGATCCCTCCTGACAGAGGAAACCTGTAACTTACCAGGAACAGAAACCTCATCTGTCCAACACCCCAGGGATGTGCCCTTTGGGCTATAGCCCCTTTCCCAGTCGCTCCTCTGCATTTTTTTCCTGTTTACTTGTAATGCAAAGGGAGTGACAGTCCATGGCAATCCACGTAAGGTCTCATTCCTGCGCATTCTGTATCCCGTTTGTGCACATTCCGTATCTCTTACACCTCAGTGCTGTGGTTTCCCCCCTTTCCCACGATGTCAGCACAGGATGCAGCACTGAGAGGAGTATTTTATGAGTCCTGCTGTCATCCCTGTGCACAGGGAGAGCTGACGGGCTCTAGTGCTGTTTAAGGACTGAGATTTCAGGGGATCTGTAAGGGAACCAAGACATGTACTTTGCTCCTATTTTGCTCAGGACCAAACTTGCTGGGACCACCAGCAGCTCCTGGCCGCCTGCCCCGACACTGGCACCCATTAACACAGGGGTTCGCACACCCTGTTTGGCCTGGCTGGTGCAGTGCCAGGCTGTGAGTGATGGAGAGCTGAGTTATCCCTCCTGCAATGGCATTCTGGTGACTGGCATGCTGGTGACGTAGGTAGGGTAAGTCTGCCAGCGGTTTTGCCCAGTGTTTCGTGGTGTGGTCACTCAGCTCTTTGGTGCTCATGTGTAGGATCCCACTGGGAGCTGTTGGAGGTTTGGTGCTTCCCATCGCAATATTGGCAGTTGGCTCCACACTCACTTCCTGAATCTCCTTACCCAGATTCCAGCTCTTCTGAGCACCACCTAAAACACACAGTTTCTTGTGCTTTCTTGCTTTAGGAAAAGGTGGACACCAGTATATTGAAGCAGCACATGTGGCAGAGCCAATAGCTTGGAACTCGGATTCAGCTCCCAGGCTGCGCTGGGTGTGGGGCTCTGTGTGTGCTGATACTCGAGGTGTTCATCGCTGTAAAACAACATCCCTTTTTCAACTGCTAAAAGGGATCAGATAAATGAGGGTGTTGGCTGCATCTCTTCCCATGTCCTGCCTCACTCGAGGAGTGATAGAAGGTGAGCTGAGGACTCTCCATGGGCAGCTCAGTCAGGGCACAGTGTTCAGCCAAGACCAGCTCCCCTCCCTTGTGGTTTGTCCAGTAACTAATGATGACCCTAAAGGGTAGGCATTCCATATCTCCCTCCTATCCTGAAATAATCAGGAGAGGTGGATTACCTCAGCACCAAGGGAAGTAGTTTGTGTTTGGAGGAATGAGGCTTTGCTGTACCACAGGCTCCTGGGAAGGTTGTCATAGAATCATGAAATATCCTGAGTTGGAAGGGACCCACAAGGATCATCAAGTTCAGATCCTAATGGTTATGGGCAAAGTGTCTTTCACTTCACATCAGTGTCAGTAATTTGTCACTCTGAGAATTGTTCCCCTGGTTTATTGGGTTTTCTTTCTTTCCTCATCATGAGTTGATGTTGCCTGTTCTGGCCTACAGAAAGAGGGAAGAAGCTTTCTGGATAAATTCAGCCCAAAAAAGGGTTATGGATTCATGCAAAAAACTTCTTGGTCGGTACTTATTAGTGGGTGACCTGGCAGAGGTGGTTCCTCTTGTGTCTGTTTGCATCTGTTGTGGTTTGTGAGGCTGGAGGGAAGGACTGGCTGTGGTTTGGGCCCCTTTGGGATCTTTTAGCAATGGTAGACAGTCCTGTTGGATCAGTCTGTGGGGACTAGAAACACTTTCTTTTTTACCTAAAATGCTCTCTTTTGGAACACTATTTTGGTTTTGTATTTTTTCTCAGATTTTTCTTTGTAAATATGTACATTTATCATTAATAAATGCTATTGCAAATCAGATCTTTCTTTCTACTGCTTTTTAACCAAGAAAGCTATATATGACCTGTGTTAATGACTTCCTTGCACTAACCCTCAGTATTCCTTTCTCAAAGCAGGAGCCATCAGACCCTGGGTCACTGCTGGTGGTATTCAGGGTGCTGGGTCTGCTGGACACTCTTGGGTGTGGGTTTGGTGCTCCTGGGAGAGGGAGCACACAAGGCTGCAGCTCTAAGCTCTCAAACTGACCAGAATAATTCAATTGAGGATTAAATCCAGCTTGGTTTAAGACAGGCTTTGTTTGCAGGAGCCCTCTACCAAATGCTTAATGTCACTCTTAACACCTTCTCCCTCTTCGCTTTGGAGACTGAAGTGTAGGAAAAATCAATTACAGAAAGTTGTTCTGAGAGTAGAAGTGGCAGGTCCTGCACAGCTCAGCTACAAGAGCCTCTGTCCTACCTGGTGTGTTAATCTGGGGACAAAATGCTCCTTTTGGTTTTGTAAGTGGAGAAACCACATTCCTAATGAACCACTGCTCCTCAGCTCAGTGGTACGACACAAGCTTCTGGTGGGTTTTGGCTGGTTGAAGCTCAGGTTGTGTTTTGAGGCTGTGTCAAGAGTCAGTTTTAACTCCCAAGTTTTGTGAGATTATTTACTTTTGGATAAACCATTTGGCTCATTCTGTGCTGTCACGATTGATCTCAGGAAGGCAGGTCTGGCTGCTCATGCTGCTGGTCCCTGAGATGAGCCTGGCACCAAGGCAGAGCTGTAACTTCATTTATGGAATGAGGGAAGTGGAATGAGCAGCACAAAATTGTTGGCGTTTATAAACCCTGATTTTATCTCCTCACCTGCTGCTGCTGCACTAAAGCAGCTCTTGCAGTGCCACTACTTTGTGCTCTGCAGAGGGATTTTGGAATAAAAAGCCCTTTGTGTGAGAGTACCTGTCCCACAAAAGGGATGGGAAGGGGACCAGTGGGAGTGGGCAGAGGAACCATATTGCCCAACAACTTTATTTTGATGATTTAAGTTTTGATCTTGATGTTGTTTCATGTTCCCAAGTCAATGATGCAATGATTAGAGGTGGTTGCTGTGTGTTGTGTAATATATTGGATTCTTGTTCATGACATAATTTAATCTTTTGAAGCTTTGAGCACACTGTATTTTCTAGCATTACTTTTAATTTTGGTCAAAATCTCTTTTATCCTTCTGTCATCTGAGTAGGCTGGTCAGGATGTTGTGATCAGATCAATGGCAATGAAAAAATCCATTGAAAACCATAAATCCATATGTGATGTCCATTCTTTTCAATGCCAGGGTATGTTGAACAGCTTCTAAACTTTTTTAATTTCTACCTTAAGGCAAAGCAGTTCTGTAAGGCAATGGTGGGTACTGTAAAATAAGGATCTCTTGTTTTCTGCTTTATAATACTTTTTACCCAAGTGCTTTGCCAGCTGTGAGATTGAGCATCAGTTGATCTGGGAGCGCTCTCTGGTGAGTGTGGTTTGCTGCAAAAGCAACATCGTCTCCTTTTGCATCCCTAGTCAGTCACTCCGAGCCTGTGAGCTTCTGTGGATCCTTGTTTGGGGATAACCTAATAACAGTGTCAACAATTCCATGGTCATGCTGGAAAAGAACAGGGCTGGGCGATATTAACCAGCTGGGATTCCTGGCATTTCATGTGGTGGTTGTAGGGAGTTATTGTGCGCTATAACTTCATGGGTTTAGCAATTTTTATTAAATAGTAAGTGGCAATTGACATCATTTTAGCACTCCTTAAGTTTTCTGCAGGATAGTGGTCTGATTTGGGGTGGGAATAATGGAGTATTCAACAGAGAGAGGCAGCAGCATGAAAAAAACATCCACTCTGACAGCACAGGGCGGCTGGATCACACAAATAGATCCTGATCCAAAACAGCAGGGTCTTGAAAAAAGGCAGGCAAACCAATTTATACAAAAGCACTTTGCAAGAAAAATAAATCCTTTTGGCCATCGGTATCAAACATGCAATTAAGCCTGTTATTAATTTATCCCCAGTCTGAATTATTGTGTATCACTTCACATTGCAATGCTTCAGCTGTATCTTCAGGGGCACAAAGATTTGTATTTTGAGGGTGGTGCTTTAGTTGCATTCATGTCTGGGTCAGTTTGTTTCTTCTGGGGCATTGCATCCTGTCCTGTATTTAATTTAGTCTGTGTTCAGCTGCTTCATGCTTGCCTTAGGCCTTGCTGGTTTGGGGCTGTGTCCCTGGAAATGAGTAGCTGGGCAGTCCAGGCACCTCTCAGGTTTCCTGGGTCTCAAGGTGAGCTTGGAACTCTGCAAATCTGAGCTCTAAACATAGGGATGCTTTGGCATTTGCAATTTAAAACAAATCTTGATAAGATCAGAATTTGTAACACATGCTGAAATTCCTATGAGAGAGTTTTACATAGATAATTTTATCTAGAAACAAATACCTTCCCATTAGTTTATCTTCTTATGAGTGGAATAGGAAGGCAAGGCAAAAAGTGCTTCTGATCAGTTGATCTTATCAGGATTTCATTCTGTCGTTCCAGCTTGCATGTTTGCTGCTGCACTTGGCTCTACTGGTGACCAGTATACTCACGGCACAGGCTCTCTTCCAGCTCTCCCTTCATTTATGCATCTTTCATACAAGATGCTTCCAAAATGCAAATTATTTTCCCGGTCTGTGAAAGGGAACTGGGAGGTTGTTTTGACTGTATACAGATTTTTGCCTCATAAATACATCAGTGTTTGTGTAGCTGCTTAATCTGCTTCATTTTATCTGTGATTCTTCTCTTGGCTGAGTAGAGTCCCAGCTCTTATGTAAGGAAATCTCACTCCTAAGGCATGTTCCGTTAAACCCCAGAAGATGAGCTGTGTCTTCTCAAGGTCCCATGAGTAATTTGCAAGGTTTAGCATCTATAATTAAGGGAAGATGATATTGACAGTATGTAAATTCAGGTTTTAAACCAACAAGAAGACATGGCTGTATACAGCTGATAACCCCATTCATGTTCTGATTTGTGGAATATTGCAATGTAGAGTCTTGTGTTAGGAAATGAGGGTGGGATCTGGAAATTATATAGTAGAATATCCTGAGTGGGAAGGGACCCACAGGGATCATCCAGTCCAGCCCCAGGCCCTGCACAGACACCCCAAATCCCACCCTGGGCATCCCTGGCAGCGCTGCCCAAACGCTCCTGGAGCTCTGGCAGCCTCGGGGCCGTGCCCATTCCCTGGGGAGCCTGGGCAGTGCCCAGCAGCCTCTGGGGGAAGAACCTTTCCCTGCTCTCCAGCCTGAGCCTGCCCTGGCCCAGCTCCAGGCATTCCCTGGCTCCTGTCCCAGGGAGCAGAGATCGGAGTGGCCCCTCAGGAGAAATCTGCAAACTGCCTTGAGGTCTTCTCTTAAATATTCCTTTGGAGGAGCACATGTGGAAGTGGGTTTGGATCAGAAATAACCTTTCCCTGTGAGCAGTCTGACCTGCCCATCTCAGTGCTGCTTGCTCTCCCTCCACTCCTATTAAATGCATTTTGCTAAGCAGTATCCCAACAGCTTAACAAAAGCACAAGAGGCTGGAAATTCTAATGGATAGAAATCTTACAGCTAAATCTGTCTGTAACATAAAGAAGCAGAGAACTGAAAAATACCCATGAGAAATGGAGGAAGAGCCATTTCTTGAAATGATACTAAAAAGGTGTCTGTTTGTTCTTGCATAAAGTGGCTCCTGCTCTTACCCTACCATTGAGCTGTGCCATTAAAGGAGGTCAGTCAAAGTGAAAGCCTCTGGTGTATAAAATATGAATTATACCAAATAACCCACAGGCTTCAGACCCCACATTTCAAGCACAAATTACAGTTTTTTAATTGCCCAGGGATTCTTGTTAGAAAGTGAGGCAACAGTTTCAAGGAGTTAAAAGCAGAATCAGGGGATGGTTTTGGATTAGTGATGGGTTTTGCTGCCTGTGGAAGTTTTGGATGTGCACCAGTCCCCACTTGATACACTGAAATTATTCCAAACTGAGCAAAAAGCGCTTAGTGGTGGCTCTTCCTCTAGGTGCAGAGAGTTGTTTTCATATTAATTCCTTAATACTTAGGAGAGTGGATTGCTAGTGTACCAGGAAGGCTGTGTCAGTAAAGCACTGGGTACAACACACATAGCACAGAGGTTTTCCGGTGTCCAGCCCCGCTGTTGCATGTGTTACTGAAGATGTGATATATGATAAGAACCTGATGTTTTGCCTTGATGCCTTCTGACCTCGTGCTCTCCCTAACTCCCTGCTCTCTTTCTCTCTCTCTCTCCCTGGCCTTTTTTGTGTATCCGTTTCTTTTTAGAAAATGAGTGACTTTCTCTCCCAAGAGGATGTGGCTGCAGTGCCAGAATGGAGCAGTTTTAACACTGGCTTTGCATGGGAGGGCTCAAAGCAGTCAGTAGTTTTTAGTGAGACTCCAGTGCCCTCACAGCCTTCTCCCAGCTGGCACTTTGGTGCTTCCTCCCTAAGCAGCGAGGAGGAGAAAGAGGAGGAGGAGCAGGAGGAGGCGGTTACCAGCCTCTCTGCCAGCGAGGAGGACCTGACATGTGAAAAGGGGGTTTGTGTGGATGTGGAGAAGGACTCGGAGCTCTCTGAGCCAGAGCCTCCCCTAAGCCCTGCCGCACTTCCCTGGCAGCCCTGGGGAGGAGAGGAGAAGGAGGTGGCAGAGGATGGTGAAGACAGCTTTGCCTTTAGAAAGCCACGTGGCGAGTGTCCCAACCCAGATGCTCCTAACGGGCTGCCAGAGCTCATTCGCTGCTTCCAGGTAGTGAGCCCAGCTCCTGCACCCCTCTCCCTGGCTGCCTTTGGAGTGGGAACCCAAACACTGCAGCAAGCAGATGCCACAGACCCACAGAGGAGTTGGGTTTGCTTGGCTTGGACTCATGCTTGGAGCTAACGAGCTGGTGCATCTCCTGCAGTCAGTGCAATATGCCCCTCTCAATTTATCTTTGAATTATATATGAGCCACCGTCAATTTGTCTTTGCATTAAATATGAGTCCCTCTCAATTTATCTTTGCATGAAATACAATCGCCACGGTGCAATGCCCTTTGCTCTTCTTGGATTGAAGCATCCTGTGGCATTCCCACAAAAAGGCAATATTTAGGCTCAAAAAACATGTAATTTTAGCTCCTTAAGGATTTTGCTGGCTCCGGCTGGACTGGCAGCTGTCCCTCAGCACAGCAGAACAAATTTGAGGTGCTGTCCAGCGTGTTTTGATGCCCCCGTTGTGCTCCCCTCTATGGGAGGGATTTTTGCCTGCTCCAGTGTTGATGTTGCCTTTGGTTCAGTAGATGCCCATTTCCCCCCTAATGATCACAGTGGCATCTGGCAGGGCTGGGGATGGTGGCAGAAATCGAGCCCTCTGGGGAAGCACTGGCTCTGAACTAACTCTGTCTTCTTCTGGATAATCATCAGGTGATGGAACAACTGATTTCTCCCCACCCTTATTTTTCTTTCTGTTTTATCTGACATTGATTTAATAAAAGTTAAAGATCTGATGAGGATTTTTAATAACACAGTGTTGCTCTTGAGGTCAGCATAAAGCTGCTCAGCTGTGATCAAGTCTTTCTGTGCCCAGGGTTGGTGTTAATCCTGACATTGGTATCAACAGATGAGGGTCATCTTTTCCTGGCAGCTGGCATTGAGCTTCTGGTAATTAGAAAGTTAAGAATCAGTGGAGACAGCGTCTGTGGTGTTGTGACACACCCAATAAACCCTTAATGCCTGGTTTGGGCTGACCAGAGTCCACGGTGTGGGGAAGGGCTGGAGGATTTTGCTGCCTGTCTAATCCTCACGCCTGATCTCTGCCCTCGGAGCAGTGCAGAGACTTAAACCCAAAGATTTCCAGGCTGACCTTGGTTCTCATAGTGCTTTTATCAGATCAGTGTCAGAGCAGCCCAGTCAGGATGTGGAGATGGGAACTGGGTGTTTACAAGATGTTTTTAACCCTGTCTCACAGCCCCCGCTAGTGAAGACACAGACTGTCACCATCTCTGATGTGTCCAGCGCCGTCAAAAGCGAAATTCCCACAAAAGAAGTCCCCATTGTCCATACAGAGACAAAGACCATCACCTACGAAGCTGCACAGGTAAGGTGTGTTCTGATAAATTTCCCAGGGGCTTAATTAAACTCAAGTAAACGTTTTGTTTCCAAGTCCTCAGGATGAGACAGCAGCACCTGCCTTTTTCCGCATGTCTGAGTGCAGCAGACGCATTAACTGATGCTGTGGACACTATTTCCAGGTGCATCTGGTATTTTTAGAGGAGCAGTGGTTTTGCTATCCCTGAAGAGTAATTATTTTTTCAAGATGTGCTTGCAAACAGAATTTATTTTCAGCCACTGGTGGCTTCAGGAATTGAATTTGTCTGTACAAAGTTAACATGAGTTGGCCTTTTTTCTGCAAGAGATGCCTTGTTTTCCCAGCTACCCTGAAGAGGCTGTTTGTGCCTCTTCAGAACTTGGTTTATAAATTATTTGGTCATCCTTAGGTTTCAACATTGAAATGGTTGTTAAACACCAAATGTTTTGTATAAAATGCAACTTGAGTGGGTATGTGGTGATCGGTAAAGTAAAAATGTTAGTAGAGGAATATTAGGATATTCCGGTATGGATTCATTGCCAAGGTTAAAATTATCCTCGATCTAAAACAGGTTTTAATCACAAAATCACAGGATGATTTGGGATGGAAGAAACCTAAGAGTTCACCCAGTTCCAGCCCCCTGCTGTGGGCAGGGACACCTTTCTCTAGACCAGATTGCTCCAAGCCCTGTCCAACCTTGGACACTTCGAGGGATGGAGCAGCCACAGCTGCTCTGGGCAACCTGTGCCAGGGCCTCACCACCCTCAGAGAGAAGGATTCCTCCCCAATATCCCATCCATCCCTGCCCTCTGGCAGTGGGAAGCCATTCCCTGTGACCTGGCCCCCCGTCCCTTGTCCCCAGTCGCTCTCCAGCTCTCCTGGAGCCCCTTTAGGCCCTGGAAGGGCTCTAAGGTCTCCCAGACCCTTCTCCAGGCTGAACACCCCCATCTCTCTCAGCCTTTATTTATGTATTTGAGATTTTGGAGCCTGTGTCAGCTTGGCTTTGCCATCACTGTGGTTGTCAGCAGCAACCCGTGCTCTGCTGTTGCAGTGAAGTGACTGTGGGATGTTGTTATGGATGCAGGAATCTCATGATTGTGTAATTTGGGACTCCTAAGGAATCCTGTGGCTGCTCAGCATCCTCCCAACTGCAGGATCAGAGAGATGGTTCAGACAGTGGTGGTGAGCATTGCCCTGGCTTTCAGCGAGTAGGTGAATAGAGCAGTTTTGCTCTAACTGGGAAATGGAAAGGAAAGGTCATCTACAGGGCTGGGATCAGTGGGCCGTGCATGCATGGTGTGATGTGCCATGAGATCTCTTCCAGTCCGTGGAAAATGGTCCCACCTTGTGGTAATTCCAGATATTGTCCCAGTGCTGAGCGAGCACGCTGCCCAGTGGGCACATGGAAAGCACGGCCAGGATGAGCTGGCCAGGATGACTTAGTTTGGGATTTTTGGCAGACCTTGAGCAGTCGAATCATGCAGGGTGAGAACCAAGAACCAGCTCTAAAAGTTACTCCTGTTTCAGCAAATGTCTGGATGCTCTCTGCTTCTGCAGAGCATAAAGTGAGGGATGTGCAAGGTGTAGTCAGGAGGGAGGGAGGGTGACAAATACCTTCTGAATCAGGTTGTGCTCTTGGCTTTGTTGATCTCCATGGATACAGGCAGGTGGAATTTGGGATTGGTGTCCATGCTGGTCTCCTGTCATGGTTCAGGCATGGACAGTATGACCAGTACCGTGGTGCCAGCAGCGTGCCCAGATTGGGGTACATCCCAGCCCTCCTGATCTGAGGAGTGTCACAGGTCCTTCTTGCAGGATCTGTGCTTTTCCAACCTCAAAGCACAGGGACTTTGAGCTTTCAGAGACCTGTCCAGCTCTTGTGCACATAGGCACAGGCTGACTTGTTGTGTCTTGTGGTCCATGATGGAGCTGCTGTCCTCAGATTGTCTTGTCTGGCTCTGGTGATGTGGAGCCCCTGCTTCTGTCCCCACTGCTCAGGGCCTGTTCTTGTGTCCCACAGACAGATGGTGGCAATGGGGATTTAGACCCTGGCGTTCTGCTGACTGCCCAGACCATCACCTCGGAAACCACCAGCAGCACCACCACCACCCAGATCACCAAGGTAACACCAGGAAGCACCACAAAACACCAATTCAGACAACAACCTGAAGGAGAGATGGGCAGGGATGAGTGAGAGGGAAAAAAAGCTTTTGGAAGGTCCTTTCAAATACGTGATTAGTACCTGGAGCAAAGCACGAGGGGTTCAGTTTTGGTTGTGTTAAATCTGTGGATTGTGCATTAACTGCAGCACAGTCTGGACTCTGACTGTCCTGTGGGACAGCAGGGAGAGCTGTACTGTGAGGAAAAGCTCTTCCCTGGCTCAGCTATAAAAAATGACTCTTTGACAGTTTTTCCTTGAGCAGCAGCAGTTTTCCCATGACTCTAATGCCGGGTACAACAGCACTATTTGGTGACACTATTTTTGGATACTGTCTTTAGACAGGCAGCCCCAGTGAGCTCAAACTCCTCTGCACTTCTACACTAACAGTGGCTTTTCTGTCTTTTCTAGACTGTGAAAGGTGGCATTTCAGAGACACGGATTGAGAAGAGGATTGTCATCACAGGAGATGCAGATGTAGACCATGACCAGGTAGGAGTGTGGCTATAATCCAAAAGAGTTTCCCAGAGCTGGCAAAAATCAGTCAGGCTGCCTGTTCAAAGAAAATGTCACCAAAAAATGAGCCAGGGAAATTTTACTGGGGTAGAAATAAAATTTCATATTTTTATAAATTGTGGCTGCTCCATCCCTGTAAGTGTTCAAGGCCAGGTTGGACAGGGCTTGGAGCAGCCTGGTCTAGTACAAGGTGTCCCTGCCCATGGCAGGGGGTGGAATGGGATGAGGTTTTAGGTCCATGCCCAGCCAAGCCACTCCATGATTCTATATCAGTAGAAAATTCCTTTTTGACATTATGCAGCTGAGCCAGCAAAACTGAATTTCATTCTGAAGCTGGTGTTGGCAGCAAAGTTTTGATTCCAGAATTGTTTTGGACAGTCGTAGGTTTTTTTAAAAAAATCCATTAAAATGTGAAATAAAAGTTTTCCTTGACATCTGGCTGATCTGCATTCATTTTCCCATAACTTTGAAGCACTATTGCTACTCTACAGTGCCAGAAGTCATTTCAGAGCACTCAGCACCTGTGCTACATCTCTTTGGCTTTATATGAAACCTTTCTGATGACTCAGGCTCATTGGCCTCTTGCGTGTGTTGGAAGTGATGGTTTTGTCATCAGAGAATTATACTTTGAATTTAAATTTAGTCGCAAGTATCGTGGGGGTGGAAAATATTCTTATGACAAGATCTAATTTATTAACTCCAACAGAAAATGTCTGAGATATCTGAAATGTGCCTATCACGCTTGCTGGAAGAATAAGCAGGTTATGCTTAATTGCTCTCATCCATCTTCTGCCATGGGGCAGTGGAGAGATGGGGGGTTATTCTTCAAATAGTGCTTTTCCTTTCAGAAATAATGTAATACCACCTAAAGTCACCAAAGTGTGTGGCTGAAGTCCTGGGGGCAGTTTTGGGCACCACAGTTTAAGACCTAAAACAATTACAGAGATTCCAGAGGAGGCTGTGGAGATGGTGAAGGGTCAGGAGGGGCCACATAAGGAGCAGCTGAGGGCCCTTGGTGTGTCCAGCTGGAGCAGAGGACACTGAGGGCAGAGCTCAGCGGGGCTGCGGCTCCTCCCGAGGGGCAGCTCCGATCTCTGCTCCTGGGCCAGGGACAGCACCCAGGGAGCGGCTGGAGCTGGGCCAGGGCAGGCTCAGGCTGGAGAGCAGGGAAAGGTTCTTCCCCCAGAGGCTGCTGGGCACTGCCCAGGCTCCCCAGGGAATGGGCACGGCCCCGAGGCTGCCAGAGCTCCAGGAGCGTTTGGGCAGCGCTGCCAGGGATGCCCAGGGTGGGATTTCAGGTGTCTGGGCAGGGCCTGGGGTTGGACTGGATGATCCCTGTGGGTCCTTTCCAGCTTGGGATCTTCTGTAATTCCATGAAGTGCATCCACTTTTCTTTTTCACACCCTAGAGTTAGAAGCAGGTTCTTGTGCCCTTGGGGATGGTGGCTGCCATGCTCTGACACGCTCTGACACCCTCTGACATGCTCTAACCTGTGCTCTCCCATGCTGTCCCGCAGGTCCTGGCACAGGCGATCAAGGCTGCCAAGGAGCAGCACCCAGACATGTCGGTGACCAAAGTGGTTGTGCACCAGGAGACAGAGATTGCGGAGGAGTAGCCGGGCTGTGTGAGTAGAGACCACCTCAGCTGGGGGCAGGGGGTGATTGATCTCTGTGCACATGAGATTTGGGTAAACAGGGTCAGAGTTGAAGTAAAATGATCATTGCTCTCTGCGGAGTCCTGCTCAGGCTGTTCCTGTTAGACCCATGGAGGCTGATGAGGCAGTCACAGACAGACTAATCCTGTGAAAATGAGCCAGAATGAGTTAAAAGCTACACAGCTCCTGCCATGAGGCTGCTTTGCCTTCCCAAACATTCATTATGTGCTTGGGTGCTCCAGGCCCCGTCCAACCTGGCCTTGGATGCTTCCAGGGATGGGGCAGCCACAGCTTCTCTGGGCAACCTGTGCCAGGGCCTGCCCACCCTTAGAGGGAAGGATTCTGTCCCAATATCCCACCCATCCCTGCCCTCTGGCAGTGGGAAGCCATTCCCTGTGTCCTGTCCCTCCGTCCCTTGTCCCCAGTCCCTCTCCAGCTCTCCTGGAGCCCCTTCAGGCACTTCTCACCTGCCATTAGTGATAATTCACCTGAAATCAGTTCCCATCTGGCTTCAGGGAGGCAGATTCCTGTCTCTCCCAGCAAGGTGCTGTTGGTAGCTGTAACTTACCCTCTTTCTCTCTTGATAGGAAACATTCCTGCAAGCCACACCACCAGGAAAAAGAAACCCAGCAAAACTACCAAGAAACTACCTGGAGCACAAAGACCTTGGATTTCCGACTTGACACTCAGAGACATTCATATCATTTATTAAGCATTGTGCATTGACATTTTACTTGGGATTTTTCCAGACTCTACTGGATCCTATTGGATATGGGGTTTTGTTTTGTCTTTTTTTTTTTTTTTTTTTTTTATATCTATTGTGACAGAAATATGCCATATTTCTAACTGGACTGAATATTTTTTACAGGTTTTCAATTTTGCATTCCCTCTCACACAAAGCCTCTTCAGACACAGAATTCCACCTCGCAGGGCTCCAGGGCTCCCTGTTTTAACCTGTATTCCCTCTGCCTCATCAGGGATATCGGAGCTGTATCCATGCATATTCCCAGTGTGGGATCTGTACGCGCCTTCACAAAGCCATGGGTCCTTCTGCCAGGAGAGTCAGTTTAAAGAGTCAGACTTTGTGCAGCATTTCCAATTGCCTCTGGATTATTTTTGTAGCTCCGGGGAGCTCCAGCCCCACTGCGACCCCCGGGCTGCTCCGAGCTCCCTCCCCGCTGGGTTCCAGCCCTGATGTGTGATCACAGTAGGGTTTTGTGGTGTAGCCTATGCACACATCTGAATAGTTGACTAGATTTAAGGAATACTGGAAGTTGCTTCAAGTATCTTATACTGTGAATTTTAGAGCTTTAAGAGGACTGTGATAGCATCTTGCCTTCTTCCTGTGTGTCTCTGCCGAGTGCTCCCCACCTGTTTGTGTTTTCTAGATGCCATTAAATTAAAAAGCCCGTAGAAGTGTGTGTTTAAGGTGTTTGGACTCGGGATGCTATTAAGGTAGGCTTGTGCAGCATTCACAGGAACTGAGTTTTTCAGTGTCATAGTTTTTCACTTGTTTGTGTTCATGATTTTTAAATTAGGGAGGGTTTTTTTTTTGTAAGTCATGGGTTGGGTTTTTCCCTCCCCTCACAGTGCTATTTAAAGCTGAACACGTTACCCATTTCCCAGAGCATGTATCCTACTATCATTTAATTTAAACTCCTTTAGACAATCCTTCCTAGGCCTGCAAGCTGTATTTGGAGAGGCTGAACAAGGAATTTTAGGAGGTGTCAAGTGTTGCTGGTTGTGATAGAGCCAAACCACATGGGAAGTGCTGCCATTCCCTCTTCCACACTGGCCTAAGGGTCTGGATTTGGCTTCATGACCCCCTTGCTGGAATGAAATATCAGGGTGATTGAATCTTGAGGCTGAGCTTACAGACCCCCAGGGCCATCTCCAGCACAGAAGCGGTGATGCAAAAACATGATTTCAGGGGCTGGATGTGCTCCCACTGCTGCTCTCTCAGCTTCGTGGGAATGTTCTTGCCTGGTTTGTCCTTTCAGCATTTAAATTCAAGATTCAAGAAGCAAAAAACCAACCAAGCTCTGTAAAGAGTCTGCCCAGACACCTGTGAACACTTCAGTCCACTTGAGATTGTGATTTTTTAATTTTTTTTTTTAATGTATAAATATATATATATATAATGTGGCACAGTGGTAGCTGAGGGCAGGGAGTGCTCTGCTCCTCAGGTGAGGATGGGAAGAAAATGGCAATAAAGAAAAATGCTCTCCAGTTTTAAATTTAAATAATGTATTTCAGAAGTCACTGAATTTAGCTCAGGCTGCAAAGACTCCACTGTGTAGTTGCCCTGGAACTGCGCTGGGGCTGGTGCAGCTTCTCAGCTTCAGGTGCAATTTTAATTAAGCTGTCAGTATTGATTGGAGACGCTGCTGGATTTTGGCTCTATTTGAGCCTTGCTGGCCCTGGGTCCTGCTCAGCCTCCAGTCTTCCCATGCCGGCAGCTGCCTCTGGGCTGCTCTGGGTGCAGGGTCCCCTCCCGGGATGCTCTGCCTTCCTCAGGGCATCGTGCTCTGGGGATTTAGAGAGTCCTGGGCTCCACAGCTGTAGTGTAGAGATTAAGTCTTCCTGTCCATGTCTGAAAAGCCCTTTTCTTCCTTATTCTGCCAGGCAGACCCTGGAAAGGGTCTGTGTCTCTGCTGTTCTCAACTTAGTTGGGTAATGCTTGCCTTAAACACCCATCATGCTGAGCACCCTCTGGCACTGTCCTTTTTCTGGGAATTGAGTTTTTTGCTACTCAGTCCTTCCTTCTCACTTGCAACAGCCACCTGAGGAGTGAAGGGGCACATGGAGCAGTGGCTGAGAGGATTTCTGGGCTTTACCAGGCAGAGCCAGCGTGATAAATTCAGTTTGTCCATAGCACTTGAAGGCACTCTGCTGTCAGGAGAATTTAGGGGAATCTGGTCCTTGGATGTTCCCCTGGGGTATCCCATGCCCTGAGCATGATGAGTGAGACAAAGCAGGGGATTTCTGGGGTGAGAAACCTGGCAGGAGAGGTGGTTCCTTTCCAAAAGGATGTGCTCACTGTGGCTGCGGATGTCCCTTGTTAAAGGGCCCATAGACTAGAATAACCCTATTTTTATTTTTTCCCTGGATTTTGGGTGGCTGTTTCCAGGTTGTCCATTCTCACACTTCCCCTGCGGAGTTCTTGCTTCTCCTGGAATAATTTAAACAAGTCATGGCCTCCTGTGCCCTTTGCCATCACCTGCTGTCTGACCTCAGGAGTTTCCAGCCCTGCTCCTGCCAACGTGGTGCCCAAGCCCAGGAGCTGGACAGGAGCTTGGGAAGAAGATACAAGTTAAAAGCAGAAGAAGCTTCTCTCACCCTCATTCAATGCCGTGGTGGGGCTGCCCACTCCCCTTCCACCTCTGGTGGGATTTAAAATCCTTGGCTCTGAGCATGCTGTGTCAGCTCGAGGGACAAACCAGCTAAGTAAGGTCTATTTATATGAATGTTCCCAGCTCTTCCCACTCCACAAATTCACCCAGAGACTGTCTTGATTGTATAATATACATTATATGGAAGCTATTTATATATGAATGAATGTTTTTATAGAAAGGAAGGCAAGGAGCTCCTGTTCTCCTCCATTAAACTGGAATGGCAGCTCCAGTTGCCCAGTAGCAATCCCTTGACCAACAGAGATGTGTTAGCAAAGGACTGACTGATTTCTGGTTTTAATAAACTGTGGTTTGCTGATTTTCCTAATTGTACAATTACCTTAAGAGGTGGTAGTGTCCCAGCCTTAGAGATGAAACTTGTAAAAAAATATAAAAATAAATAAAATAATTTAGTTGAGAAGATGAAGGAGCTTTGTAAAATTTTTTTAAGGCAATTGTGAATTGTCTAGGCTAGGCGTTTACACTCTTTATCAAAATAGGAACTTCTAAAGTTGGCAAAACTTTCTAGATCAACTAGTGACGGGATCTGTTATTTTGGATTTTCATAGTGAATCAAAGGGAAAGTTGCCGTAGCGTTTAGGCAGACCTGAGTGTTCAGTATTGCTTCTTGTACTGCATTTTTCAATAAATTTTCAAACAAAACTCTCTCCCTGGCACTGAATTCTCTTCCTTCTTCTCACCTTCCTCCAGGTCTCTCTCCTTAGCCTGGCTTTACCAGCCTAAACCAAAGCCCCCAAAAGGTAGCCACGGTGGTGCCAAAGCTCTCCCAGTCCTGGGCCAGTATTTCCCTGGGCTCTTGGTGCCTTCATACCCTTTAAACAGTTCCCAGTGTGGTCACATGTGGGCCAAAGCTCCCCAAAAGGGCCAGAAGCAATTCCCAGAGTCCAACTTTGCCCCAAAGCAGCATCACTTGATACAGAACCTCCCTTTGGGCTGCGGAATTTGTGGTGAGCCCAGATGAAGTCTGTGCTCAGCAGCTGCTGCCCAGCTCTGAGTTAGTATGATTGAACTGGAGTGGGGGGAACTGTCAAATCCATCAATATTTTGGTCCTATCTCATTTTTTTTTTCTGGCTGCAGCAACTTTAAGAGGGACAGCAATAAGGCACAAAAAGCTGACAGGGCATCTTGGCTGCAGGCCTGACAGAGAGCAAGAGCCAATTGGCCCAGTTAGGGCAACTGGAGACTGGAAATTGGCTGGGAAGAGCTTCCCTGGGGGCAGGGGCAGCCCAGGGGCTGGCTGTGGTACCTCCCCGTGCCTCAATTTCCCTAACAAACAGGCAGAAAAGGAAGGGTGGCATAGGGCATGTTGTACTAAAGCACTGAATTCCCATTGCTTCAGACAGCCATCACCTCTTCGACCCTGACCCTGGACAGTTTGCTTCCAAGTATTAAATCTCAGTGTCCTGTAAAGCCAAAATTACCAAGGAGCCTCAGAAACTGACCCTGGAGAGTTGGGAAACTGCCACCACCGAGGCTGCTTTCCTGTAAGTGTCACAGCAGCGTGACTCACTCACAGCTCTGCGGCAGAGCCACGTCCCGTTACCTCCCAGGCTCCTGCTCTCCCCAGCCCCCGCAGGGTCACGCCAAAAACAGCCCTGTTCTGGGGAGCTGGGCCCCAGGGAGGTCCCAGCACCTTCAGACAACGCGCTGGTGTGAGGGGTCATGCCTGGGCACGAACCACAGCCCCAAAAACATCACGTTTGGGGACAACCAACCAAGAAAGGGCTTCATCCTTTTGCTCAGCTGCGCTTTGGGGTGTCAGTCCCCTGCTCAGTGGCCAAGACATCACCACCTGCTCCCACTCTTGGCCCTATTGAGCGTCACCTAGGGAGCAGCTCCAAGCTCTGTCGGACTCCTGTGGGTCCCAGTCTGTCCCACAGCTACCAGCTCCAACAACAATATGGGATTGTGCTGGACTGCACCAATGTGTCCTGGCAGAAACACCATCAGGGACTGCCATGGGGAGGGGACATGGGCCTGATGGTTCCCAAGGGGCTTCTGGCACATCCCTGTCCTGGACACACTGCAGGGACATCAGTGGCACCAGGGATTGCCCATCCACCCAAACCACGGCACTTTGCTGGGCAGGAGTGTTGCCATCGCCAGTGAAGGGACAGCCCAGCACAGGGGATGCTGAACCCCATCCCAAATGCCCAGGGGAAAAGTGTCTTCAGCTCATTTCCCTCAGGGTACAAGTGCAGGGACAGTAAATACCCACCTCGATGCTCAGCCACGATCCTGCACTGTCTGGGGCCATCCCAGGAGACCTCCCCCCTTCCAGCCCCTCTGGGTGGGTGTCCCAAGCCCAGGGTGCCTTTATCCCCCTCACAGCCAGAGCAGGAGAGGGTGTGGTAAATGCTGCCTGTGGCATTTTGTCTGGCTACAAGCAACGGAAAATATTAGGCAAACAAACACCATGGCAATCCAGATGCAAATAAATAAAACCCCAATCCCTTGTCCCAGCCGTGCAGGAGGCAGCAGCTCCTGGTGGGCTGAATCCGCGCTCCTGGGTGGCCCCGCACCAGCTCCAGCCCCCAGATCCCACATGAAAGGCAATGACTCTGTCTTGGAGATCCCATGCTTCAGGAAGAAGCCACAAAAGTCGCTTCCCTTCATCACCCATCCCTGGTCCTTCCTCGTGTCTCCATCCTGGAACTCAGGAGCAGCTGTCACATCAGGAGGAGAACGTTCCCCTTCAGTCTCCAGCTTGTTCCAGCCCAGGCTATTTTTAGGCTGTTTCTCCTGTTTTGGGGGCTCAGCAGCCAGTCGTGTTCCCAGAGGATCAGGGCTGCTCTGAGGGCTCCAGGGGGAATTGCTGTGGGAGCCAGGCAGCAGCAGGGCAACTCCATCACTTCCAGCTGAGAGAGCCCAGGGTTGTTCATCCCAGGGTCTGAGATAAACAGGGTTGAAAGGTCAAAGAGGAATTACGTTGACAATGGGCCAGGTTGGACATGCTGAGCTCAGCTCTGAGCTCCATCACTGGGGAAACTGAGGCATGAAAGAAAAGCCAAAACCAGGTGGGGAGTGACCTCAGGCCCTGCAGCAGCTGGGTCAATGGCCTTGGATTCATCCCTGCTCCGTCCCCAACCCCCCAAGGAAGCACCACTGCAGGACTCCTACAGATCCATGGGCATCTTTTGCTTTTTGCCCCCAGCATGGGCAGTGGTCCCTGATGGGCTCCTAGCCAAAGCCCCAGAGACTTGGGCTCCAGCCCTGTGCCAGTGTTCGGCTGTCAGGACACATCACATGGACACTGACAACACTGGGCTTTCAACCCAGGACCAGCCCCAGGGGGATCCATCCCACATTGCTCAGCCCATTTCTACACTAGGATTAATGTGCAGAGCCTGGGGTGCCAGGGAGCCTGTACAGGACACCCCCAAACCCACAGAAAAAAAAAAAAGAAAAAAAAATTAGGCAACTACCCCCAAACCCACCCCAGCTCCAGCCCCATTCCAGCTCCCTTGGGTACCGGGAATCACTAGGATGGGTTCCTTTGGCTCAGTGCTGGCTCATTAATGCAGGCAGGCATTTCGTATCGCACTACTGCCCTTTTTAAAATAAAGCACCAAAGATCAGCCCCCTGCCGAGAGGTGCCAGGGCGTTACAGAGCCGGGGAGCACACCCGCCCCCATCACACCGCTCCTCCTTAACCACGGCGGGCAAAAGCCACACTCACCCAGCACAGGTCACTCCGTCCCCGACACTTCATCTTCCCAGCACCTCGGCAGATTTACGGCCGGGATCCCTCGCTCCTGGCTGTACTGCAAGTGCGCTCTGCGAGCAGAGCCCTCGCCTTCCCACAGACTTTAAATCTTAAGGAAAGGCTCTCCGGCCAAGCAGATCCATGGCTGTGACCTGCCTCACTGCGGGGAGAGGAGGACGAAGAGGAGGAGGAGGAAGAAGAAGAGGAGAAAGGGCTGCAACCAGCCAACAGCTGAGCAGGATCAGGGAGTGATTGTCCCCAGCTGTGGTTGTTGTGCTCCCTGGGGACAGAGGTGTCCCAGCAGCAAATCTGGAGACCCGCTGGTGTCCCTAGGCATGAGAGACCCTCTAACAGCCACCGGCACGGTCTGCACCTCCCCAGAGCACAGCTCCCACACACAGCCTGTGGCAGTGGTTCCCTCAATTCATTTTCCACATTTTATCCATTTTTGGCCCAAACTAAGCTGTCCTGTAGCCATTCACCAGCTGAGAGGTCCCTTGGTGGTGAGGGCAATTGGTCTCTCCAAATTCCACCCTCTGGTCCGAGGGACCCCCGGGGTCAGTCCTCGTCAGCCTGGACACATTGGTGTTGGGGACAATCCCCCAGTTTTCCTTGCCGGTGTTTTTGATGAAATCCCCCTTCTGTTGGTAGGAATCTCCTCCTGCAATGGCCACCTCCTGGAGTGGGATACCCCGGGGGGTGCCAACAGCTGGATATTTAATCCAGAGTGTATCCAGCCTGTTCTGAGCAGGACAGAAGGTACCACCAAGCACTGCCCTTCAGAGACTGCGAGTGTGCGATCTCCAGGGCTTCCAGGATTGTTCCACTTCACAGCTCTGTAGCCAAGCAGTCAACGGAGGGTTCTATCCAGGGTGTATACTTCTACTTTCTCTTTTAATTTCTGTTTCTAACCCAGCCTCATCCCTGCCCAGTTTATTCCCAGCACACTGGGAGGACAGCATACACGGCATCCACCCGCTGAAACCAGCACTGTTAAAATCCCACAAACACTCTGGAAAAGGTGTCCACAGGCAGAGCTGAAGGTGAGGGATGCGCTGATGCTGCTCTCCCTGGAGAAGGCACAGGTCTTCTCACCCTGCCAGATTAATTAATCGAGCTGCTTTGCATTTTGAAATGATCCCTGTGTGACTCAGAATTGCCTTCCCTGGAGGATGCTGCTGAGCTGGGAAGGAGGATGGGGCAGGAGGACGATGCTGGTGCAGGCACATGATCCAGGCAAGTTCCCCTGTGATCCAGCCATTTCCCACGGTTGGACTGAGCCCCAGCCAGAAAATGAAGGGGAAAAATGAAAACAAAAGCATCCAGTAGCTTCTGGTGCAGCTCCTTGTGGCATTTTGGGCTCCAATTTCTTGCTGCCAGTTCCCAAAGCATGGCCCAGGGCCCGGCATCAGCTCTGGCTGCAGCTGGTTAAGCCCAAATTTAAAGTTATTTTTGGACATAAACAACCTTCTGGCACTTCCCTTGGGATGCTGCTCCAGGGCAGACCCCGATGGTGACTTTCTCTTGTTGCTGTTTATTGCATTGAATCAGTGCCTAAATAATGTTGAGATTAAGCAGCCAAATAAATAGCTGAGCTCGGGCTGGTATCACTCCCGGAGAATCCTTTGGGATGCAACTGGCCCCAAACTGCAGCTGTTGGTCCCATGCCTGTTCCCTGCACAGGGGGAAGCTGAACCAAACCTCTCTGGGAGGGCTGGCATTGGAAACAGACAGAGCTTTCCCTTGTAAAGCAGAAAAAAAACCCCCAAAACACTGTGGGGGGTTGCTTTTTGGGAAAAGAGGGGGCTGGGGTAGAAAAGGCAAATTCCAAATGATTTTTCTGGGATCTTTCAATCTGGAAAAGGACATTGTCCCCAAAGTTTGCAAGGTCTGACACTCTGTGTTCAGACCAGAGAGGGAGAAGCAGAGACAGGAATAAAACCCCCCAAACACTTCATACAGATAAAACATATTTCAGCCATTCAAACAGGCCCTGGTTTTGGGAAAGCAAAAGGCAAAGATCCCATCTAGGCTGCCACATCCATTTTGAAGCCTCCTGAGTTGCTGGAGAGCAGAGCTGTCCTCATCCTATTGCTCCAATCCATCCTTCCACACCCCCAGCATCCCAGGGCTCCTCCTGCCCAAGAGAGAGCTGGAGGGAGTAAGAAGGGATGGGATGAACCCCCAGCTCCCTTTTCTCCAGGAATCCACGCCAGTGCCGAGGCCACCTCTCTGGCCTCATCCCATACCGCTCCTGTTCTGCATCCAGCAGCCACTGAGTAACACCACGACACCAAACAGGACCTGGCAAAATCAGCACTGACACTTGCCCACCTCTCTGTCCCTTCACACCCTTCCTCCCACTACCTGCATCCTTCATCCCACCAAAACCAGCACAAACAAACCCAGATCCACAGAGAGGCTCTCGGAATGTGCAGCAGCACCTTGCTCGCTGCCTGCAGCTCCCCGAGCACCTTTTGCATCCCTTCTCTCCATAAAAACTCCAAACCTTGAGCTTATCCCCTCATCCTGTGGATGCTGAGCAGCTGGTTACGGAGCATCCCTTCTTCAGTGGAGCCTGGGTGGAGGCACAAGTTCTCACAGACCCTCTGGACCCACTGCTGCAGGCGCTGCCCCTCCCCAGCATCCCACGGGCAATAGGAGGAGGCAAGGCAGGACCACATGGCATCCAGATAATATTTAATAGCCCTGCTGGGCCTATGTGCTCTGGCCAAGCAAATTTTCCGGTGGGTTGAGGCTGGACAAGGGGACACCACCCCTCAAAGCATCTCCCCACCCCAACCCTGCTGAAATAAAGTGCTGTGGGGGCTGGTGAGCTTCACCCGCCCCCATGTCCCCATCCCACAATTTGCGTGGGGTCTCAAAGTGAGGACTCCTCCAGAAAAGCCACCAGGAGAAGGGCTTGTAAGGCCAAGGGCATCCACCGTGAAGGACATCCCACCCTAGGCAAATCCTCCCCCAGGAGCAGAGGGTCAGGATCTTCCTCTTGGCATCAGCTTAAAAATGCCACCCCCAAACACCCCTGGATGTGGGGTTTTGGGGTTGCTGGTGGGTGCTGGGGGCCAGGATGAGGGACTGGGATGTAGTTACAGTCCCCAGAGGTGTTGGGGACATCAGACTCGCGTGCCCTGCTCCATCCCCACTACCCAGGAGCTGGGTCGGGGCTCACCCCGACTTGGGGGCTCGCTGGGCTCCAGCAGCCGGTCCGAGGACTTGCCAGTACTTTCCAGTTTGGCGAAGCCCACCAGGCTGACGTGGTCCAGCCGGGGCCAGCTCCGGTTCTTGCGGTCCTTGATGGGGGCCACCAGCAGCACCCCCGGCCGGCCAAGGTCCAGGGATTTGGAATGTCCCGGGATGTGGAGGTGCACATCGGGGCTGAGCTCCACCAGCGGCTCCGCACTGGGACAGCCACCACCCATGTTGACGACAATGTGGCCACCACCACCATCACCACCGCCACTGTCCTGGCCGCAGGGCGCGGTGCTGTCACCGATGGAAAGCGGAGCCCGGGAGAGCTGTGGTGTTTTGGGGAGATGCTCAGCAGGGCCCCTCTCTGCCCTCCCGCCAGCCGCCCGTGCTGCCCCGTCCAGCAAGCAGTTGTTGAGCTTGATGATGGGCAGTGCCAGGGCCCCAACGGCCGAGGACAGGAGGGACTCGGCTCCGGCATGGCACGGGAGGCTCAGGTTGACCTCAGTGGAGCGGAGACTATGGGGAGAGGCCGCAGGGGAAGCTGCTGGGTGCTGCAGGAACTCGGCCATGGTCTGGAGCCTGTTGGGGCCGTAGCAGTCGGACCACTTGCTGCCAGGGCCAGGACAGGGCTGGCAGGACAGGTCCACCTGGTAACAGCCCTCCACACACTCAGCGTTGGCCCTGTGGACGGGCTGGCTGTCCCCGTGCTGGCAGTGGCCATCCTCGGGGCTGGTCCCCTCGGGCAGCCCCACTGCCAGGCCGTAGAGCCCCTTCTGCATCAGCTGCC
The DNA here is from genome assembly GCF_020740725.1 of Corvus hawaiiensis. Taxonomy (NCBI): domain Eukaryota; kingdom Metazoa; phylum Chordata; class Aves; order Passeriformes; family Corvidae; genus Corvus; species Corvus hawaiiensis. Next base: position 268,818 of record NC_063235.1, read on the forward strand.
GGGTCTCCATGTCCCTGTTCTCATACAGCATCGTGTTGGCGCAGATGAAGATGAAGAGCCCGATGCCCATGATGACGGGGCCGATCAGCTTCAGCTTCTCGCTGTGGGGCACGTGGCGCCCGGCCGCCACCTCCCTCCTCATGTCCCCCACCACACTGGTGTTCCCCGTGCTGGCCCCGGTGCCCCCATGTCCCCGGTGAGGCCAGTAGCCCACCACGGCAATGGTCATGCCCACCAGCACCACCGAGATGCCCACCATGACGAACGCTCCTGCGGGTGAGCGCATGCGGAGCTGCCCCTTCAGCGGGGGCTCCATCGGGGGCTTGCGCCGCAGGCGGCGGCCCCGGCGCCGCGGTGGGACAGGGGGCACCGGCACCTTGGGGCCCCCCTGCTCCGGCTCCCGCATGGGCCCGTTGGATTCGGCGCTCTCCGCAGTCATCGTCTCTGGCTCAGCCGCAATTCCTGCAGGACGGAAGGAGAAAAAGGTGAGCAGGCATCACTGGGGGTCTGTGTGCCCAGAATGCTGGAGCACGGGGACCACAGGGACACTGGGAGCATGGGGGTGCTGGGAACATGGACGGCACAGGGACACCAGGAGCAGGGGATGCCGGGAGCACAAGGACACCGAGCCCGCAGGTGACACCGGTCAGGGACCAGCAGCTTTGCTCTGCCCCATTGCTCCCCTCTTTCCTCAGGTCACTTCTCTCTCCCCACTCAGGAGTGAAGGGCTGAGGAGCCCCTTCCAACCACACTCCCAAAGCCCTCAGATTCATCCCTCTAAACCCCTGAGCTGTGCAGGAAGTGAGGACAGCTGTGCCACATCCAGCACAGAGCCATCGCTGGCATCGGGGCCCAAGGGACCTGTCCTGGGTCACCCCAGTCCTGTGACACCTGAGAAGGTGCCACCCCCAGTCTGCCACAAGAGCAGCGAGGGAAGGGGCTCTTTATTCATCTTCGGGGGAAACTGAGGCACCTGGAAACCCAAATGAAAGGTCTGACACAGCCGCACCACCCAGGGCCCTGTGAGTGATGATCCAAGCACAACCTAAACCAATATCAAGCCACTCATCAGATGGCAGGACCCACCAATCCATGGAGAATTTAAGCTAAAAGAGTTTTTTTCCCCAATTTTATGCTGTCTCCTATTTCCCCTGACCTGCTCAGCGCATCCCCAGGATCCCACCCTCACACACACCAACACCAAACTCCACATCTAGGGATTTACAGGGATTTACAGTGCATGGTGTGTCATTTTATCCAGAACTTTATTTCCTAGACAAGCAAAAAGGTGTGGAAGCTGCTGCCCAACACAGCCGGTGACCAGCCTGGTGGGAAGCATCAGCTGGGCTGGCACCATTGTGCCTGGGATAAGTGGAACCCTGGGAAGCTAAAACAGGCCTTGAACATGTCCCAGACCAAAAACATCTTTAAAAAAATATAAATAAGCTCATGCTGACAGGAATCCGTGTCCTCGCAGTGCGGTGCTGCGTGCCCAGCATGGCTGGCAGTGGGGCTGGGGCAGGACGGAGTGTCCGTGCACTCTCCTGTGTCTCTGGGCACTGCCAGCAAGGGAATGCTGCCCAGGCGGTTCCCAAAGGAACATCCCAAAGGGGATGTGAGCAGGGAGAGCTGCAGGGTGGCCCCCAGCCAAGGGATGCTGTGGGAGGGGGCTTCTCACCCCAATTCATCTTAAACTGTCAAGAAAAGCATTTGGACAACACGGAATCATGGACATTCAGCAATTCAAGTCCAGAAACTAAACCCAAGGAGAACCCTGCGGGAGGAGAGGGGTGACCTCTCCAATTTTACTCCCCGAGATGAATGAAGTGCCTAGAGCCAGTGACCAGCATCCAAACAGCAGAAAAATACTACATTTTTTTTTTCCCAGTTAATCATCTTAAGGTGTTATTAGCATCAGAGGGAAGGAATTAAAAGATACGAGTTCCAGGATGACAGCTTGTTCCTGGCACAAAGCTGTCAAGCTGTGACTACTTGAGTAAGGGAGATTTAAAGGGAAAAAAAATAAAGTCCCAAAAAAACCAGACCAAACCCCAGGCCACTGCTGAGTGGGGTGTTAAGGCTTTCTGGAAAATAAGTTGATAATCCCACATGGCAAAGGGAGAAACACAATAAACCCAAAGCAACATTCATCCTGAATGGAAAAATGAGGCTTTAAATATTTTGGTATTAAAGGGAAACAACTGGACACTTGAACACATCCCAAAGACTGTGGGGTTTTTGCCTCCAAATGCCCTGATTTAGGTTATGTCTCCATTTTCTCCCATTTCCACCTTAGCTTCAAACTCTCTTAATTTTATAGCAAACCCTTTAAATGCCTTGCTGGCTACTTAGGAATTAAAAAGAGAATGACCCCCTACATTGCAAGAGAAAGCCTTGGACACTGCTGGGGGGGGAATATGAAACCCCCACGGCTCATGACCCCAAACTCACTCACACCAGGCACCCCCTGGTTTATTCCAGAATCTCAGCCATGCTTCTTTAACCCCAGTTCTGCTGTTTTCCTCTCTAACCCACCCTGTGGAATCAAGGCCAGTGTCCACAGGGACAGGAGCATCCTTGGTGTCCCACCTGTGGGGACAAAGAGCATCCCATGGGGACAACAAGCATCCCTGGGGTCCTGCCTGTGAGGACATTGAGCATCCCCTGGATCCCATCCAGGGCAATGCTTTGGGTCCAGGTGATGTTCACCTGGGCTGCACCAGGCTGCCCTTGCCACACTTTTGCACTGGATACAGTCTGGGGTTCATCTCAGGCTGCTTAGGATGGGGAGCAGGAGGATGAGAGGTGCCCACCCACCCCACATCCACAGGGTCCAGACCATGCTGGGGCTGAAACAACCCCCTTCCCACCTCCTCTCCTTATCCCTGGGCACGGGCACGGAGCTGCTGGCAGGAGGGACAGGCAGATGCCACGAATCTGCCTCAGGCAGGGAATCCCCTCTGTAGCCCCGGCCACTATTCCTGCCCAAAGTGCCTGTCCCTTATCTCCACGCTGCCATGTTCTGAACTTGGAGCATTTCCTTGCTCATTGCTGGGGCTGGCTGTTCCCAGAGTTCAAAACCATTATTTTTATTAATAGAATCCCCAAGGTTATATAACCCTTTAAAAAAAAAAGAAATTAAAAAAAATACAGAACCCAGCGCTGCCATCCCCTCCTGCACCCCACAGCCGCCGACACTCCCGCGGATGGATTAATCCCACGTTGGAGCAGCTCGGAGAGCAGGAACGGGGCTCCTGGGGGTGCTGCCAGAGCACGGGGACAGCCCGGCCCCGTGCTGGGGACAGGCAGTGGCTTGGCATTCCTGGCCACCTCCCTCCAGCCCGGAGGCATTTGTGGCTCACCAGGACCAGCTCTGAGGTTTTGATTCCTGGCGGGAAGGAATGACAGTATGGAACTGTAAACGTCGTTCTGAAGCGGGATGAGCGCTGCTCTGCTGCCAGGTTAAGCTCCCAATCCCCGCAATAAGCCTGGCATTAAAATAAACCCAAATATTTCTCTAATCCCCCCCATCACGAAGGCATATTGCTGGCTCCACCCTCCCACCTCAATCCTCTCCCGCCGCCTTCGCAGACTGATGCTCCTAAAATTTGACACTAAATCCCAATGCATCCGACAGCAGCAGAGCTGCGTGGTGGCAAAGCAGAATTTGGGAAGGGTCCCTCTTGCAGAGGGATCCTCACATCCCCTGCGTGTCCCTGGGATGCTCTGCTCCTGCTATGACCACACTGCCACCCTGAATTCGCAGCATCAAAGGCTATCAAAAAGCAGAACTGGCCTCCAAATCTCCCTCTGGATGAGGGGCTGTGCCAGTGTTTGGAAGTGCCACTCCAGTCCTGTGCCACAGGAGGTGCCACCCAGCTCAGTGATGGGCTGGAGATGCAGAAATGCCATACTGAAAAGGGCCAAGTTCAGGCAGCTCTGAAGGCCTTCCCCTTGCGGGTTTATCCCTCTTGCCAGTTATCCTTCCAGGAGCTTTTTATTTTCCTTGGCTCACACCTGGAAAGGGCCTCACTGCGGGACAGCCTCCACCACACAGAAGGGAATTAAAAGCCAGCATCTCCCTGGGGAGAGTGTTCCCACTGCTGTCATACCCCATCCCAGGCTGCGTTGCCCAACTGTGGGGCATGATCCCATTCTGCACCCAGGATCCCACCCTGGATGTAGAATCCCATCCCATGGGTCCTCTGCAGGGCATCACCCCGGGAGCTGGCACAGGAGCAGCCCCGGCTGTAATGAACACCTGAGAAACACCAAACAAACAGAAAACACCTCCGTTTTCCTTTTCTTTTCCAAAAATACTGTGACTTTAAGATGCTCTCCTGATATTGAGAGTAAACTAATTTTGCAATTCACTGCTGAATCAGCCAGCAAAGCTTGCAGTGTGTCTAACGGCCACGGTGATGGGTGAGACCCCAAACCAGTGAGCATAGCCCAGCCTCCTCTGCCTCATCCAAGCCCTGGGGAGCCTGTGACATCCAAGCCTGTGATGTCTGAGCTCCTTCAGATTCCTCTCCATGAGGAAAGGGGAGCCAGGCAGCCAAGATCTTCTGGGTATGAGGCTGTGTCGAGCTGCTGGAGCCCCCCCAGCTCTCCCACCCACCGGGAAGGTACGGAGAATGGGAATGACAGTCTGCGCTGAGATGTGATGCTTAAAAATAACTCCTTTTCAGCCCAGCCTCCAATGCCGCCCCCAGCACGGGGCAGTAGGGGACCACAGGAGCAGCACCCAGGCACCAGCTCCTTCCCCATCCCATCTCCCATCCTGGCTGCAGGAGACCAAAGCCAAGGCCAGCAGGGGAGCAGCAGTGATCCCAGTGCACGGTGCATCCCTCGTGCTGGATACTCGGGATGGTCTGAGCCCCCATATCCCCAGCTCTGCGGTGCCTCCTCCTTTCCTGGTTTTCTGAGTTCACTTCAAATTCCCCTCCTTGGCTACACATAAAGGTCTCAGAGGGAGGGAATAGGAGAAAAATCTGCCAGACATTTTTCTGGGGGGTCTCCCAGCTGGAGCAAACCCTGTCACCACCCCAGCACCCACTGGCAACTCCCAGTCCAGAGCCTCCCCCAGGCTCATTCCCGAGGGATAAAACCTCCCTGTGTGAATGTGGCACAAGCATGTTCCCAATGCAGTGACAAAATCTGTGGCTCCAGCTCCAGCCTTAGCTGGGGACACCTGTTAATCAACCACAATTAAGTTCCCTCACAGAAGCTTCCACATAAATTCAGTAACACTAATTACCACAGCATGGGAAGGATTTTCCCCCTTCACAGTGAAAATCACTTTCTGGTCCCAAACTGGGAGTCTCATGGGGGCTGTGACAGATTTTGACCTTTGCTGCGGCACAGAAGACCTTGGGAGTGACAAGCCAAAGGTCAGAAGGGCCCTTTATGCCTCTCTCCACAGCAGTGGAGACCTCGGTTTTCCCAGGTGAAGGATGGGATGGAGGAGGGGTTAATGCACAACCACCTCCACCAAGCACCTGTCAACAGAGGCATCACCCCCACACCTGCAGAAGCATCGGCACCAGCTTCCCATCATCAGGCCACACATCCCAGACAGCAGTCAGGAGCCACCAAGGGTACTGCTGTCACTTGGAATATGATCCAGGGAAAGATGGTGCTGGGGTGGTTTGGGGACATGCGGGTCTCTCCCTTTGCTTTCCACCCTGTGCGTGACCGCAGGCAGAAGATCCTGATGGGCAAATGGGATGTGAGGAGTGAGAGCCGCCAGTGCCACCAGTAGCTCCAGCTCCATTCCCCTTGACTTCTCCAAACTCCTCCCTGCTCCTAAAAAACGGGGCCATGCTCTAAACGCCTCTCACCCCTCAGGCAAAAGAAAGTGTGTGGAAACATCCCACTGATTACTAATTACCAGCGCTTGCCTTACCCAGATTTGCTCTGCTAATTAGACTAATCTCCACGGCTGGGAAATGAGCTGCAGTCACCCATGGCGAGGAGCTCACGCAACTTGGATGATGCTTAACTCTGACATGTCAGATCCCTGCGATGGGATCGGGAACGTAATTCCCGGCTGCTTCTGATGGGCCATTGTCTAAGGAGACAATGGAAATGCCGCAAATTTGGTGTTTCTCCCCTAAGCCAATGCCGAAATCAGGACATCTGCATTGCTCAACTTTTTTGATAGGAACCAAATGCAAATAATTAATAAATCCAAATTCAAGATAATGCAGACATCTAAATTTAAATGGAGAGCGGATTTCTAATGGCAGCTCTTTGCTCGCTTGGAGGAGGGGGAGGAGTGAGGGGCTCAGAGGGATTTCCTGGGAGAATTCCTGCCTCTGGGAAGTGATGTGGGGTGGCAGGGCAGCCAAGGATGCAGGCTGTGGCCAAGCACCTTGCAAATCCTTGCGGCCAAGAGAAAAGGAAAGACAGTAAAGAAAAAATCCATAGGCTGGGATTTCCAGGGAATTAGGACCAAACTCTTTCTGAATTTGGCACCTTCCCTGCTGCTCCTTTGAAAAATCCCTACCAGCACGGAGGGAGGCGGGAAGGGAGGGACAGAGTCTCGGGGGCTGCCTCCCTGCTCCCAGGCATGGCCCAAGTTATCCAGGGGGTACAGACACACAGATCCCATCTCCCACTCCACAGGCCCACATCCCACTTGGCCTGCAAGCAATTAAATTCCCAGCTGTATTCCCAGCTGGCATCACCCTTACCTCCAGCTTTTTAAACCCTCCATCTCCCCTACTCTTTACCCTGCAAAAGACACATCTCCCTGATTTCGTGAATAAGGATCCAAACCCACCTAGAGGTGAGACGGAGCCGCTGGTCCGGCTGCGGTCGCTGACCCCTCCACACCACAAAGCTGAGCCCCTTGTGCCCACAGGCCCTCCCGATCCCAAACTCCCGGATCTACTGGGATAATTTCCACCCATTTCTCCTCTCTCGAGTCTCTACATCAAACCCTGCGTGGGGATGAGCTGTGGGGCCACTCCTCGCCCCAGCCCTCTGCCAGGAGCCCCGGGAACAGCAAAAAGTGCTGGGATTGGGCAGTTCTGCCCAGCTCCCGGGTTTTGGCCGTGTGAAGGCGCGTGTGCTCCTGTGCGGGCTTGCATAGGAGTGTGTGTGTGCACATCTGTGCACAGCTGGGTGTGCATGCGAGTGTGGATGTGCGGGTGTGAGTCCGTGTGCGTGTCCGAGTGTCCCTGCGTGTGCTCGGGGTCTGCGGGAGCAGACTGGTGTCTGTGGGTACACCGTGTCCGTGGGTGCCCGGTGCCCCTAAGTGCGCAGTGCCCGTGGGTGCCCGGTGTCTGTCCATGGGTGCCCGGGGGTGCCCAGGGGTGCTCAATGCCGGCCTGGGGGTGCCCGGTGCCAGCGGCAGTCGGGTGCCCGCGGGTGCTGCGTGTCCGCGGTGCCCGGCGCGCATCCCGCCCGGGGTCCGTGTGCCCGGGGCTGATGTGGGTGTGCGGCCGGTGCCGTGTGTCCGTGTCCGTGTTCCCCCCGCCGTCCCCCCGTCCCCCCACTCACCGGCGGCCGCCGAGCCATGTTCCTCCCGCCGGGGCCGGTGCCCCGGGGGCGGCGGGCGCTGGGCTCCGCCGCTGCGGCCGGGGCCATGGAGCGGCAGGAGCCGGCGGGGCGCTGAGATTCCGGCTCCCCGCTCGCCGCCGCCGGGACGTCTGGGCGCGGGCGGGGGGGCGGCGGGTTCCGCCCGGCCCCGGGTCCCGCCCCGGCCCCGCGGGGGGCGGAGCGCGGCGGGGTCGGGCGGGGGGGGCGCGGACGGGACGGGACCCCCCTGTGCCCCCCCCGGGCCGGGCTCCGGCTGGGCCCGCGGCCGCTTCCCGGGCGTGGGAAAGTTGCGATCGCTGTGCGGGATCGGTGGGATTTGGGATTTTCCCGACTCCGAGCGGGGCCGGGAGCGGCGGGGGATGGAAGGGGCCGGGCTGGGATCCTTCCTCCGCCCCGCTCCGCTCCCGGGTCCCCTCGCCCAGCGGCGACCCCAGACCCCCCCCCGCAGGAAGGGCCCTGCCGCGCCGGGGGATGCTCCAGTGGAAGGTGTCCCTGCCCCCGCCGCGGGGAGGGTTGAAACTGGATGGTCTTTTAGGACCCTTCCCAGCCAAACTATTGCATGATTCTCTGATCCTATGAAATACTCAGAGCTCAGAGACTCTTCTCCACCCCTCCAGCACAGCCCCCCAGCCCCCAGCCTGCAGTGCACCAGAAGATCCCAGTTCTCCAAGCCAGGCCAGCCTGCACCGGGACTGGGGCTGCAGTGGATCCCCCCTTTCAGCACAGGGAGTTCAGCAGTTGGGATGAAGCATTACCCCACACTAATCCTGGCAGTGGAGGCGTTTGCTGCAGCCCCCCCAGACGGTGCTAACGCAGGTTCCAGAGGCACTTTCTCCTCCAGGCAGGTGCAGAGCGAGGACCCTCTGCAAGGAGCTGCTCGGAGTGCAGGGCTTTGTTTCCTCTCCTCTGAACTTGCCGAAGACACAACAAATCTCTCTGTCAGCCGCAGGGATTATGGCACAGCACCCCCATTCCTGCACCCTCATCCCCTCCTCTCCATCCCCACGTGCCCATCCCCTCATCCCCATTTCCTCCTCCCCGTGCCCACATCCCCATCCCCACAGTGAGCAGCATCCCGCAGCTCTAAGGACCACGGGCACATCCTGATGCACCGAAATTGCCAATCCAAGCACACTGCCACCCCAACACCACACCCCAACACTCCAGTAAGTGCTGTGGAGATTCCGCCTCATCTCACCCAGAGGCCCAGATGTTCAGCAGGCAGAGACACTTTCTCAGCCTTTAATTAAAAGTGCGCCAAGGTCACATTCCCCAGATCCCCGCTCTCCCTAGGGAGCCACAAAACAACTCAGCAATTCCCTGTGTGACTTTGTGACTGACACCCCACAATCCACAAGCAGATCCAGGATGTCTCTATGGCAGGGAGCACTTCCCGGGAAAGGTTTTTAGGGATAAAGCTCAAAAACGAGGTGCAGGACACCAGTCTGTTCCTCACCTGTCTCTGGCGAGGAGCATCATCCAGAGGGTTGATGATGAGGGAAATAAAATCCCCAGTTCTGGGGGAATTCTGCATGGGGTCAGTTCTCTGCCCCTTTGGCAGGCTCAATTAAAGCAACTTCTGTGAATCTTTGGAGTTTCTTGAGGGAAGGGATTATGGCTGTGGGCCCAAGGTGCCACCTGCACTGCTGGAGTGGAGTGATGCCTCACTCATCCAAGCATTCCATGCAAGGAACACACCTGCCCAGGGAGGAATGGGATTTGACTTTGGCTTTTCAAGCTGTTCAAGCAACACATTCAAGGTCTCCCTTTGCCACCACTGGAACCCATCTGGGCACCCCATGATCCAGAAGAAATTAATGCTTTTGAGCAAAATTTGATTTCTATTCAGAGGCTGTACCTGTGCCAGGCGGTGCTGGCCAAAGATCCGGAGAGGGAAGTGGTGGGAGCTCAGTGCTGGTGGCTTTCAGAGCAGGGGTTGGCAGTTCAGCAGCATGGGCAGGGCAGGGGGCTGGCAGCACGGGGCTGGGAGAGGCCACCAAGCTCCAGCAGTGCTTCTCCCTGTACAGGATCCTGCTCCACAGCAGTTTTCCAGTCCCAGGTCACCAGTGATGCTCTGAGGGAGCTGGTCTCCCCCAGGGGTCAGCTGTTAATGTGGGGAGAGATGCTGGACGCAGGACTGGGGGAAAGGGAAGCTGCCTGTGGTTCTCCAGGGTTAAAGGTGGACTGTGCAGGGCAGGAAGAGCTCAGCCAGGATCTTCCACCCTTCCTGAGACAGAAGCTGCTGGGATGGGGATGTGGGTTCCTCCTGTGTCCTTGCAGACAGTGAGACCACATCCCTCCAGAGGAGAAGAGGGCTGAAGAGGAGAACTCACTGGGGATAAAAGTGACAGCAGGGAGAGAAGAGGGGGCTCAGGGAGGAGGTTTTGGAGAAGAGCCCATGGCAGGGCAGAGGATGTACAGGACCAAAAGCTCAGAGCATTTTCCCTGTGCCCCGGGAGAGGGTGGTGGTGGCGGCTCTTACAGACACGTCTGGGATGGAAGGAACAACATAAAACAATATGAAAAAGAGCCAGCACCACTGTGTCTCTTTAAAGAGAGAAAAATTGGATCTCATGATAACTGGGCACCTCCTCTTGATTTTAGGGGGAGGGAGGGGATCTGAGTCCTTGTTTAGAAGCTCTGGTAATCCTGGAAAAGCCCTCTGCTCTCTGCTGCTTCAGCTGGGGACCGAGTCTGGGCTGAGGGACCATGTGGACGGAGGAAGGAGGACTAGACAGGGAATGATCACAGCCAGGATCTGAGATCAGAGAGAAGGAATGTTGTTATGGAGAGGCTGAAAGCTCGGGGTGGGGATGACTCATGCTGGAGAACATACAGCTGTTGGAGCGGGATTTGGCACCGGCTCGCGGGGCTGCAGAGCCTCCCCCATTAACAGAGAGGGGAAAGAGGAGCCTCCATGATGGCTCCAACCTGGCGGAGGCAGCTGTGCTGGAGGTGGGTGCAGAATGCTGCCTGTCAGAGTGGGGTCACGGCCTGGAGAGGTATTTTGGGCAGCAGAGAGGGCTCAGCAGTGAGGTCCCCTCTGGCTGAGGGATGTGCATCCTCAGCACCAGGGCTCCTCTGCTCTCCATGATGCTGCCTTGGGGAAGAGCAGTGGGGCTGGGATGGGGCTGGACAGGTCAGCTGTGAAGGGCAAGGCATGAAGCAGACATTCCCCCCTTATCTAGTGACAGGAAAACCAAGGCATGGAGCAGAGATGCTCCCTGTGGGCTCCTTGGCCCATGGTCACGCTCTCTTCATGCTGGGAGAGGTGGATTGGGCCTGGAAGTGATTTCTGTCTGTGGAGTCAGACCACCATCCCTCCTGGGCTGCTGGCAGCTGATGCTTGTAGGGCACCAGAGCTTCCATCCAGCGGAAGACGCTACAGCAGCTTCCCCAGAATCCACTGGCTGCCACAGGGATAAGGAGAAGAGAGAGTCCCCACATCCACGGGAGCCAGGGCAGGCAGGGAAGGAGATTTGGGCAAGGCATTAGGAGCGGAAGGGTGAGCCCAGCATCTTCCCAAAGTCGCTTTCAGAGAGATGGTTTTTGTATGATGCCTGCAAATAATCACAGCACCAGATTCCCAGTGCCGTGGGATAAAAGCTCCATAGGCTGCTTTGGAGGTGGCCCCATTACAGGGGTAAGTGAAACGACTGTAAATACAAACAGACTTGTTATTAATCATGCTCTGTAAATGTGGAGTCATTATCTTCATGTCCCTGGAAAAGTAATTATCTCCAGCTTTTCAATAAGAACTTGAAAAAGCCTAAAGAGTTGAGTTCTGGAAATGTCATCCATCTCCATGTAGAAGAGAAGCCGCATATTTTCACATATTAATGCAAGTTAATCGAATTTACAAAATGAGTGAGTTTTAATACATCTACAAAGCTGTAAGTTAAATGCCTCATCCCAGGGATTTATGACATGGTTTCGCAAACTTTTCCAGTGTTGGACACATCCTGTGATGCTGTGTTTTATTGTCTAGCCAGGGGTGCTTGTGCAGGACACAAGATGGGATCTGATTTACAGATCTGTCCTCCACTGCCATGTACAGCAATCCCTCCTCGCATGAGTGGGCTCAGGGGTGCAGAGCTCCATGTAATGAATTCCTCTTTCCAAATAACCAAACCCCAATGTTTTCCAGTTGAAGGGAACATCAAGCCAATCACTTCAGGCCAAAGCACAGCTCTGTGAAGTTTTATGCAACTGAAAGTCCACAGAAACACATCCATGCTCAACCAAAAATATTTGGGAAGATGATATTGCCTGCTGCATTTACATTCCTGATGCTCCAGCAGCCACTTGGGGAGAGGAAGAGCAAGAGGAGGAGGGAGAAAAGGAGGAGGAGGAAGCGAGAGGCTGCAGACCTGGAGCAGCACCTGCCAGAAACTACAGGGCAATTGCATTTTCAGCTTGGACAGTGCAGTGTCAGCAAGGCTGGGCAGGAGATGAAGTGGGTTTAATGTCAGCCCATGTCTCTTTAACATACACTGTGAGCTCACAGAGCTGCAGGAAAGGTGCTCGATCTTGTCTACACATACCCAGCACTCAGTGAGTGGCTCAGGCTGGGGTCAGTGCAGCCAGAATGAATTTTAAGCTGCCAGAAGCATTCAGGAGAGGGGCTTTTGCTCCGCATCTGGTCATCACTTGCTTTTCTTGGTCACACAAAGGATCCAGCTCCTGATGGGAAGAGTGGACTGTCTTGAAGGATTATCCCAAAGCACACCAAAAAGCTCATCCTTCTATCTTTTCACCAGATTTCAGAAACTTTCTTGTATCGAAGTGTTTTGGTTTGTCATTTCAGTTATATCCTAAATTACTAAGCATTAATGCTTGCTAATGTTGAAGTAACAGAAATAAAAGCTGAAGTACTTCAGCTAAAGCTGGGATGAGGTATTTCACAGAAATGCAATATTCTGAGATTGCCTTTTCATTTCAAAATGAGCCATAACATTTCCAGCTCCACATGGCTCTTGGGGGGGAGGTAATTTGGATTTTCAACCCTTTATTGCTTTGCCAGAGCAGGCAGGGAAAGATTTGAGAGAGTCTGGGCTCTCACTGGCAGCAGCTCTGTGAAACTCTGGTGGCTTGGGGGCAGAGGTGAGGGATCTTCCTGATGTCTCATCCTACAGGAGAAATCCCATGGGAATCCAATGAACCCAAACTGGAACACAGACCGAGGGAAATGCATTTTAGACCCCGTTTAATCGAATTGCTGAACTTGTCCCTGCAGGAGCTCAGGAACAAGCTGAGAAGGGGCAAACTCCAACTGAGAGGAAGGAGCTTCATCGTCAGCTAACGAACGTGGTCGATGGGATGACGGGATGACGTCTGCACTGCAGAAGCCTTCAAGGCATCATCACTCTGAAGGGATGGAGCACACCAGGGAAGCATCATCCTCCATCCATCCCTGACCCATGCCAGGATCCACATCCCAAAACCCTCCCATTCCTTGTTTGTTCCTTCCTTCATTAAATCACACCCTTGTAAGCATCAGGCCTTCATTAGCAGCTTGCAGGGGGAGGGTGCTGTCCCCTGCTCGAAGCCTGAGGGAGGTGAAACCACAGGGTCTGGCAGTGTCCCTTGTTCCCACAGTGGGACATGGAGCCATCCTGTACCAAAAGCCCCTTCCCAAAACACTTCAATATCCACTTTGGTGATGCAGGAGCTGAGCATCCCCTGTCCACCACACAAGGAAAACCGCAGGACTCAGGTGCTTGGGCACCCATAAGACAAAAATGTCCCTTATCTGCCTCGATTTGCAGGCTGAGGACACATCTTGGGTCAGAACATTAAGTGGCCATTATTGGCAATTCAGATACCTGAGCCCAGTGTTCCCAAAATACAGTGAATATCCCCAAAGCAGAGACATGCCCTCACCAATATTTCCTCACTGAAATGGTGTCTCTTGCTGTGTCTGAGCACCAGCTCTTCCAGCAGCCCCAGAGAAGGCTCTGGTTCTGCTATCAAGCTGCTAAAGGATTAGTAAATTTTAAAACATTACCAAACCAGCATAAAGAAATCACCCAGTGCAACATCCACAGCCTTTTCTTGTGCTTTAAAGTTGGTTACTGAGGTCAGGCAGGAACAGGAGGAGCCTGTGCAGTGCCTCAGCACTAACACATTTATCTGCTCCTCGGCCCATCAGCTGCATCTCAGCATCTCTGGAATGTTATTGCATTTATCCGTGTCCCTGCTTCAAATAACATCCAGGGAGCTGAGACCTCAGGAGGGGGCAGGACTTGGGCAAGATCCCCTGGAAAGGGAGATGAGCCCAATCTCAGCATAAAGCTTTCTTGTTTGGAATATTCTGCTTTATCCTGGGATACAAACTCATCCTCTGCATCCCTTTCCGTGACAGATTTGGATCCCCCCGCCCACATCACCTCACAGACATGGAGCCAGTGCACAAAGAGCTTCTCCCACTTTCTGGAGCATGGGAGGATGTGGAATCTCCCCCACACCTCACGGCAGGGCAGCCCCCGAGGCTTTCAGGGGATCTCAGCCCTACAACACCAGAACCCCAGCACGGCCCCCACAAATCCCTCCTCCCCTGCTCCCCAGGGACACCAGCCCAGAAGCAGGGCTGGAGCTGCGCCCCGGTCATATTTAAGGTGGTGATGGTAAAATTAACCATTTGGGGGGGTTGTGTGGGGACAGAGCAGGGTGTAATGGATTTGGAGCTGTGGGACCTGAAGGGCAGGAACACCCAGGCATTAAACAGCAACTTTCGGGGAACCCATTTCCCTCTGTTCAGCTCAGACACAGGGATTTTCTCTCCCCTGGGAAGGTCCTGGAAACCCCCTGGCTGCTCAGTGGGTTGAGATGTAGTGACCTCATTAAAAGCCATGGGGCTTACATTGGGCTGGGATTCATCCAAAGGACACATTTCCACCCAAAGGGCACTTTCCTACCCGAAGCAAGCCGGAGCAGAGCCTGTTTGCCATATGGTGCAGGCGGGAGCAGCTGGGAGGAAGGCTGTGGAGAGCTTCCACAATTTCATCTTCGCAATTTCTTCTCTAGAGTGAGAAGATCAAGAGGAAAAAGAAACGGCGAGGGGACATTTGCAGGCATCCTTCTCCTTCCCTGCTGGAAAGGTCAGGTGTTGAGAATGGAAATGCACCACACCAGTTTTTTCCAGGAAATAATTTGGGCTCCAGCACCTCACTGTGCTTGACCTTCCCAGGTCACTGGAGAGGCTCCATAGGCAGAGGAGAGCAGGGAGAGCTATTAAGGTAATGGGTGGGAAGTGGCCATGAATAAATCAGCAGCATCTTTCCAGCCATCAAAGCCTGAAACTCTCCCGTATGGAGCGAGGAGCAGATGGGAAGCAGGGTGATGCATGTGTGGTTTATGACAGGGGTTATCCAATGCTGTTAACCTACAAACCCAAGGGACTTGGCCCCACGCATCCCCATGCTGCTGTCATGGGGGGATTTTGGACCTCACCCCCCAGCCCTGCACAGAAATCCCCTCCCAAAGCCACTCCTGAGCATCATGGAGCAAAGCCTTTCCCTTTGGAACAGCTCTGGGCTGGATCTGTGCAGGGCTTTCACACTTGCCATTTGATGCCACAGATGAGAGACAAGATGTAGAGAAGCACCACCAGCCCGATACCTCCCTGCGACCAGACACATCCTTCTACCTCCAGCTGTCCAGCCTGGCCCTGGTAATCCCAAATCCCAGGCATTAGACATTTAATCTTACATTTTATCATGTCTCCTCTTACCAGAGGGTCTGAAATTAAAAGGGAAGGAGGGAAGAGCTGAGCTCCTGTGAGTTTAATTGGTTCTGGCTGGTGGATAAGAAGGAAGGAGGGAAACGCAGCAGTTTCTTCTGCTGGCTTTCCCTGGTGTTTCCTGAGAAGCTGTAACTATTCCGGAGGAGGGGAAGAGATGCAGGATCAGGGGAGGGCGGGACAAATGCCCCCTCCCAGGACAGAAGAGGAACTCGTGTTCGTTTCTCAGCTGGCCCCGGGCATGTGGAGCTGAGCCAGCAGCCTCGACTGCACCCCGTGAACATCATTTTCCATGATGCAAACTGGGAGAGGGGGAGAGGGGCCGAGGCAGGGCACGGCCGAGGCAGAGGTTTGGTGCCTTTGATGTCCTCTCCTTCCATGCAGAAAAGCTGGAGGCATCTCCCCTGCCCCCGGCTGGTGCAGGGGAGGGTCCCACTCGGGCTGTGAGCGGGGCTGGGTGCTGAGCACTGGAACCAGGAGCGGGATGGACTGGGCATGGAGCCGGAGGGGATGCAGGACAATGAGCTGGGGACCAGGGATCCCCATTTCCAAGCACCGGGAGCTGGCAGCAGACTGGATTTGGCTGTGGCTCTGGGTACACGGTGCAGGTCACAGCTCCTTTTGCTAATGCCCTGTGGGTTCTGGGATATAAAAATTCCAGTTTCCATTCCCTCCCCCTAGCCTGTAGGGCCCCCTTGGGACATCTCAGTTTTTTATCCCAAAAGTTCCAGAGCAGGATGCAGAACCATTAACACAGGATACTGCACCATCCTGCTTGTCATCCCTGGATCCTGCTGATGTTAATCAAAAAGGGTGCTGTCCTGGTTAACAAAAGCACTTATTTAATTAGTATTGTCAGAATAGATAATTTTTAATTGTATCCCCCGTTCCCCAGATGAAATAAGGAACTGTACTTTGATCTCAATTGAAATAACTATTAGCAACAGGTATATGTTATATATAGATATATTTTATATATGTATCAATACATTATTTTCTAGATGAAAATAAGCAGATCCACAGCTGACTGGAAACGAGAAAAAAGCCCAGGTGGTGAAGCTGTAGCCCCACTTTTCCTTATTTATCAGGGAAAAGCAGGATGTAGCATCTCACAGCAGTGGCCATTGGCTGGGGAAGGTCACTGGGAACCACAGGCTGGGATGCTGCAATATTTCCCCACTGCCAGCCTGCGGGAACTACTGGGAGATGAATTTTGGAAAAGCCTCACGTACTTAAAGAATAATGTAACCTGCCAGGCACTTAGTGCAGCCAGATAAATGGAACTGCCAGCTGGAGCTCAGCCAGGGGAAACTGCCCGAGGCAGAGGCTCTGGGGACAGGGATGAGCTTGGGGATAAGGCAGGACACGTCTGGAGCTGACGCTGTGGGGTCTTTCCTTGTGTGGATGTGCAGAGGCTTTGGAAACAGGGCAAGATGGGGAGGTGGGATGTGCAGTGGTGTTGGGCAGGGTCCCCCAGGGAAAAGGGGCCCACAAAGAACATTCTGCAGCTTAAACTGATGGTGAGAACCAGGCTGTGCCCGCTGCCGGCCGAGCATCCTCCGCGCCGTGCTCCATATGGCAGCTATTACCGCTGGCAAGGGAGCCGTTTGCACCATGAGCACACACAGACACACAGACACACAGACACACAGACAGTTCCCCCCGACAGCCCCTGCCCTCCTCGTGCCTAATTAGCCCCACACTCTAACGAGCCGCGGGTGACGCCGCCGCGCCTCGCTCGCAGTGCTGCCCGGGTGGGGTCCGCGCCCAACTCGCCCCAGCTCGCCCGGCACGGACACAGGACGGCTCAGCCATTCCCTGCCCCGTCCTGTGCTTCAGTTCTTGGGGAGAAACATCCCAAAGCTGCCACTCCAGACCCTGGGAGCAGGCGCTGTGCGCTCCTGCTCGCTGGGAACAGGTTTGGAGGGGGTGGCTGAGCACACAGGCATTTACGAGCGAAGCCAGTAGTGCTGTTTGCAATTAAAACAGCCCAGCCCTTTCCAGAGCAAGACTGCTTCTCGCCCCTGAACCTCAGCAAGCTTCAAAGCCCTCGGCTGGAGTTCATTGGCACCGGGTGAGTTTTCACCCCTCCTCTCCAAGAGGTCTCTGGAAAGGACTCGCTGACAGCATGGAGCAGAGCCGAGGAGGCTGGGTGCTGGATGGAATTCGGGAGGGCAAATCACACCAGTTACGGCGCTGTGCTCAGAAATTTTACCTTGGAAACACCAAGCCTCCCACAGCCCATCCCAATCCACACTCTGTATCCATAATCGCAGAGAGTCGCTGCAGCCCAGCGCCCCAGCGCCAGGCCAGGGTCACAGCCGAACGGCCACCACTGCGAAGGCAGCAACAACCGTGAAAAATGCTCTTTATAATCCCTCTGGAAAGGATTAAGCCATGCTGAATGCAGAAATGAAGACATTTTATGGCCACCTAAGGACTGAGCAAGGGAGGAGACACCAGCAAAGGGACCCATGAGGGAATGAGTGGAAATAACAAGGAACTGGGTTTTTTTGGGGAGCAAAAGGGATAATTTTCATTTAGGGAACCTGACACTGTTTCTCCCAGTAAGTTTTCAATTACAGACTGGGTAATGGAAAATCCTGTAATAATTATGTCCATGTTGTAGTGCTATGGAAAATGCTGTAATGAGATTAGGTCTGTGCCGGGCTCCTCCGGAGAGCAGAGGGGCAGCATGCACAACCTGCCCCATGTGCCCATTCCCCTCCATCCTCTCCTGCTCCCCACAGAATTGCCAGGGTTTGGGAACTCTCCTGATGCCCAAATCATGTGGTGGGGAAAGGCTGTGGTTTTCTCCCACTGTAAGAACAAGCTGGAGGGAGTCAGTGAAGGTCTCAAGACATGGCTCTGGCCGAGGCTTTCCAGCCCTCTGATCCTCTTCAGCTTCACCATCTCCATCAGTGAGATTTTTCCTGGAGATATTTATGGCTCCTTCTCTGTTGCTTTCCATGTCCCACTGAATATTGAATGTGCTACCATTCCCCAAGGACCGATAGTCTGAAGAAATCTGATTCTTTTCTGGAGCTGCTAAATGGCACCTCTGCCCTTCCCTGGTGTGATCAGATCTGTGCGTTTACCACTGGTTATATTTGCAGGCACTTCTGGGTGTGATTAGCAGCTGAAGACTGTCAAGGAGTCAAGCTCAGGCGTTAGAGCCTCTCTGGGGGCTGCTGAGAAAACAAAAGCAGCATTTTTCCTTTTCACAGAGGCTCGTGGTAGAGCTCAGCAGAGATGGGTGGTGGCAGAGCCACCCTGAGAGGTCTGAGCCACCCACCAGGGTCCCAGTCACCCATGAGGGGTCTGAGCCACCCACAAGGGCCCAAGCCACCCACCCCATCTATTCCCAGCCCTCTTGCCATTGTACGTTTGGCTGGAGATCCTGACCCAAACAAAGCAAGAAAAAAGGTGTGGGAGCTAAAAACAGGGTAAAAAAAGGGAAGAAACAGGGAGGGGAGGAGACGTGCAGGTCCAAAGGGAGGGGGGGAATCTGTGCCATGGGGCCTTCCAAAGCTCTATTCCTTACAGAAGTGCTTATAGAGATTATTGTACTTAATTTATGTAGATCTGCACTGGCACTAGAAGAACTTAGAAACGAATTAAACAGCAACTGAAGAACAGCCCTGGCCTTGGATCTCACCCAGAGGGAAGCAGTTCCTGGGAATCCTGAACCAAGAGGGAGCTCAGCTGTCAGAATGCTGCTTAATCTTCCTAGAGATGACATTAAATTTGGGGTGATTTTATGGGGAAAAGGGAATCAAATCAGCTCACAAACCCCGGAGTTCTCCCAAGGCAACAATGGAAACTCTTTTGGCATCAGTGGCCCAGGGGAAAGGGATCATCTGATGAGCAGTGATTTTTGACACTATGTTAAGTAGAAGACTTGGATCCAGTCTCCAAGTGACTGTCTAGATGAAATCCAGGGGAAAAAAGGAGATGCCATTTGGGCGAGCACTTTGCTAACCTTGTTAAGAGAGACTGGAGCAATTACACACATGGCTGTAATAGGCAAGAAAATAATTAACACTCTGGCGCAGCTCAAGTGGTGATTTTATGAGTCCTGATGAAGCTGAGCTCCCGTAGGAATATCAGGGTGTGGGTTTTTTTCCACTCTTTTGGGACTATTTCATGATCTTGCATACAACTACTGAATTTTTCCATCTATGGATTTAACTGAGCTGCCCGAGCAGCTGTGAATTAAGGGACCCTCTTGCCCTGTGAGGACAGAGCCCCACCACACCTCACCTCTGGGGATACTTCCCAGCTGATGCTTTCCTAAAGTTATCCAGCATTTACCAAACATTGCAAGGAGCTTTTCTAGGTTAATCATCCTCAGAGCCTGGGCAGGCAGGCATGAGGAAAGAGGAGAGAGGAGAAAAATCCTGCCGTGTTATTACAATAAAACACTCAATAAATACTAAGGAAAGCATTCCATACATCCTGCCTGAAGGAATTCACCGCGCCTGACCTCAGCCAGCTGAAAATCAGCCGTCCCCTGGGCTCACACGAAGGTTAAGGGAGAAAGTCAGCATTTCCACACATCTAATCCCAAAAGAGCTGTTTAAGGAGAAGGGGATTCCTTCATTTCCACAGATGATGATTCCTTCAGTATCCAGTGCCGGAGCTGAGACTCCTCAGACAAGACGTTCAGCTTTCTGAGGGCTGATGCCACTTGAAACAAATCAGACCTTTGACAGTGCCCAGTGTGTCTCTGGACCACACCAGATCACATCAAAGCTGTGCTATCTCATTCCCAGCTCTCCCTCGCGTGCCAGGAAGAAGGGCTGAGAGCCGGCAGCACTTGTGCGCAGCAGGAACAGGCTCAGGCTGGAGCTCCTGTCCTCGCTTGCCCTCGTGCACAGCAGCTGAGCTCCCTGTGGTAGCTACTGCAGGCCCTGCACCCGTCTGGGTGATGCTCCTCTCTCTCGAACCAGGCAATAGGATGGTCCCCCAGGGTCCAAAGCAAAGAGCAGCCCAGCGGGAGGAGGGCAAGGAAGGTGAAAGCACCTGGTGTTCGCAGGGCGTCTCTGACAGAGCGAGCCTGACCCCGTGGGATCAACAGGAGACTTTGTTTTCTTTATCCCTTCCAGCAATTAATCAATTTTACTGCTAAACAAAGCTGACTCTTTGAAGGGGAGGTCTCCTATTTTAAATCTTGTTTCAGGGGAAGTGGTAGATGATCTCGACCAGATGTGTCTTCTTAAAGGGAGGCAGATGCTACTGCTCTGGCTGAGCACCCTGGAAGGCAATGGAATCCCAGAATATCCTGAGCTGGAAAGGACCCACAGGGATCATCCAGTCCAGCCCCAGGCCCTGCCCAGACACCTCAAATCCCAGTCTGGGCATCCCTGGCAGCGCTGCCCAAACGCTCCTGGAGCTCTGGCAGCCTCGGGGCCGTGCCCATTCCCTGGGGAGCCTGGGCAGTGCCCAGCAGCCTCTGGGGGAAGAACCTTTCCCTGCTCTCCAGCCTGAGCCTGCCCTGGCCCAGCTCCAGCCGCTCCCTGGGTGCTGTCCCTGGCCCAGGAGCAGAGATCGGAGCTGCCCCTCGGGAGGAGCCGCAGCACCTGCTGAGCTCTGCCCTCAGTGTCCTCTGCTCCAGCTGGACACACCAAGAGCCCTCAGTTGCTCCTTGTGTGGCCCCTCCTGACCCTTCACCAGCCTTGTAGCCTCTTTTGGATGCCTTCTAGGATTTAAGACCAAACAGCACTTGGAGAATTCACTTTAATACATCATATTCCTCTTCAAAAATGAATTACCTCCTTTCTAACAATCTGAAGGACTTAGACACATATTCCCAGCTCTTCCCACTGGCAAAGCTCATGCAGGAAGATCAGATCCATTGCACCTGGGTGACAGAATGCTCCTGAGGAGGTCCCGGGCTGCAGCATGGACCAGGAGCTCCAGCACCTCACCAAAGACTGTGAACCCCTGATGCCTCCGGTGCTACTTATGCACCTCTTGAGTGTGGGCGAGAGCCAAAGCTCATTGTTGAGTTCTCCTGCCATGGCAAGCCTCCAGCTGGGGTGGATATTGATTTTTGGGGGACATTAACATATTATTCTCCTCCTGGTTATCACCACAAGCTCTTAGTGGCTACAAGTGGACAGAGGCTACTTTGTCTGTGCTCATGTCCAGTCTTTCCTCTGCAGTTACAGGGGCAAGCTCTGTGTTTTTATCCTGCCTGCAAGAAAATTCTGTGGCTCCATGATCAGAAGCTCCAGTTCAAGTTTATAAAGGTTTTCCATTTGTAGTGGATACAGAGTGCCTTGCAACATCCAGCTGGAAATAGAGTGGTAACATACAATAGAGCCATGCACAGCATCACTCTTGGTTCTTAATGGAATTTGCTTGTAAACAGACATAAACAAGCACCAGCTTCAAGGCAAGGGAAAGGCTTTGGAGGCTCTTTCCTGGGGAAACCTTGTGCAATAGTAAAAAAACCCATAGTCTGCTTCCTGCCCTGCTTACAGCGAGTCCTCGTAAGAGAAACTGCCTGGGTATAAAAAGAAATGACTCACTGAAACTGGTAACACTGAACACAACTTGGTTTTGATCCAAAGCCAAAAATGCTTTATTTATTTGAAATGTAAATGGTTCCTTTATCAACTGCCTGGTTCAGGGGTTGTTTAGGGCAGTTTCCTTCCAAATAGGTTGCTCAGCCCAGAGTTTTGCAAAATCCTGGGAAACAGAGAAAGCAGCAAGGAAGACACAGAAACCCTGTTGGCTGATTTATGGAGAGTGGGAAAGGGGCCTCCCATCCCTTGTGAAAGCATTCCCAGAGCTGCCTTTGCTGGAAACTTGTTGCTGCCACAAGATGAGCAGCGCAGCTCGTGCTGCAGCCACCAGCATCGCTGCCACCTGCACCCAGCACAGCTCCGAGGCTCCTTTCTGCTTCCAGCCCGGTCTGATCTCCCACTGGGGAGCACCGTGGGGACACAGGGATCCCGACAGAATCCCGTGTCATCGCTGGAGCCACTCCCCTTTGAGCGCCGTGGGATTCCTGCTCGCTTTGGGTCACCCTGGCCTGGCTCTGGCTGTGGTGCTGGGTACAGTGCTGCTGCCTCCAGCTGGGCTGGATGGACCCAGTGCTGCTTGCTCTGGTTCGTCCTGGGCTTTCTGGCCATGGGAAGGGTCTGCAGCCCGGCTCGGTGGGAGCAGGGGAGGCTGAGATGCTGCTGGAGTTGCGCTGCTGCTGCCCAAGAGCATCTTCTGCTGTTCTGTTACAGGATTTGGAGGAGCTGGTGGGAAATCCGATCCAAGTGTCTGCCTTGACCCCGCTAGGCCCCGTCCCCTGGTGCTCAACTCACCACCCCCAGGAGGGACACAGGGAGAGTGGATGGTGTTGGGAAGGAGGGATGGTGGTAAAGAGAAGGGGAGGCCCGTGGGGTCACACACGTGTGCAGCATTCATGGAGGGGAAGGGGATTGATTGTGGGATAGCGGCAGAATTAACTGATTGCAGGAAGAATTGATTGGTGGGGAAGGAGCATCACAGGGCAGGGAGATCCCACAGGCACAGCCAGAGAGAGGAAAAAAAACCCAGGGAGAAAAAGGGAGAAGGTGCTTTCAGCATGTGGTGTGCTGGCAAAGCGCAAGGAGGAGAAAAATACCTGTTTGTGGGGAAGAAAACAAAAATCAGCGTTTCAGCTGTTGTGTTTCTTCTGAAATGAAGAGCAAGACCTTCCCCAGCCATCGACCAGCAGCACAGACATGCTTAGGAATGGGGAAATTTATATCCGAGCCTCTTCTCTGGCCTACCTCAATTCCACTCACGTGAGAGACGAGTTCAAGACAGAGTGAAAACCATCTGGAGACTCACTGAATAGTTGTGTGGTCCCACTTGGAGCAGCAGAGACACAGCACAGCCTCCCCTGCTCCAGTCCTGCCAGGGATAACAAACCCGGAGCCGCGGGCTCCAGGCACCTGAGCCTGGAGTGGAAAAGCCTCACTTGAGTTTTAGGAGGGTGCACAAAGCAGAGGCGTTTTGGCAACCCCGACCCATAGAGCTGCTGGATTCCAGCACAGCCATAACCCCAGCCATGGAAACCACCTCAGTTTGGAACAATCTTTTGGAAGCGTTTCTGAACGCCCGGGGAATTTGAGTGACTCAAGTGCTGAAAGGGACACAGACAATGCTCTGGTTTAAAAAGCTCCTTAAACCAGCATTGGTGCAAAACGCCACTCCATGGCCCAAAAGGACCCACTGCTGATGACATGTGAGGACACCAGGCTGAATGATGCTGAAGCCATAACCACATTTTTGAGGACAAAGCACAAGATTAAAGGCACTGGTGCCCTGGCCCAGGATGGGAGTGGGTAGGAAGGGGTTTCCTGGGGGGATGCCAGAGCCCCTCATGCCAGCACCTCTGGGGGCTCTGGCACTGATACCCTCCTGCACAGGCCTTCAGCACATTTCTTGGAGAAACAGCTGGAAATGTTCCAGCAGCAAATGTATCCGACTCCAAAAAATATCTTGCTTACATTATAAGTGTCTGGATGGTGAATAATGTAGAGGAGAAAGTGTCGTGGGGCAATTAATAAACTGAGGCTGTACTTGGTGGCAAGGAGAAGAAAATATTAGGGGAAGTGACAGGCAAGTCAATAAACAGTGGAGTGTGATTTGGGAAAGGTCTGGCACTTCTGCAGCTGGCTGGGCAGGGCACAGCCAGCCCCACCCTTGAACCCTTCCAACACTCCACTTTTCTCCAATGCCACCCTCCTGAAGCTGGAATTTGCCCGTCAGCTGCAGAGCGCAGGACGGGGACAGCAGGTTCCCTCTCCATCCAGCCCCACATCCTTCTTCCCACTGGGCTGGGCTCTCAGGGGAGTGCAGTTGGTTTGTCTTTACAGTTCCTGCTCCTGGGAGAGTTGTAGGATTTGAGAATTTTAGGCTGTCAGATGAGGTTTGTTGTGGAAACCAGGGTGGTGCAGGATCCAGCCAGTGTGAGAAGGTGAGAGCTGGGGTCTGTACCCCCTCCTTGTACACCCACAGCTAACAGCAGGTGAACTGATAAAATGAGAGACCCCTCTAGTCCCTGGGGCGTTTGCAAACCCTGCTGGGAACTGTGATGGTCTTGGCATGAGGAACAAACCAGTCCCACAGAGCATGGTCATGGCTGACAGAATAACTTGAGCAGGCAAAAAGATCAGGTTTTCCCTGCCCAAGGAAAAATATGACTTGGGACAAAAAAATTCCATGTTTGCCTGAGCAGAATAATCTGCAAATGCAATCAGCCATTTGGGTGATTGATGCTCCCTGCTCTGCTCAAACTTCTCCGTCAAAATCGTGGGGAAAAAAAAACATCGCTGCTGCAGAGAAACTCAGATCTCCGAAGTGCAAGGACACAGCCACACATCCCAGCACAGCCCCGAGGGAACTAACAAGAGTACAGAGCAGCATTTGATGTTCCCGAGCCTGCTCCAAGCAACCCAGCTCCCCAGACCGGGAATCCGATCACGGTAACAAAAGCAAACAAGCCGGGGTTTAAATAGAAGCAAAAAACCTTGGAAGAGAAAAACCAATGAGAGTGAATGTTTACCCCGAAGATGGGATAGTTTAGAAATTATGGCTGGGAGCCAACTCTCTAATATTTTTAGTTTCAGAAGGTTTGCAAACCTCAGCTGCCAATGTGGCCCCAGCTCTGGCGCCCTTGGATGGGTGCCCTGCTGCAGGTGCAGCTCCAGCACCTGGGGAGGAGCAGGAGGAAAAGTTCAGTGCCTCATTTTGGGGCACGTTAGAGAATGGTTTGCAATTTATCAGCTAATTATGATTAGAGCAGAAACAGGTAAGGTTAATTATCATGGTTATGGTCACAGAGTGAAGACGCTCAGGGGGGCATTAAGGAAAGGGAAAACAGACACAGACCCCAAAATGCAGAGTTTTAACAAGGATTCATACTGAGAACAAGTTCTTGCTAGTTTTAGTTACAAACCCAACTTTGGGAGCTTCTTTAGGAAAATGAAAAGTTCTGGGATGGTTTGTGATAGGAAACCATGAGGGATTAAGTAATCCAAGAGGAAACCACGAGCCTTCCAGTGCCTACAGGGTCTCTGGGAGAGCTGGAGAGGGACTCTGGACAAGGGCCTGGAGCGACAGGACAAGGGGGAATGGCTTCCCACTGCCAGAGGGCAGGGATAGAAGGGATATTGGGAAGGAATTGTTCCCTGTGAGGGTGGGGAGGCCCGGGCACAGGTTGCTTCAGAGGAGCCACGGCTGTCCCATCTCTGAATGGTCTTTAAGGCCCCTTCCATCCCAGATCATCCCAGGATTCTGTGATTAAAACCTGGCAGCAGCAGAGGACAGTGAGGAACAGGGCATCGGGCACAGCTGCAGCAGCTGGTGCTGTCCTGTGAACACATCAAGGAGAGCTCAAGTACAGAGATGAGCGATACAGACAGAAGAGATAAAAATGAAGATGCTGCCTTGTTCTGTGACTGCCAGATTTAGGTTTAGGGGAAGGACAACAACGTGATGAACAACCCCTCCCCGTGCCAGCCCTCCAGGGCAGACAGCCCCATGCCTCCCCGAGCACTGCTGGGCTCAGCCCCGCACACAGAAGAAACAAACCAGGTGTGAACGTATATTAATTTTATTCACATTTCCAGAGGAAAGCATCGGTGGAGTGCAAGGTCATGGCTATTGTCGAAAAGCTCAAGTATTTGGTTTTAAACAGGCAGACATTTCTGAGGCTGAGCTGAGCCCCTGCTCCCTTCCCCTGCACGTGTTTCCAGTTCAAGTAACAGGAATCTCCAAAATAAGCTGGCTCATCACATGATGGGGAGGATGTCAAAAACCTTAAAGCTCTCTGTGGTATAAATCCCTAAGCAGGACATAGAAGTAGCAGGCAGGAAATCTCGTACAGCTGAACTGGCTTATCCCTGGGCCGAGTGTCGGGTTTTTCCTTCGGCTGCGGAGTTTTGCTGTCGGCGACGCCAAACGCTCCTGTCCAACTTTAATGCAATTCATTACCCAGAGCTGAAGTTTGCTGCTACTGGATTATGAGGATGATTGTTGGTGATGGCACAGAAAAATTTTAACAGGACTCCCAACCGAGGAGAAAAAGAGAAAAGGAGAAAAAATTTGATTGCTTTGGATTTCAAAAACAGCGACAAGGGAACAAAACCACAGCCAGGAATAAGATCTTGAGAAGTGGAACTTCCCAATTGTGCTGCTGGCCCATGGGAACTTGTCACAGCTCCGGGCTGCTTCTAAGGAATATATTTGTATTTCTAAGAGACTCCTGGGTTCAGCTGGGCCAACAACTGGTTCCTGCTGACATCCAGCAGACTCGACATCCTCCCAATCCCAGCCCGCATTAACCACCTTCAGTTTTGCTCCCCACAGAGCCACAACTTTTGGATTTTTGCTTCAAAGTGCACGTTTCAAATTACACAAGGCATCAGATAAGGCCTCTGCAGAGCCCTGGCCGTGCCACAGGCCTGGAGCATGGCTGGGAACAGGCGGAGCAGGGTTTGGACAGGCAGCAGGACACGGGGCAAGCAACACTCCCTGACACAAGCAGAATGGCACCAGCAACTGATGAATTCCTAAGTTATGGGGCTAAAAGATGAGCTGGTTTAGTTCTTTTCTATCTTGTAAGTATCAGGGAGTTTTAAATGTGTCCAGTGAAGACACTGGAAGTCTTTCTGCCCTGTGAAGTTGCCGGATTTTATTGGAATACAGCTATATTTGGGAAAGGAGTGGGTAATAGATGTGTGCACATTCTTGCTTGCTCTGCAAAGACAATTATCAGATTACAAAAAAAGGCACAAGAAGCACATTCCTCCTTCTTCCATCCCTAAAAGGTTCCTCCTTCCCCCCTGCTGAAAGCACTGCGCTGGCTGTCACTGAACAACCTCCAAGTACACATTTTCCTCTTTGATCCAGCTGGCTCGGAAGCCCCAAGGATTAAAGATTTCTCTTCTGTTTGAATAATTTCACTGACTAGAACCTCATTGCTTGTTTAACCGATTCTCTTCATCCTCCATATATATATATAGTAAAAGAAACGGAATTAATATTATATTTTGGTTTATTGCTAGAAGCAATCTGCTGTCCCCCAACTCAGGCTCCCAGAGGAAGGAGGTGAAACAGAAAATCTGGCAGGACTTGCTTGCTTTAAACAAGAAAAAGGCAAAATTGCACTTGCCCCACCTGGCTGGGTGTCACAGAAGGGGAAACTGGGGCAAGGAAGGGCTCGGGGTTATTTAGCAAGTCAGTGGAGAGCCAGGAATAAAACAGCCCAGCTCTGGATCCTCTGTTCCAGTTGTCAAGAAACAATTTTGCTTTGCCCAAAGGCGAGTTCTGTCAGAGGACAGGACATGCCACTTACAATTCAAGTCTTTATGTCGACACTGGATGTGCAGAGCGGGATAAAGGAATGTGTGACTCTTTGGTGAATATCCTGGTTATCATACTAAAAATGCATTTTAATAAACTAAATTCACCCCTTGCCTAGTCCTTAACACTGCAAGAAATTTCTCCCCTGCAGCTGCCTGGCTGATATTTAATGGTTCAGCTATTAAACATCCCACCAAACCTGTGTCTTCTCTGTGAAGGCTTAAACTCCTTAAATTCTTATTTAAAAAAAAAAAAAAATGGAAACAAACTGCTCTAAATATTATTCCAGGACTGAATGGCTTCAGTGGTGTGGGTTCTACTTACAATTTTAAGGAACCTTCTGCTTCAGACAAGTCACAAGAACCTTCTCAGCAGCAGGAGGGTTGGACAAAGGACGTGGGTGACGCAGGAAGGGGGAACAAGTGTGTTCCTTGTGTCAGTCACCACGCAGTCACAGACAGCGTGTTCACTCTGTTCCCGATGGCTCCTGGGAAGCCACGCTGGTGGCAGAGATGCCAAGGGAGTTTGAGGTGCCTGTAGATGGATCACGACACCCACACAGCCTGGCAGAGGCTGAGGACAGAACCTCCTTTGGCAGCACCAGGTCACAGCCCCAGTGCTCCCAGGGATTCCCACACACAGGATTCAGCCTGGCAGCTACGGATGAGGAGTGCAAGGGCTGCCTGAGCTGAGGCGGTTCTAGAACAGCCAAACAACTGCCAGGGAGAGTGGCCAGAGGGGGAGCCATGAGCTGGGGCTGCCAGAAGTAGGTGGGAACACCGAGCGCAGCCCAGCGGGACCCACCGCGTCTCCCAAGGGGAGAGGACAGCTCGGGAAGTACCCGTGTGGAAAGCCCCATGCAGGATGTCCATGGGCTCTGAGGGAGCAGGAACCGCCTGTGCTCCCATCCAGGAGAGCACAGGCTGCACATGCAGGAACACAGCCACAGGCTCCACTCCTTCCCCACAGAGCAACTCTCTCTTTTGGGAAGTAATTGTTCCCCCACTTTGCTGTTTAAATCCTGATTCCTCTCCAATCTCATATCCCTGTGTGCTCTGCCTGCCTCCCTCCCGGAGGCAGAGGAGCTGCTGCCCTCCGGCTCTCTGGCAGAACACACTGAAGTCCACCTCACGGGGAGAAGGCCAAAGCACTTCACACTCATCAGTCGGGATTGTTCAAAAGAAAAGCCACTTGTTTCTAGGAAATCTGTTCACACACACTCTGGCCACTGCTGGGTTTCCAACTCCTATTCTGAGCGTTTGGCTGACAGTGGAGAGGACGAGAACAAACATACATCCAACCCCCAAGTGCTCCTGATTGTGCCATTTTGCCAGAAGATGTTCCTGGCCCAGAAGCAGCTGCACAAAAGCACTGATAGCAGAATTACAGCTAACATTTCTCTCTGTCTCCAGTGGCAGACGCCCGTATGGGATCTCTGCCTACCCAAAGCTCACCTGCAAGCCCCTGCTTCCTCACAGGCAATGACAGCAATGAGGACATTTGGTTGCTGGCAGAACCAGTGCAAGCCATCCCTGATGGAAACCCTCTGCCCATGCTCCCTTCCTGCTGGGGTGTAGGCAGCCCAGCAGCCAAGGGTATCACAACAACCAGTAGGGAAAACTGGAATTTAACGATCAGTCCTGAAAAGGTCAGCTCCTGAGTCACAGCAGAGAAGGATAGGGGGGAGTTGCTTTGAAGTGCATCTTTTTCCTCTCTCTTTTATTACAGAACACATTAAACTCGCTGGTGATCACTCAGTCTTTCAGGCACTATCACTGGACGCAAAGCCAGTTTTACTCAAAACTTTCTTCTTGCTCCTGCAGCTCCACCAGTGCTACCCTGGATTCCCCTTAGAACTGGAGGTTTCTTCTCGATCTCAAAAAGAGATTGATATATCAAAACCAAATTCAATTACAAAATATAATAATATCCTCTTCTTGGAAGTGAAGCTGCCCCATATTCCAGACTGTGGCAAGATTTTTATAACCTCAAACCATTTTTACTAAGTTCTACTTAAAATAACGTCCGAGTCCCAATCCACCTGTCCGGCGCATTGTAATGCTCACAGCTGAAGATTCATTCCCTATCAGTTCCTCCTGGGATCTGCCAAAGGCCTCTTCTCAGTTGTCTTCTGCAGACTTGAACATGAGGATGGCATTGTAGATCTTCAGAGCAGGGCCCAGCTTGATGCTGAGTATTTTGACGATGTCGTTCTGCTTGAGGAGCAGGAAGGCCTCGCCATCAATCTGCTGAGGTTGGAACATGAACAGGACAGGGATTAACCACCAAGGGACAGGCAGGATTCCCACTTCTGGTCATTCTGGGATTCCTCCCTCGTTCTGGCACCTACACCCCACGATGTCCCCTTTTCAAGGGGCACAGACCTCATCTCACAGCATTTTTCCTAGAAAGGGAGAAGCTCCAGGTGTGTCCCTGCCCATGGCAGGGGGTGGAATGAGATCAGCTCTAAGGGCCTTTCTAACTCAGACCATTCCATGATTCCACATGCTATATAGACTAAGGCGTAGTGAAGATGCAATATGGCTGGAAAAACAGTCTCCTAATCCACCAACAAGGAGATATATTCAATTAGATGCATATTAAGCAAGTGATTAACATACTACCATGTGAAAATCCAGGATGCTGTAGGTAGCAGTGAGTGAAATCATGACATACTGTTTCTGGAAAAGGTTAAAAATTCACTTGAGCAAGAACATCCACAGAGACAACACAGATATAATTAATACAAACCCCAAATGCTGCAGGGATGAAGCCAAAGATTAATGGACACAGACAAACAATATGTGTCTCCCTAAGTTATTCCATTAAAGTCCATTTACAGAGACTGACAGCGTCTCCTCCTCTCACTTGATGCTCACCAGTGCAGCACACACCACCGGACACTCAGTCCAGCCAGAATAACAATTCTGCTATTTTTGTAGTCTTCCCAACTAGAATTTTTTTGGATGTCAATGCCTGGTGCAAGAGGAAACACTGAGTAAACCCAGAAAACACATAATTAAAGCAAAGAGCTGGCAGCCACGAGATTCGGTTTTCCCACCTTTCACCAGACAAGAGACCCTCAGCAAGTTACTTAACCTCCCGCTTCAGTAACTGGGAGGAACTGGGAAGTTAATTCCTCCACTGGGAATGACAGTAGTGCTCCCAGTCCACAGATGGCCACGCCATGTCCCTGAATCTTATTTTCAAGCTGCTGCGAGTCTACACTGCTGCAATGAATGTGTTAAAAATAGCTTGAAACAAATGGGACTGTGCTGCTTAAATTAAATAATAGAGTCAAGAGGAGCAGAAAAACTGCTGGAAAACAGTCCTACATTTCAAAATGGTTTTGTGTCCAATGTTATTTATTCCTATGCTTCATTTTCACCACATTGCCTCACACTTGCTTATTTTAAACAGTCCTGCCCTGACTGAACTGGACCTAGAAACGAGTCTGTGCTTTATTATTCATTTCTTTGTTCCATCTTATTTGGATGGGTTTTAGAATTCTGTGCACAATTTGTTCTCTTCACTCCTAATGTAAGCAGCAACTTATCCCTCTCCAGCCCCCCACCAAGGGAAGTCTGCAGGGATTTATTTATCCTGGACATGAAGCACTTGGAGGCTGATCCTGGACAGTGCAGGGAAGTTCAGCTCTCCTGTCACTCACACCTGTATTCTGGCCAAAGCCAAACTGCTAAAAGGGTTTTAATTTCAAACTGACCATGTGGTTTGAGCATAAACTAGAAAAACAACACAAGCCCCTCTAGTTTGGCATAGGGAATCACACTTTGAGGCCGCAGAAAATAAGGATTAAACCAGACTGCGGCTATGGCACTCTCAGAACCAGAAAGCAGTCTCTGTGTTCAGCACCAGAAGAAATAAAATACATGGAGAACGGCTGGATTTATTAGAAGATCTGCTGGTACATCTCACCACTGAATACACCTTTTACACTCAGCTACACCAAAAGATGGGTCCATTTGAGTAAATTTCACTATTCCCACTATATTCAGTTAATGAGTATTCTACTGTATTGTCACGCTGGGGACAGTGCTTTATGCAAACCCCCATTTCTTTTGCTTCCTATTTTGTGTGTGTCTGCATGGTTTTTAAAACAAGGGAAAACAAAACACAGATACATAAATCCACAAAATGCACTGCAGCCTGATTCCCCCTGAAAGGGAGCCAGCTCTGGAGCAGACAGCAATTACAGAGCTGCCCTTTCCAGTCACTGCCACGGAGGAGAAGTGACTCCAGCCCTTCCCTGGAGCTCAGGCTCCAGTCAGACAGGAGAGCTCTGAGGACAGAATCACAGAACCATGGGATGGTTTGGGTTGGAAGGAACCCTAAATCTCCTCTCATTACTCTCCCTGTCATGGGCTGGGACACCTTCCACTGTCCCAGGCTGCTCCAAGCCCTGTCCAACCTGGCCTTGGACACTGCCAGGGATCCAGGGGCAGCCACAGCTGCTCTGGGCACCCTGTGGTCTCCCCACCCTCACAGGGAGGAACTTCTTTCTAATTCCCACCCTCCTTCAGGTAAAGGCCATTGCCCCTTGTCCTGTCACTCCTCATCCAAAGTCCCTCTCCAGCTCTCCTGGAGCCCCTTCAGGCACTGGAAGGGGCTCTGAGCTCTCCCTGGAGCTTTCTCTTCACCAGGTGAACACTCCCCCCAGCTCTCCCAGCCCGGCTCCAGAGCAGAGGGGCTCCAGCCCTGGAGCAGCTCCTCTGGATTCACTCCAGCAGCTCCATATCCTTCTGAAGCTGGTGCCCATGGCTGGAGGCAGCTCTGCAGGTGGGGAATCACCTGAGCAGGACAGAGGGGCAGAACCCCCCCTCACGCGCTGCCCACACCATGGGATGAGGCCAGGACTCGGTACATCTGTGTAAATTCATCAGGGGCTCCTAAAGAACTCCAAGTGACACCTGCAATGTAAGTGGAAGCTGAAGCACCCAACAGACCCTTGACTATGCTCCACCTAGAGAGGTGTGCCAAAAACCAGCACAGCCACACCCTGTGCCCTTGGAGGTCTCCCAGAAGCCACGGTGACCACACCAGGAATGGGACCAGAGCCCAGCCTGGTCAGGACAGGACATTGACAGGACACACCTCACACAGGACATGCTCTGACTTCCCAACCTCTACTTGTCCAAAGGAAAGGTTCCCCTCCTGCTCTCAGCCCAGACCATGGGGGAAGCCAGCGATTCCTGGGAAACCCTGCGCCTGCCAGGCTCCCCAGGAGGAGCAGGCACATGTCCTCGTTAGAGGCAGCAGCTGAGATCCTCACTAACCCTTCCAACAGGGCATCTTTAGAGCAGTGCCAAACCCATGGCATGACGGTCCAAGACAGGATGTTAAGCATAAGCTCAGGGATTGGAACTGCAGGGGAAATTTAAAGCAGCAGGATGCAATTAGCCATGCTGGAATTCAGTTCCATGCTGAGGCTGCCTCCTAAATACCACAGACTCTGCAATGACACGGCTGAGCAGGTCTGAGCTCTCTGTCATAATTCCAGGGATCTGAGCACAGGGTCTGGGCACACCCCGCTTACCTCTTCCCTGAACACAGACGCTTGTTCTTTGCAGCCAGGCAAACGCTGGATAAAGCTCACCACCTGCAATTGCATGTGAGAGAAAGGAAACACAGCCAATTAAAATGAGACACCATCAAGCAGAACCCTCTTAGTTCTGTATGAGAATTCTCTATGCAAGAATACTTAAACTTTAATAGTCAAAACTCTCACATTAATGAAGGATATAGATGGAAAATACTGCTGCGTAAAACACTGCTGGGTTGTTGCTGCAACTCCTCTGCATGTTTTGGTTACCAGCAATAACTGCTCCTATTGCCATTTGACCATTTCTCTCCCTGTAAGAATCCAGCTTCTCCACTCCTCTAAAAGGTCCTCACAGAATCAACACTATTTTTCCAGATTTAAAGCTGTATATGGCTTACACTATTTTAAACCCACTCATGACTTCACTTTCTCTACAATACTGTTGGAAAGTAAAACTAACAAGAAAAAAGGATTTAGACCGTTTCCCACGATGACATGCCTGTAAGAGACAAGATAAACCAACTGAATGAGCACTGCTGGTTTACCAACATCCAGAGGCAGAAGAGCTGGGAAGGAAAGGAGTTTTGGTTCTATTTAATCTGTGCTAGGTGCACAGGATCCACGGAACCAAGAGGATTCAACAAGTAAAAGTTAATTTTACATTTCACATTAGGGAAAATCTTTCTAAGCAAGGAATCTGTCAACATTTGGAACAATCTCCCTGGAGTCACGCAAGCAGCCCTGGGGTTGCATTATGTAACACCAAGGAGTGTAAGGAGCAGCCCCATGTGCAGTCAAGGATGACTTAATGTGCATTGTCTTCTCCAGCTGCAGCCTCACTGGTTCACAGGAGATTTGTATATTGAGGCATAATCAGATCAAACATCTCCTGTTAATTGGATGCTCCCTTGCAAGAGCAGCTCTGCTTCATGAGGCGTAACCATGTGAGCTGTTGCAGATGTGACATTTCTTCCCTGCACACAAACAAGCAGCTGGGAGGGGTCACTGTCAGATACAGGCTCCCTTCAACTCAGAATTGTCAAAGTCTCTCCTAAATCATGTCCCTGCACCTCCAGATCGTCCTACCACTAGACTTGGAGTCATTCCCTTCCCCCCAGTTCCAACCAGGCAGGAACGGGCTCTCAGAGTGCCCTCCAGGTTTGCTCTGCCCTGGCAGGAGCAGCCCTGACTCCAGTGGTTTCTGTTATGCAACCTGAAAGCAGAGCATCCCTCTCCTTCGTCCTTCTCTTCTGCTCCATCTTAAAGGGAACCCCTAAAATCCACATCTCCATTGGGCAGTGACTCCAAATTTTCTTCTGTAGAAGTGCAAACTCCTTTTAGTATCCAGTAACAAAATACTACTTTCCTTTTCAGTCTCCCACCCCCGCTAATAATTAAAACACAAATGAAAATCCTTCTGCCGGGTCTGGTTCCTTCCAGAATTTCAAATACAGTTGGACCCTTGGGGCAAGAGCTGAGTGCTCTTGAGTGTCTGTGGCACTGAGAGGCTGGCAGACATCTCCAGGGAATGAGCTGAGCTTGCCTTGCTCCTGTGTCCTTCCCAGCACAACTGCTGCTGGCTCCTGTCACTGACACGGAGTGACAGACCTTTGATCTGCCCCACAAGTCCTTTGTAGGGACACCGCAAGCTCCCGGCGCCACTGGAGAGGCCTCCTGAACACAACAGGAGCTCTGGGGTTTACCAGGAACGGAGAACAGAGAGGGAAGGAAGATGCAAGAGAGAAAAAGGGAGAGAAGGTCCCCAGGCAACAAGACAGACCCCAGGTACCACTGAGCCACTGTCACTGCTGGGGAGGAAGGTTCTCAAACCAAGATGGGGCAGTTGAGGGATGAGGGAGGCTCGGGGCACAAGGACAGAACACAGTGACACCACAGGAAACCAACACAACCCCACAATGGTGGCAGGGAAGCCCTGAACTCTGGGAAAGGCTGAGACTGGAGGGGCTCACGGTGAGGGTGGGACAGGTGCTGCACACGTTGGGAACACAGTGGGATCACAGCTTTTCTGTGAGGAGGTGAAAGGCTGCTGGCCCTTCCTGCTGTAACCACTTCATGGCTCACAGAACTGTTTGCTGAAACTCCTACACTGCCAAAGCACGCTGGTGAAGGGAAAGAGCTCTGTAATCCTGAGAACACCCTGGTAACTGGATGTGACCCTTCTGGGAGGTGCTGATGTGTGACAGACACTGAGATCAGCACAGACAGGTGTCCCTTGGTGACAAAGCAGCCCCACACTGCACCCCTTCCACAGCCACTGCAGGACTGACCCCTCCCGAGGCCCCGGAGAGGCGCTGGGTTAACGGGGATTGAGAACCCCACTCACACTTGGCACAAGGACAGTTCCCCACCCCCCCCAGGCATTAGCATTTGGTGCAGGATTAACTAATGAACGCTACAACTCTAGCACATCTTAATGTTCTTCTATGAGTCAATAGGCTGTGCTCTGAAAACAAGACAGGAAGCTTTCAATAAATACCAAAGCTGCATTACAGTAACCACTCTTAGTGACTGCTCAGTGTTACCACGACTTTCCTAGCTTGAGGGCCCCTAAATACTGCTGCTGCTGCTGCTCTGCCATTTCAGCTGTTCTCAACCAGCAGAGAATTAAAGCAAGGTTTTTTTCCTTAATGTAGGTTTTATAAAATAAAAACAGCTCTTCAGCCTGAAACCAAAGGAGAATTTTACACCCCCATCACTCCTGTTTCAGATCAGCAGAATGGACTCCTTTGTGCAGCAGAGTTCAAAGCACAACCCAAAGGCAAATGTTTGCCCTGCAGGAAGACGTTGGGAGCCCAAATGCCGACAGACCAAATGTACTTTGGACTCCCTAAAACACATCAAGTCCTGCTGCTTTCAACTCCCAGACCTGTGGCTACATTGCACTGCACATGCTGACCCTGCAAGTGCTCAGAGAGAGCCCAAATTGACTCCTCTGGGAATTTGTGATGAACATAATTTGCAAAACCAGACCCACATTACTGAAATTCAAGATAAAACTTGTAATGACTTCAGCCAGTCCATTTTGCTGCTGCAACTGAGCTTTTTAATGTGCCATTCACACTGCTACTGGCAGCCAAAAGTTCCTCGGTTGTTTCAGGCTGCAGCAGAGTTCAGTTTATTCTGTGTTGGAATCACTATATCCAGTGCCCTGCATCCATGTCTGTGGTCCCTGCTCACACTCATTCGTTATCAAACTAATATCCCAGTTAAATTTACCCAGCAGTTGCTTTAAAGGTCAACTGCAAAGGACAAATTTTACTTGGCTTGGATCCTGACACTGTACTTCCATGAAGCAGCCTCCTGTTTTATCCAAAAGAAAGAGATTTTGATTATCATGTCAGAGGATTATCTGCTTCTGACTTTATTGATTTGCTAAAAGACCTTTTGGACAAATCATTGGAAGCTTTCTCAAAAGGACAGGAACAGTAAATCTTTCAGAGATTTTTTTTTCCTCCTTGGTATGAATTTAATTCTAACACATTTTTATTGAAAATTAAAAAAACCATAACCAAAACCCAACACCACCACAAAACCACAACAACTCAACATAAAAAAGGACTAAGTTTTAAAACATCAACACTAATTGCTCTGTCCCTTTCCCAACTGCTGTGGTTCCCATTTCCCACATCACTGCAATCCCACCAGACTCCTACCGCTCCTCCCGCATGAAGAACAAAGTCAAGACTGGATTTATCTGATGTTAAGAGGCACTTAGGGAAAATGCACTTTTAGAAAGTCTCTGAAGATCCTCTCTGCATCATGAACAGCAGTACCTTTTTCTTGCTTTGCAGATTCCCTGCATCCTTGCAAGCACAACACTACAGCACATTTCTCTGGAATTAAATGTCCTGCAATTAAGCACCAGGATCCAAATTGTCACCACTTCCCAAGTGCAGAGAGAAATATTATTTATGCCCAAGGCATCGAGGCAAAAACCAACTACTCAGCACACAAAACACTCTGGCTTTTTCACACACCACCTAATTACAGAAGACATTTCAAGAGCTGCAGAGACACATCTCCAGCTGCACAGCTACCTCTGCCAGAAATCAGGTCAGGCTGTGGGCAGTTCTGTTCCCAGAGAATCAAGTAGGGAGATGCAGGAGGAGTGGGCATGCACAGCGCAGTTTGGAATTCTCTGCACTGTAAAAGTGAATCAGCAGCAAAGTCACAGGAGAGGGGGAGGGAGATCAGAGGAAGGGAATCTGCTGTCAGAATGATACTTCAGGCCTGAGGACTGGGAGATCGAGGGGTAAATAAACAGAGGGAGGGAGGGAGGGAATCCTATTGAGGGCAGTAAGTTGTGGATACCAGAGGGTTAACAGGGTCCTGGGTCTAACTTCCAGCTGAGTCAGCTGTGGCACACTCACAGCAAACACAGGAGCACTGCCTCGGAAAGGGAAGGAAATAAAGATGTCTCCCAATTAGCACTCCCGAGGAGGAGCGCTCTGGCATTCCTGCAGCCCAGGAGAGCGAACAAGGAACAGGTAACTCACCTCTTCCACAGTCCATTTGGCAACTTGTTTGGCTGTCAGGCCCGAGACCTCTGGCAAGAGCCTGCAGTGCTGCTCCCAGAAGAGATGGAGGCGGTGGGTCGGGTTAGAGGCCAGGGAAGGCATGAAGATAGACTGGTGGAGGGCCTGCTGGAGATCCAAATCAGGGCCTGGAAAAGGAAACAAGAGGAGTCAGAGCCAGGCTTCAAGTAGGAGCAACTACAACAAAGCAGGAGAAAGGGTCACAGCCTGGAGGGGAAAGCAAGGCAGGGTGAGCAGAGCCAGGCACGGCTCCTGTGTGGCACACTGAGCTCTCAGGGCATTCTCCCCACCCTCCCGAGCAGGAGAAAGGGAAAAAAAAGATAAGATTGCCAGGCTGGAGGCTTTATCGTTAGCTTCTTCCCTGGAAAATGATGTCATGCTGCTAACAGAGAAGATGTTTGCAGCATTTTATTGACAAGGTGGAGGAGTTCTGGTAACAGCATCCTCGGCTGGGAACTGATGGCACCGTTCCAGCCCCAGCTGTAGCCAGAGCTCTGTGCTGCCAGCATGGCCTGGGCTCGCTCCCCAGGAGACTCCCAGGCCAGGAGTGCTCAAGGTACCTCCAGACATCAACTCCCTCCTCATGTGTCAATTGATGGAAGCTTTGAAAACCAAGGCAAGAACAGGAGGAAGAAATCACCCCTCCCTAATGAGATCACTGGAGCAGTGCAGAGTCATGGTCCTACAGAGACGTGCTGGTTATACAACAGGAAGCCGGGCAGAGGATGGGAACAGGCTGGAAACACTCCTCTGGTTCACAGCGGCTCGGGGGCTGCCGCGACCCCCGCCCCGCAGGCTGCTCAGCGCCATCCCGCAGCATTCCCGCAGCATCCCCGCAGCACCCCTGCAGCATCCCGGCAGCATTCCCGCGGCATCCCAGCCCTCGGGAACGCTCTGTGTGCCTTCAGCGGCCGCTGCTGCCTCTGCTCGGCGGCTTGCAGTGGGCTGGGGTGTAAGGTGGGGGGGGTGAGCAGTCACTACGTGGAAAGCACAAGGAAAGCAGCCAAAATACAAAGAAAAAGCAGACTGCCGTGGTTTGCCAGCTCCCCCCCAGCCGAAGGGGAAGCAGCTCTGGAGGTAAAGCCTGTCCTAGTAAACAGTCACTCCCCTGGTCCCAGAGTGCCCCCTCAGCTCATCTGCACATCCCTAAAGGACATGAGACAGCATCCAATACATCAAATTTCTAATAATGAAACCAAGGGAGGATAATGGAAGTCTGAGTAAGAACTGCTCAGTTCAGGAGCTCCTGGTGATGAGAAGGCACAGGACACTGTGGCTGTCACCCCCTCCTCCCCTGCTGCACTGTTGCAGTGGTGGGGACAGACAGCAGCTGCTCTTGTCCCCACCTCCTGCTCCAGGAGGTCCCACTCATGCCCAAGGTTTCCCCCACTGCCATGTCCCTGTTGGGTGGGCACTGCTTCCACCTCAGACCAATTCCTTTTCTCCACTAAGCCCTAATCCTTGGACATAAACAAGTGACTTTCCCTCTGAGGAAGAAGCAGTGATCTCATAGTTCAAACGTAGCTGGGAGGAAAGTTCTGGGTACCTGTGAAATTACAGGTCAGTGGATTATTGCAGCATTTCCCTCCCCTGATTTCCATCACTCTGTGGAAGGTGAATGTGAAGGGAGAGTGGGCAGCTTTCCCTGCCAGCTGCAACTGCAATTTGGAGCTGGCAGAGCCCTCAGCTCTGACTGCAAAACTCAGCACTAGGTAAAAATGAGTATTAAAAAAAAAAAAAAAAAATCCAGGCACCTGTCCCAGTTTTTGCCTGCTAAGCTATTTTTGATTGGAGACTTATTACCATGTTAAATCCTCCTAAAAGCCTGGTCAGCTCCGTTCTCTGAAATGGCTTTTTATAGTAAATCTGAAAGTTAAGCATATGGTTTCCTAAAGTAATAGCAGAAAGCTGCTCTGAAAACTTAACCTGTCATGTACCAGGAAAAAAACCCCACTGTTTCTCCACTTAGCTTTTCATTTTCTTTTTCATCGCAAAGAGAACATTTAAAAAGTCCTCCAATGATTTAGAATATGTTTCTGAATACCCATAAGGGTCTAAAAAAAGGGGTTGATGGAACCTAAACTATCTGCTAAGTTTTGAGCAAGTCTCCCTTGACCCCTGTGCTGGCTCTGTCACAGCCTGACACAGGTCACAGCCTGTTTGGAATCCCTTGTCACTACAGAGGAGTTTGCAGCGGCACAAAAAGCAGTGCAAACTTGTCTTCTCCATTAATAAATACAAGGCTCCACTCTACAAAGTATTAAACCTTTCACTTCTAAGTAATTTTACCCTTTCTCCTCCTTCGTTAAAGGAAGAAAAACTACCATTGTCATCACCTCCAGCAAGTGCTTTCTCTTGACTGTGGAATCAAAGGCAAAAAAAGCTGTGAAGTTCTGAATGCTCCTCGTGACTGTGGGGATATTGCAGAGATAGGCACACACAGAGAAAGAAGGAATAAAATCTAACCAACCTTTCCCATTGCTTTCCTGTTTCACCAGCTGAAACTTGATATAGGCATGTGAGCACCCAAGCCTGAA
Organism: Corvus hawaiiensis; assembly: GCF_020740725.1. Taxonomy (NCBI): domain Eukaryota; kingdom Metazoa; phylum Chordata; class Aves; order Passeriformes; family Corvidae; genus Corvus; species Corvus hawaiiensis. The sequence continues at coordinate 309,117 of NC_063235.1, forward strand.
AGCATCAATGACAAAACATTTCAGAAGATACAGAAATAGATGTAATTTCTTCTCTATACAAAGATTAATAGGATTTATAGAAACTAAAAACTTTTTCCTCTTAAAATAAGCAATAGCTCCATCCCTGACCTCCCTCTGAGCGAAGGGCTGTTCTATTAAATTCATGGCCAGAACTCAGATCTGAGTTTACTGCAGGAAAGAGAGGGCCCAAAACATCAGGAGGAAGGGAGGAGATTTACCATGTCATTCTAAAACACTGCTGCAAAACTCTGATCAAATTGAGCTGTTTGTTATTTACATCTTTATTTCAGATACAGCAGCGGCATCAAGAAACACAACCGTTAATGCATGAAAATACACCACAAAAACCTTGTTTACGTTTTTGGTGTGGCTTTGATGTCTGCAGAGGAATTCTCCTCTCCCCAGTCTTTCTCCTGACTGTTTTCCGACTGTTCTGATGGAGTGTGGATGCTGCTTTGACACCACTTTTCACTGTCTGATGCAGATTTTCTGGAAAGACAGATGACAGTAGCTGAGCTGACATCCTCTGTTCCCTTTTCCCACAGGAGAGCAAAGCCGGCTGCTCCTGGCAAGTGAGAGCAACAACCACCACCTTGTGGCAGAACTTTCCTCTGCCCTCCATGAGTACAAAGTGCTTTGTTCCTCTTCTGCACGGATTGAGAGAGTTTATGTGAAATAAATCAGCCTCTGTGGACTCAGGCTCTGATCCCAGCAGCTACAGGAAACCACTGTGTTATGGTGAAAGCAAGAGATTTAAGATTTCTGAATCTTGATACCTCTGGGTAACATTTAAGAGTTTCCATGACTAAGTTTGATGCATAAACTGAGCTACAGAGTTGGCCAAGGAAGGACAAGCAGCAGGGTGATACCAGATTTACAGGCTGAATTCAGACCTCCCACTATCAGGAAATGAAATGCTTAGAAGAAAATAAATATATTACAATTCTAGAATGCCATTTATTCTGTGAGAATCCCAAATCTCCTGAGAGGGCTTTATGGTAACAGTGCCACTGAAATGCAATCAATTTTGGTGTAGAAATTAGGGAATAAAGATGCCTGCTTAGATTTTGGGCTGGGAGGAAGCAATTCGGCCATGAAGGCCAGGGAGGAGAAAGAAGCATTCATTCCTTTTTTCTGGACAAACAGATCCTGAAAATGTTATAAATCCAAACAAAAAGATGAACCTTAAAATACAGATAAGCCTTCACATACAACAAAGAACTGAAGTATTGCTGGCATTTGCCCTATTGAGACTGGATTTGTGAAGACTGAAAATGATTCAGTTTCCTTCAGTGCTGCTCAATAGCAAGAATTTATTTTAAGAAAACAAAGTATCTGAGAGAGCTCAGCTTGTTTGCTGCTAAGTGATACACACACGGTGCTCAGCCAACCCCGGGTGGATCGCAGTTACAGTTTAATAGCGCAAAACAACCTTGGCTTGATAGTTTTAGGACAGGAAACGAAGGAAAAGAACATATTTTAAATTGAAACAGCAAGGGAAAATTTATGGAGACAGAATGCAATTTCCTTTGACCAGAGCAGGATTAAGGAATCAAGAAACCTATTAAGGCATATGAGGGTATAAAAGTGCACTGCTCTGTGTTAGAGTGTCTGGGGCACAGGTCAGTATTACAGACAGATGAACTCAATGCTCTGCTGCTTCTCTGCCAATTCCGGTGGTTTTCATCCTTGTAAATGGTTTTGTTCCCCAGGACCTGGCCAACAGTAAAATCCAGCTTACCTGGATTGTGAAGAGTCCCCCTGAGAAGACTCCCCCGCTCCCAGCAAGGGGACAGGGGTCTCCAGCCTCCTGGCTTTCTGCATGCTGTTCCCAGGGGAAGGTCTCTCCCCACTCAGCCGGTCCTGTAACAGGTTCTCTCTGCTGAGGTTCACATCTGAGTATGGGCAGCCAACTAAGCTGTGACAGAGAAACAAAAACCAGAGAGAGAGGGCAATGAAGGCTTTACAGTCATACAGTCTTCCCTGTCTCAGGCAGAGAAATCCATCACAAACCCAGAAAAAATGAGGCCACAAACTCTCGGGAAGGGCTGTTACCCAGCTCTAGGTGCGGGAAAGCAGGGGACTATATGGCAGAATTAAAAACCAAAGTCATTTTGTTAAAGAGCCACCTCGGAGGGCAAGAAGAGCTCATCCTCTGTAACTTGCTTATCTGAACAACATTTCATGAATCAACAGAGTTCTGCAACTTTCAGTCTGGAAAATTCAAAGCCCTTTACTACATGATAAACAACCAGGTCTTCAGGCCTCCCACCTGAGATTGTTTTCTTGCTCTTAAAATAATTTACTTGAGAAAAAGCTTCCTTTTCCAAGAGCACACAAGAAATCAAAAGGCAGAGCACAAAACATGAGCGATCTCTCCTCACTTACACTCTAACATCCTACCCATGCCCTCTCCTCACTGTCTCCTTGCATGCTGTTCTTGGGTATATTTCACAAAAAGAACTCCTCCAGTACTGCTGGAATGTAGAAATTGGAGTGAATGAATCTGTTTGCATTGCAGCTATAATGATTATAGTGGTATAAACAGAATTTATGATCTAACAGTCCGCTTAGACACAAGAGGGAGCTGTGATTTCAATTACAACTATCTCCAGAATAACCATCCTGAGATCATTTCAGTGCAGTGCAGTTGCTTGGTGCATTGTTGTTATTATTATTATTATTATCATCATCGTCATTATCATTGTTACTAACAGCACTCATCCACATACGTGTAATGTGTTCCGTATCGGGGGCCCCGCACGTGCCCGATCCCCTGGCAGCCTGGAGTAGGACACGCCTGTCCCACTGCATCCTCTGGGTCTTCAGCACCTGGCAGTAGCAAAAAAAAGAAAGTTAAACAGATTTGCACGCGAGGAGCAGACTGCACTTAGGAGATTATCCAGGGTACCAAAGGGTGTCCTGTACTTACCTAGAGGCACTTGCAGAGCATGCCCGGTTTTGTCACACCAGCCCACAGGATGGATGTCAGGGCTGTCTGCATCCACCCAGAAATCGTAGTGATGGTCCCAGCCATCAAAATGTATCTGAAAGAAGCAAAAGTCTCAGGGAAAGACACAGTTCAGGGCATGACTCAGCTTTTATGTTAACTTCCCCCTTTGTTTCACCTTGCTCAGCTTGAGGCTGATTCATTCAATCTTTCAGATCAATCTTTCAGTCAGGCACAGTCATCTCTGTGCTCAGTGTGACTGTTTTCCTGCACCTGTGTTCTACAGAACAACCACGTTCTGGTGGCACAGTCTGTCACCCCACAGCCTGTGGGTGCTCTAACACTCAAAGTCCAAAGCTATGCAAACACAAATACTTATTTAATTGTTCTGTTTTCTTATGATCCCAAAACACCATAAAAGCCAACAAGTTCAGTGAGTTTTGCAGTGAATGAGCTACAGTTTTCTGCTGGATGAAGGGACTGGTAATAGTTAGCTCAGATCCAGGCCAGGTTAACAAAGACTGAGGATCACTGGAGTTTAAATGCTACTGGGTTGTTCATGCAGCCAAGTTTAAATGTATTCATTCCGTTTCATGCCACTATGGGCTGGCAAAGCTTGGCTTTTGTCCACAGCAATGAGACTGAGAATCAACCAGATAATGGGGAGTGAACTCCACTCCTGCCCACGTTATCATCCTTTGGGAAGGAGACCTGTGGCCATGGAGTCTCCATCACTGCAGCCTCCACTTTAGCTGGCTCACACTTAATTCCTCAGAAGCCAAAGCAAAACAGATTATTTTGGCAATATATTTGCATGAAAAGACTAAGTTAAAATGCATTTATGTGACAAATTTGTACTGGAGAATGAGGCCACTTCCCACATGTAACCAGGGTTTAAACTGCTTTGGGTTTTCCTTTCCTGGTAGGAAAAAACCCCAGTCAGGCAGCTTCCCACAGCAGAACACTCATGCTGCCTTCAATCACGGAGATCACAGGAAAATTCCAGGAGATGCGACATCACCCTGTCAAGTGTTAGTTCAAAACAGTTACATTAGAACAATAACTAACACCAGGCCGATTCCATCAGATTTCAGCAAAGCAAAGCAACAGGAATCACTTCCAGTTGGGCAGGCCTGGAGGCCACAGCAGCTGCCAGGCTGCTATTTGCTGCTCCTCATTCCCACGGGTGTTTTCCCTGCGCTGCCCATCCCGGCGTTCCCAGCACAGGCTGTGCCCTCGGGAGCAAGATCAAACCTTAACGCGATGGTTGTCTTTGTCAACGATTGTTGCCACTCTTATCAGGATGGGATTTCGTCTGTCCACAGCCTCTAACTTCATATTAGCCTGGAATCCGTGAGGAGGACGCTGGAAGAGAGCATTGTAAGCAGAATGCTAAAAAGCCTTGGAGTTCAGAGCTGGTACCTGCTCTGAATGAAATGTGCTCCCGTTTCCATCCACCCCGAGCTGCCTTTGGAGCTTTGGGTTATCTCACATGCCAGACTGTTCAGAGGCTAAAATCAGAGCTTCCAAGACGTTAAAATCAGAGTTCCCAAGAGGACTGAGCTGAGTGTTTGTCAGCAGCCCCAAACTGCTGGAGAGCAGCCTGAGGTGGCTCAGCACAGAGCAGCTGTCCCAGCCAGGGCAAGAGGCCCTTCCCTCACGGACAAAAGGCCAGGAACCACCATGAGCTCCACTGACACGGCCTCCCCAGCCTGACAGCAAACCTCCCACACAGCAGGGACCTGGCCTTCTAGAGGAGAGGAGACTGAGAGGAAATCTCAACAGTACATATAAATATCTCCAGGGCAAGTGTCAGAGGGTGGTGCCAAACTCTCCAGCAGGGCCCAGCGACAGGAAAAGGAGCAACGGCCCTAAACTGAAACACAAGAAGTTCCACCTCAACATGAGGAAGAACTTTCCATGGAGGGCGGTGGAGCACTGGAACAGCTGCCCAGGGAGGGCGTGGAGTCTCCTCTCTGGCGAGTCTCTCTCTCAACCCACCTGGATGCAGAATTCCAAACCCACCTGTGTCCCGTGCTCTGGGTGACTCTGCCTTGGCAGGGTGGTGGAATGGATGATCTCCAGCCTCTCTTCCAACCCTGACTATTCAGTGATCTCCCACCAGCAGGGACAGTGGCCAGTTCCCCACTGTGCACATGTGAACACGCCACCGGGTGAAGTCTCTCTTCACTACCCTACGTCCTCCCTGGCATCAGCCACAGCTCCTGCCTGTCACAGTCACCCTCGTTACACAGGTCACCCTCTGCTCCTTATGACACCACCTGTGCTGCTCATGAACTGCTGCTGGGAGCTGCCGTGCTGGGACTCGGAGCAGCTCCGGCCCCAGAGCGTCCCCCTGCAGTGGCTCACTCACCCTTCTCCTCAAACCCCAAAGACTTTGGGAAAACTCCAGAATGTCCTTTGACTGATATGTGCCCTTTGCAGCACCTTATGTAACCTCTGAGCAATAGACAGCTTTTACCAATGTTTCCATTTATCTGACTTCAAATTCCTCCTCTGACCTCCTCAGCTGGGGGTTATGGATGCTCATTCAAAACATGTCCCTCTCACTTCTGCACACAGAGGTCAGGATTGCAGCAAGAAATGATAAATTGTCTATTTGAGCATGGCCAGGTTAATGAAATTATTATAATCACTCTTCCCTCCCAATCTTCCTTACCCTTTTTACTGCCTGTGCCAGGGGGCAGGAAGGAGATGCACCCTGAGCTTAGGGGTTTAACTCCAAACCTGAAGCTCCTCTTGGGTCATTTCACCCGACACAGACACCTATCCATGGGCTGTCAGACACCAGACACACCAGAGAATAGACAATCTAAACTGCTTTTATTTGCAAGAGCAGCGGAACCAGCCAATCTTGTCTGTCCTCTCTGAAGGAGGAGCTGAGTGCTCAAGGTCCAAATCCTGCCCAGAAGAGGAGCCAAGCTCTTTGTTTAAGCCTTGCTAAAGGGTTGCTGCCCTTTTGGAAATAGCTTATGAATGTTTTGGAAGTGGCAGCCCAAGAGGATGGGCTGAAATAGCAATACTTATATTGGAGCTGCCTCTTGAGTTTTCGGGTGGAGAGGGCAGAAAGCCAGACCCAAGACCTGCTATTTGTGCTGATGACCTGTGTCTCCAGACTGCATAAGACAGCTCTTTAAAATTGTTAAAAGCTAATTCAGTGAGAAATGCCTGTTCTGGCTCTCCACCTGCATTTTTATGTACTGATTTCCTGTAATTGCTAGCTGGAATAATAATAATAATAATAACAATAATTTTTAAAAAATCAATAGCTTTGCCATTTATTTGCGCTTCAGTCCAACCAAGCCAGAAAAATAACGAGGTTCGATCTTGAAAGAGTTCTATTAACTGCTGATATATCAAATACCTTTTCTTTTCTGTCTCATTTTTGAAACACAGCTTTAGATGCTAATTTGCACTCTGGAGTTTCATGAGAGCCAGAATTGGTCCTTCCACTCTTCTCTCAGAGCCTGATACCTGAAGGAGCAGAACAATGGCTGCAGAGGCAGACAAGGCAGCTGCATCCCCCTTGGGAAGACACTTTGGAAGAATCCAAAGAAGGGAGTTCACAGTACTGAACAGGCTGCCTGTCCTGAGCAAAGCCCTCATGTTCAGATGACATTTTTCACCACATTTTAGACCCTGGAAATCTGAGGGAAGAAGCCACAATAGCAGATTACTGAGGACTTGGGCTGGGAGTTTTAAGTTCACATTTTCCAGCTCTATTGGGATTTTAGGAGCTCAAAAAGGCTTAGTTCACCCTTGGGGGCAACAGCTGTGTCCCACTGACAGCCTTCACTCCTCATCCTGCCCTCTGGCTCCCAGGTGCTTCCCAGCTATGGGAAACCTCAATCCCAGGGATGTTCTGGTAACTCCAGTTAAAGCCTTACACTTCTCTGAAGAGGCAAAAACCTCTTCCACCTCCCTGACACCACCTTGCAGCCTGCACCAACCTCAAGTGGACACCGCTGAAATCTGGCAATTATCGAATCTGTCTGGCTGGATTTTTGCCTCCCTTATCTGAGGTCCCCCTGACTGCTTTTCCTCCTCAGTCCCAAAGACCTTTCCACAAAAATACACGGGAGGGCAGCAGGTATAAACCTGCAACTCCGCTTCAGCAAAAGGAACCAAGACAAGTGTCACGATGGCATGGAAGAGTTTTTAAACACAGTGCAAAGTTTAGCAAGGTGAGCCAGCAGTGTGGAAGGAAAAAAAATCAATTTAAAAGTACAGTTATTTTAAAGGCTTTTGTTTTGTTTCAGCTCACAGTGAGATTCCAGACAAATACACTGAACTGCAGTGAAACAAACAAAAGCTCACAGTCCTAAGGTTGAGAGAAGCACCTTCACACTGAGTCTGCAGGATGGTCCTAGCCCACCCAGGGGTTTGGCAGAGATGCTCTTTCATCTGTTAACACATTTATTTCTGTGGAGGGCACAGCCGGCTCCTCCCCAGAAGGACTAAGATTTGTATTAGCACACATAAACCCTTGATATGAACTTCTCTACCTTAATTCCAGCCTCACTAGCCAAGGAAATACGGATTTGCACAACTGTGAGGTGAATTTTAGAGAGGTTTTTAAAACGTCATGTGGAGGGGACACCAGATGACTGCACTCTTTCTCCCCTCTGTGCCCTCTGTGAGGCACTTCCCACATTCCTCTGGAACACACAGTTACCTGTGTGGACTGAAGGCTCTTCACTTAAATCTGTTAATGGAGCCACTGAAGATATTTAGTCTAAAATCCTTTCCAAGCCAGCTCTTCACAGTATTAAAAAAGAAATAAATCTTGTATTTTGCTGTGTGTTTTGTTTTAGCAGCACTGAGATGATCTTAAAGTAAACCACAGTTTCACCCGCCTGGCACAGATGAGGTGAACCACCCTCAAACAAAGCCTCTAGCAAAAAAAGGGTAGATAACAGCACCTGAGCAAGAACAATCAAAGAGATTCACCTACCAGTTTAAAGGCTCTTGCTGGGGCTGCTTGGGAATTAGTTTCTTCCAAGTATTTCTCCCATGAGAAGCCTTTGGAATCCTTGTATCCTGAAAAAACAGACTTAATATTTAGGTAAGAAAAGCCCCACATGTATTGTTACAAACAGCAAAAAGACAGCTCTGTGACACTGTAATTGGCACTTACAGTGGATGGATGGTGCTGGGAAGCAGCCTGTTTGCTCCTACCCACCTCCAGCACCCAGAGCAGCTCTATCTATGCCCCAGTTTTGGACTGGGCTTGAACCCTGGCGAGCTCATTTCTGTACAGCTTAATCAATTCTTGTTCTCTAGAGAAAGCTCCAATTAAGAACTAGTCAGAGGATTCTGTGATGTGCAACGGCATCACTAAATTAATTTCCTGTTTTATTAACTACTCTACATGTGAGTGCCTGTAAGACTGTAGAACCTTCTCCTCTCCTGCTGCCCGCTCACCCAGGCTGAGTGAAACCAGCAGCCTGGAGAGAAAAGGCTCCACGGGCGTGCTGCTCTAACAACACTGGGATGTCCCTCCCTGGCAATTACATTTAAGAAACTGCTCTACTTTTTTCCTCTTTCTATTTCAGTAATTTTTACCCCCAGGACGGGTTCCTTTTGGCAGTGCAGTGACTAAATGCAGAGCACAGTCTGCAAACCGCTGCACTGAAGTCCCTCAGCAGAGAGACCAGAACTGGCTGCAGGTTTTGTTGGGGGCACAGGAAATCCTGACATGAGCAGAGAACTGCAGAGCCCAGCCCTGCTGAACTTTCCAGGAGCAGGGACAGATGTGGTGCTGCTGAGAGGGAACGTTCACAACCCCTTCTACATCTACAGCAAAGGCACTGAGGCCAATGTCACCCGTGCAGAGGGGCCGTGCAGTGCTTCCCGCTCCGCTGAACCTGGAACGCAGTAAATACAGGAATTCTTGCTCCAGGGCTGTCAGTCTGACAAATGTCAGGCTTAATTTTTTTATGTTTGCTATTTTGAAGGTGAATGAGCACTTCTGAGGCCTGAAAACAACACTGGTTTCCCTGTATGTTCTGCCCTCTCTTATTTGCCAACATTCTCTTCATTTACGAAATTCCAGCCCAGCAGAAAGAGATGTGGCTTCACTTACTCCAGAAATTCCATCTAGGAAACCATTAGAGCGTGGTGCTAACAACGCCAAGGCTGTAGTTCAATCCCTCTATGGGCCATTCACTTAAGAGTTGGACTCAATGATTCCTGGGGGTCCTTCCAGCCCAGAGTACTCTGTGATTCTGTGATTTCCAGAAATTCCATCTAGGAAATCATGAAACTGATCCCTTCTTCTCCCAGCTCACCTTGAAGGAAATGCTGGAAATCCTTCTCACTTTTTCCCTTCTAAACTCAAATTCAATTATAAATTACCAAACCCTGTTCCATTTCTTGAAAGAACTATGAAACAACATAAATTGCAGTGGCAAAAAGCAGGAACAATAATATTGTTCAGGCAGTAAAGAGTTCTGAAGCAAACCTGGAACTTGCAAACATGTAATTATGTGGAAGATACAGTTTGCAGGTTTTTTGGCTGAGGCAGGAAGTAAGTCTCACTTGCAACCTACCAGGTGGTGTTGTCAGTGGGGTTCCAGTTTCTTGGCAGTAGCCGACAGGACGGATATATGGGCTGCTCGTTTCACACCTGAATCAAAGAGGGAAAGTTGGCACCAGTCAGATGGAAAGCAAAAAGAAAGGCAGGATTTCAAACGCTGTCTGATAGGTGTTTGCTGGGTGAGCAGATGCTTTCAGTGGGTGTGATCACGGTGTAGAAGACAAGCACTACCTCGTTAGAATGTGTAACACCAGGTTTTCAAGGCATTCAAGCTATCCCAAAAGAAAGGGAACTACAAAGAAAAATCTTGCAATGGTTTGGTTGGAAGAGACCTTAAAGCTCATCCAGTCCCATTCCCTGCCATGGCAGGGACACCTCCCACTGTCCCAGGCTGCTCCCAGCCCCAATGTCCAGCCTGGCCTTGGGCACTGCCAGGGATCCAGGGGCAGCCCCAGCTGCTCTGGGCACCCTGTGCCAGGGCCTCCCACCCTCACAGGGAACAACTCCTTCCCAATATCCCATCTATCCCTGCCCTCTGGAAGCGGGAAGCCATTCCCCATGTCCTGTCCCTCCATCCCTTGTCCCAAGCCCCTCTCCAGCTCTCTTGGAGCCCCTTCAGGCATCACAAGGAGTTTTCTTATTCCAATGCTTCCCAGACAGCTCAGGCCACCATCACTGGTTCTGCACTGAGCTGCCCAAATGGGAAGGGAACTACTGGGCTCTTTGTGAAAACCCCAAGTAATTATTCAGATGCCTAAAAACTGATAGAAGATCCCAACTTTAGTGCCAGCATTTAACATCTCAGCTATTACCCACAGATGAAGAGCAGAACAAAGCCAGTCTAGCTGCAGACATGTATCAGAAACAGAATCTTTTACCAGTAGTCGTAGCTCTCATCCCAGTTATCGAAATGGATCAGCAGCCGGTTTTCCACCATGTCCGTGACGGTGGCGACACAAACCAGGGACGGATTCTTCTTGTCCACTGCCTCCAGTTTCATTCCCAGACGAAACCCAGAAGGTGTGACAGGCTGAGGAACAGGACACCAGGAAAAGGAAATCAGCCACGTTCTTGGCCATTGAAATCCCCCTTACAAACTCCTTTGGCCCCAAAACCCACAGACCAAAACACACTACAGTTACTGCCAAGAGGTCTGCAGACAGGATTTCCATGAGTTCTGGCAATGACTGTTACTATTGCTAAAAAAGAGCTCATGTGGCTCAAAAAACAGCATTTCCAGGCACACCCACCACTGCAGACCCCCAGGCTGAGACCCCTTGCAGTGATTTGCTGAGGATAATGAGCACTGCACATCTTGTTTTACTGGTGGAAAAATTAGGAGAGTCTTCAAGGAGAAGTGACTGAGTGGGAAGCAGGGCAGAGCTGGGCCCTGATCCTGCTGGAGTCAGGGATTGTCCATGTGCAGCTTCCAATCCACCAGCTTGGTGTCATCACAGTAACATGAAACGGGACCAAGGAGTTCAAGGGAACTGAGGTTAACAACCACTGAGAAAGCACCAGTGGGGGAAGGATGACAAATGCTCAAGATCCACAGCCCCATAATAAATCCCATGGCACACATGAGCATGCTGCTGGAAACCAGAAATTATTTTGGAAATGATTAAATTAGAGGAAAGTGACACAAATATCTCGATTGTAGGGGCACAGCAAAACAGACGGTTGTAATATATTTAATAAATGGTTCAGTAAATCTTTTCCTCCAGCATTAAAGTGGAAGGGAAATACAAATTCTTTCTCCGGAAAGTCAGTGACTGGGGAAAGGAAGAAAAATTGTACTAGTTTTCCTTCTTAAAAATAAAACACAGCAGGAAGTAGTTTGCATCTGATTGTACCGTGGTTGTACCTCTGACATGAGCATATTAAAACCACATAAATATTCTGGTCAAAACTCACTTAGCACCAGACCTACTGAAACCCTTTCTATTACATAGCACCACTTACACTGCTGAGGGTCTTAAAAAGGCTTTTCGGAGCTGCTTGAGCTTTGCAGTTCTTCAGATAGGAAGTCCAATTAAATTCTCCGTCCTTGAAACCTAGGAAGAGAAAGAAAAAGATTGTTTTACATGGCCCTGGTACAACCTGGTGGGTTTTTCAGAAATGGAAATTACCTGGAAAGAATATGAACTTTGCATGATAACTGCCCTGCTATGATCTCCAGGGGCTGTGCATTTCAGCTAAACCAGCTCTCTCTTTTTCACCATAATGGCCAATCATTAATCTCAACCTTCAAATGTTTCTAGGAAATTGAATGCAGGAAAGACTTGAACGCGGGAAAAAAGCAAGTTCTGAAGCCCAGAGAGACATCCAATCCAGAGCTTCTAACGTGACTAACAATGTCAATCTTTGGGAACATCAAAGAGAAGGTATTTTGCTCTTTTGTGAGTCACTGTGTTAGTTAAACCTCTTCCCTTTAGCCCCTCAGATCAAGTTCCACGATGAAATCAACACTAAAAATGAAATATGCAGAGCCAGAACATCTAGTTCTTAGTAGAATTTATGGTTTCTTGTGCAGCTCTCTATTTTCTTTCATACCTTTAGGAGGGAGCAGCTTATGGCTTGTTTTTTCACACCAGCCCACAGGATGGATGTCTGAGGAATCAGCATTACACCAGAAGTCGTAGCACTCTGGGTAACCATCGAAGTGCAGCCGCATCCTGTACCCCTGGACCTACCGTGAGAGAAGCTCCGATTATCACCAAGGGTCACAGAGAAGAAGGAAAATCACTAATAAAACACCCCCTCACATTTGCACTTACAGAGAAAGTAAATTAGGATCTCGTTTATTCCTCCGAAAGTCTAGTTGTATTTTAACTCATCTGCTCTCCCAGTTTCCACGCTCCTCTTTCCCCACTTCAAACAGCTGGAAATAGAACTGGTCAGTGGAACCTCCCTGGGCTCCTGCTCCATGCCATGCACAAGTTCCTGGGGTACAAAAGCAGCCCCAGAACTTTCATGCCTATACCAGATCAACCCAGATTTCACATAACTGAAGCTGCATTAAAGCATTCGGACTTGTTTATATTTACTAAATCTTAGGGCCTCATGACATTGTTCTTTTTCATATTTGTTCACTACAGGTAATTAATAGGTTTGCTATTCTTAGTTCCAAGTGCAAAAATCTGACAGTAGGATTTCAGGCAAAGATCTTTAATCACGTAACATCATTCCTTCAGTGTCACCTTGAACTCCTACCATCAATTAACTAATTAAAGTACTCCAAGTACTAACTAACTAAAGTTTCTACTTACTGAAAAAAAAATCTAAATGCACATGGGACTTTTGGAGTCAAAGACAAGAAAAACAACTGACCTCAGCCACTGTGAGAACACAGACTCGAGAGGGGTGCTCAGGATCCACCCCTTCCAATTTCATTCCAACTTTAAATCCATTTCGGCCTTGTGGGAATGATTGATACTGTGAGGGGGGGAGAAACATTTGTTTTTAATTCTTAAGGACAAAATCTATTGCAGAGCAGTCATCAGATACTTAAGGCTTCAAATTTTTATATTTCAGGCTTCAAATGTTCAACTTAGAGAAGAAAATCCCATCCCCAAGTGATTGCTGCTCCAACAGACAGGTGCAGGCTCAGGGATCAGTAACAGCACCATCACAGTATTTCACATTTACTCGTTATTCTAATTAATCTCTCAAAAACACCGAACTGTTGCAATTAGCTATGAACACATCTTTGAGCAGATGTAGAAATGAGCTCTTCTCAAACACAAAAGAATCCCCTTCCCAGCTCAATGCAGAACCAAAGAGCTGGGAAAGCTACAATCACCATGTGTCAGTCCAGACTCTCCCCAAAGGTAACTTGCCATCTTCAAATGGTGAAAGGGACAAGGCAGGCTTGATCTGCAGCCCAGTTTTACAGTTACTCCAGAAAGCATTTGTGTTTTTCATTTATCTGTAGTCTCAATCCAAGTGAAACAGTTGAAACACAGTAAAAGTTTAAAAGCAACCTGAATTGGGACTGCAAATGACCCAGTGCAGGACCAGACCTTCCTTCTAAGCTCCCTCTGGAAGGACCAACAGCCCTGGGCTCTGAAGAGCTCACTGGGAGCTGCACATTTAACTGAGCTGCAGAGGCAGCTTCAGCAAGGCTGAACTCAGCCTCTGGCACCTCCACTGTGACTGACACCAACGCCCACCCTCCCTCCAGGCACTCGCTGAGTGAACCTGCCCCACTCTCTGAGCCAAGGGACTCAGGGTTGTCCACAGGGAAAGGCTGGGAGGGCTGTGGTACCACCACAGAGGACATGTGACAGACACTAGGCTGTCCCTCTGTCCCTCGCCAGCAGCCCCTGAAGTTGTCCAACAGCCAGAGCAGAGCAGATCGAAACAGCTGCTGGTTATTTGTGAGATTCAACAGCGATTTTTACACCCTGGATTGTGATGAGACCCCCAGGGCAAATGCCTGTTTCCCCCGGGCAGAAAACAAACAGTTATTGCCTACTTGTACCAAAACAACTCAGAAATGCAAGTGCTGCCTTGAGGGTGGTCTCCAGTCCCACCTCCACTGAGAATCAATCCTGTGATTGCCAGTAATCCTGTGATGTTGCCTGAGAAAAACAGAGCAAGAGAGCGAAAAAAGCTGCCAACCTCTCTGAACAGCTTTTGGGGAGCAGCTGGCATCTGTTCTTCTTCCAAGTAGGAAGACCAGTTCCATACCTTCTTCTTTCCAGGAAGCACTAATTAATCAAAAACAAAGAGGAAATCAACATTTCTCTCTGATGCCTCCTGCTCTTCTCCTCCTCCTCTCTTCTCCTTCTCCTCCCACGTTTGCTGTGGCACCGCAGAAGAGGCAGTGTTACTCAACTTTTGAGGAAAGGTAGGAATTCCAGCAACAGGAAAACCGTGCTCATTCCTCAGGAAATGAACATTTATTGTACCACAGGTCAAATGAACTGCGGCACCTGGACTGCTGGCAAGCTGCCCATGGAAAGGTGCCACGGGAAAGTCTGGACAAGACAGAGTAACTTAAAATTGTGGGAATTAATTCCTCCTCCTGACACTTCACAGAGGAATAAGGGGTTAAATATAAAATAACAGGCAGCACAGAGAGGCATATAATGGCAGCTAAAATAAGCCTAAAATAAAATAAGTGAAAAACCAAGTGAATTTTTGCTCAGTTCACAAGATTTTTTTTTTTTAATATATACACACACATATATTTATAGCCTCCTAACAACACAATGCATCTACCAGAGAGGCAGCTCCCAGATGATGAAAACAACTCGGATTCATTCTGGTAGAATCACAGTCATACACACAGAAAATTACATTCTAAATGTGTATTAAAACTCTCCCCCCAGTTGTATACTAACTAATCCCTGATTTAAGGTATATAATACGTTTAACTCATAGTCTAGAGTCAATCATGTTGTTCCCTATTTATTTTCTACTTAGCACTGTAGGCTGTGGCTGAAGCTCTCCAAAGTCAATGGAAAAAAGATTCTTATCGTCTTCAGTGAGCTCTGGGTGAAGCTGACTCCTTCCAGATCCTCACCCTGTGCCCATCATGCAGGCAAATCCAGGATATTCCTGCTACTACATCTCTGGAGCTGACTGTGCTAAGAGGGTTATGTACCTAATAAGCTGTTCTGAATGTGAAATGAGCTCTACTGTCCTTTCCTCTTCTGTTTATTATTATTCACTTTATAATAGCTACTAAAAAAAAAATCTATAAACATTAAAGAAAAGAGACTATGAGCTTAGCTCACCTTGTTTTATTGGTTTAGTGTTTCTGCGGCTTTTCATATTATTTGATTTATTCTTCTCCTAGACACAGATACGTTAAAAAGAAGTTTAGCAAGATTGTTTTTCCCTCCCTCTGATCATCTCACCATGCAGGTACAACACGGATGTAACAGGTAACTAACAGGACTATTAGCCAGCATTGCTGTCTCTTGAACAACCCTGCAAGAACATCAGGAGGGAATGTTACACAGATAACGCTGATCTTGGTATCCCAAAGTGCTGTACAAGTTATTTCATATAGGCTACTGAAGTTCACTTAAATGTGGCTGCTGAAGAGCACAGGACCAAAATCTCCATTATAATACAGAGGATTTGCTTTCTGCAATGCAGGATCTGCTGCTCACGTCAGCAGCCTCCCTGGAACACTCCTTTTTCCTTTCCCTTTCTTACGTCCATCTATGCCAGGGAATGGATACGGGGGAAAAAAGGAATCTATGAAGCCCTAAAGGAAGCAGAAGCTTCAAGTAACTCCTGTCACAGATGAGCACCCCAGACAATGTGGTCTCCCTGTGTCACACTCCGAGCCCGACTGTCGTTCCCGTTTCTTCTGTGCATTTGCAAACTGGGGTTTGATTCCTCCCAGGCAGTCATTTCTCAGAGCAAACCAAAAAAAGGCAAAATGTGCCAAAGCTGCCTGCCAAACATCCCCCAGAAGGGACAGGGGGGCAGTTTCTAATGAGGACGAGGAGAAGGGGGAAAAGAGAGACCGCAAGGACTTCTGAAAACATCCATCCCTTAAAACATCTCACCCACATCACAGAGAAAAGCTGAGCAAGACGATGAGTTAAACTGCTCATGACAGCAGAGCTGCAGCTTTATTGCCCACAAACACCTACCCCAGTGGGTCTGCTGTACAGAGCCCTGCATTATGTGAACAAACATAAAATGGCTCAGAGAGGCTCTGATGGGTGGGAGCAGAGCACAGGGGGGCACAAAGGGCCCCAAGAGGGAGTCAGGGGCTGCAGGAAACTGAAGGGAAGATCAGCTCAGGACTGAGGTACTGCTATTTATGCACCATTAATACAGGTTTCAGGTGGTGCAGTGAGAGTACATGCAAGTAATAAAACCCAAACAAACCCTGTGGTTTGACACTGATCTTCAATATCATACAACAGTATCTGAGTGCAGCTGTTCTGGAGACGTGTGGTTTTATTACTGTGAACTCCTGACTTTCACTTCACCTGAGCAGTTCATTCACCCCTGGGACTCCTCAGAACAGATATTCCCATCACTGATGCAAATCAGGATCAGACCCAGACCATTCCCTGGGTACAGAACAACCTCCCTCAGCCCAGTCTGCACTGCACAAGGAACGCTGAGACAAACAACTGCCCCTGCTTTTCACAGCTCTCTTTAAAGGAAGCACATACAGCCTCATTTACCTCATCCTCATATGCATTTTCCTCCTCATCCTCTGAATCCAGAGGCAATCTTCTCTTCCTCCGGAGACGTCTGACAGGTCTGCCAGCCTCAGTCACCTGACAGCCACTGCTGGTAGTAAGATTTCCATTATTTCCCGTTTCTGCAATCATCTGGAATGTCTCTGATATCATTAAACATCCAAAATTAAAAACAATATCAAATTAAAAGTGCAACATTATTCCTGCAGTGTTCCCAGTGTCTCTGAACCTCTTGGAATGAGGAGGCCTGGGCTGAGGACCTGAGGAAATGAATGGTGTCTGCAGGATTTCCTGGATATAGAACTGTAACACTTGGTCTGATGGGTTCATTCTACTCACAGCAACTCCATGTTCCCTTTAAAGGCTTTCAAACAAAAAATGGGAAAAATCTGGGGTTTCTGTACCTCTCCCTGTGCTGCTGGGAGCCCGTTTGAGTACAAATCTTTCCATTCTCAAAGCAATCCATTTGCTCACAGGTTTGGGAATCAGAGCAGGGCACGGCTTGTCTGGGCACTGCAGAAGCAAAGAAAAAGACAACTATTACATTAAAATGTTACAACACCTTTCAGGAAATGAGTTGTATCAAAGTCCTTTACAAACTTTCATTAACTGACACTCAGTATCCCATTGTGAGGGAAGTAATTATCATCTGTGTGCTGCCACACTGCCTCAGTAGGGAAAACCCCCTTTTATTTGTAATGTTTTAATTTCGGAGCACTGGTCTCCAACAGTACTCTCAGGCACATCTTGGTTGACTTGATGATCTTAAAGGTCTTTTCCGACCTTAATGACTCTGTGATATTATCTATGAAGAAGCTCTACTGAATAGTGAGTAATTTAATCAAAGGAAACTGGTGATTTACAAAGTGATGCTGAACAGCCTGAAGGACTGACCGGGGGAAGAGTGACCCACGTTGCAGCAATCTGTGGAGAACTGCTGCCCGTGGGATGGACTCACACTGGAGAAGTTCATGAAAAACTGTCTCCCACTAGAGGAATTCCCTGCTGGAGCAGGGAAGGACTGACTCCTCTCCCTGAGCAGCGACAGAAACAACCTGTGAACTGACCATAACCCCCACTCCCATCTCCCTGTGCCACTGAGGGGAGGAGCTGGGAACAAGGGAGGGGTTTGACACCCTCCAGCACAACCCTGCATATACATGGCCTGTCCTGCCAAGGACATCACAGGAAATCCAGATGCAGAACTAGAAAACCCCTCCAGACACACACAGGGCAGCTTTGGAAAAGGAATGATACGTGGCAGACTTCAGACATTCATCCTTGGAGCCTAAAACAGAGGTCATGAAGGAACACTTTACTGGTCCAGATAAAATTATTAAAGTGTGTTAAATAGTGTCACTGTGCATATTTTATTATTCCTGACCTGCAAATGCAACCAAGCATCAAAAAAAAAAAAAAAACACAACAAAACCAAAACAAAACTAAAAAAACACCTTTCTAATGAGCAAATAGCTGCAAAGATTACTCACTCCTTGATCTTCTTTACTGTCTGCATTATGGAGCTACTGAACTCCAGAATGAAAGAGGCAAGTCAAAGGTGGTTGCATTTCCAAGCTCTACTCCAAAGCTTTTATTCCAAGCACTTCATTAGTCTGAGATCTTTTCTGAGCAATCTGCACTTCACTGAAACCTCAGTCTGAAAGCTTTGGTTCCTTCTGAAGCAGGGCTCCTTGTTGAATGGAGAAGCCCTTTCGTCTTCTACTGTGCGCGCTTCCTGGCCTCGGGATCCTGCCTCCACACCCTATCAAAGCTTCATCCTAAGCGTTCTTCCCGCTCTTTATCTAAAGTTTGTATTTCTTAAAGCTTCAAAGATGCTGGACTTGCTTCTGAAAGGCTCCCATCCTCCTCTGCAGCCCCAAGGAGACAGAGCATCATTTCCATTTCAACACAAAGAGAAACATCCCATTTTGAAGAAATGATAGTTCTAAGTGACTCAGCTTCCTGCAGGATTCCATCCCATTCACTTCCCTCAAACTCTTTAGGAGCAGCAGCATCCCGGTGCAGACTCCAGGGGCTCCGTGCTGTGTCTGATGGGACAACTCAGTCTCATGGCAGAAGGTCAGTGCAAGGAGCATCTCCAAGCTCCACATGCTGTTCCAGAGTTCCCGTGCCCAGGAGCTGGGAAGGTGCCCGTGGCACTGTAGGAGCAGAGGACTCCGGGGCAGTGATGCTCCTGCACACGAATGAACAGTTCTGCTTCTGCCCAAACCGGTGCAGACAGAGCTGGGGCTCCCTCCTGCCACAATCTCACAATGTTCCTGCGGCCAGGGGAGCTGGGGAAGCCCAACCCCAGCCCCAGAACACCTACATTTGTACTAGAAAAACAACGAGCACCAGCAGGTGCGGAACTTCTGCAGCCGGTGTCCGTGTTCAGGGTCACAGAACACATTCACACCCCCACGGCTGCAGGGAGAGGCAGGAATTGGACTAAATGAGCCTTGTGTCCGTGGTATTGGATATATTAATATTTGATGTAGCCTTGTACATCTATAAACGTTTGTTTGTAGCAAATGTTTGGATGCCAGTTTCAACAAGGGCAAACCCATCCCTTTTTAGATGTTATTCTTTGCGTTCAGGCTTTAAAAATAAAGAAGCTCAAGCACCAAGACTATTTACAAAGCTCCCTCGGGGAGAAGGAGTTTGGAAGGTACTTGGACAGAAGTAGTTAACTTGGATAATTTACTTCAAACTGGGCCAGGAAAACTGTCAAAAATAACAATGTAGAAAATAATCTTGAACTTAACCAGAGAAGACCTGATAAAATAATCGGTCTTTCTCATCTGCATTTTATAAATCCAGTAAAACCCACAGAAAAATATAATAAAGAAATGGCTTTTCTTATAATGCTCCCTATCAGTAAAATCTACAATAAAATCAAGACAACCCAATAAAAGGAAGCAAACAGTGCAATTAAAAAGAGAGCAGAAACTAACTTGAAACACTTCGACAAACCACAGTCAGGCTCGAACATTCCTCATTCGTCCCAGTTCGTGATTTCTTTTCATCTTTAGCATTTTAAGCCTCAGAAACATTAAGGCAAAAGAAGATACTGCAAAACTGAGATGAGTCATTCAGTTCCAAGTTGCAGATTCGGATTTACAAAATGATAAATGATTGCCATATCTGGCAGAGATAATGGAGCCTAATTAATATGCTCCCACCCAGACCTCAATGCTTTATCTTTAGACACGGAATCCACAGGAAGAGGTCAGAAATACTCAGGGTTTGATCTCATTTCTGCCCCTGAACCAATGCAGCCTTGGGAAACCACCTCATTGTTACTGTAAAAAGCCAGCTTTGGCTTTTAACATCCATCTTACCTTCATTAGGAGACCAAAAATTAAAAAAAAAAGGAAGAAAAAAGGGCACAAGTTCACACAAACTAAGGGTGAAGGCTGAATGGGTGGATGGGGGTTCACTCTACTTCCATAAACACCATCAGACTTAATGGGAAGAGAAACATTTCAACAGAAATTCCATTTCAGGTGCTGCCAGGATCATTTCCAACGACATGAGAACTTCAGTGTCTCTCTCTGGTGAGGAATGCAATGGTACAATAAACCCAAAGACTGTAATCAATAATAACATGAAGTTTGCAGCCCTTCTGGCTGAGCTTCCATGGACTAGGAGGTGAAATCCCATTCAAGAAGCAGCTGGCATCAAGAGAACCATCTGATACTGTGCTGCTCTGGGAATAACCTACAAATCACCTTTCTGCCCTGAAACAGGGCAGGAGCTGAGCAAAGCTGCTCCTCTCACTCGGAGCGAGCTGGCTCTGAGAGCTCTGTGCATTCCCCGTCTCCTGGGAGCTCCGCAGCAGTGTCTGACACCCGACGTGTGACATCTGCCAGGCACTCCTGTGCCACCAGAGAGGAACAGAGCTGCAGTTTAAACAGAAACACACAAAACCCATCGGGACTCCTTGCAGCACAACTAAACTGGTCTCAGAACTGCTTGGAATACTCAGGAGCTCAGACACAACCACCTCACCTGCACTTTGTTGTGACGGTGACAGATGATGCTTTACTTATCCATCAAAACCTGTTACTCACCTCAGGCAAGTAATATTTTGCAAGGCTGAACTAATACCGTTACCAAAAACAACCCCAGCCTCACCTCCAGGAACCTCATCAGTCAGGGACTGAAACGAACCTTCAGAGCCTGCAATGGAATTGTACCAATGCCTCAAGAGAAAGTGTCAATGGCCACCGGCAAGCATTTAACGGCGCGAAGAGACTGTCTATGTCAGTGAACGGGAAAAAAAGACAAAATTCAGAATTGAGGAATTCCAAGCTCCACCGATTGCACTTCCTACTAATTTTTGTTTCTCATGAAGAGAGAAAAATTGTAACTACAAATCAAGGAAAATGTTGCTCTGAAAGATTAGAGGTGGAAAAGGGTCTAGGAAGGGAGAGGGATGCCTTAGCTGGTATGGAGAAGAAGCCAACACTTTGTGTCTCAGTTCTGCCACAGGACCACAAGATGAAGCACTTGGGTTTTTAGGAGTTTGTCCACCTCATTTGTACAACAGAGCCCTTCCAAGCTTCCCCTAAGCACACAATAACATATGGATTATGGTAGGTGCTATTGCACGGGCAGAGAATAAACAGCACCATGGCAATGTGACCTCAATCAGCTCATAAGCTCACACAGCAAAATTGTGAGTTTACTCTGAACCATCAGCTCATCCTAGAACGAAGCCCAAAGCAGTGTTTGAGCTTGTGAGCTGCTCATCTTGGTTTGCTGACACAGCTGTGTCAAACACACACACACGTATCTATTTCAGCAGTCGAAAGAAAAGCACTGGCACAAGCTGTGGCTGCAGAACGTGTGCCCCTCCCACACCCAGCCCCTCTCCCTGCCGAGGCCAGCTGGCATTCCAGCATTCCCATGGAGCACCCGGATCAGCACACCTGACAGTGCTGCCTCATGTCGTGTCTGACTGCCCCCCTTTGCTGCCTGTCCCTGCAGGTTTATGTGACACCGTGGTGGCCGTGTGGCAGCAGCTCCTCTCTCCTGTCCTTACGGGCACTCTGTGCCACGCTGGACAGCATTCCGACCTGATCCACACAGAATGGGAGGGATGCAAAAGAAGGCACAAAACCTTATTTCATGCCCACAGAGTTAATGCTTTCTGGTCCTTTATGGAACGTGAGGAGCAAAAACGGAGGGTACCTGCAGTTTTATGGCTTTCATTAAGAGCCTTTGGTGCTGAGCTGCTTTCCCCAACTCTACTCCTGCTTGGGAAGAACAGTGGCTCTGGGGAGGACACCCGGCCACTGCCCGAGCCCTGCACAAACCTCACACTTGACGGGGCTCAGCTGGGATCCCCAGGAACGTCTCCTCCAGGCCTGAAACCACAGAGCTGCTAATCCCGGTCCCTGGGAATCACTTGTAACCACTGTAACACTTAAACACACTCTGAACATCACCTCTGAACATCACCCAGAAATCACACACTTTACAAACCTTCACTCTCCACGGGTGACCCAAAGTAGAATCACAGAATCCTGGAATGGTTTGGGGTTGGAAGGGACCTTAAATCCCATCCAGTTCCACCTCCTGCCACAGGCAGGGACACCTTCCACTATCCCAGGTGGCTCCAAGCCCCATCCAACCTGGCCTTAGGTACTGCCAGGGATCCAGGGGCAACCACAGCTTCTCCGGGCACCCTGTGCCAGGGCCTCCCCACCCTCACAGGGAACAACTCCTTTCCAATATCCCACCTAAACCTGCCTCTGTCAGTGTGAAGCGTTCCCCCTTGTCCTGTTGCTCCAGGCCCTCATAGTCTCTCTCCAGTTTTCTTGTAGGCTCCGTTTAGGCACTGGAAACCTGCAATTAGGTCACCTTGAAGCCTTCTCTTCTCCAGGCTGAACAATCCCAATTCTCTCAGCCTTTCAAAAAGTTTAAAAGCTACAGCATAAATAGGGTTGTCAAAACAAATCCTGTGTGATTCATGAACACAACCTCTACCCGTTTGCTTAGCTCTACCATGCATTTATCCCATCACTTTGCTGGATTCAATCAGAAATTAAAAAAACAAAACAAAACAACCAGGAGGTGAGCCAAAAGATGCTACACCTAATAATAAAACACCCATTCCTTGGGGGTAAAGCATTTTACCAGTAAATTGAACCATTCTCTGGAAGATAATCTGCCAAATTCAGCAAAGCAGGTCTGCCCTCACACCTCACCTGTGGAGCACGGTGAGTGATGCTAATTAGGAGAAACAGGGTTTGGTCAGATCTCTGCTGGCCTTGGCTGCTAATTGATTCCACGTGCAGGAGCCTGCAGCTGCCAGCCTTCCCTAACAAGCATGCACTTGGTCATTTTCCCCACAAGTCTCCAATCTAATTTTTCATCCCACTGTGGCTCCTTCTTCCCACTCTTCTGCCCATGCAGCACAACTGGAGGGCTTGAGGAAAGGCTGAAGTAGATTAAAAACTACAGAAAATATGAGAGAGAGGTAACAGCGTGGGGAAGAACTGACACTGCAACTCAGGAATCACCTTGTTATTTCACAGAGAGACTATAAATGCCCAGAGTAAACACTGCTGTGGGTCAATCTCGTTTTGATCCAGTTTATCTATATTTTCTTGATATTCAAACTGTGCAATTCTGAGAATGGGATTTAGGCCTCCAAAACACTTTCCTTTGCAGAGGTGGCATGGACTGGAACATGGACACTCCACACCTTATCCTCTGACAACACTCACAGTGGGATTGTTGGGGTGTCCTGTGCCAGGAGTTGGACTCGATGATGCCTGTGGGTCCCTTCCAACTCAGGGTATTCCATGATTTAGTGATCTCCATCACCACCCTGTGAGAATCTGATCCCATGTCCCAGTATCAGGCTTGCAGCACATGGCATCTCTCAGAAAATGCCAGCACTCATGGAAAAGGACAAGGGGGTTACACTGAAACTTCACCCTCAAATCCACATCCCCCAACACCAATGGAATATATTGTCATACCCAGAAGTATCTCCAGTAAAAGCTTTGCATGAAGATAAAGTGAGATAAGAGCCAGTGAGACCTTCTCCTGCAGATAAACCAACACAATTTTAAGCATATTTTCAAGTAAGACTACAGACACTGCTCTAAATAAATTCAAGATGCTACTTTTAAAAATCAGTGTAAAAGCCTTAAAATTTCAGTAAATAAAGAACTGGTAATAAAAGTGCTGACAAACAGCACGGCTGAGGCAAGGAAAACACACCCTGGGTCCTGAGGAGTCAGTGGGGCAGGAATGGTCTGCAGAGCACATCTGGCTGTACCCACTCATCCTCCTGCCACTTGCTCATTATGGAATGAAACCCCTGAAGACAGAATAAATCGCCTCTGGCCGAGAGAAACAGAGCTGGCCCTGCACAACCTGCCCAGCAGTTGTACCCAGTTGTCCTCAGCAGCTCAAATTTGGCTCTGATTCCACCCTGGCACTCACCGGGAATTACAATTCATTTTACACACGTTCAGCTTTAATGGGATTACTTGCAGTATAAGGTGCAATAATTTTAGGGTAAAGCTAGTGCACAGAGGCCAAAAACGTCCTCTGTTTTAACTGCATCTGTAATTACTTTATAAGACTACAATCCAGCAAACTACCCTGGGGACTCCTATTAATCATTATTACATATCTCCCATTGTCAAGCAGGAATACTCGCTCAGGAAAAGACTGTTCCCATCCTCAAAAATGTATAATCTGAGTAGATTATAGATCATAAAGTGAGGAAGCAAAATGCTGATGAGACCATGTCGGACTGTACTTAATTGCTGTGTAGGAAGGAAAGTTCGAAGCACCAAGTCCCTGTTTTCCCTCCTTTTTACTTCTGTTCTACTATATAACAGAATGCAAACCAATAAGGTCTTACAACTTGGCACAAAGTATCAGAGCTCTTTATCCCTTAATCCCAGTTACAGGCCATTTTTTAAAATTTATCTGGGCAGTAACTGAATAAATTAAACGTTTTCATAGCATAAATCTAATCTGATTCCTTGCGGCACCAGGAGTCCATAAAACTGTCCTAATCCCTTTCTCTTGACACCAAGCATCACTCAGATTGTCCCACACCGATCCCTATCCGCAGCCGATCGATACTTTTGAAGGATTACATTTATCCCTCTATTTATTCAGCACCGACTTCCCCTCTCAAAATCCCCATTCCATTAGTTCTGCACTTTGAATTTGCTGCCAGAAAGTTTGATGATTTTTTTGGTTTTGTTTATCCCGTCATGTAAAATCTCTGTTTTCAAACTTAAATCTTTCTGGTTTTGGGGAAGTCTCCAATAACTGTTTCTACT
This sequence comes from Corvus hawaiiensis, assembly GCF_020740725.1. NCBI lineage: Eukaryota > Metazoa > Chordata > Aves > Passeriformes > Corvidae > Corvus > Corvus hawaiiensis. The sequence continues at coordinate 334,149 of NC_063235.1, forward strand.
GCACTGGATTTACGTGTTTTTTAATATTATTGAGTTGTCACAGCCCCGCGGAGTTTCACCGGAGCGGCGCCCAGGCGGGATAACCGCGATTTTCTCCACCAATTCTTGCGTCAAAATTGGGCAAAGGCCACCTCAGAAACTTTCTGACTGTGCCCCGCAGCGTGCGAAGAACTTCAACCCGCGTTTTGCCCGCGTTTCGCCGGGTTTGCGGTGGTTTGGCCCCTTTTGGGGTTTAAACGCACTTTCCGCGCCGCGGCGGCCGCGGCAGCCCCGACCCGGCGCCGCCATTTGCGCTCCCGGCGCCCCCCCCCCCCCCCCAAGATGGCGGCGGCGCCCCCGCCCGGGCCCGCGGGCCCCCCGCCCTCACGCGCTCACCGCCGGCCCGGCCCGGCCCCGCCGCCGCCGCCGCCGCCGCCGCCGCCGCCGCCGCCGCTCCAGGGCCTCGCGATGGAGCTCGGGCAGCGCTGCGAGCCCCGCGGGCCCCCGAGCGCATGCGCGGCCCCGGCCCGGGGGAGGCGGCGCTGGGTGGGGATGGGGGTCGGGAGCGGGGTGGTACTGGGCTGTGGGTAGCGGTAGATGGGGTACTGGATACGGGGTCCTGGGACGGGGAGGACCTAGGACAGAACTGGCACTGGGGTAGGGCTGGTACTGGGACGGGAATAGGCATGAACTGGGACGGAGCCGGCAGTGGGAGGGGGCGGCCGTGGGGCACTGGGAAGGGGCAGTGGGTGCGGGAGGCGTGAGGGGCACAGCCCCACTCGCAGTGCTGCTCCCTCAGCCGGCCGGGTGAGGCCTGGGCACGGCCGCGGGCGCTGGGGCACATTCATGGCTGAGATGGAGATTTGGGAAGGGGAGATTTGGGAAGGGGAGCTGTAAATCGCCATTGCCGCCGGCATCCAGCAAATCGTGACCGCGGCGTCCCGCCGCCTCCCACGCCCAGGAGTAATAGAGGATATTGCTCCCTCTTCTCTGCATTTGTTGAACTTGTTTGTTTTCTCATCTGGGAATGTTATTTTCCTTTTTATTTGAATTTTGGAACAAAAAAAGAGGTGGGGGTAGGATTTTTTAATGACACGTCGGGGTTTTTACGCCACGGTGAGCGAGGAAAGAGCACAAGCAGGCCCCAAGCTGTGACAGCTTAAATGGAATGGGATTTTGGGAAAATAATAAATGAGATTTGCAATGGCTCATTTGAAATACACATCACAATATTCTTCATCCCTCGAGCGAGGCACATAAAATACCCTTTAGAATCTTTAAATTTAGTCAGAAAACAAATACATTTCTCACCTCATCTGTGCCACCAAGTTCCAGATAAAACGCAACTCCTGCAGATGCTTGCAGCCAGTGTTGAAGCATTTGCTGGGTCCAGGTTTACAGGGGTGTTGGAGGCAAAAAACTTTACAAATAATTGAACCATCCATATTTGGTTTTAATTGTTACACGTTTCGTTGAGAGATCCCTATTTTAGGTCTTCTTACCCTTTTATCTCGCTGCTCTACTGATTGTTTTGCCAGAACCTGCCCCGTGCCCACCACACATATTCCTGCCTTCCCTCCTCAGAGCTCACCTCCAAGGTGCTTTTACCCCATAAAATAAGTACCCCAACCCTAAACCAGATTTGGGGCTATTTGTCAGTGCATTCTGGGTAGATATATCCAGCCTAAAGCTGAGTTCTCACTTTGTATTTAATTATTCACACAGAAACGTTACTTGGGATTATTGCAGACATTCCAGTGATCTTCCCCTCTGGCCATGCAATATAGTTATTATTGTTAATATTTTATATTATTACCATTGCCCTGGCTTCACACCTGCTGGCAGGCAGATCCCTGCAGTTTCAGGAGACGAAGATTGCAGCAACTCCAGGCTGGGAAAGGCAAAGTGCCCACACCAGGGAGCCACATGAGCTGGAGGTTTTGATGCAAAACTTACACTTTAATGCAAAATTAATGGGGGAGACTCACTCAGTGATGTTCACGAGACAGAAATGAACATTAAACAATGCAGCAGAGAGCAGCTGGGGCATGTGCCTGGCCCTGCCCTGGAATCCCTGTTGTGGGGGCACTTCCAATGCTTCACACTAATTCTCAGCAGTAAGATGTCCCAGGGTGTCCATTCCCTGGGAATTCCTGCTCCAACACTCCAACCCACATACGGTGGTCAGGGAGGATGAGCCCGTCCCAGGGTCTGTCCCTACTCTGGGCAGTAAAGCACCAGTGCTCCTACCAAGGGGTGGTGGATCCAACCCCTGCACTGCACACCAGGAACCACCACCGCTCCAGGTGCTCACCCGTGAAGGATTTCTGGCTTTCCCTCTTCTTACTGCATGCAGTGACAATCTGCAACTCAGACAGGTTTCCCACATACCTCCCTCCAAAGGCCTGTTCTCAGGTGTTTAAGGAACGGATGCTTCTCCCAAAGGGCTCACTAAAACCTGGCTCGGTCATTCAGAACAGAGTTGCCAGACAGCAGAAACTGGAATCACTTTTTAGTCTTTGCCTAGACTGTATAATTTGCAGATTTTCTTAAAAGTATTTTTCAGTTAATTATCCCCTATTAGCAAACATCTTGCCTTGGCTGGTTTGCTTCTGTACTAAGATTAAGCAGCAAAAAGGATTAAAAATGTCATTATGAGAGTCTAAGATGTTAAAGCACTAAATACATATAGCTAGAAAATGCTTTTCCTTCTGAAGAAATTAAATATCACTTCCACAGAGCTTTCTCATGCTGCTGTGGTAATATGACATTTGATAAAGTCTGAGCCACTCGCCAAGCCCTGACCCCTCTCAAAGTGTGGGGAAATGTTTTGTGTTGAAAGCAACTCTGATGATCTATTACCCTTTCATCTTTTTAATATGGCAGGACAAGTTCCAAATGATCAAATTATATGGAATTACTTGCACTTATGAAGTGACTCTCTCGCTGGAGAGCTGCTGCCATCAGTTGTGAGCAGCTTGGAATTGGGTAAAGGAAAGTTTTAGGGGAAGCTGTAGCTAACCTTTTTATTCCAGACCAACAACTCACAAAATATGTTTTGCCTTCTGTTTTTCAGAATGTTGCTGGCAGGCAGAACAGGTGCTAGGGATGTCACTTCTTCATTCAAAACCAATTGTGCAGGAGCAGAGCTTGTGGAAAGCTCAGTCTGAGCAATTTGCAAATGGCCCAAGTCTAAATTTGGGGTATTATTCAGGAACACCTCCACACCTCTTGCTAGAAGCTGCCCTCCCTTCTCCCCAGGTCCACAGAACAGCCACCGCCGCCCTCTGTGCTTCCAAGCCCAGAAGCACATCCTGACACCAAGCACAGGTGTTTTATTAGGAGGAAAAACTCCTGGAAAATATGCTGGAGAAATAAGTTCTTTATCTGGACTGTATTCAAGTGCTGTGCCTACACTGAATATGAAGTGACTTTCTGAATTAAGAACCTTTTCTCTGAGTGACTCTCTACAAATTCAGGCTTACCTTGAGCAACAGAAAACGCTGACAATCACAACACAGCATCACGTAACCAGGTGTCATCAAGCAAAAATAGTCTTTATTCAAATTTCATGGAAACGGGAATCACTGTACTTTGCAAGACAGGGAAAAATAAAATAAAAAATTTAATATAAAACAAGGATATTGTCACAATACCAGAATATGGAACTATAGTTCTTTTCCCTATAGATTACTGCAAGTACCTCTATTTTTTTTTCCTTTTGACTGTGCTATTCACAACTTTGTAAGTCCAAAAAATATGGAACAAAAGTAGTATGAAACTTAAGACTTAGCACTTCCACTAAATGGCAGACATCGAAGGGCATCAATCGAGGGCAAAGACTGTTGAATCCGTCATACCTACCTATCAGTCATCACTGTAATCCCATAAACCCACCAGGGCGCAGTGCTCATTCCCTGCAAGGCTCTCCCTGGAAAACAGGGCAGTCTGGGGGCTCTAGGAAGAGCTGTATGTAAAGAGAACCTTTCTATCAGACAGAAAATGAGCGGAGCAGCTTCACACCAGGGAGTGCTGCAGGGAGGGAGCGCTGCAGTTAATGACAGACAGACCATCAGGTTGTTAAAAATACACAGCATCGACAGGGTTTCTACTTCAATCACTTGGTTACAGCTACTAAACATGTACAAAAGACTTTTCCAACCATTCCAAGTGGGGCTGCAGTAAGATTAGGATCTGGAGCGGGACCTTGACTGCGACCGGGAGTGTGACCTAGAGGCAGACCTAGACCTGGATCGGGACCTTGGCTTTGAAACAGATTTGGACCTGGAACGAGAATCTGATTTGACATTTGGTTTGGACTTGGAAATGGACCTAGACCTGGAGCGGGACACTGAGTCCTCCCCCTCGCCTTTCACCTCCTTCTTGTCCGACTCGGATTTGAGCTGCTCCTTCTCTTTGGAGCCTGACCTGGACCGCTCATGGCTGTCCTTCCTTCTCTTCTTGCTGCTGCCTTTGCTGTCTCGCTTGCTGCGCCTCTTGCTTTTCTCACTCTTGCTGCGGCTCCGGCTTCTACTTCTGCTGTCATCCCTGCTCCTCTTCCTACTTTTCCTTTTATCCTTGCTGTGGCTCCTGCTCCTGCTCTCATCCCTGCTTTTGCTACTGCTTCTAGCCTTGCTAATGCTCTTCTCCCTGTCTTTGCTTCTGCTCTTCTCCTTGCTTCTGCTTCTCATGGTCTCCCTCGCCTCTCCCCTGTCCTTACTCCCACTCCTGCTCCTACTCTTTTCCTTGCTGTGGCTCCTGCTCTTGGCTTTCTCATCGCTGTTATGGAGAGAGCCCTCAGATTTATCCTTGCTTTTGTTTCGGGATTTCTCTGCACTCCTGCTGCGGCTCCTACTTTTATCCTCTTTACTTGGAGTCCTGCTTTTCTCTTTCTGGCCTCTGCTACGGCTCTTGCTTCGACTACGGCTCTTGCTTCTGGAACGGGACACAGACCTGGAAGTGCAAAGGCAACAGACAGCTCTGCTTTAGTGAGGCAAGGGTTTGAGCAGAGTGTGCAGAGAACGGGAGGGAAAAGAAAAACAGTGTTCTCCCAAGACAAAGACATACCTGGATCTGGATCTACTCTTGGAGCGGCTGCTGCTGGCACTGCGGCTCCTGCTCTTATGGGAGTGTCTGCTTCGAGAGCGAGACCTGCAACACAAGGAACCAGCTTCACATTAGCATGGGGAGCTCACGATCCCTGTGGGCAGAACCCCACAGGGTTAAAGCACCTTTCAGCAGCCAAATGTTCAGAGTTACGCAACACAGTTACAAACTTAGAGTGCCCTTCTCCCCACCTCTCATCCCTGTTGCCACGTCTGGCTGTGAGCAGGGTGCTAATCTGGAAGAAAAGATGCCAGTTTATTTAAGGAATAATCACTTTCCCAGTCAAATCACAGTTTGAATATGGTAAGACACTGGCATAAAGCTTTGACTTCAGATTTTGATTTCATAAGCAAGTTCTTCTAGGAACAGTAAAGATTTGCCTGAGTTTTCTTGCAACAAGTTTCCCCAGAATGGAAAGGGGAGAACACTTGGTGCTGCTGAAGCAGCTCTTGGTCAGACAAGGAAAGCAACAAATCTCTGAGAAACAGGGAACAGGTGGAGGTTTCCAAGCTGAGAAAGAACTGTTAGTCCTGGTGCTTGGAGCAGAACACAGTGTTCAGAGCTGAAGTGTTAGAAGCACCTTCTGTTCCATTCCATGTGCATGGCTCCACCGGCCACGCAGCTGCTCCCACAAGGAGCGAGGGCTGAGTATCAGGGAAGAACAGTCACAGGTGTTCAGGGAGCAGGTCCACACATCCACCAAGGGAGACACCTCAGAACACAGCCCTCGTTTGCCCTGGACACTAATACATTCTCAAAAAACTAGACCTGTTGAGAATTCTAAACATTTCCAAGGTGTTTTGGAACCCAGAAGTCTTAATCCACTGCATGTTCAAGTAAACGTAGCCTGAGATACATTACAGACATACCTTGAGTGGCTTCGGCTTCTGGAGTAAGAGCGGCGCCGTCTCGATCCAGGTCTGTCTTCCACTAATCTAATCTTTCTGCCATTTACTTCTGTCCCGTCCAGCTTTTCAAGGGCTCTTTTCATGTCAGAATAGGATTTGAACTCAATCACACCTTCATTTTTCCTTCCTTTGTGTGCATCTGCATATGTCACTTCCCCTGCCTGACGCATATAATCCTAGGGGAAGAGGACAGAATCACCATCGCCTTGAATCCAGAGCCAGGCTTCCAGCTGACCCTGCTCACTTCTGACACGATGCTCCCTGAGCCTCTTCTATTCACAGGGATATCAGCAAGGGTTTGACCCAAACAGCATCTGTAGTGCCAAGTAACACACTATGACTTCACAGAGTTGGTGTGATTAGAACCAGGTCGATAGTTTTGAGCCAAATGATAACTTAAGGTCTCCCACCTCGAGTCTGAAGTCAAATATGCTCTGGACTCTAAGTTTCAAATTACAGAAGTGATTAAAGAAGTAAAATGCTTGCTCTCTAAATCATGCTTTCAAAAATAATTAGGAAAGGTGATAAAGGTTGAATATGAAGTGGCAAGAAACCCACAGAGAAGCAGACCTCCCTTCATCCTCCACCTCGTCAACACAGCTCATTCTGCTGGAAAAACCCCCCACAGAACTCCAAGCTCAATTAATTTTCCCATTTCGTGCTTCCTGGCTTCTCCATTTCCATTCCTAAACGCCTCTGTTTATCAGGGGTCTGTTCTGCCCTACTTTGAGCAAGCTGCCAGGCCATGCTATCTTTCAGCCCCTGTGGAATTTGGTTGCAGTGGAAACAGGGCATGGAGCTCTGGTTTGGTTTGTTTTCAACCCAGCTACTCCCCTTTTAAGTACACTGAAATGAAAGCTATTCCCAAAAAAACAGCAATGCATCCATTGGAGGATTAATCATGCCATGCTCTACTTACAATTTTAATACCAGAAGCAAAGACAAGCTACTGATGGTGTGAAGCATTAATAACAAAGACACTGGAAGCATCTCCGTACGTACCTGAACTAGTGTAACAATTCAATTACAGACCAGTTTCTACTACGTCAAAGTTTGTTTAGAACAAATTTTACACACCCTTAAAAGAGAACCATAAGAGAAAGTGTTCCAGTAAGAACAAGTGGGTTTAACCATTGCTGCTCAGTTTGATAAGGAAGCACTAATCTTTTTGCATCTACTATTGAAATCCTGCTCCCTGAATCCACGATGTGGATAATCACGAGCCAACACGTCACCTCCAGAGTACTCAGAGGTACCGTGGGCTCCACAGTGTCACTCAACACCTCCACTGCTGAGAATCACCTGCCACTCCTTTGGACTTCAAAAATAAGTTTTTGGCAGAGATTTTGCATGATTACTCATTCTGGAAGCATCTTTCCCTGAAACTCTGCTTAAAACAGCTTTAGATGGTGTGGAAATTCCTAAGAGAGACTGTGCAAGAACAATGCTGTTGTTTCAAACAGCTGTAGCACCTTATGAGTTGATGGGTTAAATCCAAACTGACATGGGCAAACTCCTTCATCTCTAGTGAATCCTACCCCTGGCGTGATTTGAGTCTGTTTTGACAGGGCTTAAAAGAAGATAAAACATCTGTACATGATGTTGGCTGGTGCTAAGGTTAAAATTGTTCTCCCACTGTCCAGTGCCACCAGTTCTGGCAGTGCAACTCCCAACCTCTCATTAACGGTTTCATATACACAAATATACTCCTGTATTAAGGTGTGTGTTACTCCCAAAATCTACTCCACATTGAGTTGCTCAGGAGTTGGAGCAAAGCAGAGCTGCACACCACTTTGCCTTGCTGAAGATGACTTTTACCCTTTGTGCTCTGTAACAGAGGGAAGGTAAGGAAAGGGGCCCCGTACCTTCAGATCCTGCCAACTGCAGCGGCTTGACAAATTTTCCACAATCAATCTGTATTCTGTACGGGTTGGGGGACCGTACTTATCTCTTCCGCTTCTTCTATAACCATATCCACCTTTAGGAGGTGACAAGCAGACAGCAGAGCTTCAGCCAGGGAAATGGAGCCTCGCTCTCCGCCCCGACGGAACTGCTCTGCCCCGCGTGTTCCCCAAGACATCACAGACCCCCCCCTCAGGGCTAAACCCAACCCCCCTTACGTAACATCTTACAAAGACCCAAAGCATTTAAAAAGTTTTGCTACAAGCTCATAATTAAACAAGGCACAGGACTATAATTATGCTAGAATTAACATGCAATTATATTTAATATTATTTTTAAAACAGTTTAAAAGAAGAAACTGAATAAAGCCAGTTGACTAATGTTACTTACATTGCTTAAAGGCTTTCTGAATATCTGATATGAATAAAGCTTTTCAGGCACCTATTTCAGATTAATCTCATCTGTCTCTAACCCTTGGGATCCTCACCACCCAGGTCTAATGGGAAAAGCTTGCGGTCGTCACATGGCTTCCTTTTTTTTGGTCAGCCAAGGGCCACAAAGGTCAAAGAGCCACTCATGGAAAGGTACCCCAAGGTCAGCAAATGGAACGGGCAGTCATCTTAGCCTCAAAGGACTCTTTCAATTAAAACATTGAGGTCTCTGTTAAATCTATGTTAAACATCACATTGAAAATAAACCATTCAAATAGTTAAACGAAATGATAATAATAAAAATGGTACAAGAAACTGTGTTTATTAATGTATCAATTAAAATAGTTTAATACAACAAATTAATAAATATTCAGATCAACAGTTACATTTACAGTTACAGAACACTAGTCACAACTTTGTATCGCTTTCCTTTTAAATTACTTTTTAAAAAAAGAGTAAACCAATGTTTTATTTAAAATAAGCCATGGATACAAATGCACAAGTGCTTACTGCGTCCAGAACCGTAACTGCTGTCACGACGTGGGCCCCGGGCGTGCTCCACGATCACTCTCTCCCCACAAAGATCTTTCCCATTCAGCTCATAAACAGCATCGTCGGCGTCTCGCAGATCATCAAACTCCACAAAGCCGTACCTAGGGAGAGGGAGGGAAGAGGGATCACTGGCAAGGAACTGAACCTGAGGTATCTGTGCTCAAAAGCAACTTGTGGGTTCCTGCAGAGCCCTGTGAGTGCTGTCCTGCAGATGAACCTCCTGAGCAGTCCTGAGGGTTCAAGGCCTTGAGCCCTGGAAAAAAACTAAAAGGAATTAAAACACCTCCAAAACCAGGGAGAGAAATAGGAAGGCATGAAAACATGTCTCTTGATTTGCTGAACTGAACTGAAAGTCATTCTTCATCAACAAAATGATAAATTATGTGAGATCGTAATGGCTGAATTCATTTATGTTAGCAAGAGATTACTATTACGGCATAATCTTTGATGAAATTAAGGGTTTTATCTATCTTTTTAAAGGCAGAAGTTAAAAACCCCAACCATTAAAAGTGAGCACTACCTCACACACCAAATAAACACAGAATCACAGAACTGTTCAGGTTGGAAAAGCCCTCCAAGGTCAAGGAGTCCGACCATGACCTTGGAGATGGCCTTAAGTCATCCCTGGAAGTGTCCAAGGCTGGGGCTTGGAGCAACCTGGGATAGTGGAAGGTGTCCCTGCCCAGGAAGGGGGTGGAACTGGATGGGCTTTAAGATCCCTTCCCACCCAAACCACTTCTCTTTGGAAAGCAAACACTGATTTTGAATGGAGGCAGATGGAAGAATGGAAGTTTGAAGCTTTGACCTGTGTTCCTCAATCCACTGCAGAAGAGACATCCCTCTGTCCTGCAGGTATTGTATTAGGATGAAGCCTTGAATTCTTCAGAGCTGCCCAGAGTAATGCAGGCAGGTAAGTACATGAGTAGAACCAGTTTGGTTTTAGTCTTAGAGGCATCACAAGCAGCTTTTAGTGTATTCATAGAAGATAAAAAACAGGCTGAAAAGTCCAATTTTCTGGTCACTTCATACAGTGAGCTGTGATTGTCAGTGCAGCTCCGAGCAGGAAAGAGTATGAAAACTAAGAGCATACAATTAAAAAGTGCAATTTGGAATGGAGAATCCTACAGGACCCACATTTTCATTTCCCCATCCTTCCCTCAGGTAATAATTGCTTTAAGCCATTGAATTTCAAGCTTACATTACAATCAGTGAGCCCCAGCTAAGCTTTTAGAGCTCTGTGGTATCACTTTGCACTCCATCCTCTCGCTCTAGCATTCCAGTTTAGCTGCTGAAACTCAGTGGGTGATCCACCAAGGAGAACCCCCAGATTTCCAGAAGCAACTGCAAGAATCTCTCCAGCCAAACACCATGCAGGAAGTTTGAATTGTTTCCTAAGCAATACCAGAAATAAGCCATGGAGGAAGGCTCAAGAGAGCACAGCTCAGCCCAGGGCTTCCCAAGCACAGACACAAAACCTGATTGCTCAAGTTCCATTTTTGACAAGGAATTTAACTCCAAACCTGTAAAAGACTTCAGAATATAAAACTAAAAAATCAATTAAATTGACTTAAAAGCAGGAAGACAAGTCCCTTTGCCACATCAGCCATGTAACTCAGCAGTTCTACATCTGTTAAGAAAGTTTAGTTGGCTTCCCCCCACAACGTGTATGAAACAGAAATACTGAATTTGGGGTTTACTCAGAAACAGGAAAACTGACCCCCCCCAAACATTTCCAAGGATACACAGCAGGACTGGAAAACAGGAGCCTCAGATCTTTCAGCTAATCTTCAACAACACCTGAGGCTGTGTGGGTTAAAACACTGACACATGAACACTTGTTTGCTTCAATAATGGATTTTATTCATCTTATAAACCTGTTAAATGTCCACCTGCCAGCACAAGCAGCGCTAAAACTTAATGAGCCTCTTTCACTTTAATGCTCAAGGACTAACTTGTACAAGAAATTCCTCTTCTCCACTTCTAAGGTGGAATTAATACCTCTCTCTCCTGGCTACATAACAATAAATCCATATTCCATTCAGCCTTCCTAAGGAAGACTTCAAGCTAGGTTTCTTGGAAAAAGCAAAGGCAGCAGCACTCATGAGGCTTTGGGTGTTAGGGAAAACCCACCAAAACCAGCAATTTGTTTTTTCTTGAAAAATCCACACTTGAATGTCTTGGCCAAGTCCTGGTGGAGCAGGATCCGACCCTGGGAGCTGCAGTGAGAGCTCAGCTGCTGGAACAGCACAGGTAAGAACATACAGTATGGCGAGTTTGGGGTGTTTGAGGGGGCAGGACACCCCCCCCCCAGACAGTCTGGGGGCTTTGGGAGCAGCTCTGCACCTCCCACCCAAAACACTGGGGTTCTTTTTGGGAGATGTTATCCTGGGGTGCAGCCTGGCTCACCCTGGAGTGCAGAAGGGCCTGGGGGGACCCCTCAGGGTGACACCCCCTCCCTGCAGAAGGGGGCAGGACACAGCTGAGCTGGCCCCCAAGAACTGAGGCGGGACCCAGCCTTCCTGCCCCCCAGTTGTCACAGAAACCCAGATGTCCTGCCTTCCAAAAAGGAGAAACCCACCCATCCTGGCCCCTCCCCAAAGGGGGAGTCCAGGTGTCCTGCACCCACCCCAAAAGAGGGGGAACCCAATCGTCCAGCCTCCCTCAGCTCCACCCAAAGGAGAGTCCAGGCATCCACACCCCCCCCAACAGAGCCCCAGCCATCCTGCTTCCCCCAAAAAAGGCCCAGATGTCGTGTCCCCCCTTCACAAGAGGGGGAACCCAGGCATCCTGTCCCCCACCCGAAAAGGGGGAACCAAGGCATCCTGTCCCCCCTCCAGCAGGGGCCGAGACATCCTAGGCCCCCGCCCCCCCAAAACAGGAGAAACCCAGACGTTCTGTCCCCCAAAAAGAGAACCTAAGCAGACTGCCCTTTCCCAATAGAAGCCCAGCCACCCTCTCCCCCGAGAAAGGGAGGACCCAGCCGCCCTGTCCCACCTCCAATGGAAGTTCAGGCATCCTGCCCACTCCCCAAAAGACAGAACCCAAGATGCCGCCCCAATAAAGGCCCAGACTTCCCGTCCCCTCACCAAGGGGGAACCCAAGCGTCCTGCCCCCCTCACCCCCTCCCAAAGGGGGCGACCCAGCCGTCCTGCCCCCACCATTGCCCAGAGCGCCCCGGCGGCCTCCTCCCCCCCGGCCCCTCCAAGGGGCTCAAGCGCCCGGACCCTCCCCTCGCGGCGGCCGGGCCGGGCCCGCGCTCACCCGTTCTTGAGATCCACCTCGAGGATCTTGCCGTAGCCCTTGAAGAAGCGCTCCACGTCGCGCTCCCGGGCCTGGTAGCTGAGGCGGCCGATGTAGACCCGCGGCATCGCGGGGCCGGGGCTGGGCCCGGGGGGCGTCAGGGGCCCGGGGGCCGCGCGGCCGCCTGACGTCACGGCGGCGCGCGGGCAGCGACGCGAGGCAACGTCACCGCGGGCCGCGGGCCACGCCCCCCGCGCGGGCTGACTCTTAAAGGGGCCACGCCGCGCTGTGGGCCCCACCGCCTCTGTCGGTGGTGATCCCGTTCCCCATGGAGAGGATGGATCGATCCCCCTTTCCCACCTGCGGGGCCCTGACGGGCGTTCCCATGTGTCTGATGTGCAGGGCAGTGTGGGATCCCCCTTCCCATGAGTCAAGGGGCTTGTGGGGTCTCCTCTCCCCATAGACAGGGTGTATTGGGGTCTGGCTTCCCATGGTGGTCCCGTTCCCTATGGGAGAGGGTGGATCGGTCCCCCCTTTCCCACGTGCAGGGCACTAATGAGGGTGTCGAGGTGCTTATGCGGTCTCCTCTATGGCAGGGGCTCGTGGAGTGCCCCCTCCCCAAAATGCTGGATCCTCATGGGACCCCAAAGGCAGGCAGGCAGGGATGGGGGTCCCCCAGCTCCACACTCGGGGTGCTCAGGCGTCCCCCCATGGCATTCCCCATCCGTGGCCAGACTCGGCTGTTCCTCACTGTCGAACAACATCGCTCTTGCTGAACCCTGAATGCCAGTTTTGGGGAATTATTTTTATCCTTTTCATTGACACGTCAGATGCCTAATCACACCAAATCCCAGCAGAGGCTCTTGGAACATTCCAGCATTAGCAGCTGCGCCCCTAAAAAACCCCACAATCACCTCCAAAACCTTAATATTGTGTAGGTGCAACACCAGCAGCTGGATTTCCAACTATGATCCAGCTCATTTGACAAGGAGAATTAAATTTATTTATTCATTCCTTCGTGCCCTGGTGTAGGAGTGAGAGGTCGGAACATTTTGTGAAAGAGTTCTCTAAAGCTTGTTGGGTTTCATCGCTGAGCCCAATAAACAAAGGGGGATAAAAGCTTTGCATTAATTTTTCTGGTTTATGTCATGCTTAATAGTGCTTGTAACAATCTCAAAGTTCTCTTCTTGCTTTTTTCCCCCACTTTATCCATCGATCAGGAAGCTCTGAGGCACAGGATGGGGCTCTGCCTCCAATGCTGGCAGGGGAAAGGGAAATGCAAAATATTGGGGGATTTATTAGGGGTGGAGGAGCAGAAGGGAGATGCTGGCACAGAGTTTATCCTGGGGCACACCTGCTCTGTGCTAAGGGAGGTCTCAGTGTGAGGGGTTTTAGGGGGGATGAAATGGCTTTGACATGTCCATTTAGTTGCCAGCCCGGCTGTGGGGTTTAATTTCAGAGAGTTTTGCTCTTCCAAGTGCACACACAGTTGTGCAGTGCTCCCTCCAACTCTGAGCAACATTCCTGCCCTGCTCTTCTCCTCACGCCATGGGACCCAGAAAATCCCCCAAGTGAAGGTATACCTTTCTGGGCCATCCCTCACACCCTCCCTGTGCAGGGGAGGGATGACGCTGCCAGCTCCCAGTGAGGAGGGATCTCCCTGGACCTCCCAGGCCTTTGGTAGATCCAGAGGGGCCCTGCAGTAACCCCACCAGCTCATCCAGGACTCCAGGATGAATCCCAGCAGAGCCTTCAGCTGACACAACCAGTCCCTCACAACTCTGTCCACACACAATTCCACAGCCGCAGTCCTCCCACTCGGAGTGTGCTGGGAACTGGGCACAAGGTGTGAGAACCGCAGTGAGGTCCCTGGGTTGGGCTATGAAGGTTCTGAGGCAAAGAAAGTTCGAGGAACCCAACCCAAGGGAGGTTTTTTCCACTGCAAGACATGTTTGGGGAACATTTCCCCTACAGTTCATCCTAGGGAGCAGCATGGAGAGCCTGCTGGGATCCGAGATCACCTGGGAACAGGGACAGTCACGGCAGAAGCAGCCCTGTGGACGCCTCACACCTGGGTTGTTCCAGAGGAATTCCATACAGGCATTTCTGCATAGGGGAGAAGGTGCCCAAGTGAAAAACCTCAGGTCTGGGGCACTTGGATGCCCAATGCTGTCCCCTTCCCCATCCCTCCCTGGGCACTGCTCCCAGGGGCACCGGCACACAGCACTGCCCTGGCAGGACATTCCACATGGGAATACAACTGGAATGAGCTCTGGGCTCAAACAGCTCTCTGGGAAATCAGGGTTTTGGGGTTATTTCTGCATCTCCCAGCTCCTGCTGCCAGGAGACAGGTGCCACGCTGTGATGTCACTGTGATGGAACACAGGCTGGAGACCTTCCTAGGCAGCTGGAGCCACAAACTCCATCCTGCTGACTGCCAGGACCAAGAAGCTAGTTGGAGGCAGCCAAGCTGTAGAAAAATAAGTCGAAATGGAGCTGTCTTCACAGGAGACATCCTGTGCTTCTGATCTGGAGGATCCAGCTTGGTGGGTGGCTTCAGCTTCTCCTGACCATCCCAGAGATGATCTGGGACCATCTTGGGATGCTGCTGCTGAACTCCTTGCAGACAAAAATGCCCTTGAAAGTTGGCATGATGAATCCTGGGACCCTAACATGAAATTTTGCTCTCTGCTAGCATCAAACCTTCGGCTGACTCCTTCCTGGAGAAGCTCTGGGAGATCCTGAGCAGCCAGAGCTTTGAGTCGATCTGGTGGGGCAACGATGGGAACTGCATTGTGATCGGAGAAAAGCTCTTCAGGAAGGAAGTGCTGGGCAGGAGAGGGCCCCAGAAGATCTTTGAAACTGAGTCCATGAGAGGCTTCCTTCTCCAGCTCATGTTCCACGGATTCCGCAGGATGGAAGGGGATTCTCCCCTGCTGACCTCCATGGAGGAGCTCCGAGCAGTAGCAGCAGCTGGGTCTGCGCTGGGAAAGGTACGTCGGCTCCTCCTGACTTAGAGATTCCTTGGGACACTCAGGGGGAGGTTCAAGTTCAGCTAAAATGAGCCTTGACAAGGCTGGAGATAGGACGGGGGCAAACAGCCTGGTTTTGTCTTGGATCAGTTACTCTGGACACGCTGAGGGGCCTGAAACCTAGCGGGATTTAGGTTTCTCCAGTTTTCTGGCTTTTGATTACCCTACACTTCTCTGCTCCCAAATGCTCAAAACATGAGGGTGGTTGTGACTTAACAAAGCTCTGTCCTAACACTTCACTCAGCCAAAGCCTGAGGTGTGAAATGCCCCTGAGAGTCCTTTGAACACCCATTTGTCCTTTCTTGTGCCAGCTCCTGGATCTCCCTCGGATCTCTTCCTCCTCCTTGCAGCAAACAACTTTCTTTTGCCTTTTGCAGCTGCTGTTCTACTTCAACCCCTTTTTCACAAGGGATTACCAGCCCTGTGTCTGGAGGGGTGTGCAGGGTGCTGGGGAAAGCACAAATCCCCTGGCTGTGTCCCCCCCGGGCACCGGGATCCAGGCAAAGCTCCCCAGGAAAAGGTGGGATGCTGAGCCGGTGCCAGGAGCGGAGGAGGAGGAGGAGGAGGAGGAGGAGGAGGAGGTAGAGGAGGAGGAGGAGGAGGAGGACACCCAGACATCCACGAGCAGCAGCTCCACGGTGCCCGAGCCCTGGGCAGGCACAGCCCCCCGGGCGGGCAGTGCCGGGCCCTCCCCACACAAACAGCCCCGCAGACACGGCCCTGCCACCCCTCCTGCCCCACACAGGCCCCTCACACCCCTGGGACTGCCCACATTCTGCCCTGGGCAGCCAAATCCAGGTGCTGCGCAGGTGCCCGGGGCTGCGCTGCCCCCGCCCTGCCCTCCGTGGCTTGGGATGGCCACGCTGGGGCCAGCGCCCGGCCATGGCCACTGCCCCACCTGCACCTGCACGGCCAACGCTGCCAGACCGCGGCCAGAGCTGGACTGGGAAGAGCAGGGACCATAGGGAGCTGTGGGGTCATAGAGGTAGAAAACCACACAGGAGGAAGCAAGAACACACTGTTGGTTGTTCTCAATAATAACTCTTTTCACATTGCTCTGCAGTGTCACAGTCACTGTGCCACACCGGGCGGGAGGGCCTTCAGGGACACTGAGGGTCTGGCTCCAGCCCGGACGGCCAAAGGCTCCGGCCCTTGCAGTGCCCTTGGCAAAACCCAGCCGGGGGTGACCCAGGGCTCCTCCAGGAGCTGCAGCAGCACCCAGGGCTGCTCCAGCCACAGCACCCCCCCATCATTTGGGGCAGTCTGTGCCCCTTCTCCCCCTGCTCGGAGCAGGCCTGGGGGCAGCAAGGCTGCAGGGAGATGACTTGGGCTTCCCTGCCCATCCCACATTCCAGCTGGGATAACTACAGTCCTGCCAGCCCCAAAAGCACATGTGAGGGGGAACTGCTGCTCTTTTCACACTCTGAGCTGAGTGAGCTGTCATTTGGGCTCCCAAACTCCCCCCAGCCACAGCGAGATGCAGCCTCCCTCCAGCAGCACTTCCACACAAAGCTGCAGAGGCTTTTAAAGCTTTCGATGGGCACCCAAAATGCGAAAAACAAAAGAAAAAAGAAATTCAATCAATCTGGAGGGTTTTTTCCCCCCTCAATTCTGCGGACAAGCAGGCAGAGCAGGACAGGGCTCCAGGAGCTGCAGGTCAGAGGAGGAGGATCTGCTTGGAGGACACGAAGGGCTTCATGGAGGCCTCCAGCGCTGCCCTGTAGTCCTGGAGCGGGACCTCGGCGCAGGCTGGTGCCGCGAGCTGGCCCCTGCGGATGAGCTGGCACAGGGCATCCATCATCGTGGCCACACTCCCCTGGTCTGCATGGGAAGGAAGGAGCACTCACTGTGCGGTGCAGTGCATCCACCACCCCTGGAAACACCTGCCTGAAGCCATGCAGGGTCCCTGGGTGTGACATGCCCCCAGCTCAGGCACGTGGGATGAGGAAAGAGCCCCAGGTATGGTCCCTGCCTGAGCCCAGCACCGGTGTCTCAGCACCTTGGGACAAGCAGAGATGGCTCTGTGAGTGGGAGCGAGGATGGTGCTGGGTGAAGTTTGGCCCCGTTCCCACCCCCTGCATGAGGACAGACCCTCAGGCCCTCTGGCTCAGGTCCCGCAGCCCCCCTGGCTCGGGTCCCTCAGCCCCCTCAACTCACCCTGCATGTGGTCCTTCCGCCACTGCGTCATCCAGAACCCGCGGAGCTGCACGTCCCGGAAGATGAAAGCGCTCTGTGGAGAGGGAATGTGCACCCAGTGACACCCGTGTGTCCTCCTGGTACCCAGTGACACTCCTGTGTCCCCTTGTGCAAGTGACACTGGTGTCCCCTTGTGTGCCCAGTGATTCCCATGTCCCCTCACACATCCAGTGACATGCATGTGTCCCCTCCCAGTGTGACATTGGCGAAAAGTGACGGAGGCGACTCTGAGGTGTGGAGTCAGGGCAGGTTTGATGCTCAGCGCCTGCGGGGCCATTTCCCCACTGGAATCCTCCAGCAGCCCAAACCCTCCATATAAAAAGCCAAGAGCCCAGCAGTGGGACGCAGCCTGTCCTGTAATGGACCCCATCAGGCAAATAAGAAAGGCTGGAGGGTCTCAATCTGCAGCTGGGGAGAGCCAGGTGCCCACAGCACCGAGGGGATGGGACATGCAGTGGAGCACAGGGGACAAAGGAGGGGCATCCCCAGTACTCACCACAGGCACCATCACAGGCTGCTTTGCCATCCCCCCATAGGTGACCATGGTCCCCTTGGGTCTGGAGTAGGAAAGAGGTATTGGGTTATGTGGTCCCAAAAGTACAGCTCTGACCTTGCTACCTCCCCCTCTGCCGTCCAGAACTCCCCTGGGGCTCCCCAGTTACCCCTCAGATCCCACTTCCCCGGCTCTCCTCTTACTTCCATGCACCATTAGCTGAATTTGCTGCTCCGCCACACCAGTTACACCAGTTACACAGCCACACCAGTTACAGGACCTGGAGAGCTTCACAACTGGACCCCAGCTGCCCCCAGCCACCGGCATGGTGACTTCAAATCACTGTTGTTATCCAAAACCACTTTTCCACTCATCTTTCCTCTCTAAAAGTTCAACAGACTCTCGAGCAGGACCCTCTCTTGCCAGTTTCTGTCCCCAAGCTTGTGCCCAAGCCACCACCCAGCCAAACTTACTGCAGGTGCCGCAGCATCTCCGTGGTGCTTTTGCCTCCGACGCAGTTCAGGGCGAGCCGGGGCCTCGGGGTTCTCTGCAAGGGTTTATGACAAAAGTTCCCAAATTTTATGGCTCCTTTAGGGGATGGGACCGTGGTTCTTGACAAAGCATCTGCATTAACCTCAACATTTACCTGAGAGATGCTGAGAGTAGTAGAGCTAAAATCTATCAGAACCAAGGAACAGCTGGGGTTGGAAGGGACTCATTCCAATCCCTGCCATGTGCAGGGAGACACCTCCAGCTAGACCAGGCTGCTCCAAGCCCCATCTGATCGGACCTAAAATCTGTGATCCTGCCCTTGTGGCAGCAGCAAAATCCCTCCACTCCTGGGGCTAAATCCTGATCTAGAGAAAAATTTGTCCTTCCCACCATCCCTGCACTTTCCCCCAGTGCTGAACAGCAGCAACAGCCCTGGACCATCTCTCCAGTGGGATCAGCACTAAGGTACCTTAAATATATCTTTCATCTCTGGCTTTCTCAGCATCTCCTCCGTGACAACATGATCAGCGCCCAGGGCCATCAGCCTCTCCACCAGCTTTGGGAGATCAGGTCTGGGGAGGGAAAAAAAAGAGGACCTGATGAGCCAGGAAGCAGAGTCACCTTCTCCTTCCTCCTGCTCCGGTGTCATGTGGGCACAACAGGGCAGAGGCTGGAGGACAACTTGGAGGAGCAAACAGGAGAAAATCCTGGGTTGCATGAGCAGGATGAACAGATCCAGCTCCCAAACTTGCTCCTCCCCAGGGGACCCACCTGTCCCTCACCACGTTGATGGTCTTGATGCCGGAGGCCCTGGCGATCTGGATGACGGCCTGGCCTACACCGCTGTTGGCAGCGTTCTGGATGACGGAGTCCCCTAGAGGTGAAGAAACCCAGTTTCCCACTGCAGAGGCAGCCAGGAGACCCAAGTGGAATTGCTCTCTCATGGCAGGGCCGTACCGGGCGCCAGGCTCTCGAAGTCAGCCAGCATACGGAATGCCGTGCAGGGGTTGACGCTCAGAGTGGCAGCACAGAGCACCGGGATGTCACTGGGCACCTTCAGCAGCATCTCCTCAGGGAACACCCCCCACGTCCGCCACGTTCCTGGGCACGGCAGCACCGCGGGCACAGCCACGGCAGGGGGGGAAGCAAAGGAAAACCATCAGTTCACACCGCAGCCTCAGTGCCAGCAGCATCGCCGCACCGGGAACCAGCTGCACCCCAGAGAGGGAATTATGGAATGTGTGCCCATATGAGTACATCAAAATACTCCAAGAGGCAAGGAACGGATTCCTCGCTGCCTGCCAACATTTATCACCCAGCAAAACTTGATCATTTCCCAGAGGGATAATGGGACTGGGGCTCCCTGGACGTGTGTGCAGAGATAATGGAAATACTCTCTGTCCTACGGATGAGCCCATATATTCCAAGCCAATTTAGTCAGCTTTACTCCCTCTACCCTTATATACAATTTAACCCTCTATCATCTATTTACAGGGTTTTTATGCTTAAAAATATCCCATTTGGCTCTTAACTCCATCGTTTTCCTTCTCTCATTTAGCAAAAAGCCTTTTAAGTAGAAATAGGCAAAGAACAAGCTGTGACACTAAACCAGAACCAGCAAATATCAGGCCATTGGCATTTTGGAGGAGCATGGGAGACATTTGTCGGGAAATAAATTCCCACACTTTCCCAGCAGAGCATTATTAAAGAGAGAACTACAGTGAGAGGCCACCACGACCTTGCCTGGGTGAAATGTTTTATCCCAGGTCTTTAGGGAAGCTCTAAGCTGATGGGAAAAAATGTGGTTGTTTCCAGAGAAACACAGATTGCTGCAATGCTTTACAATGGCACAGACACCTCATAAAGGGTCTAGGCTACAGAAAAGAAGATTATTGCTACATTTAAGTTTGGCATAAGCAATGGCATTGCCACTGCTCCTATTCCTATTCACTCACTGGGGCTGGGGAGCAAGAACTGAGCTTGCTTTAAAAAAAATACATAAAAATAAAAATAAAAATAGGTGGTGAAAATAAACCGAGATATAAACAGGTAAGAAATAACTCCATCAATTATCCCAACAGTCTCATTATATTTATGATTGGTCTCATACAGCACTAAATGGGTTCCAGCTCCTGCTTCCCTCACCCAGCATTCCCTAATGGAGCTTTGTTCCCCGTTTTGAGTCCCATCCCATCAGGTGTAACTGCTGTAAGTGGAGGGGCTCACGGCTCTACCCACACCCTGCAAAGATGGTGCTTTGCAGAGCTGCGCTTTTGCTCTGGGACCCCCAAATCCCCACAGCAGCTCACACAGGAGCATGACCACGGGTTTGCTCTCTGGGCAAGCCTGGGCTGCTCCCAGGGGCTCCAACATCCCAAAAATCCCCTGGGAAGATGCTTTGCAGGTGGGGGACGAGCGAGGACGCAGCGGTGCCGAGGATGCTGGGGATGAACTCACCGAGCCCGGCGTTCGCAGGGATGACCCAGTCCCCGGGCTTCAGAGCTGTCACACGGCGCCCGACCTCCAGCACCTCCCCAACACCTTCGTTCCCTCCCACGGCCGGCAGCGGTGACAGGAGGGGGTAGGTCCCTGTAGGGAAGCTGGAGGTGAGCTGGAAACCCCGTCATGCCCCACGCCAGGAGCCATCTCCAAACCCTCCGAGACAGGGGCTGGGCTTTGATGATCCTCATGGGTCTCTTCCAACTTGGAGCATCCTGCAAGAATTCATGTGCCAGGCACTAATCTGACACATTACCTTGGATCATGTTGATGTCGGCAGGATTGATGGGGGCTGCCAACATCTTGACATGGACATCAGAGTCCCCCAGCTTGGGCACTTCCAGATCCTTCAGTCTGAACAGGGAGACACAAAGGAAAAGGGCATTAAGACCAGTTTGGTGATGTCTTCTGTGCTGTGGCTGAAGCTGGAGGGTGCCTGTATCACCTACACGCCACACTCGAATTAACAGCATCGGATGCCCGATCCCATTAAAAAATCAGATTCATGTTAGACAGATGGACAGATATTTGGAGGAAGCTGCTAAAAGCCAACCACCCAACACAATCCCATGTCAGCAAGCCCAGTGATGCTCACTAAACTTAACAAACTCAGCAGATTGCGTAAAAAAGCCGCTGTTTTGGCCGGGGATTTTACGGCTCGTCCTGCCCCACTTGAGCCTTACGGGAACCTGGGATATTTTCGGAAATCTGTGAAAAAGAAGAAGTCACAAAGCACGAGGCAAGACCGGCCTTGCACAAGCAATGGGGTGATAGCAGCAAATCTCAGGAAGTGGCAGTGGCGACAAGCACCATTGCACAACTGAATGATCATTTGGAAAAGCAACAGTCCTTCTCCAAAAAATCAGGGGGTTGGTGTCTGGATGCACCTGGATAATGTATCAGCATGATCTGAGCTGGTTCCAGAGGGGCAGTAAAACCTCAAAGTCTCCTCCCTTGAAAAAAAAGGCCTAAAATCCACCAAACTACGACTTTCTCCTTGCTAGGTTTTTTGATGCTGAGCATCAGCAGCTGTCCCAAACAATGCTTGGGATGCTGCTTTGGTCCCTCAATTGAGACCTCAAAGAGAATCCACATCAATGGGACACAACCCAGGATGAAGTTGGGGCACAGTGATGCTGGGGCTCAAACCGCCCTGGCGTGCCCCAAATTAAGCAAAAATGAGCTTTTTGGGCAAAACACGTGGTGTAAGGCAGATTGAAGGAACAACAGCAGGAGGGCAGGGAATGTGGAAGCATCACCCCCAGCATCCACCTGTGAGACCACGGCACCAGGAGAACACTGGGGCATCTCAGGGTCCCCCTGTGTGTTCGGGGGTACCACAGAGAGCTGCATGACATCTTCACCCCATACACCTGGGGTGGGCAAGCCCTGACCCCCCTGCACTGCACCCCCAGAGCAGCCCTGCAGCACCCCAAAACCACACCGGCACCCCCGCCCCACTCTGCACTCTGTGCCAGCCCCCACTGCAGATCTCTGCCCCCACTGTGCCCCCCAGCCTCGGCTCTGCACCTGCACCCGCCCCCTGCAATGCCCCCCAAACTCACCCCCACCCCATTCCCGCACTCCCCTGCAATGCCCCCCGTGTTCCCCCCTTACTGCACCACGGCTGCGGGCTCCCCATGCCGCTCATAGAGCAGCCCGAGCGGGGGGGTCGCCGCCGTGGCCGATCGCGCCCGCACCGGGGGGATCCGCACCGGGGGGACCCGCACCGGGGGGATCCGCGCCCCGCACAGCACCCGCGCTGCCGCCAGCTGCATTCGGCTGCGCTCGGCTGAACTCGGCTGCGCTCGGCTGAACTCGGCACTTCTCGGCGCTCCTCGGCTGAACCCGGCGCGGCCGCCGGTGACGCTGCAGGTTGGCCCCGCCCCCGCGCTGGCCCCGCCCCGCCCGGCCCCGCCCCCAGCGCCCTTAAGGCGGCGCGGCCGCTCCTGCGCTGAGCTGGCGGGGGCTCAGCGGGGCCGGCCCCCCTCTTTCCCCCGAGCCCGCTTCCCGCAGGTTTGTCCCCAAAACGCTCCTAAAATTATGAACTGTGTCGGTGCAGCCGAGCTGCCTGTGCGAGGGGCATCGGTGATGGACACAGGAGCACCTTGGTCCGGGTGGTCACTGGATCATGGAATCATTTAGATTGGAAAATACCTCCAAGTTCATGGTTATGAGACACCCCTGGATCCCTGGCAGTGTCCAAGGCCAGGCTGGACAGGGCTTGGAGCAACCTGGATAGTGGAAGGTGTCCCCGCCCATGGCAGGGGGTGGAATGGGATGAGCTTTGACGTCCCTTCCAACCCAAGCCATTCCACGATTCTCTGATTTTGGGGACAAAAGTCCCTTTTCTCTGATTTGTTACCCAGAGCCTTCCAGCTGCCTTGTCCAAGACGGACATGCTCCCAGCAGGGAGAGCTGCAGGGAAATGTTCGTCAGATGATTATTTAAAACAACAGATGCGTGACACAAGTGGTGAGAAAAAATTCCTGATAGTAATTTAATTTAATGTTTTGTATAATTATCTTGAAGGAAAGGTCTCATTTATTCTTCCAATTAAAACTGATTAGATCAGAGGGGGAAAAGAGAAGCGGAGCCTCCTGCCTTCCT
Organism: Corvus hawaiiensis; assembly: GCF_020740725.1. Taxonomy (NCBI): domain Eukaryota; kingdom Metazoa; phylum Chordata; class Aves; order Passeriformes; family Corvidae; genus Corvus; species Corvus hawaiiensis. Next base: position 357,589 of record NC_063235.1, read on the forward strand.
GACAGACCTGTCATAGAGAACAGTGGGGCTTAAAAATTATTTCTTCTCTCATGTGGGATTGGACTTCTCCATCTGGGTGCTGGGAGCAGCCCCCTAAATCCTGGTTTGCCCAGCACAGGCTGAGTAATTAGCAGATTCCTTCGTTAACACCATCCCTCCCTGCGAGCCCGGGAGCTTCACTGGTCCCCGTGGCCTGGAGCATCCAGGGTGGGTGAGAACCCCTCAGGGGGGCCAGGGGCAGGTTGGGGGCTCCAATGGGAGCCTGTGGCCAGACCCTGCCCCTCCCAGACTTCGGCACCTACAGTTTAGGGGGTCAGTTCCATCCCCACTCTGCAGTGTTGGGGTTCAAAGGCTGCCAGCATCACCCCAAAATCCAAATGCTTTCCCTGACTGCTCACCCCATCCCATTCTCAAGCACGTGGTATTTTATTCCCATAGAATTGCTTTGCAAAGGGTTGATACCCACGGGAGGAGCTGCTCCGTTCAGCCCCACGATTCCTGCTGGCAGATCCTCCTAAAACTCTCCATTCCAGTGATACAGCACACACAGTGCCCTGGTGGGCACTGAAACAAGTCCCGGTGCTCAGGGCAGGCTCCTTTCTGGCTCAGGTGACCCATCCCTAAGGCTGACATGATCCTAAATAAAAGATTTAGTCAACCTGTTTGGTAGTTCACATAATTTTTTTAATAAAAAAGGAAAACACCATTTTCTTCGGGGTGTGAATTCACGTGAATTCAGGTTCAAGATAAAGGAAAAGTTCAGGTTCTTTTCCAAAGTGCTGTTTTCTACCTTTTCTGGGGTATGATCTGCTTTTGGGGGTGCCTTAGAGGGCTCAGGGGAGTTCCCACCAGAGCCTCTGTGACAGCGCAGGGGAGAGAGAGGAAAAGAACTTTTCTCACCGACTTCTTCAATTTATGAGAAGTTTGAGGTCCCTTGTAGGTGGATGTAAAAGTCTCCCGTGTGATGGCGCCGCAAGAACAGCAGAGTCAGAGGGCAAAAAGGGATTTTCCCACCTGGTCGGTTTGGTGGGATCCTGGGCACACCCGGGTCCTGACAGCACCTCCACCTCCCCAGCTGAGCGGGATGAGCTGCCTCCAGCATTAAATCAGCGTTTTAATCTAATCACAGCAATAAAATAATGGGATTTTAATAACCTCAAAACCTGCAGCTTTTCAAGGATGCCAGGAATGCCTCAGATATTTTGTGCTGGGGTGGATGCACAGACAATCCATGGTGGAGGATGCTGGTGGTGCCCATGCTCTGCCCTGCGTGGCAAAGGGTTAATCACTAATTACAGCAGCCGAATGAGAGGCCTCTCCATCCCCTTGAAGACGTGTGCACCCGCAAATCAGGGCTGGCAGACGATTTATGATTATTTTGTTAATGTTTCTCCTGTAACAAGCGCAATTTCCGGGTGATTAATGACTACTTCATATCCTGGAATTGCACTTTTTTATAGGAGAGATGCATGAAAATCCACTTTGCAGTTGAGGGTTTAGGAGTGGGTGGGGAGAGGAGGAAGAGGAGATGATTCCTCAGCACCCGGCTGGGGGAAGAAGTGATGTCCTCTGCTCCCCTCTGCTTTAACCCCTGTTGTTGATGATGAGCTCTGGTTTATCATATTATCATGACTTACACAGCCATTGATTGATTGGAGTTGTTCACACTTGGGCATGGCTGGAAAGCCAAAGTGCTGCTGATAAGCTGGGTTTGTTCCTGCAGACGTGAGGGGATGCAGGGTGGGAACAAGCACCTTCGTGACACCAGGGTGACATTTGCTGGGATTTTATCCCTAAATCCCATTGAGGACAGAGATTTTATCCCCTGGTTTAGGAGGAGTTGAGCCCAGCAGGTTCAGCCTGACCCCGGGAGCCTCGTGTGGGCTGTGCTGCCTCCAGCTCTCCCAGCGCTTAATCAAGTTAATGTGGAATTATTAATTAACTGCTTATAAGATTTACACACTTTTTAATTAAAGGGAATAATGATTTTTTGCCTTTTCCCTTTTTGATGGAGAAAGGGAAGGTGTGTCTGCTTTGCTTAGGAACAAATAAGAAAGCTGAGACTGGAGAGATCACTGGGAAGGGTTTTTGGGGGGGATTTTGATGCTGCATCTCAGTGGCTGTCCCAGGGCAGCCAGATTTGGTCCAAGCCCTGCTGGATCCCCTGGACATCAGGTCAGGGTGCTGGGCTGGGACCTCAGGGCTGGGATGCAGCAAAAGGACAAGGCTTGTGCAACAAGCTGCCAAATAACTTCCTTGTCCAGGCAGAGCAGGGGATGCTCAGAATCCCCCACGGGGGAAGGTGGTGGAGGGGCTGCCCCAGCCCCCGAGCACTGAGCTCCCGTGTCCTCGAGCCCTTCTCCCTCTTCCCAGTCACTGCAGCCACCATCCTCCTCCTGTGTCCATTGCAGGCTCCTGGGGCCAGTCCCTCCCCACCTCCTGCATTTTGTAAGGCTTAGGAACAGCTCAGCTGGTTATTTTCCCATTCTGAGCCTCATTCCCCCCAAACCCAGCAGTGCTGGCAGAGCCCCATTGCTCTGACATCAATCCCTTTTTATTAGACATGCCTGAATCTTTGAATGGAAAACACATTGTCCTTAAAGACCTGCTTTACATAATCCTTGGTTTATCCCTGAATCCCTCATTTAGCACCTCTGATGGAGCTGGACAATCCCATAAACTATTGAATCCTTCACCTCAAAACTTGTGCCTGATGCTCCTAGCTCCACATGGGGATGAGGGCGGTGGGATGGGATGCCCACACAGGTTTTATTTTTTAAGCACACTGATGGATGTTTCTTGCCTCTCTGGTTTTTTTAATCCCCCTTTAAATTGTGTCATTGTCAGATAATTAAGAAAAAAATGTATAGGAAGAAACACAACGCTCGGCAGCAAATGGAGAATTGATGAGTTCTGATCCTCTGCCAAGGGGATGAACAAGGAGGATTCAGCTCCAGCCGTAAATAAGGAAGGAGAGGGAGATGCTGAGAGGATCCAGCTGTGCTGGGACATCATCCTTGCTTGCTCCTTGCTTTTCCCATCACGCCTTTTTCCTGTGCTGCCAATATTAGGGATGTGCAGTGGAGCTGGTCCATCCCTGGACTTGATTGATGCAAAAACCATCCTGTTCAGGCATCTTTCCAGGTGGGACAGTGCAGGAACTGGCCCCAGGCACTGGTTTTTGGGAGGTGACACAGAACTGAGGTGTGATGTCCACAGGGCGTCCTCCAGCTGAGTGAGGAAGAGCACAGCCGAGATGGGGAGGGGAGCTGCTGCTTTTGGGCCCCGTGTTGCCACAGTGGCACCCAAAGGCATCATCCCAAGTGACTTGGCAGGGAAGATCTCTTGAAACAGCTTGAAAAGTTGCCCAGGTGAAGAAAGGCACCAAATCGGTGTCTTTTATCCTTTTCAAACTGTATTTCAACTTCTCTTTTTTCCTTCTGTTGTCTGCAGACCTGAAATACTCCCAGCATTGCAGGAAACTGTGAGTGTAAACCATTATTTGGGAAAAGAACTGAAGGATGTCTGGGTTCTGTGGGTTCCAAAGCTGGCTGGCTTTGTTTTTTCCTGTGAACGCTTTTTGTCACAAACTGCCGGGCACATCCTTTCCCCAATGGGGTTTGGAAAACCACCAGAGCAGAGCTGCTGATGCTCAGAGCAGGGCAAACAAGAGGGAGGAGATCTGACACTTCCGCTGTGTATAAAACTGAACAAAATAAACGCAAACAAGATGTAGAACCAAATTAAAAATGATAATAAATAAATGTTGGGTGCGATACTGTTCCCTCCTTTCCTTGCAGTCAGATTTTAAATGGAGCTGGTTGCACACCCAGCTCTGTGCTCAGGCTCCAGCCTGTCAGCACTGGGACATGATTATAAGAAATTTGAGAAATAGCCAAACCTCAGGTCTGAAAATAAATGACGCTTGTGATTTTGGATGTGACCAGAGACCCAAAATGCCTCGGCTGATTTACATCCTCCCTCAAAAAAACCTCCATCCTGAGGCAATACCGAAGGAGCAGCACAAAGAGTTTTGGTGTAGAACTGCTGGGGTTCAATGCCTTCATTCTGGTTGAGTTTTGATCAAGGTGATTTTCTTGCAAGGTTTAGGGATGGGCAAATCCCTGCAGCTGGAATGGCAGCTGGGCTGGGTGAAGTGCTGAGCAGATGGACAGATGGATTGTGCATGGTGCTGTGGAATATTTTGGAGTTAAAAGTATGTGAAAATTCCGGGAGCATTTATGATACTCCCAGAGGGCTCCAGAAGCAGGGAAGGGAACTAAAATTGTCCCTTGTGTCCCCAGTAATGTGATTTTTAACTGCTTCATATGACAGTTCCGGGTTAGGGACCGCAGGGTAATGCAGAGCTATTCCTGCATTTCAACCCCACACTCACAGAGGTCTTTCCAGGAATAAAAGAAAAGAGACAAAAATGACCAGAAGGGAGATAAATAAGCCCAAAACAAGGTGACATGGAGGAAACATTTGGGCTATTCCTGCACGGTTGGCCAGGAAGCAGCTGTGGCTCCAGAGCCTGTGGGTGTAGCCCCAGGATGCCCAGAGGTGATGCTGGTGGTGCCAGTGTCCCCACGTCTGTCACACTCCAGGGAGGATGGAAATGGGGGGGTTTAGTGGGGTAGCAGAGGGGGAACAAGCAGAGTCCCAATAAGTGTTGGGATTTAAAATTTTGAGGTGGAGCTGCTGCCTTGGGCTGTTCCTCGCCAGCCCAGGAGGGAGGACCTGGGGGTTTGCATCCCTCTAAGGAAATCCCTGTAAAGCCCCACTGGGGGAATTGGTGGCACTGGGAGGTCAGTCAGGGCTGGCCGGGGCAGTGGTGCCCTGCAGGGCCAGCCCAGGGGCTCTGGCTGGCTCCAGAGCATCTCCCACAGGGGCTGGGATGCTGCCCTGGGCCAGGCTGGATGTTCCACCTGCAGATCTGAGGACATTGCATGGAGCTCATGGGAAATGCAGGGACAGCTCCTTCTGAGATGAAAAGCAAAGTTTCTCCTTGGAATTAGTGCCTGGGGTGAGAAAACAGCAGTTTGCTGGATGCAACTGGTCCAGGGATTCAGCCACATGTGGGACATTCCTGAGGTTGTGCCACTGAGCACTCAAAAAATGCTGATGGGGCAGCACCCGGGTGAGGATTTAGCTCTGGGTGTTGGCACTGATCCTTGGGCTTCCCAATTCCCCATGGAGAAACCCCAGAGCCCTTTGAGCCCAAACCAAGAGGTGGCTTGGCAAAGGGTCAGGTCTCAAATAACATCTTCTAACACCTTCTAACATCTTCTAACATTTTCCTGGCTATTTCCCCTGGGAACTCTTGTTCATTCGTTGCATTGAACAGGAATGGGGAGTTTTATTTGGATGAAGGCACAGAAGTTATTTCATCCTTTCAGGCTGTGATAACTCATCTAATAGCCCTATTACATCTGGCCACGGCACCGCGGCGAGCGTCTGACCGCTTGGGGCTGGACAGACGGGGAGGAGAACAGCAGGATGAGATAATCTATTTTGTCTGTTAAGAAAGAAAAAGGATTTTTGGCATTAGCAAAAGGCAGGTGATTTGGGAAAATAGCAGAGAGTTGTTAGAAAGAGCTGGATGGGGGTGTAATAGGTGGAGGTATAGAAAAAGAAAAAGGGGGATATGGGAGGAAGAGGGAGAGAGACTGGAGTAAAGGAAAAAAGAGGAAAAAAATCCAGAAGGCAAAAATTTTTGGGGGGTGAAATCGCTCAAAATTCAGTGTGGGGGTTGTGTCCCAGCAGCTCTGCAAAAGCCATTTGCTGCAGGGGAGGCACCGCTGGGAGTGATGCTGGGGAGGGACAGAGGGCTCTGTGTCCTGTGGGTTTAACCGGGAAAAATGGGGAATTACTGTGCTGGCAGCAAAAGGTGGTATTCTGAAATAAGTTAAAAGTTAAAGGATTTTGGTGTGGGAAGCCCTTGGTCAGTGTGGAGATGCTCGTCCAGTGGTTTAGGGGGGAACAGGTGGGTGCTGCTGCTCCATCCCTGGGCTCTGGGATAAGGGCTCAGGGCAGCCCCTCTCCCTGAACCTGCCATTTTACAGAGATATCTGAGAGCAAAAGAATCCTCCGGAAAGTACGGCTGGCTCCTAAGAGATTCAAAGCCCCAAATCTCAGCTCTTTACCCCCAGCCTGGGAGAAGACACAAGATGTGATGTAGCCACACTGGCTGCACTTGAGGCTGCTGTCACCGAGTACCCCGGAGCTGAAAACATTTCTCCCTCGAGTGGGAGGGATGGTTCCAGTGGAGACCATTTGCAATCACAGCAAGGCCTATATTTTTCCTGCAAATGACTGTACTTGAAGAGTGATTACTTCATTTTAGCTCGATTGCTCCTGCAAGACACTTGGGGCCGATGACACGGGGTGTCATCAGCTGAGGGCAGGGGACTGCGGGCTCATCCTGCCGGTGCTCAGGGGTGGAGGAGATGCTTGGGAAGGGACAGGGGAAAGGATTTGCACCCCGGGAATGGCATGGAGCTTGGTCCTGATGGGTTGTCACCAGCTCCATCCCCGCAGCTGCATGGAGCAGTGCTGTCTGCCCATCTGTCCTTCCTTCCTCACTGCTTCCCTTTGTCCCTCCTGTCTTCCCTCGGTGCAGGATTGGTCCCAGGCCATGCATGATGGGGCTGTGCTGTGCCACCTCCAAACCCATGCCCGTGTCCCTGTCTGCACCCCTGGCCCTGTCAGTGCCAGGCAGGTCCCCCCTAGCTTGGGGAAGTGGTGATGGGTCCTTGGCCAAACCTTCCTCCCTTTCAGCCCTGTTGGACAGGTGGGATTTGAGCTGGATGTGCTGGAGGGGAAATTGTCCATAACTGTCCTCATGCAGAGCCCTGGGGACAATTCCTGCTCGTCCCCACATCTGGTGGCAATATGAATGCACACCCTCCGTGCGTGCACCGACCCCTCCGTGCATCCTGCAGCTCCATCATCCCGGGAGGCTCCCCCAGGCCCCTTCCCCCGGGGAGGAACCCCCCGGGTCTGTCGCCCGCCTGCACCGCCCTGCCCGGAGCCCGTGCCCACCCTTGCGGGGACAAGGAGCCTTTGTGGCACCCGCGTGTCCGTCCCGCTCCGCTCACGCACAATTCGGGCCGTGCCCCCAGTGCGTGGCAGGTCCTGGGTGCATCAATGATCTCCGTGGAGAAGCACGGGAGTGTCACCAAATGAATCCCGGGGCTCATCCGAGGAGGTGGCACCGCTGGGATTGGGCTGTGGAGCGTCAGAGCAGGACGGTGACCCACAGGGAACGGGGAACAGTTCTGTTGTGACACGCGGGCTGCAACAAAACCCCTTTTTATTGTTTTGTGAAGCGATTGGTTTGGAAATACAATTTTGGGGTTTAAAAGGTAGTGGAAAGCACAGCGCAGTGCTCCAACAGGCTTGTGCAGCTTAAAAACTCCATGTTTCCTGGTTGATTCCCCCAGAATCCTGGGAATATCCTGATGCTGCTTGCCCTTGGCTTCATTTCCCCCCTGAACCGAGATGTTTCAGTTCAGCTGCTGAGACAAGATCCCCCCAAATTCCTCCCCAGTCTGGGCAGAAACTGTCCCCAGCTCATCCCTCGGCTGCTGTGTCACCCAGTGCCTCTTCCCAGAAGGATTTTGGGGATTTTTCTCCAAAAAACTCCAGGGGGACCCTGCAGAGCTAGCACCGTGCCAGCTCTCTCCTGCCTTCATGCCACACATCTAAGCAGCTTAATTCCCTTATCGGGCATTATTTTAACAGGCTTTTAGCGTCGCTGGGAGAGGATTTGTCAGGATCACTCCATGCTCAGCGCGGGGCAACGTGGTTTGGAGAGGAGCGTCCATCACCCTCCGCCCTCACCCCAAATGTGCTGTCCTGGCTGGGGGACACACGGGGCTGGGCTGGTTTCCCCCCGATCCCCGGGGACTGATGGATCCCTGCCAGCGGTGCCACCATGGTGCTAACCTGCAGGGGACTGCTGGGAGCAACTGGGGGCAACTGCGAATGAAAGGGAAACGTATTGTACCCCCATGGCACAAGGAGAGGTGACACTGGGGACACTGCCAGGAGGAGTGTTTGGGGCTGGCAGCTCTGAGGTGACCCCAGATGGGCTGAACCCCTGTCCCAGGGAGGAGGGGGCCGGGAGGGGGCTCTGCAGTGTCCCCGGGTCAGTCCGGTGTCCCCAAGGCTGTGCAGTGTCCCCGGGTCAGTGCAGTGTCCCGAAGGCTGTGCAGTGTCCCCGGGTCAGCCCGGTGTCCCCAAGGCTGTGCAGTGTCCCCGGGTCAGTGCAGTGTCCCCGGGTCAGCCCGGTGTCCCCGGGTCAGCCCGGTGTCCCCAAGGCTGTGCAGTGTCCCCGGGTCAGTGCAGTGTCCCTGGGTCAGTCCGGTGTCCCCAAGACTGTGCAGTGTCCCCAGATAATGAAGCCAGCCCAACACAGAAGCAGTACAGCAGCATCCCTAGGGATGAGCTGAGCTTGGATGAAGCTGGTGGGCAATGCTGTCCTACTTCCAGGGCTGGGAGCTTCCCGGTGGGCTCACTGGGCTCAGCGACACCCAGGTACCGTCCTCCTGTCCCTCTGTCACCCTGCTGGGTGCTGGTGCTGGGTGCTGTCTTTCAGGACAAGGCATCGCACGGTGATGCCAATGCCAGGGATTCTCCCTGTGTGATTTGGGGTACGAAGTCCCAATATTTCCAGCGTTGTTCCCTCTGCTTTCGAAGTATTCCTGTGCCCAAGCAGTTTCCCACCCTGGAGTCGCAGCCGGGGCTGGGTGACCCAAGCACGGATCACGCCGGAAAGCTGATGCAAAGTTCCCCTCCTCCTCACCCCAAACCTTTGGGAAAACATTTTCCTCCAGAAATAGGGCTGCAGAGGATGTCAACGAACAAGGCGCCTTTCATCCCCGCTGGCACTGCCGGCGGGGACACCGGGGGCTGCCAGCGCTCTGTGCCTGATCCTGCGCACCCGGCTGGGAAAGGGACGGAGAATTTCCTCCTTTTACATCCTTTCGGGTTTTTCTCCTTTCTGCTCGCTCTGAGTTAGATCCTGCACCTCCGTCACCCCCTGCCCACCCCGGGGGACGGTGGCTTTGCTGGGTGTCACCGGGCTCTCAGGTGCCGCTGCCACTCCCATACAGCCTTGTCCAGCTTTCCCTGTCACCATCCTGCGGGGCAAAGCGTCCTGTCCCTGTCCCTGAAGGACATCCAGCCTGTCGTGGGGGACCAAGGGGGTTTCAGGGTCCAAAGACACCCCGGGATGGGCAGGAGGCTCTGTCCCCAATGTCCAGCCCGTGGGGTCTTGTCGCTGTCCCACAGTCTCGGGCACAGCCCCAGGGGTGATGGGGGGCACTCGAGAGGCTGGGGGCACCCACCCCAGAGTGGGTGTCACCATCACCTCCCCCTGTCCCAGCCTCCTCCCAGCACCCGTCCTGCAGCTGGACCCTGCAGGATCCACTCCAGCTTGGTGGGGACCCTCCAGCCGGGACCCCCGAGGGCACCCCCTGCATTTGGGGGATCCTGGGCACCCTTCTACAGGCAGGGCCCCTCCAAGCTGGGGACTGTCCCTACACCCCTGCACACCCCGAAAACCAGGGACCCCCAAAGCCTGGCAGCCCGCAGGGAACCCCTCTTCCCCCTGTAGCTGGGTCGCCCTCTGCTGCAACAGGAGACGCCCCAGCAACGCGGACCCTCCCCGCAACCGGGGACCCCCCGGGCTTTCTCCTGCACCCTTGCGGGGTCTCCCCTGCGCCACACCGCAGGCAAGAGGCGCTGCCGGGCAGCCCAGGCCCCGCGGTACCGGAGACCTTCCCCCCCTTAACCGTGCACCGCCCTCAGTCCCGTAACTCCCGGGACCCCATTCCCCGCCTCCGCCGGGACTTCCTCCCCCTCTTTCCCGGTACCGGATATCCCCCTCCTCGCACCCCCCAGTACAGAGACACCCCCGCCCCCCCCCGTACCCACGGACCGCCCCTCTGCCCGCACCCGCCAGTACGGGAGAAACTCCTCCCTTAACCGAGCGCCGCCCGCCGTCCCCACCTCCCGGGACTCCTCCCCTTCTCTCTCCTCCCCCGGTACCGGAGAGCCCCCCCAAACTCCCCCAACCCCCCCCCCGTAACGCCCGGGACCGTCCCCTCGCTCCCCCCCAACTTCCCCCGCCGCACCACCGCTCGTGTCCGCCAGGGGGCGCCGCCGCCCCGCCCGCCGCTGCCGTTCCCGGTACCGGCGGCCCCCCCCGCGCCCCCCCGCGGGCGGCGGTGACGTCACGGCGGGCGCGAGCCGCCGCCGCCGGTATTTGAGGCGCGGGCGGGCGCGGGGGCCCCGCTGCGCCCCCGCCGCGCCGGAACCGCGGGCGCGCAGCGGCGGCGGCGGCCCCGGCCCCGGCCCCGCCGCCCCCCGCCCGGTCCCCGGCACCGGCCGCACCATGCGGAGCGCCCGGGCGCTGCTGCTCGCCCTCGCCCTGCGGGTCTACGCGCTGGACACCGAGACGCCCGCCGGTAGGAACGGAGCGCGGCGTGTGCGCCGGGAGAGGGGGGTCCCGCTTGCTCGGTGCGGCTCCGGGGTTCCACCGCCCCGGGGACGCGGAGGGTCCCGCCCGTCCCGCCGCCACCTGTTCCCACCGGAGAGTCCCCGAACTGCCTCGGGACCCCCGCCCTCCGTGAAGCCACCGGGACCCCGCCGCCCCCCGGGCACCGGCCTGGGGGCTCCTCTCGCCCGCGCCCCCCCCGCCGCCGCCACCGGGGGAAGTTCTCCCTGCCAGGGGTGCGGCGGCCGGGGGCTCTCGGCGGCGCCCCCCACCCCGAGGATGCTCCGCCGAGCGCAACGGCTCCCCCTCGCTCCCGGTACCGGGGCCGCCGTCCGACTCCCCCCTGCCGCCGCACCCGGCAGGGAAAACTTCCCCCGGTGGCGGCGGGGGGAGCGCGGGCGAGAGGAGCCCCCAGGCCGGTGCCCGGGGGGCGGCGGGGTCCCGGTGGCTTCACTGGGGGGCCCCGAGGGGAAGCTGGGGACCCTCCGATAGAAACAGGTGGCGGCTCCGGTCGCAGCCTCCCGGCTCTCGTTGTGCCGCGGGGGTACAGGGGGAGTTGTACCGAAACACGATCGATTGATGGATTTGGTTAATTTACATATTTTTAATTTTTCTCTCCTCCCCCCCCCCCCGAGCACCCCGGCGCTGAGCCCTGCGCCCCCCGGGACCCCCCGGGCAGGGGCTGGGGAAGGGCTGGTGCGGGGTGTGGGGGGACCACTCGCTCCCGATCCCTTCGGGAAGCTGGAACGGGGTTGGATGCTGCGGGGAGGGGGAATTTGGGGCTCCCGAGCTGCTACCGGGGGCTGCGAGCGCTTTTTGGGGGAAACGGAGCCACAGGGGAACGGGGAGATGGTGCCTCACTCCAAGGGGTCCCTGGTGCTGTCGCCCCCAGCTCCTGGGTGATGCTGCTCACATTAAAGTGTATTTTTGCCTAGTTCTTTAATTTTTTACCTTTAGATTCAAGCTGCTCACCTGCACGCAGTCCCTATGGTGGTGCATTGATTTTGTTTTTTTGGGTAGTGGCATTTCTCCAAAGATTATAAATAGTGACACCCATCAGCAGAAAACAAGCGGCGGCTGACCCGTGCGGTGGGGGATGGATGGGGGGGGATGGACAGACGGTGGGTGGGGGGATACGGAGCCGCTGAGGCTCCCCCGGCTCGTGCAGGGTGGGGGAAATGGGGAGGGAATGGGTTTGTATTTGGGGGGGCAGTGTGTGTGTGGGGGGGGGGGTTGCTGCTCTGAGCTTCGGGGCTGAGCAGGGGGGCGATGGGGAAACTGAGGCACGGAGCTGGTGGGGGGCTTAGTGCTCCGCTGGAGTAAAGGGCTTCTTCCCCCCCTCCCGCCCCTCTCCCCCCGGTGTCGGGGGGGTTTGGGGTTTGCTGCTCCCCAGCCCTGGTGTGTGGTGCTCTGATGGATCTCAGGGCTGAGCTGCCGCAGCCCGTGAGGGGCTGGAGGGGCAGTGGCGGGGACACACTGGGGGTTGGGGGGGCTTTGTGGGGAGGGTCTCCCTCCTAAGCAAACCCTTTTCCCTCGGTGGGTTCCCTTCCCGGCAGGACGGCGCTGGCGAAGGGCAGGAGCGAGCCCGCTCTGGTGTAAATCAGGAGTGTTTGCTCCGTTTCCCTGGTAGATGCAGAGCAGGCGCAGCTCCGCAGTGGAGCCGAAGGGACTGGATCCAGCTGGAGGTGAGGGGTCTGCTCCCAGCCCCCGCTCCACTGCAGGCTGCTTTTCACCTGGATCTGCTGTTTGCGCCTGCTGATGTGACTTGGCCGGCTGTGGGGAGGTTGCCCGGCTCATCCCTGGGGCTGCACAGTGGGCAGGGCTGGTAAAATAAAATTTAAGCCGTTTGCACGTGCTCTGGGTCGCTGGAGAGCACCGGCTGCTTGTCTCGGTGGGCGTTTTCAGAAGATGGGGGTTTTTTAGCTGTGCCTTTGGAAAGAAGGGGCGCGGTGTGGTCCCTTCCACAGGTGGGGAAACTGAGGCCCAGAGAGGAAGTGGGGTGCCCTGGTCACAGCCCCCCGCGGCCTTGGGGTGCTCTTTGCTCCTTCCTGCAGCCTTCAAACTTTTTGTAGTTCATGAAGATTCCGCAGTGACTGAGCTGCCATCGCCGGCCCGTTCTGCTTGTCCTGGCGGGGACCTGGGTGGCGTTGGGAGGCACTGAGTGACCCCGGGGGCTCGTGTGGTGCCAGCAGGTCGGGACAGGGACCTGTGCTTGGCACCAGCGGGCTTTGCCAGCCCCATCTCTCCTCCCTGGGCTCTTTGCAGCAGGACCCAGAGCCTCTCCCTGCTGGGGGCCCGTGGCCACGAGCGGGCTGGCTCGCTTGTGCCCGGGCAGGAGGTTGTGCAGGCTCCGCTATTTCCCTCCGCTTTTTGCCGTCCCTGCTGGGAGAGGTGGATGTGGCACTCGGGGACGTGGTGGCCTTGGCAGTGCTGGGGGAATGGCTGGACTCGGAGATGTTTCCCAGCCCAGATGATTCCATGATACGGTGCATTTCTGCTTCTCTGTGTTGCACCCCAAAAATTCAACAGTGAGCTGCTCTCAGGGGTCCCAGCTCGTGTCCCCCGTGCTCCCGGGCTGTTTTCCAGCCGTGGGGACACTCGGTAGGGACGCAGAGCGGCGGTGCTGGTGGCACTCCTGCCGGAATTATGCGGAAGCTGTTTGCGCTCGGCTCCGACTTCGTGAGCAATTAAGCAAATAAAACATTTGGGTTTGCAGCTTCCATTTGGGAGGTTGGGATTGCCGGGGAGCACCGGACTGGGGCTGGTGGCATCTCCGGTGGCACTCGGAGAGCTTGGGGGGGGCTGGGGGACGTGGCTGCTGGCTGTGGTGACCAGCTGGGGCCAGGCAGGGGGGACGGGGCCCCCCAAGCGTCCCTGTCCCCCGGGACAGCGCTGGCAGGAGGTGGCACGGGTGACCCTGACCCCGACGCGGCGGTGCTGTCTCGGTCGAGTGACTGGGAACAGCCGAGCAGACGCCGTTCCCGGGGCTGGGATTGGGGTCGGGAGCGGGGCAGACCCCGCCCGTTAACGGTCCCGGGGGCTCGGGAGGTGCTGGGGAAGGGACGAGCAGGGGATGCTCGGGGGAGGGGGAGCCAGGAGCGGGGGTGTCCCCGGCTGCTGCGGGGGGACAGGGTCAGTGTTTGTGCCCTCCGGGTGCTCAGGTGCCTGATGCTGCTCTTCCAGCGCTTTTCCCGGTGTTTATTTCCCTCCGCCTGGCTCTCCATGGGCTCTCCCATGCCAAGGCATTTTTTTTCTCCCCAACCCGCCTTCACCAAGCACATAAAATGTGCGAGAACGTTACATTTTCCTTGTCAGCTTGTTTCAGCCTTCGGTTTTTTTTTTTTTTTTCTTCCCTCTTGCCTGTTTTGCCGTGCCAGGGAAGAAGCTCTTTCTCTTGTTTGCTCTTCCGTGTGTTTTTAATGCCCTGGGAGTGCCGTGCCCTTTCCCAGAGCGCCCAGACAGTGCAAACACCCTTGAGGCTCCTGCATCGGGATGCTCTGGAAAATCCTGTTGACGTGCCCAAGTGTGCCCAGGGCAGAGGTTTCTGGCTCCCAGGCCCTTGGCTCTCCAGTGTGTGCAGAGGGACACTGGAGCGTGGTGGATTTTCACCATCCATGAGGAAAAAGCAGAATTTCGGGAGGCTCTGAGTGATGCTGATGCTCCTGGATGGACCTGTCCCCCTGGCTCTGTATCTGCAGCTCCGTGGTGGAGCCTGGCAGTGCCTGGTTTTTTCTCAACCATCAAGACTTGCGGTCGCATTTGTTTCATTTTTACCCTTTTCTTCTCGTTCCAAAACTCCTGTTTCATGTTTTCCCTCTGGGTGCCTGGACCTGCCCCGGCCCCGGAACAGGGATGCTGGTGAGTCACCTCCTGGCCCGCAGTGCACATTTTTCCCTTTGCTATCCAAACTAAGACAAGCCAGCCCTATTCCAGCTTCCCTGGAAGCTTTCCCAGAATAAAGCCTATCGGGATCAGGGCCCTGGGGGAGGAGGGACACCCCCTGGAAGACTGAGGCAGGTGCTTGTTGGTGGTGTTAACCCCTGTCCTGGCTGTGACAACCTCCTTGTGCCCGTTGATGTTGGTTTTTCCCGTGACTGCAGCTGGAATGGAGCTTTTCCATCACTTCATCACCCTGTCCTTGCTCTGCAGAGGGGCTGGGAGCTCTGAGCACCCCAAAATGCTCCCTAACAATCCTCTCCTGGCTGCAGCCCCTCTCCAGGGATTCGCTGCTTTGCTTTGGGCAGTCATGCGAGGGTTAAGCACGAGGGGCTGGAGGCAGGGGAAGGCAACTCCCGGCTGCATCCCTGGGAGCTGGGAGGCAGCACAGGCTCTGGAGAGCCTTATCGACACGGGCCTGCCATCTGCCTGCTTAAACCTCCACAAATAAGCTTTTTAATAATCTATTATTAACATGCACTATAATTGTCTTATTAGATGTGTCTGGAACCTTTAGTTACTGCGTGATTAAATGTCAAGATTCCCAAACCTCTTCTTCCCCATGGCAGCTCAGGATTTGCTTTGCAGCTTTCCTTGGATCCTGCTCTCCCATTCCAGCCTGGAGACCCCTCCTTAAAACTGAGGCTTTCTCCTCTGGACAAGAAGGATGCCCAGCAGTTAATCCCTTGGAGCTCGTTGTCTCCTCGTTGGCAGCCTCCAAATAAATAAGTCCTGGAGATGGAGCTTTTCCTTTCCTCTGCAGGTGGCCTGGCAGGAGCCGCTGCTGCTTTCCCCGTGCTGGGATGGATGTGGGTGGGTGGGTGATGGGGTGGGGAGGGGGGTGCCGGCCTGGCTGGTGAGGTCCTGGGGACGCGGGATCTGCTCCTCCTCGCCGGGTGAAGGGCATCTCTGGGGAGGGGAGGGGCTGTGGAGCTGGCAGGTGCCAGAGGGACTTTCCTGGGTGTTCCTGAGCTGTTTGCTTTCCTGGCCCTGGGAGCGGCAGGTTCTGCACCCTTTGCCTGGGTCAAAAGCCAAAGTCCAGCTCTTCCAGCTGCTGGAAGGCAGAGCAGGAAAGCCCTTACCTGTGGAGCAGCCCTGTCCCCCTCCCTGCTGCCAGCACTGGGGGCTCACACATCAGCTGCCTTTCGGGGCTGTTATTTTATGTATTTTTATTAAATCAGGGGTGTTCTGCTGGCTGGCTGTTGGCTGCAGCACATTCCCAGCTGCTCCTGTGCTGCTCCAGGTCCTGCCTGGCTGTCACAGCCCAGGTCTGCAGCTCCTGCCTGGGCACTGCTGGGGGGTATGCTGCACGTTTAAAGGGCCCAGGCTTTGCACCCCAATTTCTCCCACATGGAGAGCGAATCCAAGTATGGATTGTGGCAAGCCAGGCTGGGGCTGTCCCTGTTTCTGTCCCTGGGTGCCTCTGCCAGACCCCAAATCTGGGTGCTGGTGCTCTGCTTGCTGCAGGAGCAGGGCAGCAGAACTGCCCCTGTGCCGTGGGGTACAGAGGGGTGCAGGGGCTGTTCCTGTGGGTGCCTGGCCACTGGGATGCTGCTTGCTCCGGAGAGGAGGCTGGGCTGCACTGGGAATGCCGGGAATGCGATGCTGCTGCAGTTTGGGGCTCAGTGGTGTCTTGGTGTGTGACCCCCACTGTGCCTGACAGATTCACAGCTGGAAGGAGCCTCCTGACTGGCTTTGGCCATAAGTTTATTTCCTGACCTTCCTACCTCCCAAAGTGCTCCAGATGTTGAGGAACAGGAGCTGGGTACAGGAGGGTGCTTGGCACCCCTTTGGAATCCGGCTGACCTCAGTGTCCTGCAGTGGGGATGGTGGCCCTGGCTGGGGGGTGGGGGGCTCTGGGCAGCCCCGTTGCTGAAAGGGGGGCAGGGACGTGCCTGCCATGCCCCCGTTGCCTGGGGACCCCGCTGCCCACCCAGGGTGGGCCCTGACTGGAAGCTGGGGAAGCCCCATCCCCGACAGGGATGGTGGGAGCAGAGCGTTGCTCTGCAGCTGGGGGTGGGATGCAGCTGGAGCAACTTCCTGAGTGTTTTTGTCATACACAATTTTTTGATGCCTTTCTTTTAATTGGGCTTGAAAAATACTGGCAGATCACCCGTGACAGGGTGCCTGTGCTGGCACAGCCGCCCCAGATCCCTGCAGCCTTCCTGGGCTGCCAGAGGGTCCATCCTTCCCCATTCCCCGGGTGTGCTGGTGCTGGGGAGCCCTAAATTAACCAACAACTGCTTTGGCTGCCTGGACCCCCCATGCGGCTCCAACCTTTCCTGACATCGTTAAGTTAATCAGGATCGTGGCTGGGATGGGGAGGCAGGAGATGCTCTGTGGATGAGGGATGAGGACATCGGTGACCTGATGAGTCTTAACGAGGCCACTGTCCCCACGGCCCTGCTCAGGAGACAAGCCCTGGTGACCCCTGGGTGTTTGAGCTGCTTCGTGCTGGAGGCCTTCAGCCTCATTAGTCCAGTTGGCTGAGCCGAGGAGTGCATGTGGCTCTGGTCCAGCAGCCGGACCCTCAGCTGCTGGACATGCCGGCTGGGGCAGGGTGTCCCCCAGAGCAGGATATCACCAGAGGCAAGTGGTGGCCAGTCTGGAAGAGGAGAGTAATAATCACTTGCTGTGTCCCAGCTGCTCCCCAGAGCGGGGGGCTTGGCTTTGGGGCGCTGCCCGAGGGGTCTTCCTGCTGCCTGCTGATGGGAGGTGTGGGAATGGCTTTTCTGCGGAGGGGATGGAGCACTGCAGCCACTCGCTTATGGAGGCGAGAGCAGGGGGAGGGATGGACTACAGCAAACTGCGTTTCCTCGCTTGGATGGACTGGGAGGCATCCATGGAGCTGCTGTGGTTTTGGGGGTGCTCTGTAGGGCTCCTTGGGGTGCAGCCCCCTCTCTGTCCGTGCTGTGTGACCCTGAGCCCTGGGTTCCTCCAAAAGCTGGGATGGTGGAGGGTTCAGCAGCAGCAGTTCTCAGGGCTGGTCAGGAAGTCCAGGCTGATCCACCCAAGGATGGAGTCTCCTCCAAAGGCCTTCCCTGCCGCTGGCAGCCCACCCGTGGGGACGAGGACCTGTCACAGCCCCCCCACTCTCGAGGGCCAGCCCCTCATCCCCTGCCAGCACATCCTGCCTGTCAGCAGAGGCACGCTGACACCCTGGGTAATTAGCTGCATAAATGCTCTTTCCTTAATTACCAGGTATTTCAACGTGGTTAATTGAATTAGCACAGGTGGGTGATCCTGGTCACTCCCCGGCACCTCAGAGTCCTCACTGGGACATCGGTTCTGTGGCTTTGGTGGCAATGGGGCACCCCCCCTGCACCCTGTGGAGGTGTGTTTTTGGGGAAGGAGCAGCTCGGGAGTGACTTTGGAAGCCCCCCAATGCCACGGCAGGCTCTGACGTCTCCCCGTGGTGCAGGTTCAGCCACTGCCCTTCTGGGGCTCTTCCCAAGGACTCTCCTATTTCTGTTATTATTTCTACTTATTTTTACTGTATTTTCATCTGTCTGCTGAGTGATAATATCCCATTGATTTTCAGCAGCCAGCCTGCTTTCCTTGGATTATAACAATATTAAACTAAAGCAGCGCATCTCCGCGTTGGGCTATTTCTCTTTATATCAGCTGAACTTTTTATTTAGTCTCTCACCCAGGCTCCTGTCTGGGGAGCTGCTGGCTTTGAATAACATCTCTCCGTGCAAGGGGCTCTCTCCTGCCTTCCTTCCCGTGGAATGGTGGCTGCAGCTGCCAGGGGTGGGAGCTGGGATCTGTCTGGGGTGGGATGTGTGCAGGGAGGAGGTGGAATGCGCTGGACATTGGGGTTTCAAGGTTCTCCCACGGGGTTGCAGGGTGTTGTGTGCACTTCTGGCACTGCAGGGACTCCTCAGTTACTCCTGCATAATTAGTGTAATCCCAGAGTTTTTGCTGGAATGGGTTGAGGATGCTGCAGGTCGGGATGGGTGGATGGATGGGTGCCCAGGCCAGGGCTGACTGGGGTGGCTGAGCCAAATTAATGGACTGGTAAAAACAAACCTGGAGCTTGATTTTTGAGGCTTGACTTGCCCTTTCCCTACCTTCGCCTGGCTGAAGGGGGCCTGGCATGGCCCAGGATGTTCCCCAGAGCTGTGACAGACCCACTGGGCACAGGGCTGCTTTTTGCCCTCCCCTGAGGCCTCCTGCCTTCAACCCCGCCGCGGATTCAGTCCCCCTATCCCACAGCAGAGGTTTGGCTGAGCCCGGTGATGGATGTGCCCACGTCATACGTTGTCACCTTCCAGCCCGCGTCAGTCAGCCCACGCTGCTGCTCCTGGCTCTTCTGGTGGCACGGAAGGAGGAGGAGGACGGCGACCTGGATTTTGCATGGCACTGAGCCTTACTCCTTCCCACCTTCATCCCGCCCGGGGCTGGCTGGGATACTGGGTACAGTGGGGATGCTGGGCACAGTGGGGATGCTGTGGCCCCGTTGCTGGAGGGTGGCCGAGGGCTCTTTGGCTCCATTCTCTGCCATGAAGGGCCATAAGCGACCCTCGGAGCTGCCCCCCGAGGCCCTCCCAGCTCTGGCACATGCTCCATCCCAGGGGGATGAGCCTCCCGGCACTCCTGCATCCATCGCTGGGGAGATGTGGGACTGCTGTGGGAGGGGAGACTGAGGGTTCCCCCGTTTTATCCCCTGCAGAATGGGGGTGGTTTGGAAAACTTGGTCTTTCCCATGATTTCTGCAGCTGGTGTTGGTGTCCCCCAGGGCTTTGGTGGTGCTGCTGTGTCCTGGGGCAGCTGCTTTTCCTGCTGGAATTCGTGCCAAGGGAACATCTCCATGTCCTCAGGCATTCCCTGAAAGCAGCATGTCCTCCTCGGGGCTCATGGTCCTGGTCTCTCAGGGTCCCTGGGCATGTGGGATGGATGGTCCTCAGCAGGGACCTGGGGGACCTGATGGTAGTAAAGGAGCCAGGGGCAGAAATGAGCTTTCCTTCCCCTGGCCTTTTCCAGTTTATTTTAATTTGTTCCCATTTTTTTCCCCCAAGGTGTCGCACAGCTCCACAGCCCGTGAGCTGTAATTGCACAGGGAGCGATCGATAGCGGCAGGACAGAGGTTTCCAAAGGTTTCCTGCCTTGTTTTTCTTCCCATGGAGTCCAAGAGGCAGCACTGACGGTGTTAATTAAGTGATGGTTCATTATTAAAGCACTTGTGCTGCGGGTTAGTGGCCTCCTGGCTGTGCAGCCCGAGGTGTTTTTGTGCTGCAGGACCTCTCCTGAGCGGGGTTTGAGTAACGGAGGGATGCTGGTCCTTTCCTGGGAGCAGCATGGGCTGGATCCGGGTGCTGGGCATGAGCAGCCCTTGGATGGGATGTTAAATCCCTGCATCCCCTCTGGGCAGGGAGCTAAAACCTCTGATCCCCCTGGAGCTGCTTTGGGGTGCGAGAGAAGAGCATGTGGAGCTGCAATTGGCAGCTGGACTTGCCCCAAGGAAGGATGCTGGCAAGATTAATTATTCCCTTTTGCTTTTAAATGCATTTTCCCCACACAGTGATGTATGGCACACTTGGTCCTTGCCCAAGCCTTCCCTGTGGCACTGCAAACTCTTCAGAGTTGTATTTTCCCACTTGTGTTTGCTTCAAAATGCCTGTAATGAATCCAGATTTCCCAATTCTCCCCCATCCCTGGGGTTCCTCGGAGGCTTCTGGGGCTTGGTACCCGCTGCAGGAGGTTTGACAACTCCATGGGGACCTGCAGGTAAAAGCCATAAAGAGTCTTAACCAGTCAAAAAAAAGAAAAAAAGAGGAAAAAAGGAGATTTATGTCTTCTGTAGTTGCTGGCAGATGGATATTATTCTCTAGTCCTGCGTGTTCCAAACACTGAGGTTATCAGGCATAAGTGACTTATTATGCAAATCCTCCGTCTTAATATCTGGCTGCTCTCTCCCTGGAATTGCATTGGCCAAACCCCACGCGTTCCTGGAGCTGCTAATGTTTACACATTAGCTTCTCTGGCTAATATACAAGCCTTCAAGTTGCAAATTGATGTTTCTTACAGCTGAGCAAATTATTTTTCTATTAAATACAATATTTAAAATGATTTGGAGAACCAAAACAAACTACTGGTGAGAATTCTAATGGTGCTGCTTTCCTTATTCTTCCAATCAGCTTTTATCGGGGCTGAGACATCAGTGATATTTCTCTTAAACGTTTCTCTTTGGCAGAAGTGGGGAGCAGAGGAGCAGGGAGGGTTTGTCATCTCCGGGGTGTGATGCACAGAAACACTTTCTGTGCTGTGCCTGTACCCCAGGCCCCCGGCCTGTGCCAAGATTCAGCTCCCCTTTGCCTGGGCTGGAAGAGGTTTGTCCAGTGAAATCCTGGGGTATTTGGGCTTGGCTGGGCTTGGCCATGGAGCCGTTGGGGTACCCGGCGTGGTGGGGTCCCTTTCGGTGTGAGATGTTGGGGTGCTGGCACACAGGACCCTCTCCCTGTCTGGATTTTCTCTCTGAGCTGAATTGCTCGGTGCCAAACAGCCCCAGCCCCTGGAACATCCCACCCTGGGAGTCTGAGCCCCCCGCAGATGGAGATGACCCCGGATCCCTTGACCTCGCCCGGAGCCTGCGGGGTGCCGTGTACAGGATCTCACTGGCTGAGAAGTGCATCTAATTTTAGATGAGTTGCAGAATGTGCTCCCTGTCCCTGGTGTCTGCCGGCACCCGGAGGGAAGCAGCTCCCAGCGTTTCCTTCCCGGGGCACGTTCCCGTGGGAGTGTGCCAAGGAAAGCACCTTTAAATAGCAGCTGGGATCCAGGAGGTGAAGGCTGGCGCTGCTCCGGGGGCGCTGGGGAAGGGATGGCACCTTGCCGGGACCTGCTGGAGCTGCGGTTCTGGATCCCGGCAAACCCAGCTCCCTGGGCTTGCTGCCATCCCTGGGGTGATCCCGGGCTGCTGGTGCTCTAGGGCTGCACCACATCCCCTCTGTGCCTCGGTTTCCCCATCTGCAGCAGTTCATTGACCATTTATCCTGCGTAAAGAGCTTCCTCCTTTGGTGCAGACACAGAGCATCTTCCTCACGTGCGTTTAGAGGAGAGGCCTTGGGTGTGGTAGTTTGGGGCTGCGCAACTGCGAAGCCTCCGGCTCCATCCCTTCTCCTGGGAGGCAGTGAAAACTCTGGATTTGATGGCAGAAGAGCTCTGTTCATCCCCTGCCACATCTCGGTGTGGTCAGATGCTGGTTTCACTCTGCAGGGTGTTTGCACTTGGCCACCAGAGCAGCGTGTGGTGTGTCCTGTGGCTACCTGAATCCTCCCCATTTCCTGCTGAGAATTACTTGGGATGGAGGGCAGGGGCTGCTGGAAAAGGCCAGGGATAAAAAATTTGTCATGACTCTGAAAGATGGCCAGTGTTATCTTCACTGGCTGGTGCCTGTGCCTTGGGCTGCTGTGGGTTGTGCCCCCAAGGTGCTGCACCCCAAGGATGACCATGGGGCTGATCCAGTCCTGGCTAAGCCAAGATAGGAGCAAAATGGGCTTTTTCCCATCAGGACTGGGAGTCCTGGGTGGCTGCACCATATTCTGTAGCTCTGGGGGAGCAGCACGTGCTAAAGTTTTGCTATGAGCCCATTTCTCATAAAGCCTGTCCCCACTTTGGGACGTTATTGATGTGATGTCTCCATCAGATGATGCCCCAGAGCATCTGGGTGGTGTCATTGCCCCCTTTGGGTGGGGGAGAGCACGATCCCATCCCGGGTGGTGCCGGGCTGTGATCCCATCCCGGGTGGTGCTGGGCTGCCCTTTGGCGCAGGAGCCGTCTTAAGGCTGCTCGATGAAAGGCAAGAGGAGCCATGGATCATGTCCCATGGTGCAGGAGGTTAAACAGGAAAGGTTTAAGTGTGTAATTAACTTTGAAGCGAGAGCAGTGCAGACTCTGCCGATGAAAGAGCGCGGGGTGGGCTGTGGGCAGGCAGCCACGTTCCTTGGTGGCCACGGAGAATTAATTAGATGCTGTCCTTTGTACTTGGCTGTTTGGTCTTTCTTTTCCTCCCTCTTCTTTGTGAATCCCTCGTCCCTCTCCTCCCCAGATTTCTTCCTCTCCATTCCTGTAGAGGGGGATGCTGGGTGGCAGCGGTTCCCAAGGGATGCTGAGTGCCAGTGGTGCCCTTCTCCCCGGTGAATCCATTAAGCCACCTCCTTTTCTTTCTTTTTAAGAGAATTCAGTCCGTCTGGTGCTTAAGCCTCGTGTTGGTGCCCATGCCCTGCTCCCTCTGCGTGCCCGGGTGCTGCAGTGGTACCCGGGGGGGATGCTGAGCCTGCTACCAGGCTCCCTGACAAACCCCTCAAACCACCTTTTTTTTGCTTTCTTTTAAACAATTTGGCTTCATCTGGTGTTTAACCTCTATGTTGGCGCTTGTCCCTCTGCTCCCTCCTGCCTGGGCACGCGGTGGATCCCTGGAGGTGGCAGAGGTGCCTGGAGGAGGCTGAGCAGCACTGGTACCCATCTCCCTGGCAAATCTCTCAAACCACCTCTTTGTTCTTTCTTTTTTTAAAAATCCTGGGCCATCTGGTGTTAAGCCCCCGTGTTGGTGCTCATCCCTCTCTCCCCTCTGCCCAGGAATGCTGTGCTGCTATGGGGGTTTCGTGTGGGGTGTTTTAACGGGGCACTCTCATCCTTGGCACGGGCTGCCTCTGGTGTATGGGGCAGGCTGTGTGTTTGGGGTGATTTAGCAGCTTCGGGGTGTCCAGGCTGTGTCTCGGGCGCATCCCACCCCCGGGGGCAGACCCCCAGCTCCCTGCAGTATTTTTAGCCACTCTCGCATTGGGATCGCACCTCCCGGCGCTCGCTGCCTTCACCTCCGCGCCCGGAGCTGCTGTCACCGCCCTGGCCTGGAGCCAGCACAGGGAGCCAGGGGCTCCTCGGTTCATTTCGAGGGTGTATCCATACCCGGAGCAGTCTCACCCAGCTCCCACAGTCCCTGTCCCGCTGCCCTTGGGATGGAATAACCCTCCCACTGCTGCAGGCGGGTATTTTGGGTTGCAGCTTCCCTGCCCTCCTTGCCAACCTTGTGATGAAACATTAATTTTTTGCAGGTTGCTCTGGGTTTCCCCTCTCTGACTTTCCACAGTTGCTGGAGCACCTCCAGGCACCCCCTCTGGTGTTGGGCTGTTGGCATTTAATTGCTCAGGTGTTACTTTTTATGCCCTTGGTGCTGTGACGGGGAGGGAGAACCTGCTGGAGGTTGAGCTTCTCCCGGCCCTGTCCTTGGCTGGGGAAAGACAGTGCCAGCAGCATCACATAACTCATGGAGACCAGGGCTCTGCGAAACCCTCTGGACTTTTTCCCTGTGTGTACAAATCACGGATAAATTAGTCAGGGAAATGGAGTGGCCAGTCGAGCTGCCTTCGTTCTGTGCCGGGGCTGGGAGGGAAGGCTCGTGCCAGGAGAAGCCACGGCAATAAACCTGTCCGAGGGGGAGATGGATCGGCTCGGCCAGCTGTGCCTCTGCCAGCACAATATCTGCTCTGTAATTGCATTTTAAACTTCTGGAGCCTGGGCACCGTCTCGTGGGTGGCCGAGGACGGAGCCGTGGGGCGATGGGGCCGTGGGGGAACTGAGGCACGGGGTTGGTTGGTGGCAGTGGCTGCGCTGGGGGTGGCAGCGGGGTTTGGGTGGGGGGCTGCAGTCCAGGAGGAGGAGGGGACAGCTCTCCTGATGTTTTCAGTGTCTGGGAATAGTTTATTGGGGGTGAAGGAATCACTTTTCCTTGGGAAATGGGGCTCTGCCAGCCTGAATCGTTGTTTGTCTCTGCTCTGGTTTCTCAGGCCAAAAAAAAATCCCCCAAGAACAAATTTCTGCCTCCCAGAATATCCCGCTCAGCAGATCTTGGAAAGAAACACTTGGGCTTTTTTTTTCTTTTAAATCACTTGGCACTTAGTCTCTGACACTGTTTTATTTTGAAATTTATTTTATTTTCCTTCCTTCCTGGAAAATTTTGACAGATTTGTGCTTTTCCTCCTGTTAGAAAGTGCAGCCAAGTTCCAGACTCTAAAATCCGACACGTCTCGTGGTGAGAGCTGAGGACCAGGGGCTGCGGTGCGGGGGCACATCCGCACGTGGGCTGGGCAGACGCTCCATTTTGGGAAGGGCTTTAAGAAAGCTGTGATGTCTCAGTGCCTCCAGACATATGAATAGGAGAGAATTTGCTTTCAGTTTTTTAAAAAGAAGTTTCTTACGGCTCCGAGAGGAAAAAACAGTTGGTGACGGAGCTGGAATGTGCCCTCGTGCTTTAAAAAATGAGTGCAAAGGGGCAAAAAAGCCACAAATGTCTTCTTATATATGAAAGAGTTGGGAATTGAAATTTCCTGGGCATCTTATGGGCTTTTTTCCCAGTGTTTGGACTCGTGTTTGACTAAGTGTTGCATCCAAGCATCCCTGAGCACAGGGAAGCACAACCCGTGCCGGCAGCGAGGCCATTAACTGCCAAATCCCCGGGTGGCGGGGGGAGTTACTGATGTAATTTGGGATAAAATAGGAAGAAAACATCAGAAATAATCCATTGGCCCAGCTCTGTTTTCCTGCCGGCCCATTAGGGGATATTTGCCTTTGTTAATTTCGCTTGCTCAGGGCTTCCCGGGGCCCCTCGTCAGCCCGGGCCCGTTAATTAGCGCTGTGCCCTGGTCCCTGTAATCGTGGGTTTAATGGGACAATGGGGCAGTGTGAACCAACCGGCCCCGGTGGCCCCACGGGCAAAGCCGGCCCCGAGCTCCAGGGTTGGATGGATGTGGGACGATGGGAGGGCTGATGTGGGACGATGGGGGAGCTGGAAGATGGGGGTGACTGGAATGTGGGATGGAGGCTGGATGTGGGATGATGGGGGTGACTGGAATGTGGGATGTTGGGAGGGGGCTGGATGCCGCATGGGGGCTCTCTCTGTGACCCCTCCCATGGGAACAAGGGGCCTTTTGGCATTTGCTCCACTCCTCCATGCTCAGCCGAGCGCGCTGTGCACCAGGGAGGAGCTGTGTAAACACCCTTGGACCCCCAGGAGATAAATCTGTAATAAAACAGAACTGCTGAAGGGACTCTGCAGTGCTGGGGGGGGCTTGGGGGTGAGTTCGGGGGGGTTGGAGGTCCCAGCTCAGAACTGCCACGCTCCCATCAGGCCATGGACAGACCCCAGGAGCCCACCCCCAGGCAAAGGGTTGGGGTCAAAGCAGGAATTTTGTGTGGCCACCACAGCCCGGTGCTGTTTGTTGGGGGAACCCCTCTGGTTACCCCGGGGAGCAAAGCTGGGAACTGCACCCTGCTCCTGTGTCTGAGGCCTCCCCAGGAGCTGAGACCGGCCAGCTCGTGTCACTGGTGGGGCTGGACAGGAGCTGTGGGGGCCTGGCAGCACCCAGGACCCCTGCTCACGGTGCCCTTGGGGAGTGCCCGGAGTCCCCCAGCGCTCCAGGGGCATCATCCCAGTGGGGCACTGCAGGGGCATCACGCCGTCCTGGTGAGGCTTTTGAGGAGGGAGCAGCCGCTCAGGGGCTGACGGGTCTGTCCCCACAGCTGGCTGCACCTTCGAGGAGGACAGTGACCCGAACCAGTGTGAGTACAGCCAGGGCGAGGACGATGACTTCGACTGGGAGCTCATCCGCAGTTACCTGATGCCTCACCTGACGCCTGACCTGCCCCACGGTGAGTCCCGGGGTCCCCCCGTGTCCCTGGGGATCTCCGTCCCCACCCCCCCTCTGTGTCCTGTACCCCAGGGCTGGACCGTGTGGCTCCTCCTGGTTTCATTCCTCCAGTGTTTTAGGCTTGGCTTCTGCCTGGTTGTGTGGGAAATGGGGAAAAACCCCATGTTTCTGGCTTTTTCAAATGTGGGGAAGGGCTTATGAGTTGGAGGCATCTCTACGGTCTTGGGAACTGTAGGGAAGAAAATGAAAATGGACTTATAAAAAAATCGCATTGGTTTTAAACTGGTTTTTGTTATTTTCTGGGTCCATCTCCTCTCTGGCTGACTGGGGGAGCAGAGCCAGCCAGGCAGCCGTGGGGAGCTCTCCTCTCCTTGAGGATGGTGTGGGCACCGTGCCTGGGTGGCATTTGGGGGCTTTGCTCGCTCCCTGCTCCAAACTCTGCCCTGCTGTGACCCCCTGGAGCCGTCCCTGAACCCATTTGCTCAGTGAGATTCACTGGACTTGGGGTGCTCCTTGTTTCTGGGACTGCTGGCTCCTGCCTGATCCTGGAGGCCAAGTCCTGTACAGAAGAGCTGGTTTAGAGCTCAGCAGGAAAAATAACCTTTTTTATTTATTAAAGTATTACCTGCGTTGTAGGGAACTCTTCACTGCTCCACCAGCCTGCCTCCAGCCATTTACCTTGTGCCTTCTTCATGCTTAATTTGGCTTTTCCCCTCCACTAACTCCCCTCTGCCTTTACCTTTTCCCATCACCTTTTCCTTCCATCCTGTCCCTGCTGGCACATCCTGGGTGCTGGGCAAGGGAAAACAACCCTCAGGGATCTGCTGGCAGATCCCTGCTCCTCCCTTGATGATTTTTCCAAGTAATTGCTTTAAACGGAGCTGTCTTAATTGGTGTGTGTCCGGGGGGGTTTCCTGGGGAAAGCAGAGCTGGGGGTTGAGGTGGCTCATGATGGAGAGTCTGAAACCTGTAATTAGTTGAGTTTTCTGCTCAATATTCAGCTGTAATTTAAAATCCGCAGTGAACTGCCTGCGTCTAAAGCCTGGGGGCTCTCAGAGGGCTGGAGGGTGGGGCAGAATGGGGCTTCTCTCCCTGCTTGTGGGTCAGCAGGAGATGGGGGCTTAAAGGAACACAAAGTTCAAGGAATGAAGTCCAGGACCGAAGGGGACGTGGGTGTGACATCCCAGGCTGGATGAGGTGAGCCTGAGCATCACAGTGTCACCCTGGGAAGAGAATGCTCGTCCCTGTAGCTCCCGTGGGACCAGGGAGATGCTGTTTGCTCATGGCCTTGGGCACCAGGGGGCTACAGGGATCCTGGTTTTGGGTGGTTTTACCCCGTTTTGGGTGGGGAGCTGCGCAGGAGGCTCCTGCAGGCCCATCACCCCCTCGATCCCCGCAGCAGCTCAGGGGATCAAAGAGATTTCACAGCACCAGGGCCTCTCCAGGGAGCACTTTGCAAAGGAGTCTTGTGGTCTCAGATTAAAATGAGTTTTTATTGGAGATCAGCCAGTTTCAAGGAGTGTAGGATTTATTGGAGCGGGTGCTGGCTGCTGGCCACCTGCTGCTACCTTTCCATCCTACTCTCCTCTTGCTTTCTTGTTTGGTTTGGGGTTTTTTCCCCCCTTCTCTTGACTTGTTTCTCTTTCACCTAAAGATGATGGATGGGTCTCTCCCACGTTGCAATCGTGATTTTTTTTTTTTAATCTCTTTATTGTTCTTTTTTTAAAGGAGCAGTTGCAGGGAGCTGGGTAAGGCAGGAGTGAGGCTGCAATCCCAGACTGGCTTGGGTTGGAAGGGACCTACCTCAAAGCCCACCCAGTGCCACCCCTGCCCTGGCAGGGACACCTCCCACTGTCCCAGGCTGCTCCCAGCCCCAATGTCCAGCCTGGCTTTGGACACTGCCAGGGATCATGGGGCAGCCACAGCTCCTCTGGGCTCCCTGTGCCAGGGCTTCCCCACCCTCCCAGGGAGCAATTATTTCCCAAGATCCCATCCATCCCTGCCCTCTGGCAGTGGGAAGCCATTCCCTGTGTCCTGTCCCTCCAGGCCCTTGTCCCAGGTCCCTCTCCAGCTCTCCTGGAGCCTCTTTTGGCACTGAAAGGGGCTCTAGGGTCCCTCACTCAAAATACTAAAACAGCATATTTGTGGGTGGGTTTTTTCCTCAAACATGCTTTTTCCTAGATTTTCCTTCCACATTCACTGACATTGTTTCCCTGTGCATCAGAGCTGCTGCTGTGTCCCTGCACAGCCTCGTCCCCTGAACTGTTATCCCCATCCTGAAGAGCTCTGATGTCTCTCCATCCCATCCAAGGAGTTGCTCCTTCAGCTCTCAGCTCCAGCACCGCTTCCCAACCAGCTCCTGCTGCACATCCATAAAACCCGTGAGCAATGATTGTTTGCTCCTGTGGGAATTGCTGCAGTGTGTCCAAGGACCCTGTGCTGGTGGGATATCAGCCCTCGGTGCTGGGGCTCCTTTGGAGAAGCTCAGCACAGAAGTGGGGAGGGTTCCCTGATTCCCGTGCCGGCTCTGACATGGAGAAGGATTTGGCGCACGACAGCTCAGTCTTCCAGCGGGATTTCCTGGAGACAGATGCTGCAGTGCTCAGACCTGGTCCCTTGGCACCTCTTGTCTGGCAGTGCCGCCCTCTCGCTGTCATCCTGCCTGCCTTCCCTGCCTTCTAATAGCTCCTGGAAGTTTTTTTTTTTTATTTATTTTTATCTCTCGGTGATTTTGTAGGAGGAAAAACTCATCGAGACAGGGAAGCGGGGGGAGTGGGTTCTTCCCTCCTCCTCTTGCAGGGCTGTTTGGGTTTTCCCTGGAGGGATGCAGGGATGGGAAGCACGATGGGAAGAGCTGCCCCTTCCCTATGGGCCAGCAGGGCTTCCACTGGCCTTGGGCACTGCCAGGGATGGGGCAGCCACGGCTTCTCTGGGAACCTGTGCCAGGCCCTCCCCACCTCACAGGGAACAATCCCTTCCCAGTGTCCCATCCAGCCCGGCCCTCTGGCAGTTTGAAGTGCCTCTGCTTCTCTTGTATTTATAAAAGAAACCCAACCCACACCCTGGGCTTCAGGCTAATGCCAGATATTTACAGCAGAGGAGGATAAAATTAGCACAAAAGCGAGTGGTTGGAACCTGCTTTTTCCAATGTTGCAACACCAGGAAGAAAATTAAGAGGGGAAAGCAGAGTGTGTGGGAAGCCCTGCCCAATGAGGGATGCTCAGGTGCATCCCCGCTCCCAGGTGACCTGATGGGCATTCTCTGTCTTTTAAAATAACTCATCAGTGGTTTAATTTTAGTCTTGGCCTCTTTATTTCGGTCCTGTGGCTTTTTGTTTGCAAAGGGAGGGCAGAGGAAGGGCCCGTGTTTGTTAACAAGAGCCCGTTTGTTAATGAGGTGGCTTTTGGGAGATGTCCCCTGGCGTGGGGTGGGTCAATGGTCCCTCTCCACTCTGCTGTCGCCTGGACCAAATGGGGCTGATCTCATTAGAGCAGAAGTAATTTTGCTGGGGGAAATGAGAGGAGAAAAAAAGAGAAGCATGGACACAGTGCCTTCCCCTCGATGGGTGCAACGAGCTGTGCTGGACTCCGAGGAAATAAATTGTCATCGTTTTATTTCACCCTGAGTAGCCACCCCGAGGGGCTGGCGGGGCCAGGCGGCCACGTGGGTCAGCAGCATGGTGAAAATTCCCCTTGTAGGGATTTCTTTCCCTTGCCCCAGCTCTCGTCCCTGAAGGACACACCGGGAGATGCATGTGGTACCGGCACCGTGTCACCCCAGCTGGCGCTGTGACTCCAGGGGGTTTTGGGGTCCCCCTAGGTGCAGCTCCCAAATGCTGGGGCAGTGGATGGGTGCCCCCTGTGATCCCAAATGGTGCAGGGGGATGGATGGGTGCCCCCTGCAATTCCCCTTCACTGTCATTAGGCTTTTCTTGGAGCTGCTCAGTGGGAGTCGATGGGAGGAAAGTGCCTGAGTTTAGAATTAATAGCAAAGCACTGAGTGTCAGGAAAACAATGGTAGGCTTGAATAAACGGCCCAGGTTCGTTACTTACAGCTTCTGCTGGTATTAAAATGGAGATTAATAATCCCCTTGCCTTTGGTGAGGGGGAGGATTTGGTGGGGCAGCTTCCCAGCCCTCCTGTATCCCAGCCCTCCTGTATCCCAGCCCTCCTGTATCCCAGCCCTGTGGCTGTGATGGACGGCTCTGGGAGCTGCCACCGAGGGCTGGGACTCCTGCACCCCCTCCTGCCTCCAGCCTGCCTGGGTTGGAGTGTGCAGGACAGGGAATGATGCTGCCTTTGGGATCCCCTTGGGGGTTGCCATCCTGCCTGCTCTATAAATACGGCTTCGAGGCCGTGCTGGGGCTCCTGGTTTGGCTGCTGGTGATGTTGGGTGGTGGGAGGTGGGATCCCAGCGCTGCTAGTGGTGGGACAGGTCTGGGAATGACATCGCAGGCATTCCTGAGAGCGGGGATGCTGCTTCTGCTGCTCATTAAGCCAACGAGCTTTTCCCCCTGCTGAGCACAGTTTAAACGTGGTGACAACTGCGTGGTAAATGATACGAGGAGCTGGAATGGAATTAAACAGCTGGGACCCGGCTGGGAGGGGGATGGATGCAGGCAAAGCTGTGAGAGTTAAAGGAGGGTGGCATCGGAGCCTTTCCTGACCCCGGTGCCCTGGGGAGGCAGCAGCTCTGATCCTCCCCTCCTCACTCAGCAGCCAGGTCCCACCGCAGTGTCCTGCTGCTGTCCAAAAGGCGTTTGCCCTGACCCATCCCCGGTCCTTCCTGTCCTGCACATCCTCACAGGCGGTCATGGACCAGTGCCCTGGGGCACATGAGCGTCTTTGCGGTCCCACATCCTCCACCTTCTCTGTCCCTGCTGGCAAAGCTCAGGAGCGGTGGAACAGGGGGATTGAAATCATGGAATCTCCTGAGCCGGGAGGGACCCACAGGGATCACTGATCCAACCCAGGCCCTGCCCAGACACCTCAAATCCCAGTCTGGGCATCCCTGGCAGCGCTGCCCAAACGCTCCTGGAGCTCTGGCAGCCTCGGGGCCGTGCCCATTCCCTGGGGAGCCTGGGCAGTGCCCAGCAGCCTCTGGGGGAAGAACCTTTCCCTGCTCTCCAGCCTGAGCCTGCCCTGGCCCAGCTCCAGCCGCTCCCTGGGTGCTGTCCCTGTCCCAGGAGCAGAGATCGGAGCTGCCCCTCGGGAGGAGCCGCAGCCCCCGCTGAGCTCTGCCCTCAGTGTCCTCTGCTCCAGCTGGACACACCAAGGGCCCTCAGCTGCTCCTTATGTGGCCCCTCCTGACCCTCCCCCTTCTCCCCCCTGCTGCAGGCTCCTACCTGATGGTGAACTCCTCTCAGCACACCCCGGGCCAGAAAGCTCACTTGCTCTTCCAGGCACTGAGTGAGAATGACACCCACTGCCTCCAGTTCAGCTACTTCATGTTCAGCCGGGACGGTCACAGCCCCGGCACCCTCAGCGCCTACGTCCGGGTCACCGGGGGCCTGGTGGGCAGCGCCGTCTGGAACGCGTCCGGCTCACATGGCCGCCAGTGGCACCAGGCAGAGCTGGCGGTCAGCCTGTTCTGGCCCAGCGAGTACCAGGTGAGCCCCAGCAGCCCCCGCCCCCAGCCGGACACCCCGGCCACGGGTGACCCCCTGTTTGGTGCCGCAGGTGCTCTTCGAGGCGGTGGTTTCCGGCGAGCGCAGGGGGTACCTGGGCCTGGATGACATTTTGCTCCTGAATTATCCGTGCTGTGAGTGCCACGGGATGGGACCTGAGGGGGGATGCAGCGGGGCTGGGCAGCGGGGCTTGGAGCTGGTGTCCATTGGGATGGTCCTGGGGGAGCGGAGGGACTGGTGCCGGGGTGCAGCCTGATGGCACCTGGGTGTCCTGACATTATCTGAGCTGGTGGAGCTCCATCTCCTGGGCACCTCTGAGGCTCCTTTTTGCACCTCCATCCCCATTCCCACCAGCTCCAACATTGCTTTGGTTTTTATAAAACCTTGGAAAAGCACCGACTGAACATGGGGCCTGAGTGTCCCCATCAAGAGGGGCCACCTGGGCTGGTGGGGACCCAAAATCCCAGACTGTCCCAACACATTGGCTTGTGGGGTCACTCCCTTTTTCTTCCAGGCTGGGCAGCAGACCTGCCCCCTCTGTCAGTCCCATACCCTGCCTCTGGCACCAGCACTTCGGGGAGGGGAGGCTCATCCCTCCCTGGCACCCTGGCTGGTTCTGTGGGGACAGGAACACATTCCTCATTGAGCTGGGCTCTGAGGGTGGGGATCAGGCCTGTCCAGAGCTCAGCTCAGCTGAGACATCCTGGGTGGGTTTTTTGGGAGTGGGGGGATTTTTGCAGCAGTGCTGCCATGGGTCCCTCAGAGCTCGGGTGCTTCCTCACCTCTCGCTTTGTCCCTCGGCAGCAAAAGCGCCTCATTTCTCCCGCCTGGGCGACGTGGAGGTGAACGCGGGACAAAACGCCACCTTCCAGTGCGTGGCCGCTGGCAAGGCCGCCGAGGCCGAGCGCTTCCTCATGCAGGTGAGGAGTGGCGGTGGTGAAACCACCCCAGGG
Organism: Corvus hawaiiensis; assembly: GCF_020740725.1. Taxonomy (NCBI): domain Eukaryota; kingdom Metazoa; phylum Chordata; class Aves; order Passeriformes; family Corvidae; genus Corvus; species Corvus hawaiiensis. The sequence continues at coordinate 390,256 of NC_063235.1, forward strand.
AAGCCCACACACGGCTTTCCTCTGGGAGAAACTCCTGCTGGACGCGGTGGGAGAAGGGCGATCCCCCTGCTTCTCAGCAGACATTGTGTGGGGCACCCGTGGTGGCTCTGGCGGTGCTGCCGTGCCCCCGTGACGCCGTGTCTCTCCCGTGGGCAGAGGCAGAGCGGCGAGGTGGTCCCTGCTGCCTCGGTGAAGCACATCAGCCACCGGCGCTTCCTGGCCACATTCCAGCTGGACGTGGTGTCCAGGGCGGAGCAGGACCTGTACCGCTGCGTCACCCAGTCCCCCCGCGGCGCCGGCGTCTCCAACTTTGCCGAGCTCATCGTCAAAGGTGGGTGAGCTGCCCTTGCCCACCCTGGGTCGTGGATGGGCCGCTCCCGCTCCCTGTGTGCAGGGAAGGTGGGATGCCCGGCACACTGGGATTGCGGTTTCTCACTGTGGACGAGTTGCTACACGTGGACTGTGCAGCATAAAACCAGAAACTCCCTTTCCTGGTGGCCTTAGATCATTTATTTTTGATTGCAGTAGGTGGGAATTAATTAATTATGGTGAAACTGTGTGGCACCATGCTGGGCTGTGTGACTTACAAAGATAATTAAGGTTTGATCAGATGAAACCCTTTGCAGCTGTTAAAGCCTTACTGTAAGTGATGGAGGGCACAGGCACAGACTGAAGTTTGAAGACTGGGTGGTGCCTTCCTGTACTTGGGTGACTCCCACGTCCTCTGGGTGGAGAATCTTGAGTTTGTTCTGTGCTCTGCAGCACAAATCCCAGAATGGTTTGGGCGGGAAGGGATCTTAAAGCTCATCCAGTCCCACCCCCTGCCCTGGGCAGGGACACCTTCCACTATCCCAGAGCCCTCTCCAGACTGGCCTTGGACACTTCCAGGGATGGGGCAGCCACAGCTTCTCTGGGCACCAGAGCCAGGTGCCAGGGCCTCACCACCCTCACAGGGAAAAATCTTTTCCTAATATCCGATCTGAACCTGCTCTCTGTCAGTGTGAAGCCATTCCCCCTTGTCCTGTCACTTCATGCTCTTGTAAAAAGTCCCTCTCTATCTCGTTTGTAGCTCCTTCAGGCCACAATTAGGTCACCCCAAAGGTTCTCTTCTCCAGCCTGAATGTGGTGGGTTGGTGTGGGAAGAGACATTGGAAATGTGTGAGTGCAGCTTGTAAACAATAAAATAAAACCATGCTACCTGTGGTGGTGTCAGCACTGGCCTGGCTCTGGGATGGCACAGCCCCTTCTGCGCTCTCTTCCAGAGCCCCCCACCCCCATCGCTCCCCCCCAGCTGCTCCGGGCCGGCTCCACCTACCTCATCATCCAGCTCAACACCAACTCCATCATCGGCGACGGCCCCATCGTGCGCAAGGAGATCGAGTACCGCATGACCTCGGGGCCCTGGTCGGAGGTCCACGCTGTGAACATGCAGACCTACAAGCTCTGGCACCTGGACCCCGACACGGAGTACGAGATCAGCGTCCTGCTCACCCGGCCCGGGGAGGGGGGCACCGGCAAACCGGGGCCGCCCCTCATCAGCCGCACCAAGTGCGCAGGTGGGTCCCTCGGGAGAGGTTCCCCGGCACCCCAAGCCCGTCCCCCGTCCTGTGGCGAGGAGTTAGCCCAAGGCATCCGTCTGTGTCTGTGTGTGTATGTCTGTGTGTGTTTGTCTCTGTGTCTGTCTGTGTGTGTGCTGTTGGCAGAGGAGTCTGCTTGTTAACTTCTCTCAGTCACGCCAATTAGAACTGATTAAACTCCCTGCCACTGATGGCACTTGGTCTCTCTCATCTCGACAGCCTGACTTGGGCTTGGTGACAGCACGAGGGCTCCCGTGGTGCAGGCACCTTTCTCTGGTTATCTGGGGCTGCTCGTGGAGCTCCGCCTTCACCTCCGCAGCGAAGGATGAGCCCGTGGGGGCTGCTGTCCCTGCAGTGCTGGTGGCTGAGAGATGTCCCCAGTGATGTCCCCAGCCCTGTCTGCAGGGCAGCAGCATCCTGTGCTGGGGCTGGTCCCAGTTCTGTGGTCAGGGTTGCTCTCTGCACTCATCCCTTTGTTCCCTATGCTGAAAAAGGGTTTTCCCTGATAAGATACATAAATCCATGCGATGTTTTGCTTCCTCGCTCACCTGTCCCCATCTCTCATCCCCCACAGAGCCCATGCGGGCCCCCAAAGGCCTGGCCTTCTCTGAAATCCAGTCCAGGCAGCTGACGCTGCAGTGGGAGCCGCTGGGCTACAACCTGACCCGCTGCCACACCTACACCGTGTCCCTGTGCTACCGCTACTTCGTGGGCAGCGGCCACAACCAGACCTTCCAGGAGTGTGTGAAGATGGAGCGCAACACCAGCCGCTACACCATCAAAAACCTGCTGCCCTACAAGAACATCCACGTCAAGCTCATCCTCGCCAACCCCGAGGGGCGCAAGGAGGGCAAGGAGGTGATATTCCAGACAGATGAGGATGGTGAGTCTGCCTGGGGAGGTGCATCATCCCCCAAATTGGAACTCTCTAGCTGGTGAGCTGCTGGGGTGGCATGGACGCATCCCTGGCTCCTGGTCCATGGGCATGAGGGGAATATCTCCTGAGCCAAGGGGGAGGCGAAAAGGATCTTGCAGCCCCAGAGCTGTGCAAGAGAAGGTGAGGGAAAGGGGCAGTGATGGTGTTTGGGGAAGGAAGGTGCCTGTGGGGCTGGGGGGGCTTAGAGACTGGATTGGGATGTCACTGTGGACACACTGCCCTCATCCTCAGCGTGAAGTTTTGCCCATGGCTGGTCCAATGGAGGTGTGAGAGTTGGCTCATAGCCAGCTCCTCACAGCACGAGTCATCCTCACCCGTTATTGGGAACTGCAGCCTGGCAGCCATAATAACAGGAATTAAAGCAATTAATGCTTTGCACTCAGGTAACATCTTCTATCTGCTTGGTTGCCGATGGATTCGGCGCTGCTGCATTTCTGGGGAAGTGCTGCTCACCAGGGCAGGTGCAGCTTGTCTCGGCTTCCCTGGTGCTCTGCCCTGGGGGAGTTTGCTCTCAGGTGGGTTTGGGTTTGTGCAGAGAGCTCTGCAGTGATAAGGCCCTGGTTTTTGGCAGCAGCTTTGCTCCTGTTTTCCCCCTGTTCTGGCTGTGCCCTGCTCTGGGTTCCCTGTCCCCCAAGCAGGAGGACATCCTCGCTGGAGGCTCCAGCATTGCTCCAGGACTTCTTGGTTTTGGAATCTCTTGCTCTGGCCCAGCTGTTCCCTGAGGATCTGCTCAAGCTGAGGCTGCTGGGCAGGTCTGCCAGGTCCAGCCTCGCCCTGGCTGCAGCTGTCCATCAGCAGTGCCTGGGTCACTCTGGCTCTGGAGATCCAGTGGAAATGGCAGGAGCTACAGGACAGAGCTGGCTCCATGTGTCCACTGCCACCATCAGTGACAGGCCACAGCCAGGGCTGGCCTGTCCCTCTGCTGAGTGCTGGGGGCTGAGTGTGGCCAGAGCATCCCTGGCTCTCACAGACTCATCTGTTAAGCAAGAACGGAATTAATCTCCAGAGCACTTTTTAGCAACAAGAATCAGCAATTAAAGTGGAGGAACTGGTAATTGCAAAGGATTGAGCTGGCTCCAGAGCCCTGGAGGACCCTGAGGAGAAGCCTGCCCTGGAATTCCCCTGCACATGCTCGCTCCTCTTTCCCAGGCCAGAAAGCAAAACCTGAAGAGCTGGAGCAGAGCTGGAAGTGTCTTCAGGTCCTTTTTCACCTTCAAAGCCTAAATCCAGCACCTTCCTCTGCACCCCAGCGCTTTCCATATCCCCAACCCTGAGCCTGCCCTGGGGGCACCCAGCTCCACCCTGCCGGTGGTTTATTTTCCAGCTGTAATTGCTCCAGTTGTTCTCACTGAGCTCTGACTGCTCCAGCTGTTTGCTTATGGAATATTAATACAGGAGCTCCAGATGTCTTTTTGCTGTACTCTAATCACTCCAGCTGCTTTTCCCTGTGCCTCAATTAACTGGGGCTGGTGGCTTCCCCCTTGGATTGAACTTGAGGCTGTGAATACTTTCAGTCTCACGGAGATGGATCTATGGATATCCCCATGGATATATGGCAGATACTCCTCACGTGTCTGGCCCAGCATCTCCCTGCCTGCCTGGGAGGATGATGAGGATTTGAGCTCCTAGAACTGGGGATGAGCAGCTGCCTGTGCAAGTAAACCAGCGTGCTGAAGGCTCAGTAATTGTGGTTTGTTTTGGCATGAGACCAGTTTTGGCAGCAGCATCCCCTGGGGCTGCTCCTGGTGGGCTGCGAAGATGCACCTCCCCATCCTGAGTGGGAAACCCTGGTTCTGGGCTGGAAAATCCAAGTAACTGGGCCAAACCAAGGCTGTTGTTCCCAGCATCCCTCCTGGACCCCGGGCAAAGCTGTGCTGGGCGTGTGGGCACTGCGGGAAGTGGCTGCATCCATGGGTTGTCCAGCTGGTGTTTCAGTGCCCCCTATGGATCCAGGTGATCCACAGCTGGAGACTGTTCTGAATGTGCATGAGACGATGAACCTCAGTCCGGGGGACCTGTGCAAACATCCCTGCAGTGTGTTGGTGCTGCAGGGAGCCCGTTCTCCCCGTGCAGGCAGGTGCATGCGATGCAAGCCAGGATAAATATATAGAATTCCATAAATAAATATATGCATGCAAGCATGGATAGCAGAGGGGTGTTTGCACACCTGGGAGCTGTTGTGGGCATCCACTGCCTCTCTCAGCCTAGCATGAGAGCACGACACCTGTACTTATACGCATGAAAATATAGGCTGTATATATTATAATATCGAGATAATACATAAATTATCCTATAGACAATAATGATGATACAACATATAATAACAGAAAATAAGATGTAATTGTCTATGTAACACAGGCTATATATAACAATAGAAAATAACATATAATTATATATACTGTAGATTCTGTGTATTAAAAACCCAATCTCTGTAGGTATGCACTTTCCTGCCCTACAGGTTTCCGTAATTCTCCCCGAATTTAATAAGCGCCCGTGTACTCGTGTAGGACACAGTGCCTCTGATTAAATTAACTTGTAAATCAGGTGGAAACAGCGCAATTGCACGGCGGGAAGCACGGGAGGTGATCCCTCTCTCCCAGCCCCATAATTACACCCGAACAAAAGCTGCAGAAAAAGCCAAGCAGAGGGAAGAGCTGCTGTCCCCCCGCAAGGTTTGGGAGTGGGGGATGCTGCCGGTGCCTTCCTGACCGCCTCGGGTGGAGAAATCCATCATAAAGGAGCGGATATTGATCCCAGTGCCGCTGATCGCTGTCAGTGATTACAGTTATTATTGTGCTGGTGTTAATTAGAGGGGAGGCTGGGGCAGGCCGTGCCTGTCTGCACGTGAGGATGTTGCTGCTCGCTGGCAGTGTCTCCACAGGATGCTGATGGCTCCAGGGGAACTTGGGTTGTGGGGGAAAAGGGAATTTATTTATTTTTCTCACGCTGGAAAGCTCGGGCACCCTGTGCTGCGGCCGGTGCCTGGGCCGAGGTGCTGCAAGTGGTACCTGTGGGGTTTGTGCTGGTGTGGAGACCTCCCCCTCCCATGGCAAAGTGTCACCAGCAGGTCCAGAAGCATCAATGCCTTGGGCATCTCCCTGCAGAGCCACCAGCCCTGTCTGGTGGCACATGCTGGAGATGGGTGACATGGCAAAGGGAATGTGGTGGCTCGGTCACAGGGCACAACTGCCACAGCCACCCAGAGCGGTTTCCAGGAGGATTTCTCCTTCCAGACCAGTTTCCTGCTGCATCCAAGCATGTCCCCTTTCCTTCCCCAGTGCCTGGCGGCATCGCCTCCGAGTCCCTCACCTTCACCCCGCTGGAGGACATGATATTCCTGAAGTGGGAGGAGCCGGTGGAGCCCAATGGCCTCATCACACAGTACGAGGTACGTCCTGGCCAGTGTGGCACCTGGGGGACACGAGGACATGGGAAGGGCCCACTGAGGGGTGTTGGAGGGGTCTGGGACAACCTCCGCTGTCGGCCATGGGGATCAGAGGTGGCTGCTGCTGCCCCTGAGCCCTTTGGCTTTTCCAGTGAACCTCTGCTTTTGTTTCACCGCGAAAATCCCTGTCTGCCTCCAGGCTGCCCTGTGACCGTCCCCTCCCCTGAATTTGTCACTTTAATCCCTTCTCCACCCGAATCTGGGCTCTGTCCCCTCTCCCCCGGCCACGGGTGATGCTGTGCCCTGTCCCTGCAGATCAGCTACCAGAGCATCGAGTCTTCGGACCCTGCGGTGAACGTGCCGGGCCCACGGCGCACGGTGTCCAAGCTGCGAAACGAGACCTACCACGTGTTCTCCAACCTCCACCCCGGCACCACCTACCTGTTCTCGGTGCGGGCCCGCACCGGCAAGGGCTTCGGCCAGACGGCGCTCACCGAGATCACCACCAACATCTCCGGTAGGTTCCCCCACTGCATTCCTGCTGCTGGGGCTTCTCCTCCACTCAGGAATCCTATGGAGCCTCTGGCTCACTCCCGTGGTTTTGGTGGCTGGAAGGGTTTTGGTGACTGGATGCTGCCACAGAAAGATGCTCTCGGTGGTGGCAGTTGGGCTGTGAGCCCCCGGGCAGTCCCCAGACCAGTGGGTCCCTGTCTGGGGAGTCCAGCCAGCCCAGTGCTGGTAGCTGGTGCTGTCTGAGCTCTCAGTGTACAAGCGAGGGATTAACTGGGCTTTGTTAATGAGCCGTGCAGCACTCGGGGCTCTTTGCTCATGTCCTAGCATCACATTAACTGCAGCAGCTGGGCTGAGCTGAGCGTGAACGGGGGCGCTGGAACACAGCGGCTCCAGCTGCACCCCAGCGACTGCCAGCGATGGTTTGGGGACCACAGGGCTATGCCAGGCATGAGGGGGGTCCCCCACCTTGGTCTGGGGGTGCTGCTGGGCTGGCTCAGGTGTGTTTCTGCCCTGGGGCGGGGGAAGCTCACAGTGTGCCAGTGATTCTGAGTGGTGCCATCCTTGGGCACATCTCAGCACTGGAGCATTCGGGTCCTGCTGAGGTTGGATCCCTCTCTCGTTTCCTCCCCTCTGCCAGACTGGTGTTGGTAACCTCCCTTGGGCACATCTCAGCACTGGAGCATTTGGGTCCTGCTGAGGTTGGATCCCTCTCTTGTTTCCTCCCCTCTGCCAGACTGGTGTTGGTAACCTCCCTTGGGCACACCAGGGGTCCACCCCCAACTCTTGTTCAAGACCTGGAGGGGTTTCCTTTATTTGCAATAATTTGTGTTGCACCACTGGGTGATGCCTTGCCCCGGGCTAAGCTGCTTGTGCCTCAGTTTCCCCCCTGAGCCGGGGGAGCCCCAGGACTCATCCTTGTTCCCCTTGCAGCTCCCACCTTCGACTATGGGGACATGCCATCGCCGCTGAGCGAGTCAGAGAGCACCATCACGGTGCTGCTGCGGCCGGCGCAGGGCAGAGGGGCTCCCATCAGGTAGGTTGGGGCTGCAGGAGGGCGAGGCCCCAAAACAGGGTGAGCACAGTGGGGTCCAAGGAAGGGCAGGACCGTTCTTCCTGAAGCTAACCCGTGCCTGGCCCTCGGCAGCACCTACCAGGTGATCGTGGAGGAGGAGCAGCCCAAGAAGCTGAAGCGGGAGCTGGGGGGGCAGGAGTGCTTCCCAGTGCCGCTCACCTTCGACGACGCCGTGTCCCGCGGCTCCGTGCACTACTTCGGGGCTGAGCTGCCCGCCAGCAGCCTCACCGAGGCCAAGCCCTTCACCGTGGGGGACAACCAGACCTACAGCGGCTACTGGAACCCGCCCCTGGAGCCCAAGAAGGCCTATCTCATCTACTTCCAGGCCATGAGCAACCTCAAAGGGGTGAGTAGCCCTGGCACCCCGCTCCAGCCAGGGGTTGGACCAGGTAAAGGCAGGCTGGAGTCTGGGGGCTGGTAAAACCGGGACTGCTTTTAGATCCCTCTCCCTTGGGTCACAATCTGGGTCCACCCCTGGTGTCCTGCCAGGGGGCAGTTGGTGCTCCAGGCCACCCCTATGGCATGTTGAGATCATGGGTGGGGGTCCTGTCCCCATCTCGGTGCCGATGCTGGGGGTGGAGCAGCCCAATTTCCCCCACCCACAGCAGAACCAGCCAGGACCCCAAGAAGCACCAGTGCAGGGGAAGACCCCATTCCTGGGGCTGCTCCTGGGTTGGAGAAGGACGGTTTGGGCAGCCAGAGCTGTGTGTCACAGCTGGGACCCACTGCTGCACGATGGCCAGTCCCAGCTCCAGGGAACTCCTGGGAGCTCCTGGCTGCCCTGCCCTCCCTGCTGCTGCCGGTTCCCTCTGCGGAGCTGCACCCCTTGCACTGATTCCTCCGAGTCACCGGCAGGACCCCCGGCAGGACCCTTCTCCGCATCACCGGCTCCGGCAGCTCCTGTCCCACCCGCGGGAGCATCCTCGTCCTGCGCACCTCGGTCCTGCTGGAAAGGCGCCGGTTATGGAGTCCCCTCCTCTGTTCCGGGGTCGTTCACACCTCGCTGCGCTGTAATTAGAGCCGGGAGGGACAGGGAGGATCCCGGCTCTGGCTCGCTTGGCACCGCTGGATAGTAACTGGTGGCTGACGCTGTGTTACAACGTTCCTGCTGGGAGGCAATGGATTTGTCCCAGCTGCCGTCAGATGTTGGAAAAACGCTGGATCGTAGCTGGGGTTTTTCACGGTTTTTGTGCGAGATGAAGCAGGAGAAGGAAAAGCTGGAGACCCCAGCAAGAGCAGTGCTGGAGCTGGCCCTGCCCTGGGCACGTGGCATGGGCAGGTCTTGGGCCGGAGGTGGATGGAGCAGTATTGGTGCCTGGTGCCCTGAGAGACTGGAGGATGCTCGGAGAAGGCAATCCTGCCAAAATGGTGCTTTTTATTTTGCAACAGAAGTCGGATTCATGGAAAAATGGAATATTTTAGCTGAACCCATCCCTAAATTGCAAATGTTAAAACTGTTGGAGACTTGAGCTGGAACCTCATGGCAGCCTCAGCAGGTGCAGAGTACCAGGACTGGGGCTTGAAACCTTGACTGATGGAAGAAAACCCATGAAGCTCTGCATGACAACCTGGGAATGTTTCAGCTGTAGCTGGTGACAGTCGGTGACATGTGGCTTGGCTGCTCCTGCTGAGTCCTCCCACGCTCTTGAGCTTTGCTGTCCCCTCTGTGCCAGGAGCAGTGGCTTCAGCTAAACGTGGGAATTCTGGGGACAGATCATTCTGCAGCATCTCTTGGGATGTGCGTCCCCAGGAGCTCCGTGGGTGCTGCAGCACAAATCCCCCACAGACTCCCTCGGTTTGGGGGCTGAAGCACCAAGGGGCCAGCCCCGTGCCCACCCAGCCTCGCTCGGGGCGGGAGTGGGGAGCGGAGCCGTGGGATGCTCATCCAGCACTGACCCCCCCTTTTACCTCCGTAGGAAACTCGGCTGAACTGTGTCCGGATCGCTCGCAAAGGTGAGCCCTCCCTTTCCCCTGATCCCACCGTGGCTGCAGCTCCGGCCCTGCGGCTGCTCCGGGGTTGGGGCTGTGCCAGCGGGTTGGGACCGGCGCTGGTGGTGGTTGGGCTGCATGTGATGGGTTATTCCAGCCCCAGCCCCGACTCCTTTGCTTCCCACTCTCTTTGTGTCTGGGGTTTTTCCCTTGGTTCAATTTTCCTTCTCAGTGCTGTTACTGTGGTGGGGGTGGCGGGCTGGAGCGGTGGTGCTGGACGCTGAATTCAGGGATGGATGATCTGACGTGGGGTGTGATGAAAGGGGCACGAAGGGGCTGTCTCACCCCATTGGGACTGAGAGAGGGACTTGTCCACGGTCGTAGTGTGGCACTGCAGAGCCCTGTCATGTCTTGGTGGAATATCGTGTGTTCATGGAGCAATGAGCATCCCATGGGATGAATGCCAGGGTTTTCATGTCTGATGCCAACCCCCCTGGAGCTGAGTGCTGACCCCTCCTGCCTGTCCTTGTCCCCTGGCAGCTGCCTGCAAAGAGAGCAAGCGTCCCCTGGAGGTGTCCCAGCACTCGGAGGAGATGGGCCTGATCCTGGGGATCTGTGCCGGGGGGCTCATCGTCCTGATCATCCTGCTGGGAGCCATCATCGTCGCCATTCGGAAAGGGTGAGGAGACCTGGGCTGGTGGCTGGCACTTCATCCATCCTTTCTTCCCAGCTCAATCCTTCTCCACCACCCCAGCACTACCTGGGGGTTACTGGTGGGGATTCTGCTGCACTGGGCAGGCTCCAGACCCTCCCTCAAGCTATGTCTCTGTGTGCCTTTGCATCCCACTGGACACCGACCCCCGCACTCTGTGGCACCAGGCGTGGCAGGGGACACTGGGGACCGAGCAGCAAAGTCCTCAGGATGTCCCTTCCCCCTCTGCAGCTTTGTTGGCGCTGTCCCTCTCCCCCATATTTTTCCATCTTTTGCCTCTTTTCCTGCTGCTTCTTGGCTTTGTGCTGCACTGGTGATCCTGCATGGATGGAAACGCTTCTGGCCGTGCCCGAGCCCTGCGCCACTGCTGAGCCCAGCTGTCCCTGTCCCACCAGCTCTCCCCTGCCAACAGCAGCCAGGGGACCCTGGGGTGTGGAGCCCTGCACCCCCAGCCCAAAATGACAAAAATCAGTTTAATCTGTGCTGAGATGTTGCCTCTGCGCCTCCCTGTTGCCTTGGCCAGGCCAGCGTGAGCACATCCAGCATGGATGTGGTCGTGGCCATGGAGGTGGGCTTGCACTGGGGGAGCTCCTGGGGTGGGAGGGAGGAGGGCGAGGGCTTTTCGGGACATTCATCCCCAGGAGTGCCGGGGATGCGGCCACTGCTTTTCACGTGGATGCAACGCCCTGGAAAAGTGGCTGCTTCCGTGCGGGGCTCGAGGCAGCGCCGGGCCGGGGGGGGCTCTCAGAGCTGGGATAAAGGGCAGCAATTAAACACGGGGCTTGGGAAGATGGAGCAAAGTACATGAACAGCCAGAGGGAGAGAAAAACAGCAGGGCACAGCCTCGGCACCCGTAAATCTGCAGCTCTTTATGGCTCCGTGCGCTCTGGAAGGATCCTTGCGGATTTATGCTGCTGGAAGAGCGGGGCTGTTGCATCCCTGCACACTTTGGGGTGCAGGGCTGGCTCATGGCTCCATTGGATCCTTCCCTGATGGGGCAAATGCCAGCAGTGCTGATGTGTTTTGGGGAGTGATGCTGTGGGTGGGAAGCTGTGTGTGGCTGCTGCATTCCCACTGCTGGTGCTGCGGGACAGGAGGAGGAGCAGCTCTGCTTCAGCATCCCAGGATGAACCTGTTGAAGGACAAATCAGAGCCACAAATTAGATCTGGTGCTGAGAGCCCTGAATTTGGGGCTGTTGGGAAGCTGGGATGAGCTCGTAAATCTTCTCCAGAGTGTTTTGCCGTTGGAGAAACATTGGTGTGGTGGAATGGAAATGCAGTCTTGGAATATGTTTGTCTCTAGTAAATGGTGCACTGGGAATGTGACATCCTGACCCCATCATCCCCTCTGGGCCCCTAGCCAGCAGCCTGGGGGAAATCCCTACATTTTGGACATCTTTGTTGTTCACTCTTAAAAATTATGGAATAACCCCTTGGACGAGGGTGCTGTGGTCACTCTGAGAGCTGGTGCTTGTGCTCTCCTGCTGGGATGCCGGCTCCTGCCTGGAGTAAATAACCTGTGGGTGCCAAAGGGGAGCCGGATTCCTTCATGGTGCATTGAATTTTCTGGCAGCTGACTTGCCCCGTAACCTCCCTTCCCTGTGCTGGAGAAAAGCTGCTTATGCAATTTCTGCTGTTCTCTTTGTTTGCACGCTTGCCAGGAGGAACTACTATTCCTACTCCTATTACCCGTAAGTGTCATTCTCCTCCTGCTTTACCCTCCTCCCGGCTGCCCCCCTCACCCTGCTGCTCCAACAAGTCCTTTTCCTCTGCCAAGTGCATTTTAAGGGTCTCTTTGGATCAGGGAAAATAATGCTGCTGAGCTTGTTAGAGACTGAAGGCAGCATAAAGGGGAAGGGTCAGCGATTCTGAGTTGAATTCTGGATTTTAGCGGTGCCTTGCAGTGTTCCAGCCCCACCACGATGCCGACACAGGCTCAGATCTCCTGTTCATCCTTCTGGTTTAATCGCTGCTCTGGCTTCAGAGCCTGATGCTGCCTCTCAAAAACATCCATTCAAGTTTCTTTGCTGAAATGACTTGAATTTGGGGTGTGAGGTTCTGTCCCAGTGAGAACTGCTGGGATTTCCCAGCACCTTCGTTAGGTGCCTAAAGGGACCCTGCATGGGAGGCAGAAGCCTCTGCAGCAAGTGCTGAGCACAAGTGCAGTCAGGGGGTCCAGCCCATCCCTTGGGATGGATTTGGCCCCTGACACGGCTTTAAAATCACAGAATGGTTTGTGTTGGAAGGGACCTTAAAACTCACCTCATTCCAACACCTGCCACGGGCAAGGACGCCTTCCCCTAGACCAGGGGGTTGTGCCTGGAGAAACAGGGCTGGGGAGGGCTGGGGCAGATCCATGTGATGGGAGATGGCTGGAGAGAGCCTCTGGTTGCACAAGGAGCACTCCTGGCTGTCCAAGGGCAGGGGACAGGAGTGGACGTTGAGGTGAGCAGCTGAAGTTGCTGCAGCCAGCGAGGGATGCTGCACATGGGGCTGCGCCCGGCTTGGGACAGCAGAGCACCAAAGTGTGATGACCATGCTGCTGGGAATAATCTATCCTGCTCCCTGGAATAATCCAGGCCCAGGAGCTTTCAGGGGATCTGAGAGCACCTGATGGTGAGCCCTGCTCACTTCTGCTCCTCCCTGCTGCAGGAAACCCATGAACATGACCAAAGCCACCATAAACTACCGGCACGAGAAGACGCAAATGATGAGCGCCATCGACAGGAGCTTCACTGACCAGAGCACCCTGCAGGAGGACGAGCGCCTGGGGCTGTCCTTCATGGACACGCACGGCTACGGAAACAGAGGTGAGGAATGGGGACCCCAGCATCCCCCTGCTTCCTTCCAGCCATAGCAAGGAGGCCCAATAAGCCCAAAATATCACAGAAACAGCCTGCCTCAGCTCCAGGAGTGTTTGGACAACGCTGTCAGGCACAGGGTGGGGTTGTTGGGGTGTCTGTGCACGGCCAGGGGTTGGACTGGATGATCCCTGTGGGTCCCTTCCGACTCAGGATATTCTCTGATTCTCTAAATACTGAAGGCTTGGTGTTACATCTGTTTTAGACTGATGTGTGTGGCATAGCAGGCTCTTCCCTGCCCTGTGTAAATCTCCAAGGGCAGGGATCTCCTCGATGTTGGAGCTTTTGCCACCATCCAGGCTGTGCTGAAGGGAAAGCTCTCGTGGGGAGCTGGGTCTCTATCTTCTCGTGGAGATCTGAGCTTGGGCTGGGCAGTTTGAGGCCATTTGTGGGCTCAGGATCCGGCCGCAGCCCCCCTGGAACTGGGTGAGTCCCAGCTCTTGGTTTACGCTGAGGTTGGAAGCTTCCCCCAGCCTTCCCCACGCAGCCTGGGCTTCGAAGGGTTAAAGAGCCCTCGCGCTCACATCAGAGGGAGACTGATAACTTCACACCCACCGGAGGATGTGTCTCCGTGCTGATTTAGTTGTAAAATAACTCGCTGGATGCCCCAGTTTCAGCCATATGCTAATAACATCTGTTACAGTAACTGCAAGATGCTGCCTGCGCGTGGCTCTTCCGCGCCGGCTGCCGGATCCGCACGCTTCCCGCCGTTGTCTCACGGATCATAAAAGCCCAGAGGGCAAACTCTTCCTCCTCTTAATACACAGAGCTAGGTTAGGTGTATTTTTTCTTTGGTCGCTGTCCTTGAAACTCAGAGGCTGGTGGGGCTGAGTTGGGGAGCTCGGGCTGCTTGCCATGGCTGGGAGAGTCTCCAGTGCCTGTAAACATCCTTAATTAACGAAGGGAAATTAATGACTTGGTGACTGGTTGGTGGCTGTTCCCCCTGTGTTTCAGTTTCTGTGCATTTAAAAGAAGGTCACTAATCCTTATGGAAACCCAACTGGTTCCTCAGTGTGTGGCTGTGGCAGCACCTTGCAAATGCCAGCAATTAAGTAATTTCTCATTAATCCCAGCGGCTGATGAGCCCATTGGGCAGGTCACGGGGTGCAGAGGGACCCTCCTGTGTTGTCCTGTTGGTTCCCACTGCAGGGTGCAGTGGGAAGGTGTTAGATGGTGCAGCGTTAGATGGGATCTTGGGAAGGAATTGTTCCCTGTGAGGGTGGGCAGGCCCTGGCACAGGGTGCCCAGAGCAGCTGGGGCTGCCCCTGGATCCCTGGCAGTGCTCAAGGCCAGGCTGGACATTGGGGCTGGGAGCAGCCTGGGACAGTGGGAGGTGTCCCTGCCATGGCAGGGGTGGCACTGGATGGGATTTAAGGTCCCTTCCCACCCAAACCTGGTGGTCCCTGCCTGCCCATCTCCCGGGAGCAGCGCAGAGCATCAGGTTTTGTGCAAACCTAGATTTTGAGATCTGGTGTGGGAGCTTTCCCTGAGAAACACAGGTGAGGTCTCAGCCTGGCTCTGCTGGTAATGACACAGCAACGACACAAACCAGGTAAATACTGCACAGACTCCCCATCAAACAGCAGCAAGCTCCATTTGTGGAATCCATTGCTGGTTTCTAGCAGTGAGGAAAATGAACTGTTAAGCTGTGCTGGAGACTTTGGCAAGGTGATTTTTCAACTCAGGATCTTGTGTGGATATTTGGGCATGGACCTCTTGCTTGTCTGCATGGGAGCTCATTGTTCCTGCTGATGGGAAATGAGGTTATTACCCTGTTATGGCCTTGCCCACTGATTTCTAATAGATCTGCTGGGCTCCTAAAAGGCTATGCTGGGCATTTTTGGCTCTGTGGTGCAGGAAGAGCTGCAGAGAGCACGAGAGGATAGGAGTGCGATTGCGGGCTGGACCCCCTGGTGGTCCCCAGAGAGGGGCTCCAGCACCAGCATCTCCCGGGGAGTTTTCTTTCCCTCAGCCCTCCGTGGGTGCCAGGGGGTGATGGGGATGCAGCCCAAGGTTTTGCTGCCCTGATGGCCTCTGGTTGTCCCTCCTTGTGCAGGTGACCAGCGCAGCAGTGTGGTCAATGAGTCCAGCAGCCTCCTGGGGGGCTCCCCCCGGCGCCAGTGCGGCCGCAAGGGCTCCCCATACCACACGGGGCAGCTGCACCCGGCCGTGCGCGTGGCCGACCTCCTGCAGCACATCAACCAGATGAAGACAGCGGAGGGCTATGGCTTCAAGCAGGAGTATGAGGTGGGGACAGCTTGTGCCAGGGTCTCGGGGGGAGTGGGAGGTGGGATGGATGGGGGAGACATGAACTGGATCTGTGAGCAAGGAGAGGATGCTCCAGGTCTGGAGCTCTGGGTGGGAGCTGGAGCTCACAGCTCTGGGCTGGCATTGTCAGTGTGGGGGTGTCCCTGAGTCAATGGCTGGTGCTGGCAGCTTTGGGTTATTTGTCAGCTTGAGCAGGTCCCTGGGATGAGCCAAATCAGCCCTGCCAACCCTGTCCGCAGTGCGTCATCCCAGCTCTCCTGC
Source organism: Corvus hawaiiensis (assembly GCF_020740725.1). Classification (NCBI taxonomy): domain Eukaryota; kingdom Metazoa; phylum Chordata; class Aves; order Passeriformes; family Corvidae; genus Corvus; species Corvus hawaiiensis. The sequence goes on from NC_063235.1 coordinate 405,771, forward strand.
AAGGCCAGGGCTGCTTCTTCCTGTCCCTTTCCCTGTCCCTTTCCCTGGGCATCACTGTGTCACCTTCTGCTCTCCAGCACACTTGGCCTGTGATAAGCATGGCTGTAGCCTAAGGACAAACAAATCCTCTGCAGTCTGGCAGCTCCAAGACATGAAGACCCTGGGGTGGGTGATGCCAGGGCAGGAGTTTCTCTCCCAAAAGTTGCTGGCTGCATCATGTCCATCCCAGCTGGCCAGGTTGGAGCACTCGTACCAGAGCAGGGTATTTCACAAGCCTCTGCCTCAGCACAGCCAGCAGGGTCATTTCCCGACTCCTTGGTGTCCCACAGGTCTGGAGACTGAAATTTCCCAGTGAAATTGCTGTTTAATGCTTGGCTGTTTCAGGAACAGGAGCTCTCCCCCCTTTCACGCATTGGACAAACCAGGGCTTGCGATAATCATTAGTGCTCCTTGAAAAGCTGCTGTATGTTCTTGGAACTAGTCATTTGAAAGCACTCAGATATTATGGGAGGGGAGAAAACATGTAATTTCCTTCCACTTTCCCCCTCTTATGCCAATCTATGAATGTCACTGTTATTACACACAAACCTGTTCTGTGCTAGGGAGAGAAAGGGGCTGAGGAGGTTTAGGAAAAAAAAAAACACAACCAGCCCTGGAGAAAAAAAAACAGGCAGTCTGTAATTTGCTGGAAAATTGAGCATTTTGTGGATGCAACAGGAGTGTGTAGCTGGCAGAGTGTGCTGTGGAGGTGGAGCTGGGGCTGCAGGAGACAGGTGTTGGGGTGGAGGGACCACCCTGTCTGCCCTGTTGCCCAGGGAGCTTTTGGGGCCGGGGGGACCCCACAGTCCTGCCCTCGGCTTGGGATGTCCATCCTTTCCTTGCAGAGTTTCTTTGAAGGCTGGGATGCTTCGAAGAAGAAAGACAAGACCAAAGGGAGGCAGGATCACATGTCCACATGTGAGTGCCTTTAGCAAAGGCTTAGACCCCAAAAAGCTTCAGAAACCCGAGTTCTGCAGGTTCCTGGGGCAGAGTGACGGCCCAGGGTGCCCTGGTGGGTGACCAGCCCTGGCACTGATGGTCCCTTGTCCCCTTTCCCCAGATGACCGTCACCGCGTGAAGCTGCACCCGCTGCTGGGTGACCCCAACTCCGACTACATCAACGCCAACTACATCGACGTAAGTGGGGACAGGGCCCGTGTCCTTGGGGTCTGGGCTGGAACAGGAGCTTTCTGTGGATCCTGTGGACTCTCAGGGTCTGTCCAGCAGCATTTGGAGGAGTCTGGACAGCCCAGGGTGGGCTGGTCAGTGCATCCCTGGAACTCATCATGAAGGGCCTGCCTGATTTATTGGTGTTCAACAGCAGTTTCTGCTCATCACATCTCTCCCTCCTCTGCTCTGCTCTGCTCTGCTCTGTCCCTCCTTTCTCATTCCCTCTCTGCTTTTCCATCCCCTCACCTGCTCACGTGGCTGTGGATCTCCCTCTCCCTGGGTGGAGAATGCAGAGGTTAAGAGGACCAAGGGACCACCTGGGGCTCACAGCGGGCTACCCCTGGATCCTGCTGGTGTGTGTGAATCTGGTGATGTCCCCTGTCACCTCCAGCATCGCTGACACCAGGGCAGGTGCAGGAAGGCTCCAGCATCTCATAGAAGCAGCAGCAAATCCCACTCTTCTCTCCTGCCCTGAGGGTGTTGTCTGTCAGTGGTGGCCTGATCCCAGTGCCCGAGCAGTGTCCCTCTGCCTGTCCCTGTCCCCTGTGTCCTTTCTGCCCTGTCTCTCCCTGGCCCGCTCTGGGGCAGTGCTCTAACCCCTCTCTGTTCTGTGCCTCACTAATGTCTCTGATCTTTTTCTCTCAAACCTGTGTCCCAACGGGATCATTAAGATTCGGATTAACCGAGAAGTAAGTAACTGTTCCCCCTCTCCTCCCTTCTCTGCTCCCATCTCCTGCCAGGCCTCGCCCTGGGCAGCGTGGCCTAAATACCATCAGGGAGAGGCAGGCTGGGAAAACGTGTCCATAAACTGGGAACGGTCCAGGGAATGGGAAAGCAGGGTCTGTGTGGCACTGGGGCATGGAAAGCAGGGCCCGTGTGCTCAGAGACGGGGTTGAATTCGACCCCCAAAAATCGCACGGGGGATGGAGAAGCCACTGTCACCTCCATGTGTGTGGTGTGGTTTAACTTTGCTGGACCCTTGGCCACGGTGTGGACACTGTTCACAGTCCCTCTGGCAGTGGCCTGGCTGGAACGTGCTCTTGGAGCTGGGGTGTCCTTGTTCAGGGTTGAGCAGTGGGGATGAAGGAGGGGAGCGGGGCTGTCTCAGCACCAGGGGGCTGCTGTGGGGTGGGGGGTCAGCAACGGGGCTCTCCTGCAGCAGGAGCTGGAGTGGAGCCCGTGGATCCCTCAAGGCACTGATAAAGGATCCTGGTGCAGACCAGGGGTGAGCGTTGGGCATTACCTGAGCCTCTTGTGGGATGCAGGAGATGAACCCTGCCAGGACAGGGTACACTGAGTGTGGGGTGGCTGCTGAACCTTCTCCTCCTCCTGCGGTGGACCTGCAGGATCTGGCCCAGTGGCTGTGGGGAATTTCTACCAGTTGGGTGACTGGGAAGTATCTGATGGGTCTGTGCCCCAGCTCTCGGGTGTCTCAGTGTCCCCCAGCTTGGGACTGATGTCTCTGCTTCCCTTGCAGGGCTACCACAGGTCCAACCACTTCATTGCCACACAAGGTGAGCCACGCCCTGCCCTCTCAGCCAGTGCTTCCTCAGCTCCTGATGTAACAGCCAGGTTTTGCTCCTGGTGGGGTTAAACCTTGCAGGAGCAGGAAAGGAAGGGAGGGGGCCAATGCGGAGCAGCTCCCACCCCTCCTGCCTCCCCTTGGCACTGCGCAACCCTGGGGAAAAGGGCTCTGAGGTGCTGTGGGGCTGTTTGTGCTGCATGGGCAGGAGGGGGGACGTGGTGGCATTGGGGCACTGCCAGGGCTGGGTTCTGCTGGTGGTGCCCATCCATCCATGGGGGCTTCTCCTGTGTCCCACAGGGCCCAAGCAGGAGATGGTGTATGACTTCTGGCGCATGGTGTGGCAGGAGCACTGTTCCAGCATTGTGATGATCACCAAGCTGGTGGAGGTGGGCCGGGTAAGGATCCCGTCCCGTCCCATCCCTCCGGGCTCCAGCTCTGCTGGAAGCCGCCTCCACAGAGCCAAACCCCATCCTGTCCTCTCCTTGCAGGTGAAATGCTCCAAATACTGGCCTGATGACTCTGAGATGTACGGGGACATCAAGATCACGCTGGTGGAATCGGAGACGTTGGCTGAGTACGCTGTGCGCACCTTCGCCCTCGAGAGGGTACGGCCCTGCCCCTGCCCCTGCCCCTGCCCCTGCCCAACCCCCGCTCAGCCACCTCTCACCCTCCACAGCTTGGCACTTACCAGTACCCTGTTTATTTAACCCAGTATGGGGTCACCAGGGGCTCCTTCCTTTGCCTTTTCCCTGGCTCTGTGCCCTGTGCCGGGCGAGTGGCTCAGCCCTGTGCTGGTTTGGACAGAGAGTGAGTGTTCAATTTTCGTGTGAGTGGGGTGAGATGAAGGACGCTTCCCTCTCCTCTGGGCTGGAGGTGATGCAGCCATCACTCTGCAGCGTGGGAACTGGAGATGGAGCCAGTGCAATTTACACTTGATCTACAGGAATGTCATGTTACTGTCTGGTGATAGGGCAAGGAGACTGAGGCTGCTGCCACCTCCTTTTTCTCCTTGGTGTTTTTTAACCCTCTTGCAGCCAAGAGGAGGGAGCTGCAGGGCTGCCCAAGTGCTGTGTGGTCCATCTGCTTGGATGCTGAACTGGCAAAATCATGGATTCCCCAGAAAATAGGTGTTTGAGTGACTTTGCCCTCTCACCCTTCCCTTGCAGCGGGGTTACTCGGCCCGGCATGAGGTGAAGCAGTTCCACTTCATGTCGTGGCCCGAGCATGGTGTCCCCTACCACGCCACGGGGCTGCTGGCCTTCATCCGCAGGGTGAAGGCGTCCACGCCGCCAGACGCCGGCCCCATCGTCATCCACTGCAGGTACAGGTGGGGCTCATGGAATGGGTGGGGCTTGAGGGACCTTAAAGCTCATCCCCAGAGCAGGGACACCTTCCCCTAGTCCAAATTCCTCCAATCCCTGTCCAGCCTGGCCTTGATGTCCCTCTTCGATGGCATCTCTCTGTGAAATGCCACCACTGGGCTGGTGGCAGCAGGGATGGGGGCTGTGGCTGGTCCAGGGGGACAAGCAGGGAGCAGCACCGTGTTGGGGCTGCCCCAGCCTGTGACTGGTGACACAGCTCTGTCCCAGTGGACCGGGTGAAATGGCAGTGGGCAGTTTGACCCCTGCTGATGGTCAGGACGTGGGGTCTGGCTGAAGGGAGAGGCAGGGGGGCAGCAGGACAGCCCCGTTCCCAGGGTTATCCACAGGGCTGTCCCTGCGGGGCTCGGCCACGGGGACACCGGAGCTGGGAGGACACCAGTGACACATCTGAGCAGCTTTGGTGCTCTCCGTGCCCTGAGCAGGCCTTCCCACATGATGTGCTAATGGCTCTTCCTCCACTAGGCAAACCAGGAGGAGCTGATGAGTGGGAGGGATTTTTTTATTTTTTATTTGATTTCTCTCTGTCAGCCGCTTCATCAGCGTTCATTCACCAGCCAGGGTGATTAGTGCCCGTAGCCTGTAATCACTGATAATCACGATGAGTGATTCATCAGCCCCAAAAATTGGTTTTTCACTGGAAAAGACTCCGTAGGAAAGGAGCAGGGGGGTGGTTCTGTTCCTGACACATCATGGGGGGGTCACGGCACAGCAGGTCTCTGACTGTGACTCCAACCATGCCAGGGCTTGGGATGTCACCACTGCTGGGCTGGCTCTGGGCATCCTGCTGGGCTCAGCCTTACCCTGAGGGTGTCCCCTGGGGCATTCAGACCTGCTCATGCCAGGGGAACCTCCCTGCTCTCCCAGAGCTCTGAGCTGAGCCCTCCTTGGCACTTTTGGCTGAGATCCCAGAGAACTGTTGGCACTTGGATGGTTTAGTTGTCGGTTTTGGTGCAAAAACCGTGTGTTCTGCTGTCTTAAATTAAAAATGAACTTTAAATATGGGTGCCCACCCACAGCCTGACCATCACACGCCCCTGGGGCTGTGGCAGGGGTGTTTGGGCAGGTTTAGGGCTAAACCAGGCTCTGGAGGTGTGTGGGGTCCTTGCAGCCCTTCAGGGTTGCCCGGTGCAGGGTCTATGTGTTGAGCCCTCGCCCACAGAGACCTTGCTTGGTGCCCAGCAGCCTTTAGGGCCATGTGTGGGTGCCAGCACAGACTGGCAATGTGTTTGCTGTTTCCCCTCCATCCCCAGCGCTGGCACAGGGAGGACTGGCTGCTACATCGTCCTGGATGTGATGCTGGACATGGCCGAGTGCGAGGGCGTCGTGGACATCTACAACTGCGTGAAGACCCTCTGCTCGCGGAGGATCAACATGATCCAGACGGAGGTGAGCGGGTGCCGGGGACACGTGGGGCTGCCGTCACCAGCCGGCTCTGGGGGCTCAGCCCTGTCCCCTCTCCTCCCCACAGGAGCAGTACATCTTCATCCACGATGCCATCCTGGAGGCCTGTCTGTGTGGGGAGACCAGCATCCCCGCCAGTGAGTTCAAGCCCACCTACAAGGAGATGGTGAGGATAGAGCCGCAGAGCAACTCCTCGCAGCTGCGGGAGGAGTTCCAGGTGAGTGCCCCAAAACCTCTGCGGCTCCCCCTTGTCCTCACCCTCCTGGTACTGACCCCGGCTGGGACCAGGCAGGGCTTTGAGGGGGACCCGTGTACCCGCAGACCCTGAACTCGGTAACCCCACACCTGGACGTGGAGGAGTGCAGCATCGCGCTCCTGCCCCGCAACCGGGAGCGCAACCGCAGCATGGACGTCCTGCCGCCCGACCGATGCCTTCCCTTCCTCATCTCCGTGGATGGAGACAGCAACAACTACATCAACGCGGCCTTAACTGATGTGAGTGTTCCCTGCGGAGGGAAGGGGCCGCTTCCCGTGGGCTCAGGCAACTTTTCATGGCAAAACTTTGCTCGGTTTGGATTTATGGCCTCGTTTTGCACAAGGGCAGGAAGGCTCACGGCTGCTGTGTGCAGGGGGAGGAAGGGCTGGGACTGGTGTAACGGGGTCCTGCATCCCTTCTTTTGTGTAGCAGCACCCTGCAAGAGCTTTCCTCCTGCTCTCATGAGTCAGGCACTGAGGGACTTCAGGATTTTGCAGTGAAACTGGGACAGGGGAGGGAGAGGAAGCTCCGGGGGGGGTTGGCAGCACTGAGCCCTTCCCGTGCTGCCAGTCCCCCGTGATCCTCCTGCTGCAACTGGGGGGGCTCTGAGCTGCTCCCAAAGCCACCGTGCATCCCCCTGGTGCAGTCAGAAAGGACCCTGTGGTGACAAAGCTATCTCCTGGTGGCTGATGATCACAAAGCAGAGCAGAGGATGCTGCAGGCTCCGAGCCCACGCTGAACGATGGGGTCATTCATCACCAACCCCTCTTCCCTCCCCTTGAAATGCTTTGCATGGGCAGCACGGAGCCCCCCACACCCCAGGCATCTTCCCCGGACCCTGAGCGCTGACACCAGGCTGAGCCTTGTGTTTTCCATCCCGTGGGTGATTTATCCCGCTGGATCTCTGTGCGGATCTCATCTCCCTGATTCCTGCTCCCACAGCAAAAGCAGTTTGTAAGGCAGAGTGGGCTGCTGGTGGTGGGGAGTGGCTCTCGTAGTGCTGCAGTGGGATGGGAGTTTTGTTTCCAGCTTGCTTGCTGTTTGCCTATCATTTTATCTTTATGCATCACTGAGCCTCCCTTAATCTCTGCTAAAGGGTCAGTGAATGAAATATTTTTTATAGACAACAAAGCCCTTTGGATGAAATTCTTGCTGAAGGGATAAAACCCATTTCCCTCTTTGGGAAAAAAAAAAAAAAAAAAAGAAAAGTCTCATTTTCTTTAAGTGCCAAAGTGGTTTGCTCAGTCAGTCTGTCCATCTGTCAGATCAGCTTGGCCTGTGCCACCCGTCACCGGTGCTGGTGCCGGTGGAGCCGTGCCCTGCTGCACACCCTGCTGTCACTTACACCTGTGCCAAAGAGGTGGGTGCCAAGGCAAGCCTGGTGAAATCTCTTTCCCCTTGCTGCTCTCATGCCCCTCCTCGAGGGTGGAAAGCTCTCGCCAAGCGCCGAGGTCTTGCTGCTGCCCATGGACAGGGCTGGGGGAATGGTTCAATAAAGGCATTTCTGTGCGCTCAATCAGGAGGTTCTGCAGCAGGCAGAGGAACCCCCATCAGCAGAGAGATGTGGTGATTCTGTGTCTGAAGATGCTTGAGCCAAACTGTGTTAATTTAAGTGAGCCTGATGCAGTGTCGAGCTCAGCTGGCCCTTGGCAAACCAGCAGCAGGATGACCAAGGGGGATGTGTCTTGTTCAAAGCACAATCCAGAAATGCAGTCATTTCCTTCCCTCCCACTTCCTTCTTACAGTCTCTAGGATCTTTCACTTGGGGTTTTCTTTCTTCCCCACAAAAAAAATTGAGCCCAGGTTAGTGGTTGTCTCTGCAGCTCTCGGTGCCTGGTGGTGGGGCGCTCTGGGTGGGGATGATGCAGTGGGTGATGCTTCCAGTCAGGGCCAGGGTGCAGAGCTGGGGTCTGGGGTCTTCTGGGAGCCACGGCTTCTGCTTGCTCTTGGCTCAAAGGGGACTTTTCCCTAATTATTTATGCAAAATACCCTTTCCTGTGAGAGCAAAATGTGGGTACTTCCATCCTGACTAAGGGCAGGGATCACTTGGATCTCCCCATCACCAGGGCACTGAGGTACCGAGGCTGTGCCAGGGAGACCAGCTCTGCTCTGGCATGGAGAAGAGGGGATTGGTCCCACTCATCTGGTTGCACTGGTTTTTTGGGGTGTGACAACAGTAGCTCCAGTGTCACCGCTGTGTCCTTACTGGTGCTCATCTTCCCTCTCTGCAGAGCTACACCAAGAGCGCTGCCTTCATCGTCACCCTGCACCCGCTGCAGAACACCACCACCGACTTCTGGCGGCTGGTGTACGACTATGGCTGCACCTCCATCGTCATGCTCAACCAGCTCAACCAGTCCAACTCTGCCTGGGTGAGTGCTGCTGCCCCGGGGACTGCGCCGGCCCCATGGGTGGCTTTTGTCCTGCCCTGTCCCCGTTGGCCTGACAGCGCTGCAGCCCCTGCCTTGCTCACTCAGCAACTTCTCCTCTGCAAGGGGACACGGCACTGTGTGCAGCACTCAGGATTTGTCCCCTGTAAACACAGGGCTGGCCAGTTGGAGCCAAAGAGGTGTTGAGCAGCAGCCCAGCCTGGCTGCATGGAGTTGGTGTTGCACTGACATTGCATTGGCATTGTGCTGGCGTTGGTGTTGTGTTGGCATTGACGTTGCCTTGGTGTTGCGTTGGCGTTGTGCTGGTGTTGGCATTCCATTGGTGCTGACATTGCAGTAGTGTTGCCCTGGCATTGTGTTGGCGTTGAGTTGGCATTGGTGTTCCATTGGCATTGACATTGCAGTAGTGTTGCCCTGGCGTTGTGTTGGCGTTGAGTTGGCATTGGTGTTCCATTGGCATTGACATTGCAGTAGTGTTGCACTGGCGTTGTATTGGCGTTCCGTTGGCATTCCATTGGCGTTCCATTGGCATTGGCATTCCATTGGCGTTCCATTGGCATTCCATTGGCATTGGCATTCCATTGGTGTTCCATTGGCATTGGCGTTCCATTGGTGTTGGTGTTCCATTGGCATTGGCTTTGAGTTGGCGTTGGCGTTCCGCTGGTGTTCCGTTGGTGTTGTCATTGCTCCAACAGGTCCATGTCCCCCCAGCTGGAGGCAGCTCTGCAGGTGTGGTCTCACCTGAGCAGGGCAGAGGGACAAGATTCTTTCCCCTTCCCCTTCCCTCTGCCATTTTCCTCATTGCTCAGCCCTGCCTCTCTCCTGCTGTCAGCTCTTCAGGGGTGTCTGGTTACAATATTTAGCTGGATCTGAAATGTTTACTGGTGTAAGACCAACAGGTAATAAATAACCTTTCCAGCAGGCAGCTCTGAAAGGTGACTTTGAGGGTACAGCACTCACTTGAACTACGCCTTGCCAAGGGAAGTTTTAATACCCAAATTACAGTTCTGAGTCTGGAAGGCTCAGAGATCTTGGAGATTTATAGCCCCTATTAATAACCAATTATTCCTCAGACACGTTTGCCGTGCGGTTGGGCCCAGGCCGTGGCTGACCTGCGTTGCTAAATGCCCTGTGAAAGTGCGGTGACAAACATCATATATTTTGTGTTGGTGCTGGTTTCCCAGCTGTCACACTGTGAAAACAATCTCACCCATGCTCCAGGGACTGAGCCATCCATCAGTGCTGTGATGGACACGGGGAGGAGGAGTTGCTCCCCAGGGATGCAGGCTGGGATTGCTTTGGCTTGGTGGGATGTCCTGGCCATGGGACAAAGAGCACTGACATCCCACACTGCTGTCACTGCTGGTGGCAGAGTGGCTCCTAAAGCCAACAGGGCTTGAGAGCCAACTGTGAGCAGCCCAGCCCTGCTCTGACATTGTGCAGGATCAGGTCTGTGCTGGAACTGGGGCAGAGCCCATCCTGCCTCCTCCTGACCAGCAGTGTCCATCCCACATCCTCCTGGACCAGCAGTGTCCATTCCCAGCAGTGTCAGCTGTTGTGTTCGTGCAGTGCCAGGGGGCTGTGTGGGTGCTGGGGGTGGACCTGACCTTTCATCTCTGATCCCTCAGTGAGCTGGGAGATCCTCCATCCATTGATGTGCTGTGTGAGAAACGTGGCCCAGCACCCCACCCTGGGGCCACCCCATGCCAGCGGCTCCTGGGGGTCCAGCACCAGCCACTCCCTTCACAGGCGTTTCCTGTCCTGCCTGCTGCCCTTCCCCATGTCCCAGCCCACATTCCCAGTCACGGTGAGCTGTGCTTCTCTCCACAGCCCTGCCTGCAGTACTGGCCCGAGCCGGGGCTACAGCAGTACGGCCCCATGGAGGTGGAGTACATCTCCGGAGCGGCAGATGAGGACATCGTGTCCCGGCTCTTCCGAGTCCAGAACGTCACACGGGTGAGCTGCTTTATACGAATAACAGAATCCCAGGATGGTGTGGGCTGGAAGGGAACTTCAAAACCTTGTTGTTCCTGCCATGGGCAGGAACACCTTCCACTATCCCAGGTTGCTCCAAGTCCCATCCAGCCTTCCAGGTGGCCTTCCAGAGATGGGGCAGCCACAGCTTCTCTGGGCAACCTGTGCCAGGGCTTGACAACTCTTTTGGTGGAGAAATTTTCCCCTAATACCCCGTCTAAACTGCCCACAATGCAGCCTGAGGCTGTTTTCTCTTTTTTATCACTTGTTACCCGGGAGAAGAGACCGACCCCACCTGGCTCCCATCTCCTTTGAGGGAGTTGTGGAGAGCAGTAGGATCCTCCCTGACTGCTGGGGTCTCCAGCCTAACTCAGCTGCTTCAGAGGAGGCAGCCCCAGCTCTCCTCCTGCCAGAGAGGAACCTGTAAAATTGCCATTGCTCCATCCAACCTTTCTGGAGTTCACGGCTCCTTGGAAGGTTTTAGAAAACTGCTGGAAGACCTTTTTCCTCCTGCCTGAAGGTGCATCTCTGCCCAGCCACACACATAGCACAGGATGGACAGTCCCCACATGGGCACAGCAGCTCCTCTGGCACCAGCAGAGCCCTCTCCCTGCAGGATGAGAAGATCCACACGGATTTCTACCCTTTGCCAGTGTTGCATGGCTGGTTCAGCTGGCCTTGAAAGAAGACAAATGCAGGGCAGCAGGGAAGGGATGTGGGCTGTGTGGATGCAGAACTGCACGTGCAAAGAAGAAGCCGATTTACCTACAAATGTCAGCTGGGAGGAGGTGGCATCCCTGAGGTCTTTAAACTCCTGATGGTTGCCAAGAGGCTGAGGCCAGTGCCCCAGTGAAGGTCACTGGGCAGATGGGAATTAGGGAGCTTGGAAGGGAACGTATGGCTTGGCTGACGGCCCGGCTGGGAAGGTGCTTTGGCAGGGTGGCCGGGGCCAGAGGAGATAAATCCTGATTATCTGGACTCTTAACACAAAGAGGGTTTTGGTTCACACTCGCCGAGGGAGCATCTGGCATTTCCTGGGTGTCAGCACAAAACCCTACACCAAATATGCTCAGCTCTCGGGTGGTAGAATATACTCCAGGCTAAATTAAAATGCAGCGTGATGGAAATCTCTGGATCGACGAGGAGATTCCTCCAAGGAGCAGATTGCTGGAGCAGGGATGGTAAATGCATGCAGCCACTTTGTGCCAAGCCTTGCTGCAGTGGAAATGGGTGTTGGGGGTGTCACAAGTGCTCTGGAGCTTTCCCCTCCCTTCAAAACAGATCCCAAAACTTTCCTTCCTGGGCTGTCAAAGGAGTTTTCGTCTGTTCTAACTCCCTTTATTTGTTTCCTCTTCCCGGTCTGCCTTCCTGGCTTCCAGCTGAAAGCAAAACCTGGAGCCCGGTGTGGTCAGCCCATCACAGGCACATCACCAGCTCACAACAAAGCTCCCAAAAAGGTTCAGACATTCCCCTGTTTGGGGTGTGCAGATTGGAGTGGGCACCAAATTCAGGAACACCAATTCCCCCCCAGGAACACCTGGTCCTTCTGGCTGGAGAAGGTCTGGCTCTCATCCCACTGAAATTGGGTGGATGGAGCCCTCCAGAGTGTCCCCCATCGGTGCCTGACCCCTCATCAGTGCTTGACCCCCCTTTCTCCTTCACGTGCTCCCCACACAAGAGCTGTGAGCCCCAGGCTGTGTCTGGAGGGGGTGACTGTGGTCTCATCCCATCCCGTGCTCGGGATGCTCCGGGTGCTCCTGAGCAGGAGCCCCACATCTGCCTGGCTCAAGCCTGCTGAGCTCCGTGGCTGTAATCCTGCTCCTGGATCCAGCTAACCAGATTAGGTTTCCAAACTAACCAGATTACCAGGTATTAAGCTCCCGCCTCCGTGGCAGCTTCTCAGCAGCCTCCTGGTTTACAGTGAGCACAACAGAGCCACATCCCGTGGATCTTCAGCGTGCAAAGGAAGGGTGTGATGGAGAAGCCCTGGGGAGGCTCAGGGGCCTGGGAGCAGGTTTTGGGGGATACACAGACAAGCCAAGATGCTGTGGGGTCAGATAAACCATGTCAGTGGGGCTTCTCCTGGGCAGGATGGGGTGGTGGAACCAGTGTGAGCTGGAGGAGGAGGCTGAACCATCCGTGTGAAAGCAGCAGGAAAGGGTTTTCCTCTCTGCCTTTTCTGTCTGTGCGTGGCAAACCCCTCCTGCCCTCCATCCAACCTCCAGTGGAGGCAAATGAGGGCAGCCCATGGGTCCCAGCTGATGAGTTTTGCTTTTCCAGTTGCAGGAGGGGCACCTGATGGTCCGGCATTTCCAGTACCTGCGCTGGTCAGCCTATCGAGACACCCCAGACTCCAAGAAGTCCTTCCTGCACCTCCTGGCCCAGGTGGAGAGGTGGCAGAAGGAAAGTGGTGATGGCAGGACTGTGGTGCACTGCTTGTGAGTGTCAGCTGGGGAGGAGCAGGCTCTGCTGGGGGAGAGAGGCCTCCAGGTTCCCTGTCCACAGCTCTGCCTGGAGATCCTCCACAAAGCTCTCAGCGGGGTCCCCACATGGGGCTACCTCTGCCACAACATGAGTTTTGGGTGAGGCACCCTGTGGTCACCTCCTGCGTGAGGTGGATGCTCAGCAGGGGTGACACCAACCTGCCCTTTGTGCTGGTCCCCCACCCTTGGCAGAGGTTCCAGCCCTGTCCCCACGTCCTGTGTGTGTAACAGGCTCCGAAGGGATGTGGCAGGAGCTGTGCCACCCCCACCACTTGCTGCTCATCGCGGGGGGACAGGGAATAATGGAGTGGTTTGGCTGGGAAGGGACCTTAAAGCTCATCTCGTTCCAGTGGGAGGGACACCCTGTACTAGACCAGGTTGCTCCAAGCCCTGTCCAGCCTCGGATGGTCTCCATGCCCCTCCTTCCGGGCGGATTGGCTCACAAACGCTGAGTGTGCTCCCCTCGGATGGGACCCGGCACGTTCACAGATGGGGAGAGACAGCAGGAGAGCCTTTAATCAAAAACTAATTACAGCCTTGTCCATCTTCGTTAGCTGAAGGATAATTTGAGAACACGCTTTATAAAGCTCTGGCATCGTGTTCTCTCTTCCTCTCCCCTGTTCCCGTTGCTGCCAGGGATCAGGTGTGGTGGTGTGGGAACGGGGGTTCAGCCAGGATTTGGGGAGGCTCCCAGAGCTCTGGGTGGAACATGGGACGGTTCTTCCAGGCAGCAGCACCACCCTGTCACCAGGCCTGGGTCACCTCTAGGACATGGCAGCTTCCCCAAGGTCACATGGCAGGGCTGGGAGTTGAGCCCAAATGGCCAAAATCCAGCCCTGGTCCAGAAATGTGTTTCCATGCTCTTGTGAGGGTTGGAGGGCAGGATCATTGTCCTGCTACCCCATGGGGCAGGTTCAGGTCCCCATTTTGGGTACAAGGCCCTGCTCTGGGACATCCCCCGGGATGCAGGGTCAGATAGAGAAAGGGAGACTTGGAGGGAGCAGGAAGGGGCTCTGATGCCACCTCCTCACTCCTGACATGTGTCCTTGTCCCACCAGGAACGGAGGTGGCCGGAGTGGCACCTTCTGCGCCTCCACCATGATCCTGGAGATGATCAAGTGTCACAACATGGCAGATGTCTTCTTCGCTGCCAAGACCCTCCGCAACTACAAACCAAATATGGTGGAGACCTTGGTAAGCACCAGACCCTCCCTGTCCACCCTGGCTGCTGGTCCTGGCATGGAGGAGAGGTGCTGGGGATGCTCACCCCCCACAACACCGCCGTTTCCACCACAATGAGCATCATGGGCCTCCTCACGCCAGCACAGTGCTGGGATGGGCTGGGAAGTGAGGCAGCTCGTCAGAGCAGCCTTGGGCTTGTCTTCATCCTGCTGTGCCAGCTTGGCCTCGGAGTCAGTGCTGGGACTGTTGGAAATCCTCCCCAGGAGTTGTAACACAGAGTCACATTCACTCATGGGATGCAGCTGTGGTTCTTTGGAAGGTTTGTGGTGTTGGGAGCAGCTCTGGTGTGGAGTCAGATAAATTCCTGTCGGACTTATAAAAGGGAATGAGCATTTGGAGTGAAGTGAATGGGTGAACAAGCTGCTGGGAGCAGCAGTGGACTGATATGTCCTGAGGGGGAGGCTGGAGCTGGCAGCAGGTCAGGGCAAACAGCCCCTGCCCTAGTTCAGGGCCTGATGATGGAACAGGGGAGGGAGCAGGCGCGTGTCCATCTCCGTGGTGGAGGGATCCAGGTGCCTCATGATGTTTTAAAAGCAAGTCAGCTGGAAATGTTTACCCTGTTTGGATTATAAAATCCCTAAGTTGCAAAATGAAATGGTTCTGAGGAAGGGATGTGATTTGCATTAGGAATTAAAAGCAGAGGAGAAGGTGAGGGAGGGGAGAGGGGAGCAGGGGGAGGGATGCAGATAATGGAAAGATGATGTGACGAGCATGAAGCCACCAGACCCATTGGGCTAAATTGCAAAGGTATTAAAAAAAGGCAAAATTTCCCATCAAGACACGAGCCTCCTCCCGCCTCAAATGAACCTGAACCGGCTATTCTGGGAATCTCAATCTCCCAGAGTCACCGGGAGGCCGGATCCGTGCCTGGTGTGAGGAGCTCATCCCAGCGGAGAGCACTTCCCGCTGCCTGTGCCTCTTCCCCCTCTTGCCCTGGGGGTTATTTTTATATGATGATAAATGGAAACAATCCCTTTCCTTAATCCAAAAAGCATTATGTGCTTTTAATCTGGACTGCCGCAGCCTCCTTGCTTTGAAGTCCTTCTCCCCCTCTGCCCGCTCCCACCTGGGATCCCGGAGCTGCCCACCCGTGTGGGATAACGGGATTTTCATGCTGGTGCTCAGGCCCAAATCCCTGTCCTGCAGCTGGGATTTGGGGAGATGAGCTCTCCCCTCTCCCTCCCTGCTGTCACACCCAGAGTGCTCCCACTGGATGTCCCAGTGCTTGTAGCAGCACCAAAATCCTGATTTATTTGGAGTTTTTCCCCCCCTCTGGCCGGTTTTGCTCACTGGAGCAGCATCTCCTGGGGATGGGCACTGCCACGGTCGGAGCTCTCCCGAGGTTTCTGTGCTGTGAGTTGTACGAGGGCGGCAGAGCACGGGAGCAGGGCATGGAGAGGAGGACAGGGGTGGATGAGTCTGCCTTCACAAGCCCCAGTTCAGGGATTTTTGTTACAAAACCACGAGTCAGCCACTCTGGGCTTCCCCTTTACGCAGCTGAGGGGAGTGAAGGGTGGGAGGATGCTGACACCATCCCTGGATGTCTCAGGAAAAGGTGGGAGAGCGAGCCCGGTCCTGCTGGGCAGGAGAATTTGTGATAAAGGAACGAACGTCCTGGCAGCCAGGGCAGGGCATCTCCATCCACTACAGCCAGGGGTATTTGCCTGGGTGCTCTCCCCTTTCCCAGCCTCTGCTGAACTCAGAAACAAGCACTCCTCGATTTCCTGCCTAAGGTTTTATTTTGGACACCTCCTGACCCCAGACTCCATCATTCCCACAGCTCTGCCACCATTTGATTGACAGCTGTCAGTCACTGAGGTGATGAGGTCGCTGAATCCCCAGTGCTGGTTGTACCTGGGGTGGGGAATAAAGGTATTTTCCCAGGAAGGGGATGTTGCAGTCCAGGTCCCTCCCTCGGGGCAGGGGGAGGTGCCGTGTGTCCCCAGAGTGCTGGATTTCCGTGCGTGTGGGGCCGTGCGATGTGCCCCAGCAGTGGCTGTCGTTGGCCAAGAGAGGGGTTTTTCCTGGCTGTGGCTTCAGCTGGACTGTCACAGGGCCCGAGAGGCTGACAGGTGTTTCCTTAAGGCTGCTGACATGTGTTTTTCCTCAGACAGGGACACATTTGGGAAATTCCCTTGGGATGGTAACATCCCCTCTTCTCTCCCCGAACAGGAGCAGTACCATTTCTGCTACGACATAGCACTGGAATACCTGGAGTCCCTGGAGACCAGATAGCACCTGGCCACGGAGGGGCACCAAGGGCTGTGCAGGGGCCGTGCCAGCCGCGCTTCCCAGCTGGACGCTGCGGCCCTGCTTGGGGTGGGGAGGGAAACAGCAAAGGACCCACCGGGAAACCCTTCGGATGCAGGAAACGAACGGACGTGGGGATGTGTTGGCTGCTCTCCATCTTCATCCTCCGCTCTCCATCCTTCCTCCCTGCCCCCGGCATGTCCGAGCGGCCACGGGTGGATCCCACAACTCATCCCGTCCCTTGGAGTCACGCCTGGGGTTGGTGTGTGCAGGATGAGGCCCTGCGGTGCTGGTGAGTCTGGAGGGGAGGAAGAGGAACCGGAAGGAGCCGAGGCTGTTCCCCAGCAGGGAAGGATGGATACTGGGAGATGCTGCTCTGTTGTGTGTGGAATTGAAGCTGCTCCTGGAGGAGCCCGGAGGCTGCCGGAGGTTTTCCCTCGGTGGGACTCACTCTGAGCCGGAGCAGAGACACCCCAGGAGCTCTTGAGTTTTTGCCCGTTCGTGCCATGAGTTTGATCCTCGCTTGTTTTAGTTCTGTGAGTTCTGCCCCGTTGTGTATCCAGCCCTGGACAGGCAGGGGTGAGGGGTGAGGGGTGGGGGGCAGTGGCCAGGCAGTGTCCCTCTGCAGGGACCAACCCGGACCCTCCTGGTGCTTCTGCAAAGCTTCTGAGGGGATGGTTCCCCAGCATCTCCACACCTTCCTCTCCACCTGTAGCAGTGAATTCCTCCTGGTGTCCCACAAGCACTGGCCCATGGGGTCTGCTTTTAACCCCTTGTGTGTAGCTGCATTTGAAGCAAAATCCTCAAAATTCGGGTCCATCCCAAATACTTCCTGGATGTCACCCCCGGGCAGTTGCCTGTTGATGCTCTTGGCTTTTGCTGGGGCTGGTGGGGCGGGAGGGCCGGTTTTGGGGTGGTGTTGGCTTGGGCTGAGCTGTGCTGAAGCCGTGGCCATGTGTCGGGGCTGGACAGGGGGAGGTCCCCACATCCCTGTGCCCCCGGGGCTGGTGGCTGAAGGTACCTGAGGCTTTTTAGCTCCATCCTGCTGCAGGTGGGTGTGCAATGGCACTTCCTCCATCTGCTGTTGTGGAAATTACCGGGATTCTGCTCTCAGCCTGGTTGTAATAAAATAAACGGCCTTGGGAAGGTGCAGCCGGAGGGATCCATGTCTGGGGTCTGCCAGGGGAACTGAGGGGAGGTTGGTTCTGTCCTGAGGACCAGGCAGAACCCTTCTGAGGGGGATGGAGCAGAGCAGATGAGAAACTGTCCTCCACATACTGGAGGTTTCCTGTGGGCAACCCTGTCCTTCATCCATCTGCCATCCTCCAGCCCCACCTCCCCAGGGCAGGGGCAACTTCCCACCCTGCCTGCCTGGAGCTGGTGATCCCTTTACCCAGGGAGCTCTCCCCAGGGAATCACGAAGGCTGCACAGCTGAAATGGCCGTGTCCTGGAGGAGCAAACCCAGGAGCTGTTTCCATCCACCTGCCAAGGGTGAAGGAGAGCAGGAAGAGCTGTCCCTGTCCTCTCTCCCCTTGGACAATGTGCTGCTGCTGTGGTGATGGGGATTCCAGCATCGTCCCAGACCCTCGGCTCTCCCACTGCCTTCCTGAGGAATTCACAGCCTGACAATAACTTATTCCAAGGGCTATTTGACACCATCCCTTCTTTCTCTCCTGCCTCACCTGCCTCACCTGCCGTGAGCCCATTCTGTCTCATCATCAAAAGCTCTTTGTTTACCCCCAAATGGTCTGGTAACACCAGTACCTGGCTACACCAGTGCTCCCACTGGGATAAATCAGTGTCCTTTTCCCAGTCCCCATCTCTCCACAGACCTGTCCGTGCTGTCCTAGGGAAGGTGCTGCACAGTGGCTGCAGAAAGGAGCAGAAATTGTTTGGTTTTGTGTGAAAATAGCTGAGCTGAGCCTCCGAAATCCCTGGGAATGGGATGGTTTGGGGGCTATTCAGCCCTAGGAACTGGAGGGGTCCAGTTCCTGCTGGACCACCCACATCCTCCTGGGGTCCAGAGGGCGGGAGCGTCCCATAGGGCTCCGCAGGTGAAGTATTGCCAGGAGGAGGAAAAGGAGGAAAACTGAAACCCCAGGTAGTCCTACAGAGACAACAGAGACTGGAGGAGCTGTATATATGTTTTAAAATCAAGATTCTTTCCTTTTTATTTTATTTTGATGCCTCCTTGCTGGGTGTCTCTGGGTTTTTAGGGCATCTCTGGTGAAGGGCAGACTTTGAAATCCAAGTGCTATGAAACCCAACCCATCTCCAGCTCCTACTGAGATGCTCCTCGGACACGAGGCAAGGCCATCCTGTACATAGAAATATATATATAGAAATCTATATATAAAACTATAAATACTGTTCTTAAGATGGATAATGTTTATTGGTATTACAGATTGGAGTGGTGCTTTTTTTTTTTTTAAATAAAAACAAAACAAAAAAAAGGAAAAAAATTAAAACCCAAGAAAAACACCAAATTGGAACGATTTTGTCTATATGCAGAAAAAGTGATCCTAAAAGCTGGCAGCACCCCAGAGCTGCTGCCAAAGGGACTTGGGACCATGAGGCAGCTCCACCATGGAGGGGACAGGGCAGTGGGACTGAGGGAGGGACACGTCTGATGTGGATTGTACCACGCACATCCAGCTGTTGTTAACTGTTTTTTTATTATTTTGTTATATTATTATTATTTTTGGCTTTCTTTCCTTTGAAGAAAATCAGTTGCATAAATAAATGTTCCAAATTTGTGATGGCCTCTGGAGTTCTTTCCTGGCTCTGGGCTGGGAGCTGTGCTGTGGGGAGCCCTGAGCTGCAGAACAAGCCTCTCCCTCAGCCCTGTCTTTGAAAGGGTATTTTTGGGAGTGGCTTTGCAGGGCCAGGTTCCTGCAAAGCCCTCATGGCACAGATGGGGTTGCCTTGTGCTTCCAGAGCTTTGCTGTTGGTGTCCCCCTGGAGATCTCGGACAGGTCGGGGTTTCCCAGGCACCCTGGCTGCCCACAGCTTCTGATGGACCTTCCCCATTGCTGGAGAAGGTGGTGTGGAGGAAGAAGTATTCCCAAGGCCTTTCCCAGCTGGAAAATGAAATCCTGTTGTAAGAAGAGCCTTCAGGAAAAGTTCCTGCATTGTCCTCACGATTTATTTATTACGAAGCAGCCTTCGGTTAAATGTGTTGTGATATGAAACACTTCCAGTAACACTTGAGTCTTAATTTAATGGAGACCAAGGAAAAAAAATCTAATTGACTTGTCAGGATTGTTTTTCATCTTTAATTAAGGCTCGTGAAGGAAGCAGTAATTACACTTTACTGATAAATAATAAAAAGGGGGATCATGCAAATTAAAGCCAAGTCCTACCCTTGGGAAGGGCTTGGGGTGCGTGGGGTCAGCCCTGGCAGGGGTGTCCCTGGGGATGAGCTCCGTGTCCCCAGGGCTGTCCTGGAGGGCAGGGTGGGCTCGGGCTGGTCTGGAGTGAACAGAGAGACAGCAGCTGCTCCCACCAGGGGCCGTGAGCTGTGGCTCATTAAGGTAAAACAGGGAGCAGTTCTGTGGGGACACCGGTGGTGGCCACTGGGTCTGGTGGCTCTCGGAGGCCCTGGGAGCTCGGAGGTGTGGGTGGCATCAGTGTCCTTCCTCCCCTTCTCCCTGCAACTTCTGGAAGAGGCATGGACAGCCCGGAGAGCCAACAGGGCCTCAGAGCCGGGACAGGAGCAGAAGTCCAGGTGCTCATCCTGTGGAGGTGTCCTGCGGAGATGTCCCTCTGTGCCACCCTGGATTCATCGGTGTGGCCTGGTGAGTGACCTGTGGGGGGTGGAATGGGATGGGTGGGATGGGACGGGATGAGATAGGACGGGACGGGATGGGGTGGGATGGGATGGGATGGGATGGGATGGGATGGGATGGGATGGGATGGGACGGGATGGGATGGGATGGGATGGGATGGGACGGGATGGGGTGGGATAGGATGGGATGGGATGGGATGGGACCACTCTTTCCCTGCTGTGCAGAGCCAGGAGAGCTTGGTGTGGGCATGGCTTGAGGCACTTGGGTGCCCATGCTGCTCTGCCAGGCCTGGATGGATCAGAGCTGCTTAAAGGGAGCATTTGCATGTCAATAACCAATGCAAATATGTGTCCAATGCCCGGCTCCTGGCTCCTGGGAATCGCTTGCCAACTCCATGCCTCCTTTGTGCTGTTATCTGCAGCACACATGCCCGGTAGGGCTGGTAATAATTTCCCTAAGCCAATGTCATGGTATTGTTGGAGGTGACCTGGATATTCTCATTCCATCCACAGGCTCGTTCCCTAATCCTGGCTGACAGACAGTGCTGGAAATGTTGGGGAGCCCAGCTCCAGCCCGGGGGATGTCCAGCAGCAGCCACAGAGGTGGCATGGGGGGACCCCTGTCCCACCCCTCTCCACCTGCCCAGAGGGGTCAGTGTTCCCAGTGGGTGCTTAGCTTTGTCCTCACCAAGCCCACCGTGGCCATCCTGCCCCTGGAGAGCCCCAGAGCACCCTCAGGATGCGGGGAGTGTTGTCAGGAGGTGCCCAGACCTCACCCACCCAGGTATCGAGGGCTGTGACCGAGGCAGTCACAGGAATTGTGGGCAGGGATTCCTCCTCCTCCTCTCCTCCCTCAGTGCTCCAGGGGAAGCTGATCCCTTCCTGGCGTGGGGGTCCCACCTGGAACCCCCATCCCATCCCCCCCAGCAGCTCATGGCCCTTCAGCCCTCTAAGGTTTGGGCTTTTCCTTTTGATGTGGCATTTTGGCAGCTGCCTTGAGCCAAGGGGCAGAGCAGAGGCAGGGCTGGGGGAGGCTGTGTTAAACCCTCCTGATTAACCTTGGCAGGTTAATTCATCAAAATGAAACCCAAATTCAATTAATTGCAGTGGCCCGTTTATCACCTGGGATGTCCCTGCGAGGCCGAGAGCTGCCGTGGCTCAGGCTGGGCCCATCCCCTCCATCCCCCCTCTGCTCCCTGTCTGGCAGAGACCTGCCGAGCATCCGCACTGCCCGAGGAGGCTGGGATGGGACACACCCGTCCCACTCCTGTCCCTGGGGCAGGGCCACGTGCCCGGACCACCCGTCCATCCTTGCTGGGTTTGTTTTTGGGCACAGGTGAGGGGAGGGCTGGCTGGGTGGGGTGACCTTGTGAGGTGACCTTGTTCCCATGGACAGCTGGGCCCTGCAGGGATGCCCGGGGCTCTGATTCCACGGTGGGCACAGGGAGCAGAGGCTGAAGAGTCCAGGGATGTGCCCATCTCCCCAAGCCATGATCCAGCGGCACAGACACTGCGCTTTTCCAGAGACTTCCCACCTCTCCAGTGCCCCAAGTGCTGTGGGATGATTTATTTAAGTAGCCTTAACTGGGCTGTAATCTCTATGCTGCTCATGTCACCTCTGAATGCTCCATCCCAAGGCTCAATGGGAAGAATTTGTATTTTGAAATAAATATTTCCTCACGGTGTGCAAAATATCTAATCATGTATTTATCCTTAAGTACTTCCAAAAGTCAACATAATTATTCCAGTCCCATTAAGTTTAATTTGCAGTAAATTATGCATTTAGCTTTAAGTTGAGGTTGTTGGTTAGAGCCAAGATAAAGCTCTTGCTATTTATAAAGCAGTATTTCAGCACAGATACAAAACACAAATGCTTGGACAAGAAAATCCTGCTTGGGAAGTTTGGGGAGAATTTCAAATAGGGAGGTTAACAAAAATATCTGTGGAGTGAGTGTCTAATCACAGATGTGTGAACACACTCAGTCAACTAAAATGAACTCCCAAACAGCTTCTGGAGGCCTGGGCTGCCAAAAGAGTTTTCCTCTGGCTAAAAAATGTGATATTTTTTTTCAGGACGTGGTTTTGAAAAACAAATTAATCATTTAACTTTTCTCTTAGTGTCATATCTTTGAGGTTCACAGGACAGGGAAGGTGTTTCTGCTGGAAGAGGTGGAAGAGCTTTTACCTGTGATTTATCTGTGGTCTCAGGTGTCCCTGCAGATGAACAGCAGCGGGGAATTGATCTCCCCCTTCCCGAGGAGCCCGGAGCCCTTGGGGCCCACAGGGGATCTGTGACGGCAGATGGGGCTCAGTCGGCCCTTCCACGTTAATGGCTCTGCATCCAGGTCTCCATGGATGGGTCCACGTCTCCAGGTGCCAGACCTCTGCCTTTCAGGGTCAATGGCCAAGTGACAATTTCTTCCCAGTCCCAGGAGGTGAAAAAAGTGATGGGAGGACTTTCAATCCCAAAGAAACCGCGTTGGTGGAGCCAGTGGATTGAGAACTGCCCGTTTGCTGGTGGGCTGGAGGATGGTTCCTCAGGTAGGGCAGGAGTGGAGTCTGGCAGTGGCTCTGTGTGCACGTTCAGGAGAAGATCTCTCAGGGCTTCACCTCTCCCTTCCTGAACCCAGCACAGCTTTATCTGAGCCGGAGTCCTTGGGCTGCTCCCCTGCGTGCGGCGTCCTGGGGAGGGGCTGGGGACTGCCCCTGAGCCGGGCAGAGCATCTCCCGTCACTCACTGTCACCCTGGGGACAACGATGCTGCATCCCCCTGCCCTGCCCTGCCCTGCCCGAGCTCCTGGGCACGGACAGTGCAGTGCCAGTGAGGCAGGACTCACCCAGGGTGCCTGGGCTGCTGCTGCTGCTGCTGATCCAGAGGGCTCAGCTGGGTGCTGGAGATGCCAGAATTCTGAAGAGAAGGCACCGAGCTGTGTCTGAGCTCCTGGGGCCCCTCCTGGGGCCACTCAGAGCTGAATGTGCCCAAAATTACTGAGGACTTGGGAACACGAGGGCCTGGAGCTGCCCCTCGGGGCTGCACTGGGGCCACAGCCAGGGCAGCAGCAGGGAAGGGTCTGTGGGGAGCCTGGGGCTGTTCCTGGCAGAGCAGTGCTTCCCAAAGGAGCTGTCCCCATGGGGATGGCGAATTTGGGTGACTTCCAGGAGGTTTTGCCTGCAGGGTGGGATTCTGGCTGAGTGCTGGGGGGCTTGGGCACATTTCTCCCCCCTTGCAGGGTGGGAGAACAGCCCATCCATCCATCCATCCATCCATCCATCCATCCATCCATCCATCCATCCCCCGCCAACATTCCCCGGCTGACATCCTCCCCTCGATGTCCCCCCCATGTGCTGCCATTCACAAGGACTCTTCTCTCCCTCCCGCCTCTCCCGAAGCCTTTTCGCTGCGTGTGAGAGGTTCCCCGCAGCTGCCCCAGGGTGCGGCCGCTGTTCTGTTCTCGTTCCGCAGCGCTCCGAGCTGCCCCGGCTGGGGCCCGGCGCCGGGGGTGGCTCTGGCCGTGTCCCTGCCGGTCACAGCGGCCTCGGGGGGGGGCAGATGTTGGCAGAACCCCCGTCCTCTGGTGACCCAGCGCACGAACACCTCAGGTGCTGCCTGTTGATCCAGCTCTCGCCGCTCCGACACGGATGGTGTTTAAAACAGCAACAAAAAAGGGAATGTGGAGCAGCTCGTCTGTCCCTGCTCCGCGGGACACTTAATGAGGTTGGAAGAGCGATTGGCTGACTCGGCGTCTCCAGGATTTTTGTTTTTACAAAATTAGAATTCATTCGAAATGTCTGGCTGGGAACTAGGTCTCATTGCCTGATTCTTTCCTCGGGATTTACGGCAAGAAGAGTCTAGATCACGGCAGGGAGGCTGGAGGGGCTGTGGGAAGGGCTGGGAAGGGGAAGGCTGTCCCTGAGGATGCGCTGCTGGCTCTGCAGACCCCCGGGAACTCGCTGGGGTTCTGGCAATGGGGGCTGTTGGGGTGGGATTCAGGGAGCTGCTGCTCCAAGGAAGGATTAGAAAGTGCAAGAGCAGTTTCTGTGTAAGCCTGCACTGATCCTGCCGTGCATCCACCCCGGCTTCCCTGGATCTCCTCCTGCCGCCCCTGCAGCTCACCCCGGGGACCTGGAAGAGCACCAGGGGTCAGGCAGGAGCCTCCTCTGAAACCGGGACTTAAGCACTGAAATGTCGAAACTTTTCCAGAATCATTTCACAGCAAATTTCACACCTTGGTTTGGTTTGGGTTTGGTTTGTATTTTTTTTTTCTTTTTTTTAATTTAATTTTTTTTAAAGGAGGACATACTCTACCCTGTCAAAAATGTCTCCTGACTTGTCACTAGAGACCAAACCCTTCTGGGCATCTCTCCAAGCACCTCTCCTGAGCCAGCCCTGGGTCCTGTCTCTGCAGCTGCCATGGGGATCTCCCACCCAAGCCCCAGAGATGCTCCTGAGCCCAGTTATCCCCGTGCTGCCCCTGCCAGAGCAATGGGGACTCTGGGAATGGGCTCGTGCAGGAGAGCAGGGCCATGTCCCCTTCCAGGGATGTGGTTTAGTGGTGGGTTTGGCAGTGCCAGGTTCATGGTTGGACTCGATGATCTCAGAATCCTAAATCATGGAATGCTTTGGGTGGGAAGGACCTTAAACCCCATCCAGTGCCACCCCTGCCATGGGCAGGGGCTCCAAGCCCTGTCCAGCCTGGCCTGGGACACTTCCAGGGATCCACGGGCAGCCACAGCTGCTCTGGGTCACCTGTTCCACCTTTTCTTACAGGTCTTTTCCAGCCTGAGGGACTCTGTGGTTCCATGGCTGTGATTCCCAGCTCCCTGGGGCCCTGTTTGCAGGCACAACCCATCCCCACCCCCAAGGTGCTGCGGAGGACCAGGGCCAGGAAGAGGCTGGGGGAAGCAGGGAGTAACTGCTGCATCCAAGGCCAGGAAACATCCAGCAGCTCCACCCCGAGGGGTTGCAGGTGATCTCCAGACTGGGTCAAGCTGCTGGGCCATGCCAAGGTATGAACTTCCCATCAAATCATGTTCCCCATCTTGCTTTCTCCTTCCTGAGAGCTCTCAGAGACCATTAAGGGAAGCAGGAGATGTTTGCAAGGTTAAGAGACTCTGTGTTTCAACTCACCAGAAGGTTTGCAGTAATTTACAGCTGCAGGCAGCCAGAGCTCTTCATGGGGGGAAGGGAAATGCAATTTAAGAGAACACAAATAAATAAGAAGCCGCAGCAGCCAACACTCTCCGATTTAATCCCAGCCCACGAGAAAGATTTATTCAGTTATCTGACAGTTTGATCACTCCAGGAATCCCATAGGTCAACCCATATCTACTGTTATTATCTCTGGGCTGTTTCCACCCAGATGCACAGGGAAGATTTGTTAAAGAAATGAACCAAGGAGGGCGTTGATGGGAGCGAAATGGATGGGACCCCCAGGGACCCTCGTCTTGGAGGCAACTCCAGCGATGCTGCTCCACAGCCTGGGCGGGCTCTGGATGGACAGGACCCACCTGGGTTCCCTCAGAACTGCAGAACTGGCCATCCCAGTTGGTCATCCTGGAGTCAGGACTCAGAGCTGGTCATCCCAGTTGGTCATCCTGGAGTCAGAACTCAGAGCTGGCCATCCCAGTTGCTCATCCTGGAGTCAGAACTCAGAGCTGGCCATCCCAGTTGCTCATCCTGGAGGCTGCTGTGTGTGGAGTCGCTGGGGGAGGAACTGGAGGACTTTTCCATTGGGAAAGCCTTGTGGGACACCGGAGTCCCAGGGCTGGAATTCTGGGGAGCCATGCAGGGTTTGCTGCTCCCAATGCCCCTTGGTTCAGATTCCAGAAAAGGGTGAGTGGGAAGCATCCCTTTAGAACCCTGGGGAATAAAATGCAGGCTGGAAGCTTGTGGGGCACCTGCACCATGATCTCCACCCTGTGGCTCCCCCTTCCACCTTCCCCAAGCCCCTTGTCCCCTCTCTCCCACGTGTCTTTGGGGAGCCACCAAAAACACCCTCTGTGGCACTTCTTTGCCCATTTGGATTATTTTCTGCAAATTAACCCTTTCTCAGCCCTTCCCCACTCCTTCCCTCGCTGTCTAATGATTTCCTGCTGCAGAGAGTGCCTTTTGCTGTCGGAGCTGCCTGGGAATGGCACCAGAAAGCCACGGGAAGCTCTCCCACGCAGTCGGGCACGTAGCCACAGAGACATATGCAGAGGGAAGGGCAGCCTGTTCCAACAAACAGCCGGAGTGCAGAGACACAAACACACACAAACAAACAGGCCCACCCGCCCAGAGCACCTGAAACGCGCCCACATGGGCAGGTGCTTCAGTGGGCCTGGCTGGAGCCACTCAGAGTCACCAAAGTGCAGGGGGATGCACAGATTTCCCCTTCCCTGCTCCCACAGCAAGAGAAAATGCGAGGCTGGGGCACAAATACCTTGAATTGCCTGCATTGGCTGCCCTGGAGCCAGACCATTTGGCAAAGGCCCCTCTTGGTTTGAGTTTCCCTGGCTGAAATTAAATATTGCCAAGCTCCAGAAGCTAAGGTTGTTTGCAAACCTGTCCTTGCCCAATTTCATGCCTTTTACAGGCTTTTTCATTTGGAGAAAGGCTGGCTAAAGGCTGCACAAGGGTGGGCAGGAAACTGCAGGCCCAGGAGAGCGTGTGGGATGGGTAGATGGAAGCCTAATTAGTGGCGTTGCTTTAATTGAGCACAGGAAGGGGTTGGAGATTTTGTTGAAAATGTTGTTTTTCTTTTGATCCAGGGTTTTTCCAGCATTAACTAAATAACTGCTGATAGCCTGGCTGGGCTCTAAACACCATGCCAGCAGGGGAAGGTGTTTGACTTGGCTCCAGGAGGAGAGATTTTGCATGGAAAAACCAGCCAGGGTCTTTTCCCTGGCATGACATCCAGGGGTGGGAGCAGAGGGGGTTTGGGCACTGCCCACCTGGGAGCTGGGTTTCGCTTCAGCTGTGAGGGGTGGGGGACCCCAAAATGTGAGGGTTCCATGGGGAAAAGAGAAAAAATGCTGGATGTTCCTGGGAAGGAAGGAAGGAAGGAGCAAAGCTCGGAAAAGATCAGGCTGCTGCTTTTAATTTTTATTTTTTCATTCTGTAATTGTAAACATTTCCCTCTGAGGAGCTCACAGAGCTCTGTGTTGACATTGGCTCTTCGGGCCAGAGGGAGGTTTGTGTCAGACCGCAAAGTATTTTTCAATCAAAATAAAAAGCAGCATCAAAAGGGGAATAACGCAACCCCGTGAGTGTTGAAACCTGATGTTTCCTGGTGCTTCTCCCCGGCCTTCCCCTCCTCACAAACCCAAACAGGTTTGCAGAGCTTGGTGTTTCCAGGGGAGCTCTGCGGGTGGGTTTCTGTGCTCCCCCGACCCCAGCCCCGGGCACGGGTCCCTCCTGAGCCCAGCATTCCCCGGCAGTGCCAGGGCAGCGCTGCTCATCCCGCAGCTCAGGGCAGCCTGGAGCCACCGTCCCCGGGGCGAGCTGAGAGCTGCGGACACTGGGGATAAGGTGAGGGGTGGGGTTGGCAGTGCTGGGTTCACGGGTGGACTTAGTGACATTAAAGATCTTTTCCAGCTCAAATCCTTCTGTGCTCCTCCCCGTGGGCTGGACCAGCCGCGCCGGCTCTGCCTCAGCTCCTGTCTGTTCTCCCGCAGCCCCGATGCCCGTGCCAGGCTCTCTGCAGCTGCTCTGGCTCTTGCTGAGGCTGTGGGAGAGCTCACGGGCCCTGGCCAGGAGCTGGGAGCGGTGGAGGCGCTGAACCGCGGCTCTTTCTCCTCTCCTTTCATCCTCTGCTCGTTGCAGGTGATGGAGGCAGAGCCCCGGCACGGGTGGTGCTCGCAGGGACACCCCAGGGCAGGGCAGGGCTCGCGTGGTCCAGCCAAAGCCAGGCAGAGCTCGGAGAGGAGGAGGAGGGTCCGAGTGCTTTGCTCAGGGCAGCGGGAGGGACGCTTTGCTTGGGGCTGAGCTGTTTCTCCATCTCATTTCCCCTCTTGATGTTTCCCTCCTCGCCTCTCAGGCTCTCTGTGGGGCATCTCGCTGCCTCTAAACTGCACTTAACGCAGCCCTGAGCGCAGCAAAAGGAAAGGACTGACTGCCCAAAGTGCTGAGTAAATACTGGCAGTGTTCCCTTTTCCAGTGCCTGCAGCTGGCCGGGCTCCCCTGTGCCATGGCCCTGCTCGCTGCCCCCAGGCTGGACGTGCCGAGGGATGCAACCCCCTGGCACGAAGTTTGGGGGCCCCAAACCCTGGGCAGGTGTTCCCAGGTCCTCG
This sequence comes from Corvus hawaiiensis, assembly GCF_020740725.1. Taxonomy (NCBI): domain Eukaryota; kingdom Metazoa; phylum Chordata; class Aves; order Passeriformes; family Corvidae; genus Corvus; species Corvus hawaiiensis. The sequence goes on from NC_063235.1 coordinate 433,942, forward strand.
GGATGAAGAGCAGGTGTCAGCTCGGGAGAAAACTCTGTCTGGAGCGTGGGGCTTTGGTTTGGCTCCTTCCTCGGGTCTGTCCCAGCTCCTGAGGCAGCACCTGCTGAAGGGACAGCTTTGGGCTGTGCCAGCAGCAGGGAAGCCGCCCAGGCACTCACCCAGAGCCAGGACTTGGTGCCCAGCACTTTAATTAGAGTCCAAGGAATTCACTTCTTTCCAAAACTCGTGCTCAAGGCTTGGGCTGTTCCCATCTGAGAGCGCGCTGCGGATGCCAAGGACCAGCTTGGCAGGGGTGTGCGTGTGCCCTGCCCGCTCCCTGCCCGCTCCCAGCCCGCTCCCTGCCCGCTCCCTGCCCGGGGCTGCGTGCAGGACCAGCTCACTCCAGCTCAGGGTCTGGCCGCTGCACTCGGTGCTGCTCTGGCCAGGAAATGTCTCCGGTTCCACTTCCAAACGCTGTCCTGTGGCTTTTACAGAAGCGGCCGTGTCTAGAGCATGACCTGGAAAGTGGAAAATCCAATCGCTCAGGTTTCCTTGACCCTTCCATGCCACTTGTGCCAGCAATGCCCACATCCACATTCCCTGCAGCAGCAGGAGCAGGGCTGAGCAGGGCTGAGGCAGGGCTGGGGCCGGGCTGGGGCAGGGCTGAGCAGGGCTGGGGCAGGGCTGGGGCAGGGCTGGGGCCGGGCTGGGGCCGGGCTGAGCAGGGCTGGGGCAAGGCTGGGGCCGGGCTGAGCAGGGCTGGGGCAGGGCTGGGGCAGGGCTGAGCAGGGCTGGGGCAGGGCTGGGGCAGGGCTGGGGCCGGGCTGGGGCCGGGCTGAGCAGGGCTGGGGCAAGGCTGAGCAAGGCTGGGGCCGGGCTGAGCAGGGCTGAGCAGGGCTGGGGCAGGGCTGAGCAGGGCTGGGGCCGGGCTGAGCAGGGCTGAGCAGGGCTGGGGCCGGGCTGAGCAGGGCTGAGCAGGGCTGGGGCAGGGCTGAGCAGGGCTGGGGCAGGGCTGAGCAGGGCTGAGCAGGGCTGGGGCAGGGCTGGGCAGGGCTGGGGCAGGGCTGGGCAGGGCTGGGGCAGGGCTGGGGCAAGGCTGGGGCAGGGCTGAGCAGGGCTGGGGCAGGGCTGGGGCCGGGCTGAGCAGGGCTGAGCAGGGCTGGGGCAGGGCTGAGCAGGGCTGGGGCCGGGCTGAGCAGGGCTGGGGCAGGGCTGAGCAGGGCTGGGGCAGGGCTGAGCAGGGCTGAGCAGGGCTGGGGCAGGGCTGAGCAGGGCTGGGGCAGGGCTGAGCAGGGCTGGGGCAGGGCTGGGGCAGGGCTGAGCAGGGCTGGGGCAGGGCTGGGGCAGGGCTGGGGCCGGGCTGGGGCCGGGCTGAGCAGGGCTGGGGCAAGGCTGAGCAAGGCTGGGGCCGGGCTGAGCAGGGCTGAGCAGGGCTGGGGCAGGGCTGAGCAGGGCTGGGGCCGGGCTGAGCAGGGCTGAGCAGGGCTGGGGCAGGGCTGAGCAGGGCTGGGGCAGGGCTGAGCAGGGCTGAGCAGGGCTGGGGCAGGGCTGGGCAGGGCTGGGGCAGGGCTGGGCAGGGCTGGGGCAGGGCTGGGGCAAGGCTGGGGCAGGGCTGAGCAGGGCTGGGGCAGGGCTGGGGCCGGGCTGAGCAGGGCTGAGCAGGGCTGGGGCAGGGCTGAGCAGGGCTGGGGCAGGGCTGGGGCCGGGCTGAGCAGGGCTGGGGCAGGGCTGAGCAGGGCTGGGGCAGGGCTGAGCAGGGCTGGGGCCGGGCTGAGCAGGGCTGGGGCCGGGCTGAGCAGGGCTGGGGCAGGGCTGAGCAGGGCTGGGGCAGGGCTGAGCAGGGCTGAGCAGGGCTGGGGCAGGGCTGAGCAGGGCTGGGGCCGGGCTGAGCAGGGCTGGGGCAGGGCTGAGCAGGGCTGGGGCCGGGCTGAGCAGGGCTGAGCAGGGCTGGGACAGGGCTCTGCGTGCTGGCATCGTAACCGCGGCACAGGGAGGACGACAGAAGGGCTTAATGAGGGTTTGAAAGAAACATCTTGTAAACTTTGGAGCAGAGGAGCTGCAGTTTGATTTGAACATGTTTGCTTGGCAGGGGCTGCCCGGGCCCCTGCTGCTGCTGCTGCTTTTACTGGTGCTAATTAGGCAGATTTCCATCCTGCCAGTCACAGGCAAGCGGCTCCTCTGGCGAGCCCCGGCAGGGCCAGCATCCCCCTGCCAGCGCTGGAGGGGTCACTGTGTCCCCCTGCCAGTCCTGGCTGCAGATGGCTCACGGCCTGGGGACAGCTCAGGTGGCAGCTGGGCCTCCTGGCATGGTGACACAGGAGCCCTGGCTGGGTGCCTGCCAGGGCAGAGCACTGAGGATGATGATGGATGATGCTGCCAAACCCCTGGGACCCCTCCCTGGGCAGCCACAGGACCCTGCCCCACCCAGAGCCCCCCGGCTGGCACAGAGCACCCCGAGGTTTTGACAATGATGTGGTGGCCCAGAGCAGGAGCACTTAAAAACCTTCACAAGCTCGGGACTAATCCCACTCGCACTGGGCTCATCCCACAGGCACTTTCCTTTCCATCGCCACCATCTGCTTCTTTTAAAGCTTGATAAATATTTCCTTTCCCCCACTGTCTCTCCCCTTCCCTCCTCCTCCTCCTCTTAGGCAAAACCCTGCAATAACCCAAACATCTGCAATAACACCTCCTTTCACCCCAAAAGCGCTTTCCATTTTCTGTTTTCCTGGCCCAGCTCCACTCCCAGGGTGGCTGTTTGGGGACAAGCGGGGACAGTGAGGGGAGCAGCACGGGCCTGCCTGTGCCACATCTGTCCTGAAGCTGTTGTGGCCCTTTTCCAGGCTGCTTTCCTCATGTCTCCACACCAGCTGTGCACAGGAGAGCCTCGCTGGGGCCACCAGGGCAATCCATCTCCTTGCTTTAATGTTTGTAGGGGACAGGTCCCTCTTAATCCATTACGGTGTCATTAAAAAGGAAAATGTTTGCTTCTAGGGCCCCACTGGCCTTTCTGAACTACATAAAAATGTAATGTGCAGCTACCTTGGGGTTTCAACCCCTCCTTGATGCACTGCTCTGTATCCATAGAAGTGGCAGCAGATCTATAGGGAAGGGCCTGGTTCAGAAATTGGGCAGGAATAGCCCAGATTTGGTGTCTCTGTGACTGCTGTGGATATGGTGCTGCTGTGGTGGAGCAGGTGAGGGACTCACAAGATGCTTTGGGATCTGCAGGGGAAAATGCTGGTATTCAAGCCACCATTCCTCATGTCCAAAGCTTAGAGATGTAGTGGCCTCCCCAGTTTGGGTTCCACCCTCTCCAAGATGCTCAGCTTCTCCAGGCTCCATCCAGGCTGGAAATAGCTCAGCCCACCCTGGCAGATGGGATTGGAGAGGCTCCATCCAAGCGGCCCCTGAAGCTCAGGCGTGCCAGCAGCCCCTGCCAGATGGGGCATCCCAGAGCCCTGTGGACACACGGGGACAGGCCTGGGGACACATCCGTCCTGCCCAGCCTGGAATCCCCAGGCACTGTCGTCACTGCCTCCATTTGTCACCGTGGGCACAGCAGGGCCGGCTCAGGGGGGTTGTTCCCATGGGCATGGCAAACGCGCCCCAGGAACACGGGCAGCATGCGGTTGTCACCCCAGGAATGCTGTGTTTCCACACTGCCTGATGCTCCTGGGGGCTGTGGGGGTTTTCTTGTCTCCTGAGACCATGAACTCTGCAGGGCTCCTCTGTGTGGGGCAAAGGGAGCACACAGCCACGGGGTCCTGCTGCAGGAACCAAGGCCTGACGGTCTGCAAGGGTCTGGCTGAAGCTCCCGCTGTTCACATCTGTACAGGCAGAGCAGTCCCCCAGAGACCCCAAAGGGGCTTGGTGCAGGTTGTGCACCTCTGCTGTGAGTTAAACTGGGATTAGAGAGCTGCAGGTCTGGCCCTCTGCAAGAACTGGGCGAGGTCTGGAGTCCGGTTTGGCAGCGCCGCCACAGCCAGGCACAGAACCTGCAGCAGGAGCCACGACTTCACAGAATCGTTTAGGTTGGAAAATCCCTCTGAGACCATCGAGTCCAACACTTCCCCAGCACTGCCACACCCGCCACTGCCCCTGTCCCCAAGTGCCACATCCACACGGCTTTGAAACCCCTCCCGAGTTCATTAATGCGCAAGTTCTTCCCAAAGCAAAACTATTTCCCATGCAGACAGTTTTGGCAGCCAGACCGTGTCCATCGGAGCTCGGGGGATGGCTCGGGCTGGCCTGGAGGGCAGCGGGACCTGCCCCACCCAGGGACACTCGGGCCGTGGCTCTCCCTTCCCCGGCTCACGGCTCTGCTCCTCTCCCGGGGCGCTGGCAGTTCTTGGAGCTCCACCTATTGTTGCACAGTCGGATGTGGCTGGGAACCGCGTGAAACGGTGAGTGGATATTCATGGAGCTCCTCCCACGTCTCACCGGGAACGCGGAGTGAATCCGGACTTTTTTGCCTTTCCCGTAATCCGGGGAAGATGAACGCTGCAGGAGAATGGCTGCTGGCTTTTGGGGAAAGACTTTGCTCTTCAGGCTGAACTCTCATTTGTCAGTGGTTTTCCAGCCCCACAGCTGCTTCGTTCCCCTCCCGGATCCTGTGCCTGCTCAGCTGTCACCGGTCCCGTCCTGTCACTTTTGGGGACAGTCAGGCTGGGAGCTCCTCCCCGGACTGTCGCTCTCGCCCTGCCCCGCCAGCTCTTCCTCAGCTCCTGCAGAAACATCTCTTACAGCGGGAAAGACGTCCCAGAGGGGAAAGCCAAAAAGCCTGAGCCTACTTGGCCTCGAGGGTTGGTTCCTGCGTGGTCTAGGGGAGCGCCGACCCCTGGCACAGCGCTGTGGCCCCATCGCCGGAGGTCCCGTTACCTTCCCGGAGGGCAGAGCTGCGGCAGGGCAGCTCCTCTGCCCGCCAGCGCTGCAGCATCCCCCGAGCATCTCACTCCCCACTGGGAGCATTTAATTACCTTTAATTGCCCCTGACTTGTCTTTAATTGCTCCCCAATACGGCCTGATTAGGGAAGGAGGAGCGTGTTCTGCCAGCGCTGCAATACCCCCAGCTTTTCTCCCCTGAGTTCAGTTTTCACACCGAATTGGTGGGTTCGTGTCTGTCCTGCCCAGCCCGTGGGCACCGGGAGCATCTCTGCAGTGCAGGCACGGCCTCAGCAGCTTGGGGGCCGATATTCCAGAGACTGGGGAGGAGAGGGAGATGGATTATCCAACATTCTACTCCGTGTCATGGGATCTGTCACTCCTTAGCGCCGTCCTGCCCAGACCCCTTCTAGATCCTTCCGCCCTCTCTGCCACTCCTGTGGATTTTCTCTTTTCTCTCTGGACATTGATATAATGGGGTGAAATTAAACTGCATCAGACTTCAGGTCTCAGGAAGGAAAAAAACAAATTATACTGGCAAAATCTGTTAGACTATGGAATAATCTTCCAGGGGAAGTGGTGGGAGCTTTATCACTTTGGTCATTTCCACCTGGACTGGACAGAAGCAGTAGGAAAGAAAACACCAGGAAATGCTGAGGATACGAGAGCACCTGCACTGGGAGATGTCTGACCTGGAGCTGCTCCCTGTGTGCCCTGAGATGTCAGGGCATGTTCAGAGGTGGGAGATCCACTTTTAACGAGGGGCTGCTCTGTAATGAGCAGGTGAGATTTCTCACACCCCCCATGTACCACAGTGTTCAAAGAACACCCAGCTGCCTGGCTCTGCCAGCTCGCCTGTGGGTTACCCAGCTTGGTATCCAGCCTTTATTTTTATGGAAAGTCAACAGTTAGGAATTGAAGCCTGATTTTAGCTGCTGATATTTATTGCTGATATAAAATACGGTGCCTCTCTCCTCTCTTTGAGCCGTGCAAACACGGCTGCTGCAGGGCTCCCTTGGGATGGCAGAGGTGGGTTTGGCAGGGCTGCACCCTTGAGTTCTGTAGGGGGGAGCAGAGCTGAGTTCCTGCTCCCAGAACCCCTCCAGTGCTGGCCACTTCCACCCCGCAGGAATCCCTCCGGGGGTCCTTCCATCCCCCCGTGCTGGCACAGGGGCTGCTCCCTCCTGCAAATGCTTTGGGATTATCCATGGTGGGTATGCACAGGCAGGCACAGGCTCCTGCAAACAAATCCTCACAGCCCCTCTGCAGAACCTTTCCCTCGGTTTTGTTGGCTCAAGGCAGGCACAGGATAGATTCAGGACACCTGAGGAATCTCGTGCTGGACCACATTGGAAATATGATTATACTGGAAAAGGTTATTTGCTGAGAAGTCTCTCTCAGGAGCTTTGGCGTGATAGCCAAAGGAAGGCAAACATCTCCTTCAGCCTCTCCTTTTGATTTTTTGGGGGCGATTCTGTACAGGGCAGCCCCAAGCAGCCCCATTTTCCCCAGATTCACTGTGCAGAGGGCGGGACTGGGACTGGGACTGACTCCTCTCTGCTCCTCCCACAGTGGCTGGAAAGGCAATTGCTGCTCTTGAGTGGAGGAAACCAGAGAAAATAATTTGAAATATCCCTGTGCCACAAGTGTTTTATTTTGAGGAGGAGCAATAACCTGGCAGCCCCAAATGAAATATTGAATTTTAAGAGAGATGCAAACACATACAAATGAAAAATGTCTCTGATCATAAAGAAAGCATTTGCTAAAATTAAAATGGAATGCATTACTGTCCAGGCTGGAGACAGGAATGTCAGCAGAGCTGTGGAAAGGAGGCTGACTCCTTAAGTGACCAGATGCAGCTATTGTTTTCTTTCCATTAATGCCAGTGGCAGCATTAGAGAGAAAAAAAATCTTCAATTGTCTGACAACAGTTTAGAAGGGAATTGAGTCCAGTCTTTGCAGAGGTCTCCCTAACTTCCACCTCTGCAGGAATGGAGACTGGAACGCACTCCCATCCACAAGGACAGGGCTGGGCAAAGAGGAATTAATTTTGCTGAGCAGAAATAATGTAGAGAATGCCACAATAATCATTGAAAGGACAAGTGAGATTGGTCTGGCCCTCGCAGCAATCAATAGGGCCCATTATCCAGCTGAACTGGCATTCGATGGGAATGGCTCAGGACTGTATTGGATGTATCTGTGGTTCACTCATCAACTCCTGCAGAGCAAGGGGGGCACTGACACCAGGGCACTGCACCTGCAGGGAGTCTGTGGCTGTTTGTGTTTGGGGAAGTGTTTCCTGCATGGTCCCAGGGTGGATGGAGGGGCTGGTCCTGGTGAGGATGGAGAGCTCAGGGGTCGGGGGAAGCAGCGAAGCTCACAGCACCTCCTCGGTCACAGGCAGGGATGAACAGCTCAGGAAGAGCTTTCCCATCTTCCCAGGAGCTGGGTTTGGGATAAAGCCCTGGCTGCTGCCTCCCCATGACACCTTCTGTCGGTCACCAGGGAGTTAATTCCCCTTTCTCTCCAAGCAGGAAAGAGCACAGAGGTAAAAAAATCTCCATGATTTCAGTCGATCAAACCAAAGCCTACTGAGTCTGACGCTTTTGGATTTATTTATTTATTTATTTATTTTACATTTTTGTAAATGAGTCTTCCAGGGTCCTCGAGTGCTTCCCATGGGTAGTGACAATCATGATCTGCTGCCTCGCTCTCCCCACGCTGCCTCTCCACAGGAGCTCAAGAAGTCTTAACATCCCATCAAAAGCTAATTACATTCTGACACAGCAACTGGAGGCCTTGAGAGCTGGGGGGAGAGAGCAGCTGACATAATGGCTTTAAAATTGCACGGAACATGCGGAATATTTGGTGCTGTGAAGTGCCAGTGGTTCAGGGCAGCAGAGGGGGAAAGGAAGAGGGTAATGGGAAGGAGTTACAATGGGATTTGTACTGGAAACCCACTCCAGCCCATGGGTCCCAGACCTGATCCTGCACCTTGTTGTTGCTTTCAAACACTGCAGCTCTTCTGGTGAAGGGGAAGAGAAGTTTCCAACCTTCCCCTTCCTGGGTCTCGTTCCCCCAAGGGATTGAGGCACCCCCAGAGCAAAGGGGTGGGTGTTGTCTCCTCACCCTTTGGGAACCCCCTGAGGTCCCAGTGAATAGAGACAGCCCCTGTCCTGTCTGCAGCCCCCGGAGAGAGGGGACAGCTGAGGGTGGAGGTGAGAGGAGGAGTCTGGGAGCAGCTGGATCTGGCCAGGGCTGGTCACTGCAAAGCTGAAAATGGGACAGGGCTGGAAAGGAGCTCCTGGGAAGTGCTCCTGTGTGGTCATCCCTCTGTGTGTCCTTCCCATCCCTCCGTGTGTCCTTCCCATCCCTCCGTGTGTCCTTCCCATCCCTCCGTGTGTCCTTCCCATCCCCTCCGTGTGTCCTTCCCAGGGCACTTGCTGTTGGCTGCTCCTCGGGCCAAGGGGGAGCTGGAGGTGATGGGAATACCTGGAGAAGAGAAGGATCCAGGGAGACCTTAGAACCCCTCCCAGCATCTAAAGTGCTCCAAGAGCTGGAGAGGGATTTTGGACAAGGGCCTGGAGGGACAGGACAAGGGGGAATGGGCTGTGGGGCTGTGGGGTACAGTGTCCCCCACTCTCCTGGAGAAGCTGCTCTTTCTCAAACCCCGCTGACCAGCTGCCTCTGTACCAATGTAATTCTTTCTTAAGATTCTTGGTTCTGCTCAGGCGTGGCAGGAGGGCTGTGGCTGACCAGGCAGCAAATTAACTGGAATTTCATTATCCAATAATTTATATGATGCCTATGTATTTTAGCGAGACACTTCCTCTAATAGGAGATGCCCTCTGTCCACTGACTATTTACACTGCTGGGCTCCCGGGGGCCTCACGTGATGCTTCCCTTTTTAGTGACCTTCACAGGAGACAGAAGAGTGATCTTCATTTCCCTTTATTTTTATCATGAATTTTGTTCCCTTCTGCTTTGCAGTGATTTATTCCTCTGGATTTAAAGCACTACAAGCTTAAAATTCCCTGTGTATATTGGTGGAAATCAGGATTCACTCCCCAGGTGTGGCCAAAGCTGCTGGGCAGCCCCAGGAAGATGCCAGGGTGGCTCTGTCCCTTGGGTTTGGTGGCCCCAGGACTGCAGGACAGAGCGCGGTGGCTGTGGGTAAGTGCCAGCACATGGGTGTGAATTCCAGCCAGGAATGTCATCAGCTCCTCATGGCCTTTGGAGATGCTGTCCCGTGTCACAGGCGTGGTGGCACTGCCCCTTTGCCACCCGTCCCTCGTTCCCTCGTGGAACCAGAGCAGTGCAAGGCACAGCAGGGGCTCACCTGCCTTGTCCTGTGAGGAGCGTGGCACATGGCAGGGTCTGGTGAGGACAGAGGGGTTCTCGAGTGACCTGGATGTTGTCCCCAGGTCTCTGACGCTCTGCTCTTGCTCTCAGCCCCTTTTGCAGTTCTCTGTCCTCCAGTGGGGACAGAGGCGGGGGCAGAGCGACCTGCTGGCTGCTCAGAGCCTCTTTGAGGTTTTTCTTAGCTGAAGGAAACAAAGGCTCATTAAATCCATCTCGGCGCTCCGGTGACGCGGGGAGGTGACATCAGTGATGTGACTCAGAAAACACCAGCGGAGAGCAGCACCCGGAGGGCAGGGTGCTGCTTTGTGCTGCTGGGCGGGGACAGGAGGGGGGGGCACCTCAGGCCTGTGGGGGTGGCTGGGGGTGGGGGCTGTGCCGTGCCCCTTCCCCTCGGCGCCCTGCTCCCACCCAAACATCCCGGGAAAAAGCCCTGCTGCCGCCGCAGGAGCTGGTGGGGGACACCTGGCACCTCCCACCCTGGGGCTGGGAGCCCACCTCGGCACCATGGTGTTGGCTCTGTGACCACAGCAAGCTTGGGTCCATCTCCAGGTGCCCAAACCTCCCAGATGTGGTGCCACCCCTCCTCCTGAGCGCAGTGGGGACAACACTCTGGGCACTGGCAGTGGCTCCTTCCCTCACCCATGGGAAACGGCCAGCCCAGGCTGGAGCGAGCTTCTGGCAAGGAAAGTCTGGATTTACAAACCCTCCTGGCATGGATTTACAAACCCTCAGGCCCCGTGGACAGTGTGATCCAAGCTCCCAGCGCCCCGGTGCTGCCTGACCCACAGCGGGTCATTTCTAGGCCAGAGCTGAACTTCCTGGTGGTTTCCCATCACGCAGGGGCACCGGCTTTGCCCGAGCTTGGTTGGGAATGAATCAGCTGTCACTAACGGAGGGCAAGGCCTCCATGGAGTGACACAGGTGGGGACGAGCTGTTCCCCTTCCCATCCTCCCCCCGATGGATCTGCAGAGCGGGATGAGTTGAGCATCTCCATTTCCCAGGGCTCGAGGGCTCAGTGAGAGCCTCTCCCGGGGAGATAAGGATGCTCCAGAGCACCACGGCATCAGCTGTGCCAGCTGGCACAGGGCACTGTGAGGGCTGGCTGGGAGCAGTCGTGGCTCTCCCTCGCTGCTGAGCCTCCTCTTGTCCCAGAAGGACCCTCCAGCCCCCAGGAGGACCGTGCCCTCGAGGGATGATTCATCCCGGCCCCGTTTCACCACGGGATTCATCTCACTGCTCTGAGCACTTGCTTCCTTTTAATTAGAGCTGAGAGGAGCGAGGGTGTTGTGAGGGGAGGAGGAAGAGCGAGGTTTGACTCACGGTCTCTGTCTCAGAGGATGGTGTGGGGGAGTCAGGGCTGGAGAGGTTTTTGTACAGGTCCTGTCTGATCTCCTTTGCTGTTTTAGCCTCTTTGAAGGACACAATGTCCTCGAGACCCCCAGTCAAAGGCTGCTGCAGTCACGGGTTGTGTTTCCTGGGCACTGACTGTGCCAGCATTGCTGCCCCGCCTCACGGCAGGGCCCACACTGAGCTCTCTGCCCTGTCCCCAGCAGTGCCCAGTGCCGGTCCCTGCCTGGTGTTTGCTGAGCAAATAAAATGTAAATTGTAGCTCAGCCCACTCCTGCTTTTTCAGCAGTGTGAACTGCAGTGAAGGGGGAATGGGGATTTGGCTCAGTAGTAATTAGGGTCTGTAGTTATGGGTCTCACAAGCTCGGTGGGTCACTGGCCCTGCTCTGTGTCACCCTCTGTTCCTCTGCAGCACTCATTGCTTTTAATTACCACCAACAAAAGGACAGGGTTCAACCAGAGCCAAAATCCAGAAATGCATCCACCTGCAGTTCCCTTGGGCAGCAGGAGAACCCTCTGATATCCCTTATGGACACCTGGCTGCCCTGGCTCCCAGTCTAGGGCCACACCAATAAATCCCTTCTGTCCCCAGCATTCCCCATGGCACAATGGGAGCTGCTGGGTGGAACGGTTTGGGTTGGAAGGGACAAATAAAGGTTATTTAGTCCAATGCCCCGCAGTGAGAAGGGTCATCTTGGACTAGATCAGCTCATTGGTGGCCGATGGTACAGCCGGGGACTTGAATGTGAGCTGGAATTTCCCAAGGCACTGGGATAGGAGGATGATGGGCAGGAAAAGCGGCCTGGTAACAGAAATGAGTCATTCTGGAGCACAGGGCTGCACCTCCTAACGAGAGCGGGATTGAAGCTGGGAACCCCTGGGTGTGTCCCGACCCTCGGCAGAAACTCGGGATGATCGGTTTGTGTGTCGGCTGTGGGACCTGCCCCCGCAGCACCACAGCTGGAGCGGGCTCAGCATCCCTGTGGGATGGATGAATCCTCGAGGTGTGAGGAGCTCCCGCACGGGAGAGAACAGGTTCCTCGCTCTCAGGAATGCTCCTGCGGCTCCTGCGGCTCCTGCAGCTCCTGCGGCACGGGGCGGAGTGAGCAGGAGCGCCGCACCAAAGCAGGGATTTAGAGAGGAAGAGAGATGTTTCCATCTGAGGATTTCAGCTGCACAGGAAGCTCCTTCCAGCTCGCTCAGGCAATTATCTGAGGCTCCACGGAAGCAGAGCTGGTCTGCAACTGTGTTCCCTCGGTGGGAGATCCTCCTTGCTGTGGTGGGAGAAGTTTTAACGAGCGGGTTTTGGCAAAGGGAAGATCATGATTTTTGCAGAAATCAGGTGTATGAAATGTTGTCTCTCGTTGGGAAATTATTTTGTCAACTCTGTAAACAGATAGGTCTGAGGTGGTGACAGGAATTCACCTAAATCCAGATGCAGGAGTGTCATGTGGGGAAAGCAGATGCTAAAGCAGAGAAATGACCAAAGGAGTCAGCATCCTCCCCAAGGCAGGACTGGAAACAGAAATGATGTTTGCATTTTGGCATTCAAAGGAGAATCAGATCTCCAGATTTTTAGGGGTTTTGTGGTCACAACAGCCTGGTCGGCCTGCTCAACGTGGGCTGATTTCCACTAGAAGGTGAAGAGGAGAACTGGAAACAATTCCAAGCAATTCCCTCCCTCCAGCTTACATGTTGCAAATTACTGGCAATCAGCACAGGAAAGTTTTGCAGCAGAATTGATGATGTTGTGAGGCTCCAAACTGGAACCCTACCGGTGATTTGGAGAGAGCTGGAAATTGCTTATGATCTCATGGTGTCAGGTGTCTCATTTATAATAAATAAATACAGAAAATGCACCCCAGACAATTGCTGCAGATACCGGGAGTCAGCAGCCAAAGAGCTCCCTCGGAATTTGGTATTTTAGGTCAGCTGGGTTTAACTTATTGGAAACTGCAGGCAGATAAATATCAAGGACTTTCTGAGTCAGAGCTGTGGTATTCTGGAGTTCAGTTGTTCATGTGGGGTTTGGGTCAGTGTGTAAATGAATAAATGAAGTGCAGAAACAAGCAAAAGCCACTTGCAAAATTTCCTATGAAATTAAAAAGCAAACCTTGGATTGTTTTCTCTTCACTTCCCATGAATATCAAAGGCAGAGCTGCCCTGGTGGGCCTGGCAGTGGGTTCAGAGAGTTCCTGGGAAGGGCAGGGCTCATTTGCAGCAGATGAAATGGGAACGGAGAAATCCCACTTTCTCCCTTGGTCCTGCAGGGCTGGAGATGAGACTCAGCGGCCGAAGAGCTGCGGGAGGTGCCAGAGTGATGCCCCAGCGCACCCCAGCAGTTACAGCCCTGATCATTTGTAAATAGAATCTTCATGGTGGAAAACCTGATTTGCAGAGCTCTGCTCATCTAATGAGAGAGCAAACGGGAGCACCCAGCCTCCTGAGCCCCCTCTGATGGGGATGGCTCAAACCTGGAGCCCACAGCCCGGTGCTGGAAGGCTCAGGGCCTCTGAACCGAGCTCCTGCTGGCTCCAGTTCCACTGACGTCAGCACCACATCCTCAAAGAGAATCTGCTCCCCAGAATTATTCCAAGCAATTGTTTAGTGAATAATTCTGAATAATGAAAATGCAGAGGGGAGGAATGGGGAAGTTGTTTGCTGTCGATTCACAAAAGAGGAGAAATGGAGGAATTTATCATGTCAATGCTTTGCCTATGAATTATTCATTCACTTCACACAACAACAAAAATCCCTTTCCCCCAAGCCCCCTCCCACCCAAGCTGAGGCTCGCTGGCTTTGTTTAATGTGTTTTTGATGTGCTGTCGCTGGCCGTACCCCCCACAGGCCCCGCGTGTGGCACCGCACATGGCACGAGTGACACGGTCCCGCTGCTGGAGGGGATGTGTGCCCAGAGCAGCGAGGGGAAGCAGAGCAGCAGTGCTGAGGCCAGGAATGGAGCCAGAGAAGCTATAAACCAGTGGAGAGGCCATTAACAGCATCTAACCCAATGCTGCTCTCCCAGTAATGGAGGGGACTGCAGCAGCGAGGGACATTGGAGCCGTGCTTCACTGTCCCCACGCTCCTCGGTGTCCATTTGGCACCAGCGAGGGAAACGCCGATGGAAAAGGGGCATCGAGGGAGGCAGGCAGGAGAAATCCACTCGTGGATGACAGGAGGTGAAGGAGGGTGGGATGGGAAGGACAGTGCTTGGCTTTGGCTCCGTGGTGTGCGTGTTCAAACAAGGCACCTGCCCCCGAGCCTGGGGACAGGTGAGCTGAACCTCTGGGCTCTTGGAGAGGAGCTTCAGCCCCAACCCGGACCAGCAGTGCTCGACCAGCCGTTTACCACATCCATCTGATCCTCCCTGGAGCTGGGTGAGCCTGGAGCACCCCAGACTGGGCTGGGGCAGTGAACTGGAAGAGGACAAATGGTCACGACGGGCATGAATCCCTTTTTTTTACACTACTGTTTAAACTTCCATTCATTCAGCTGAAGGTGCTATTTGAGACCCTGTTTAAGTTACCAGCACAAGAAATGTCCACACAAGAGCTTTCACTAAACTGGTTTGAAGCCTCAGGTCAGAAGTGGTGCAATTTAGGGGGAAGAGGAAAGTGCTTCCTCTCATTTTCATAAAATAATAGTGCTAAAAGGGAGCCAGTCTCTTCTCAGTTTGGGAATAGTTGGACAGAGCTGAGCCCCTCTGCTCTGGAGCCAGGCTGGGAGAGCTGGGGGTGCTCAGCTGGAGAGGAGAAGGCTCCAGGGAGAGCTGCGAGCCCCTGGCAGGGCCTAAAGGGGCTCCAGGAGAGCTGCAGAGGGACTGGGGACAAGGGATTCAGGGCCAGGACCCAGGGAATGGCTTCCCAGTGCCAGAGGGCAGGGCTGGATGGGATCTTGGGCAGGAATTGTTCCCTGGCAGGGTGGGCAGGGGCTGGCACGGAATTGCCAGAGCAGCTGGGGCTGCCCCTGGATCCCTGGCAGTGCCCAAGGCCAGGCTGGACATTGGGGCTGGGAGCAGCCTGGGACAGTGGGAGGTGTCCCTGCCAGGGCAGGGGTGGCACTGGATGGGATTTAAGGTCCTTCCCACCCAAAGCATTCCATAATTCCATGACCTGGGGTGAATGTGTGCCATGGATTCGGTCCCGTGGGGGGTGTTGTGTCCTGGTGCTGCACAGGGTTCAGTGGGGAGAGAGGATATAAGACTGGAGGAAGAGCTGATTTTCCTGGAGTCTTCAGGCTCTCCCACCCTTCTCCACGGCAGCCTGTGCATTCTTTTTATTGGCCCCATTAAAGGCAGTTGTCTGTGCAGGGATTGATTTCGGAGGAGCACGGAGTTAATTCATTCCCCAAATGAAAGGCTCTGTGTACATTAAACAGTCTGTGTCTCTCCACGCCTCTGGATAGGTGAGCCTGAGCCTCTCAGCCCATTTCCTCTCGCTCTGGAAGCCCTCACCGGGGCCATACTTCTCCTGCATGGAGATTCAAGGATAAAACGACAGATGTCTTTCATTAAACATCTCTGGAACGAGCTGTTCAGCAGGCAATATGTATTCAGACACTATCAATATTTCATAAAGCTGTAATAGATGTTATCATAGATCCTCCATCCAATATTTATTGCTCCATAATCACCGATCCATTGCACCAGGGCTCTCCATCCCCCTCCCCTGCCTGTCCCCACTCAGACACGCTCCCAGGTACACGGGGCTGCAGTGAAGTGCAAACCCGGTGCCACAATAAATCTGAAGGAGTTTGAGGTTGTTTGTTACTTCAGGCACTTTCAGGCCCGACGATAATGAAACAAATCTGTTTGCAGAAGGCGTTTTTATGGAAGGGTTTCAAAGTGAGTTGGCTCGGTGTAAATCTCAGGGTTGAGGCCATTAGGAAGTGTTTAAGCTGCAGAGGCAGCGGGGCTGTGTCTGCAAGTCTGGGGGTGTTGGAAAGCTAAAGCCTAAAATTAGCAACATGGAAAACACAAATCCCTCTGGGAGTCTGCTGCTGGGTCAACACGGGAAGGAGAGACCTGAGTGCAGCTGGAGCTGGACCCTTCCCTCCCTGTCCCCACCAGCAATCAAACGAGCTTCCCGAGCAACTACAGGGGAAGGGTTGGGCCTGGAAGATTTGTGGTTGGGATTTTCAAAGGAGCCTAAAGAATGGAGTTTCACAGTCGTGTGGATCAGGGGTCAGAGCCCTGGGTGTGACAGTCCTTTGTGCCCTCCCCGCCCAGCAGTCTCAGGCTCATCAGTCACCTCTGCACTGGTTCTTACTTCGGCCAAACTTCTCAAAAGCATTTGGCTTCACGTCACAGGACAATCCTAATGGATGAAGTGGAGCCTTCCAAAATCAACATGGTGCACATCAAATAAATGGGGTTTGTGATTGGTTTCCAAATGGAGCCTTAAAAGCAGATTCCAGGCAAAGAGCTTTTTTTTCTCCTGGAGACCTGAAATGGCTGGTCTTGACCCTATCCCATTTAATGGCCCCAGGAAGGAGCCAGGGGAAAAAAGAGAAGAAGTTGTTAATTCTTCATTGGTAAATGTTGAAGTGACACAAAGACTGGGGAAGAAAAGGGGCCCTTGCAGAGCCCCCGTTAATGACACCAAGCCTTGGGCCGAGCAGACATCGTATTCGATACAGCCAAATGTCAGAGAATTCATCTCCCTGAGCTGGGGCCACCCAAAGGTCAGGTACGTGGGGTCCACTGCTGGTCCTGGGACGGGTGGAGGCACCTCCAGAGCAGGAGTTACTCACTGGACCTTAGGTAACCCTGGGAGTGGGATGGGTTTCCTCTGGAAAACGCCTGTTTCTGTTTCTCTCTACTGACGCAGCATGGATGAGCAGCTCACACAACTCCTACACGGCTGAATCTGGGGAAGGATCCCTGCTGTGGAGCCGGGGAATGAGGAGAATAATTGCAGCGTCGGGTAACTGATGGCTCAGGAAAGCCCTGGGGACACAGAAGGTCCCTGATGAGCAGCTTGCGATCCCCCAGCCAGGTCTGCACAAGAAGGTTGTGATAACCCCGAGCATGGCTCAGCATCCACAGTTCCAAAAGGGTGTGGAGATCTTGGAGGAGATCCAAAGAAGAGCTAGAAAAACACTAATGAATAGGGAATGACACCTTTAGGAGGGAAAATCAAGGAGTATGATGGTTTAATTTAGCAGAGAGAGGGCAATATCTGGCTGATGGCCCCGTTACACCTGCAGGGAGGAGAAAAGGCCCTTTCCCAAATGTTCCCATCCTGGCAGGGGGAAGCTGCAGGAGCATCAGGAGCAGTGCAGGGCTTTGCCAGCCCAGCCCAGTCCAGCCCAGGCCGGGAGCAGGGCGGTGTTTGTAACAGCTGAGGTGTTCTTGTCCAGCTGTATTCCTGGATTTCTCATCGCTGCGTGTTTCTGAAGCAATTAACTCAAACCCATCCTTTTGCAGGGTTTATGATGCACCCTTCTTTGTTTCTCACAGGGGTTTGAACAGGGTCACGAACTGTGGAAAATGCCTGAGAAACACCTACTTTACGGAAACTTTATCATCTCCTCAGGCCCCTGGGGCCCTGACGGGAAGCAAACCATAAGGAATGTGCACACGGGTGTGCAGGGGAGGGCTGAGCCTTTAGGATGTGTGAAAAATATTACCCTAAATGCTCCCAGCAGTCCTCAAATTTGGAGCCTGAGAGAGAGAAGAGCTTTCCTTTCAAAGTGAGGTGTCCATGAAGACGCTGGGTGCAGAATGGTTTAGGGGAGCTGGGAAAGGCTGGAAGTGCTGGGGAAGGGGAGCTCTGGGCTGGGGGCTGGGTGGGGCAGAGCCCAGGCAGGGGGGGACCGAGGAACACCTCGTGCCTCACTCCATTACAGCCCTTTAAAACAACACCCTGGGGCCAGGCATCACCTCGGTAAACAAATGGGATTTTAGCTTTGATTCCCCATAAATCACTGGAGCCGTTTCCATCGTGGAGAGCAGAGTGTAATGAGCTGGTTCACGGGGCAGGCAGGGAACGTTTTCATTTGACTCTTTTGGGCCCCGTGAGCCCCCAGGTTTGACTCTGAGTTTCTGTGAAACAGAAAACATTTGCTGATGTAGAGGAGCCTGAAATAACCAGGAAAGCTTGGGGGCTGCTGACACTTGAATAAATCCCAATGTCCTGGTATTTGGTTAAACTTGAATCTGAATATTTGTGTATGTTTTTTACAACAATTACTTGCCTCTGGGAGCAATTTGTGGAGCTGAAACAATCCAAGACCTTATTTTTTTTTTCCTGACTGGCATTTCCACCCTGCAGGACATGCAAAGCCTTGGGAAGTCTGGATCCTGCAATATTTTTGCCCTTGCAAATAGTTCCCAGACGCACGGAGCACAAGCTGGGAAGAATGCACAGAGCAAGCCCTGAGTGTGCCCCAGCTCCCGAAATGCCAACCAGGGAGCTGAGACTGGACAAAACCTCCACGGGGCCCCAGCTGGGACCACAGTGCCTCGAGGTATTTTGGCAGAACCCCCCATTTTTCCCAAGCGTCACCCGCTCAAGGGGGAAGCAGCACCTTGGCTCCTCTGAGCTGAATTTCAGATTTCTGAGCAACCTGGCTCCCTGACAACTTGGCTTCGAGTGCTTATTATATGTAACACATAACCCCTTTAATATTACACATGGTATGTTTAACTGCTTAATTTACTCCGGGAAGGATTGCCAAGCGCAGCTCTTCTGTTGACATATCATTTGCATGATAAACTGGTGTATTTTAAGCCACAAATAGGATGCGTCTGTGAACTATCTGTCTGCACTTTTACAAGCTACAGCACTACAGCAGCTCCTTGAATTGGGGAATGGAGCCCCACGCCGTGCCTGGGGAGGGAATGAATGATCCTTTCTTCCAGAAGAGAGCAGAGACTTGTGGCTGGTCTCCATCAGGGAGTTGGGTCGGGTAGGTCTGACTAAATCCTTGGGTAGACGTTTGCTTTTTTCCCTTCAGAGCAGCTGTTCTAGTTTGGGGAAGACTGGGAATGATGCTTTTCTTCCCTAAACAAAGCTGTTCCCTGCTGTTTGCCCAAGCCCCCAGAAGTCTCCTGCAAGGACCTGCAACCGGTGGCTCTGACCTGGGCAGGCCTGCAGGGACATTGCACGGGTCCAGCCAGCCTCTCCGGGACCCCAGACCATGGAATCGGGAAGGGTTGAATTGGAAGAGACCTCAGAGCTCTCGTCCCACCCCTGCCATGGCAGGGACACCTCCCACTGTCCCAGGCTGCTCCAAGCCCCAATGTCCAGCCTGGCCTGGGACACTGCCAGGGATCCAGGGGCAGCCACAGCTTCTCTGGGCACCCTGTGCCACATTCCCATCTATCCCTTGCCCTCCCCAGACTCTTTCCTGTCTCTCCATCCATCTGTGGCTCTGTCTGCGCCCTCTCCCACTCTCAGAGCCGGCAGAGCCCGCACTGGCGTTTCTCAGCTGCTCCCTCGGTGCCCCACGGGGCAGCGTCACCTCCAGCCCTGTGTCACAGCAGCCTGGCAGTCATACAGGGCCCCAAGAGGCTCCGAGGCCTTTGGACACTCGAGGCCGACATCTCAAAGTCTGATTTGACATGTTTCCAGCAGGGGAAGCATTTATTACATTAGACAAGTTGATGCAGCTCCCAGGTTGGGAATTGCACTTATTTGCCATAATAATGGTGTAAAGTCCTCTTCCTTTTATTGTGTTATCTCTCTTTAATCACGCAGAGACGCTCCCCAGTCATTTTAATCAAAGGCTCAAGCATCACTTATCTGAAGACTAATGACTCAACTCCGTGAGAGGAGAAACTTTGAAGAGCTTCGGTTGAGCTGGGAGGAGCAAAAAAAAGAGGAGACTTTATTTGAAACTTTTCCCCCTTTTTTCACACATGTGGCTATTTCCCCTAATTTTAGCTGGAGAGTTTTGTGTTTCTGGGAGCAGGGGCAAGCCAAGTGTTGCTGCTTTTCCTGAGCATGCAGCACTTAGGAAGGTGGCTCAGGGAATGGGACACACTTTCCCATGAAGGATACTCCCACTGGAAAAAAACAATGCTGTCCTTTGTTCGGCAGTGACACAGATGGTGTGACATTATGGGATGTGTCCCAGGCATCCCATACACCCCGCGTGGAGCTGTGTTTGCTGTGCCAGGGCCTCGCCAGCACCGCACCCACCGGCCCAGGACAAGGGGGATTCCCAGGACAAGGGGGATTCCCTCCAGAGCCACACCCGAGCCAGGCTTGCTTTACAAAGTGATTTAAATGAGGCTGTGACTGCTCTGGGAGTGCCTGTGCATTTGCAACGGTGTCTGTCCTTATTTCCTTGGGGGTTTGCAGATCCCCCTCTCCTCCTTGCACGCTGCAGTGAGAAGCTCTCGCTTTACATCTTGGTGCTCCCAACCTTAGCCTGGGGGTTCCCATCTCCTCTCCAGGAGTGTCTGCAGTTTAGGAGGTGATTTAGGGCTGCGGGCAAGTCGGAACCAGTGGGAGCTGCCGGGATGGAGACGGGGCTGCCTGATTTGCCGTCCTGATAAGCCGGAGCCAAGAGCACCCAGCCAGGCCAGATGGCTGCGGCGTTATCTGCCACCGCGGATCTCGGAGCAGATGGATGCCACATAAACATCTCACCACCGTGGTTATTATTGATCCAATTACTATTAATACCATTTGTAAGTGTTCTGTGAACCCAAACACAGCGCTGGGGCGAGGAACACAAAGCACAGTTACCGCGATTGCTGGGCTGCTAATTAAGGGTGGCTGTCAGTAACAGCTAATGATGCAATGGCAGCGCACCTTGGTTTCCACGGGAAAGGGTTGGGGTGATGAGTCAGAGCCCAGGGAAAGCTGTGGGAGCTGGAGAGGATGTCCAGCTTCAGAGAAAATTGTCAGAGGAGACTGAAAACCAGGGACACAAATGAACTGGGGGTCTTGGGAGAAGCACTTCGTGCCTGTAGCTCTTTGAGGCATCTCAGCTCTGTGTCTGACTCAGGATTTGCAGCTTCCTCAGCTGACTTAAAGGTGGCCAGAGCATTTGGGCCGGGGCATTTTGAAGTGTATGGTTTGTGCCTTAGTGCCAAAGGAAAAGCTTTAATTGAGGGATCTCAGATCTGCTACTTCCCTGCTCTCTCATTTCCACTCTGCTCCTGACCTGCTGTGCGTCTTCCCAGAAATCTGTGCCTCCATCTGTCTTGTCTAATTTTACCGCAGGGTTTTTGGGCAGGGACTTGGCTGCGTGTCGGTGCAGCCTGGAGCACAACAGGGGCTGGGGCTGGTCAGAACCTCTGGATGCCGTGACAGCACTGGCCAGGAGTGACTGGGGGTGCTGGTCAGGAGTGACTGGAGATGCTGGTCAGGAGTGACCGGAGATGCTGGTCAGGAGTGACTGGGAGTGCTGGTCAGGAGTGATTGGAGATGCTGGTTGGAGCTCAGGGTGCTCTGGGGGCAGGATTGGTGTGGCCTGAGCTGAGACCCTGACTCCTGTCCAAGCCTGAGCCAGTTCCCAGAGCCCTGTGTTTCCCTTTGGGCTGGAGCAGCATGAAATGATTTGTTTGGGGTTTTTCTCCACAGGGATTATGGAGAGAGCCGGGGGTGTATAAATGTGTTTGACTTTCCTGTGTGTTGAGCTTTGATGGGGTACCCTTCCTTCTTGGACCAGGGTAAGAGAGCAGAGGAGGATGCTGTTCTGCTGAGTTCTTTATTTCATAGTCTCACAGATTTCTTGAAGGCAGAGTTCAAGGGAGTTACATGATAAAGCCAAGCAGCAGCAGCAACAGCAGGCAGAAAACAGCTGCTTCTTCTGGTTCTAGTTTCTTCTATCTAATCTTTTCTTACAGAAGTGTGGATTATATTTGTTAATTGACCAATAAGATTAATACACTATTCTAGTTTTTCTTTTTTTAACCTATCCTGGTCTAATTCTAACAGTCGTAAGCCTTACACAAGTGCTACATAGGTATTACACAGATTTGCTTGTACAGTTTCTATCAGCTCTTACTGTTTATATGAACAGTATCTAAAAAATGTGGGCAGTATAATTCTATCTATATTTTGTCTGAAGTAAAGAATTCTGTGAAAAGGTAACACTGCTGCAGCAAGAACTGTGTTTAAGGTCTCTGGTACAGCTTTTCAATGTTTAAGGTACTTAGCATATATTTCTACTAAAAGTTAAAAAATCTGTATTTCTATTTCACTTTGGTGTGGCTTCATGTATCTCAGCTTATCCAAAGGTTTTAATTCAACCCCTGTGCTTTGGTTTCCCTCTGGGCCTGAGTCCGGAGAAGCCTTCACTCCACCACCTGTGCATGTGTCAGGGTGAGTGAAGCTCACCCAGAATCTGCCTCTGAGAGAAGGGCCCATTTCCCCTCCAGGTGTAAAAAGAATACAATCAGTTCGGGAGCCCCTGAATGTTCCCAGGATTCAGTTCCCTTCCCTGGAAGGTTGTGCAGCCCTGGGAGAGGTGGAGGAGCCGCCATCCCTGAGATGTTCAGAGGCTGCCTGAACAAGGTCCTGGGATAACAGTGAAGTCTTCTGTGGAGGACTAGAGACCTCCAGAGGTCCTTTAGCCCCAAATTCTCTGACATTTGTGAAACCCCCTTTTTGTATGTACCTGAATCTTAAAGCATTGATATACCTAAAAAAAAAAAGTCAGGCCTAGATTTTTCTGCTCCAAAAAATCCTCTTTGAAAAACCTGGGCTGGGCTAGGAATGGCTTTGGAAAATATTTCCCATCTGTCTCTGTCGAACACAACGAGGGAGTCGGCGGTTCCTGCCTGGTACAACAACATGGAAAGATTCATGGTATGTGTTTTACCCCCCAAAGAATTTCTTGGCTTCCCAGAGCTTTGTTAATGTGCATTGATTATGTTTACTGCGCCGTTAGAAAGTCATTTAGGGATTTATTGGGCTGGCTTTAAATACTGAAAGTGAGTCATTGCCCTGACCCACTTGTGCCTCAGCCTAAAGCTGAGTAAAGGAGGGCGAGACTTTGCCCCAGCAGTGAAAACCTTCCCGGGAAACTTGATTTTGAGGACAACAAATGGAAAAAGGGCTTGTGAAGGCACATCACTGCAAGCCTGAGAGTGCAGGAATGGCTTAAATCCCTCTGCCATCCCCCTCAATCAGAGATAATAACAGGATAGCAACAGGAATTCCGACTGGATGGTGCTGAGAGCTGGAGAACAAATCCAGCCACGCAGGCAAAGCCTGGCTCTTCCCGCCAGCACGGGAGTGAGGGATTTCTCACTGAGGGATTTCACTGGAGATCAATGGACTTGGCTCTCTGCCTCCCATCATAAATTTGGATGTCTCTCCTCAGATCCAGACGATTATGGGTGAGACATGTTGGCAGCTTCCCTTCAAACAGAAGGGCGATGACGGAGTTTTTCTTAGAATTTAGGATTTGGCTCAGCCGGAATCACGGGATGGGCCATTAGCCAAAGGAAATGTGAACCCTTTCTGGGAGGACCATTCATATTTTTGTGGGGTTTTTGTTAATTGTGTTGCTTTCAAGGCCGTGCTGGGGGTTTCTCCCTGATAATAGGAACAATAATGATGGGAAGACCCTGAGATGTCCTGGCCAGTTTGGTTCCTCCCAGCTCAGAGTCCAGGCTGGGAAGTTTGGCTGCTGCTCCGACAGCTCCCCATGGTCCGGGAATGAGCTCTGTGGCTGTGCTCTGAGCACGAGCCAACCTTAACATTTCCATTTGCTTTTACATTCAGAATTGCTGCTTTTGGAGCATGTGGAGTCCCCATTTTTTACTGGTGGACCTCTCCACCAAGATGTGGCACGAAATCCTGCAAACCTGGGCAGGCTGAGCTGAGCTGGGCGAGTCCAGCAGTGTCAGGGATCGCTTGGATGGCTCCTCATCCTGAGCCAGCACTGCTTTGGGGGCAGCTCTGCTGTAATCAGGCCAGCTGAGGGTCTGCTCTGAATTACAGCACTTGGCTGCAGCCCCTGTATCCACCAGGAGCCTGGAAGTGCTCCTGCTCCGCCATCCAAAGTGCGCATTTCTGCCAGGAGAAAACATCGCCTCGAAGGACTCGACAGAGTCCTGCAGCCCCATTGCTCTGGGCTGCAGGGATTGCCCTCAATGCCTTACCCCACAGAGAGCTGGGCTGCCTCTGGGAACGAGGTGAACCAAGGCAGACTCGCAGGGAAGGCACAAGGCAAGTCTGATTGGGCTTTTGCAATGAAAACAGAAAAAAAATGAAGCAGAAAAAGAAAAAAATAATCTAAACTTCAGTGAGGACTTCAAATACGCCAAGCCAACAGTGTGAGAGAAGCCCTGAACTTCCAGAACTCTAGACCCCAAAATTTTGCCAGGTAAGCATCTTTACTCTACTGGATTTCTGTAAAACTGGAGATTTCTGCAAAATCTCTCCCCCTGCAAGTGTTTGAAGTGCACATTTTCTTTGGGGAAGTAAGAATGAAATACTTCCCTCCAGGCTGATGTTAAACTGTTTTGTCTGAGTTGCCTCAAGTGGAGCTTTTGGGGTAAAAATTGTCACCTGAAATGTTTCTGACAGAAAAATCAGAATAGATTTAGTCAAAGTATTTTGCAAATCCACGTTGAATTGTGACAATGAACAAAGGAACCTCTGCACAACACCTGGCGTTCTGCCTTTCACCAGCCCTAAATTGAAATGAGCCTTAATTCAAAGCACTTCTTTTTTTAGACACTTAATTCCTTTTCACTCAAAACACACACTTATGTTGAAGGAAAAGAATATTTTCAGCCTAAGGAATAGATTTTATTCCTGTCAAAATGCTTTTTTCCTGATTATTTGTATTTTCTGCAGCCAAATGAGAACTCAGGTGTTTGTGTGCCCCAAGGGAGATGCTCAGGACCATGATGTCCTCAAGGAAGGTTGGATCATTTTTCCTCTGTGGCTTCTGGGGTGCCACCCCAACCTTGGTGTCCATCCCCCAGCTTCCCCAGCAGTGTGGGCAGAGGCAGGTTGATGCTTGCTCTGCCAAACTGAGTTGTTTTGACACATCCAAATGGAAACTGCACGGGATTCTGGTTCTCCCGTTATTTTTTTCCCTACGTGTTTTGAATTTTTCATCCTCATTTGGGACGAGCAAATGTCAAAACAGCAGTTTGGGATTTTTATCTGCTCCTGTCTCTCTCTGAGCCGCTCCGAGGATGCTCTGATTTGCTCCTTGTTTCACCCACGCTGGCAGATCGGGAGCTCTGTGCTCTGCTCCGAGGCAGTGACGGCATCGCGGCTCCCGGGAGGGCTTTTCCACACCAGCCTGGAAATCACCTGCTCTTCCCCTATTTATGGAAGGCAGATGCTCCGCAAGCTTCTCCCAGCCCAGGGCTGGCAGCTCAGCCTGCAGGGGCTGCCCCACTGGCACCTGCTCCAGCCTCAGCTGGAAATGGGGGAAAGCAGTGCCCCAACAAACCCCAGTGCAAGGCCAGCAGGGCAGTGGGATGGAGCACTGGACGGGTCTTCCTCATGTGCTGTGAACTGGTCTGTCCCCATGGCAGGGTGGGCACAAAACCAGGCTGAGCACAGGGGGCTGTTCAGCCCAGAGAAGAGAATGGTGTGTGGAGACCCCAGAGCCCCCTCCAGGATCCGAAGGGGCTTCAAGGGAGCTGGAGAGGGACTGTTCCTGGGGAACTGGAGTCACAGGACAGGGGGGAATGGGGTCACACTTACGGGGGGAAGTTTAGGTGAGAAATTCCTCCCTGTGAGGGTGGGCAGGCCCTGGCACAGGGTGCCCAGGGAAGCTGTGGCTGCCCCTGGATCCCTGGAAGTGTCCAAGACCAGGCTGGACGCGGCTTGGAGCAGCCTGGGACAGTGGGAGGTGTCCCTGCCATGGCAGGGGTGGGACTGGATGGGATTTAAGGTCCCTTCCATTCCAAACCACTCCCAAATCACAGGATTCTGTGATTCTGTGAAAGCCCCCAGCTCCCTGCCCAGGGCAGCCAACCCATTTCTTCCAAAAAACTTCCTACGCAGTTAGCTCTGCCCCCAGTTAAACACAGGGGCTTGCAAAGGCCACGCCACGGCATCACATTCCCCAAACTCGCTTCTGTTCCAGCTGGGAGCAGGGAGCTGCGGGCAGGGAGCTGCCTGACCTGGATTTCCACTCTCCCTTGACTGGGGAGTCTTGCTCTGCTGATGCCTAATTACATCCAGGGCAGCGGTGCTGGCGGAGCTGGGCTCCAATCTCAGCTCCTAAATAAAGCCGGTGCGTGGTGAGGGGGAGAGGAGCGAGCGGCACCGGGTAACGAGTCCGAGAGGAATCCCGCGTTCCACGGGCTGCCTGCAGCCCCGCTTCATCGAACCGCATTTCCCCCTCCTCTTTTTAAAGTTACTAAATATTTTATGAACATCCGTAGGGCGAAACATTTACTTCCCTCTCCGCAGCAGCCCTCGGTAACTCACTCGCCGCTTTTACTGCGCATTAAATTCTTTATGGGAGTAATTGTGAAACCTCCAGAGGTGCTTCCAGGGCAGTGTTTGTCCGTGTCCCCTCCACGCGGTGACAGCCAGCACTGGGACGGGCGGCTCAGAGTTGGGCCTCTCCCGTTGTGTTGCAGGTGGCAATGATGGGTTCAGTGCAAACGCAGCCAAATCCCTGCTCTGGGGCAGCGGCTGGGCTGGATCCTGCCCCGCCTGCGGGGAGGCAGCGAGAGGCGGGGAAGGACGTGGTGGCTGCTGGGTGTGAGCTCTGCGTGCTCGGGAAAGGTTTCCTTCGGAGGGGCAGCATTGCCGGGAGTGATGGATGTGCGCAGCAATGAGCCCCGACACATCGGCGGCTGCCAGCGCCCGGGGAGAGCTGTGCTGGGGTACCCGGGGTGCCTCTGCCTCCTCCTAAACGAGCCCAGAACTGGCAGTGATGTAGCAGGGAGGGAGGCAGGGATTTCTGGTCGTGCCCCCCGTGTCTGTGGGGTAATTTTGGCACTCCACAGGGAGCCCCGGGTTCCCTGCTTCGTCTTTGTGGTGTTTATAATCCACTGCGCTCTGCTCTGAGACTCCAGGTGAGGGAATAGGGTTATGATGGAGAAATGGACCGGGACAAATGCAAATGCCAACATCTGCCTTTAATTCTGGATGATAACTTGTTTGGTTGTTCACGTCTCTCTGATTTCCCTTTCCAGCTTCAGGGATACGCGGCAGGCGGGAGCAGCCAGGGGAAGAGGGGCTCCGAGGGAGTGCTGAGGCCACATGGCAGAGTGCAGAATAGTTTTGAAAATAAATAAACAGAGGTGCTCACACTGGAAATGTCATCCTTGGGAGCTGCTGCCTTTCTGGCCAATACTGAGAGTGACGTGGGCCAAACCCCAGACCCTGCTGCTTCCACAGAGACCCTGCTGGGAAAGGAGAGTCACAAAAGGACCTGAGCCTGCAGGGAAGGGCCCCAGCCCCCAATTTAGGGGCTTTGCCTTCTTGTGGGGGCTGTACCCCGAGTTTGGCAGTGGAATTTGGTGTTGGAGGGTGTGTGAGCACAGCTGGGAAAGCCAATTTGCTGAGAGGGACCCCGGCTGCTTCTTGTATCTGGCAAAACCTCCTGCAGCACCTCAGGGGAGACACAAGCTTGAAATCTTAATTAAAAAGCAGAAAGCAGGGTTTCATGCTAGGCTGATATTGTGACTCTCTTCCCTTTATGGACAATTCTTATGCAAGCTCCTACTGTGTCTGTGGAATTGCTAATTTAGAGGAAGTTACAGATTTGTGCAGTGCAGGGCCTGTGTCAGCAGTGTTTAACATCAGGAGATCGAGGTGTGCGCTGATCCCTTTCGTTGTGAGGAACTTTCTTTTTATTTCTTGCAATCTTTCCTTTCTTGTCATCCACTCCAGAGCACACCAGAAGGAACATTGCCACCACCTGGGGCGCAGAGAGAGCACCAGTAGACCTAAAAAACTTGAAACTCTGTTCACGGCCAAACAGTGACAAGGTCTGGATCAGCAGGAGATTCCACCTGTGGGCTTCCCAGTCCTCAAGTCCCCTCTGGAAATTTTCAGGGGGAACAGCACAGTGTTCCTGGATGAGCATCTCCAACCAAGAAGGCTGAAAACAGGGTCTGAGAGACCTGTGGTTTGTGTTTTACTTGATCCAGGCCTGATGGAAATTTTGGAAAGCCAGGCTGACATTGTCTCATCAGAGCCAGTCCATAACCAGCCGGGTGGGACAGAGCCGTCCCTCCTCCAGCTGAAAATGAACCAAGGACATCGGCCTCTGGAGAGGGTTGTCTTTCTCTTCGTGCCTGATTAGGGAAGCACAAGCTCCTCTCTTGAGACACAACTTTGAAAAATGTAATTTAATTCCTTTTGCTTCTCCATCTTTTTAAGAAAATAATATCTTCTGTCCCATTAGATCAGGAACCTGACAGTGATGGGAAAACTTATGAGGTCTGAAAGTACAAACCTTTGGGATGGTCCTAATAGGAGCACCTTTACTCAGAACTGGGGAGATTTTAGGGACAGGCTGTGCCTCATGGAGATGGGTGATTCCAGGGACATCCATTCTGGGTCCCTTGGGCACCCGGGCCCTGCCCCACACCAGATTTTGGCCAGGCATGACTGGCGCTTCCTGGCAGAGATTTAAGAAAGATTTGAGTTCAGCTTGGTGCCAGCAACAGATGAAATCCAGGATAACTTTATCTCTGCCCTCATGGAGGAATGACGCTCAGACAGTGCCTGATCCAACTGTGAAACTCAGGGCAGGGCCAGGGGAGGCCAAACACAGAGATGGGTTTGGAAAGGCATTAGAGAAGCGTGGCCAGAAAGGGCCATCAGGGGCTTTTAAATGCAGGTTACTCACAGCTGCATCTGGCTCGGATGGGCCCGAGCTGCAGATGGCCAGAGCTGGGAATGGTTTATGGCCTGTCCTGTCTCTGTGCCAGCCCTCCAGGAGATTGGCCTCGATGGACTTTTGATCTGATCCAGGAAGCACTCCTTATACCCTTATCACAAATGGCCTCTGAGAAATGGGAAAAGACTGATCAAAATGGGAGCTGGGAGGAAATTCATGTTGGATCTGATTTTGTTGCTCGTTCCCTGCAGGAAGGCAAGGTTTGGACACAATTAGGGTCTTTCCCCGAGTCCCAGAGGGGTTCAACTCCATCCCTGTGACTCAGCTGGGAGGACACAGCCCAGGAATTTGCAGAAGCTGCAGATCAGGGCATGGAAAAGCAACCTCCTCCCTTCAGCTCGTGGGGCAGCGCTGGGGGAGCTTCTCTGGGAACTGCTGCTCGCAGGGCTCCAGGAGCGCTGCAGCATCTCCAGGCTGCTCAGAGAGACAGAGGATGGGCGTGGGCATGGGCTGGGGCCCAGTACAGCTGCTCCCAGGCAGAGCAGGCCAGTGAGGAGCTGTTGATGGATGAGTCCATCATCTCACTGAAGCGAGGTCTGTGGCTGCCTTAGGGCACGGCTGTAAATGAGCCCCTAATGGATTCTGCTCCTAAAACTTCCCTGTAATACAGAAATAGCTGCGTCCCCAGACATGGGAAGGGGGGGCAGAGATGGATGTGCAGAGGGAAGGGATGCTGGAGCCCTGCAGTGGTTCAGAGGGTAAGAAAACCCCTCCCGAAGCAGCCGAGGCGATGCTGAGCTTGTTGAGACGCTGGGAAATGGGAGATGTGGCTACCCCCTCCCTCACTCCCAAACTCTGCTTTGCTGCCAGGGCTGCTGCTGTGATAAACACCCCTGAGGGGTATCGGTGCCTCCCACATCTCACCCCAAAGGAGCACTGCACTCAGGATCAGCAGTGCACCTGCCCCTGCCACCGTCCCCTCCTTCCCACATCCCTGCACCTCAGGACCCCAGTTTGGCTCAGATATGGGATGGGAACAGGCAGTGGCCTTGGCACGCGGGAGACCAGGTCCTTTTCCAGCCAGGACTGCGCCCTCCTGGTGCTCCCTCCTGCACATCCACCTGTGCATCCCTCCCTGCTCCTGCACTGGGCTCAGCGGAGGCAGACACGGCTCTGCTGCTGCCCTGGCTTGGCACGGGAGGACTGGAGCTGCTGAACAGCTCTGCACCACTCCCGTGTCTGCAAACAAACAAACAGACAAAGACATGGCATCTGCTCTGTGGTGACTTCAGCACCTCAAAGCTGTCCTTGGTTCTGGAGCTCTGGGACGGACAGAGCTGATCCTGACCATGCCAAGGGCCCAGGTTTGGAGACACCTCCACCAGACTCGGAGGAGGCTGCAGGAGCAGGTACGAGGTGCTGGGAGGCACCTGGGGTAGTGGAAGGAGCACTTGGATGGTCTTTAAAGGTCTCTTCCAACTCAAATCATTCTTTCATTCTGTGATTCTCCCTTATCCCAGTAATGCTGTGGGGAAAAACCCCAACTCTGTTCAAGTCAAGCAGGAGAGAAATCCTGGAGCTGATTGCAAACCTGGTCTGGGCTGCGATGCAGCAGCCCTGGAGCTGCTTCCCAGACCTGCTCCCCTTTCTGCAGCTGAAATTTGCCTCTCAGATGGCAACCCCTGCAGCTGCAGCAGCTGCCCCTTGGCTGCTCTGCTGGGCCAGGCTCAGCCCTGGCACTTGCCCCGGCCACGCCACTCTCCCTCAAGCCAAACCTGGTGTTCAACGGGGAAAGAACTCCTCTGCCTCTCCCTGCAGATCACAGGGATGATCTTGGGTCTTGTACAGAGGCTGGCAGACGTTACCTTGCAAGGAATCTTTTTAATCTTCCAGATGATTCCCTTCCCCGTCCCCTCCATCATTTTTACGGCCCCGCAGCCTGCGCAGGGCCCGGCGCGTCCCGGCGGGAGGTGCAGAGCCCAACCCGCGCTCCCCAGCGAGCGCCTGATTCATCACCGCTAATTCCGTTTGCCATTCGCCGTAATAACAATAATCAAAATGAATTAATTCGGTATTAGTGGAGAAGGAATGTTGGAACTGCATGGGAATGGTGCTGCAATCAAATCAGATCCGTGTCAATTCAAAGGACGATCTCTTTATCTCTTTAACAGCTTTTTTACCTGCCTGGGGCTGCAGTTTATTCTCGAGGATGGGCTCTCGTATTAATATAACTTACAGTTGTTCTAAAATGTTTTCTATCTTTCATAGCTTGTTCTAAATATTTTAGCAAATATAAAGTGGGCTTCTTCCTTTCATCCTCCCTTGAGATGAGGCAGAAGATGATAAAAACCCTGGTTTTCCCCACAGCAAATGTACCTTTTTATAGCTTATTGGGAATCAGGCAAAATGGATCAATTAGGTGATCGTGTGGAGCAGCTTCTTGTTTATGGGGTGATAACTCCAGGCAGAGAGGAACAAACCCTGCAGGTGTATGGCCACGGTGTTTATTTAGCAGCTGTATTTGTACAAGGCTAATAGGAAACACCATTGGTTTATTATTTACACTGCATAAAGGTCAGCCTAACAAAGGGCTTACTGAAAATGGCACTCAGGTGCCAGATTTAGGGTCTTGTCCAAAACTGGTCCTCCCACTCGAGGCTTTCCCAGCTGCTCAGTGACCTGTGGAAGTTCCCCCTGGGCTGGGGGAAGGAGGGAGGGTGCACAGGATGCAGGGACTGTCACCTCCCCTAAGATGGGACCTGGACCCTGAGCCATGATGGGGGACAGGGATGAGGATGCTGCATCTGTCCTGGGCACTGCCTTGGGTCCCTTCAGGCTCTGGTGGCTTTTCCCTGATGCTCCAGGGTGTTTGTGACCAAGCCAACTGCTGGCCTTGCCAGTCCCTCTCAGTTTGGGGGTCCTGTCTCAGAAGGACGCTGTCCTGGTGACACCAAGCACCCGGCAGAGATTCCCCATCACTCAGAGGTGTGAAGTGTTCCCTGAGTGAAAGGCTTCACTTCCACCCTGGTGCTTTGCAGGGAGGAGACACTGGGTGGAAAGAAGGGCTCTGACCACGTGGGAATGCAGCACCCCCAAGGACAGCTGAGCCAGAGCCCCTCTCTGGGGTGATGAACCCTCTCTGTGGCAGGTGACAAACCCACCTGTGCTCCTGGCTTGCCCCCACGCTGTGCAGGAGCCCCGAGAGAGGCTGGCATTAGGTCCCCATGAACTGGCCTGGAGCGCCTCCCCTTTTCCTGAGGCTCCCCAGCCCCAGACAGTGACGCAGCCGCTGGAATTCGTCCTGTCCAGCCCCGAGCCGTTCCCTGCTCTCGTCTCTATTTTCTCCCCATCATCCGGAGTCGCACATCACGGGTGAAATATGAAAGAAACAAATTAGAATTACCTCGCTGGTGTGACAGCAAGGAGAGCTGCGAGCTGGGGAAGCTGAATGGAATGATAAATCCCATCGCTTAAACCGTGTAATGAATTTTCCTGGAGATTTGTCTCAGAGTAAAGAGAGGGAGAGGAGGGGAAAAGTATGAAATTCTCCTCAGATTTGGCAGAAGGGTTGCAGGCAGCTCTGACTGAAAAGTGTAAATCTGAAGAGCCCGTGCCTGCAGCGCATCCAAATAAGTTCCCCTTCCTTAATAGTCCTGGGTGCAATTTGCAGTGAAATGTCAAATCTTCTTTGCCTCCACTGGCATTCGGTCTAATAACATTATTTTGTCCGAGGAGCCTGGAGAACTAATGTGTTCAGGAGTAATTCTGCAGCTAAATATAGGAAAGAGGAGTTTTTGCATTACAAGAAAATATTTTTGTGCTATGAGGGACTTTTGTGGGGGTTGGAACATCCTTTGCCACTGATTTGTTGGGTGACCTTGGATAAATCACTGTCCTCTCTGTGCTTGTCTCTCCTTCCCCCTCTGAACTTCCCATGGATTTAGGTTTCAAGGTCTTTGGGGCAGGGACAAGTTTTTGTTGGATGTTTAGGATTTCTGGAAGAGTCCCCAGGAGTGAGATGCAGGTGTGAGCACAGCTCCAGCCAGGGAAGGGATGACACCACATCACAGAGTCTTTCCTTGGAGGCTGTGCAGGAAAACAGGCAAGAAACACGAAAAAGTCGGAGTTTTCCTCAAAAGCAGAGCTCAGGAACCCGCAGACCATGCCTGAAGCAACCTCCTTCCCAGTGAGCCCCTCAGAAACACAAGTTTAGGGAACGGAAATCCCAGATGTTGGTGTTGTTTCTCTAAAAGGCGCATCCCAAGGCAGGCATGGACCTGTCTGGCTGGAGATGTTCTGATGGCAGCCAGGACACCCCAGTGCATTCCCACCAGGGCCGTTCCTGCAGCAGGAGGCTGCGAAATCAAACGAGACCTCGCCACCCCTGGGGAGCTCCTGGCAGGATGAAGATCTCAGTTCACAACATCCAAACTCAATAAAAACAGGGTCCCTGTGCCATCCAGGCTGTTCCATCTCTGCCAGCAGCTCCCACCCTCCTTTCCTCACCGGAATATTGAATTTTTTTTTCTTTTCTTAATCCTTATTTTTTCAAGAGAGGCCCAAAGGAAAACCCTGCAAGTTGCCTCCGGTGGGAATGGAGCACACAAAACATGAACAAGCTACAAGTACGTGCCAGCAAAAATCCATAGAAAGTGATATTCCCTGAGGTAAAAGGTGAACATTCTCTGTGCTCAGACCTTGCTGTCTCACCTCTCTGCTGTTTTCACTCAGAACAGGGTGTTGGCTGTCCTGGCCGTACCCAGCCTGTGGGGCTGTGCAGAGACGCAGCCGATTTGAAACGAATTCTGAGGATTTTCTGCAAAAAGCACATTTTAATATTACAGAAAGCCAGATGATTCATACAAATGAGCCCCTCGGGTGACTGGTGCAGCATCACCTGGCCTGGTGTCACCAAAGAAAGGAAAGGTTTTCATGCAGTTTCTGATTGCAGCATCCCCTCCTGCTGTCTCTGCACCAGGATCTCCTCTTTGATTCTCAGGCTGGGCCAGGGGAGGCTCAGGTTGGACATCAGCAGGAAGTTCTCCATGGAAAGGGTGGCCAGGCATCGGAAGGGGCTGCCCAGGGAGGTTTGGAGTCCCCATCCCTGGAGGTATCCAAAAAAAGACTGGAGGTGGCACTCAGTGCTCTGGGATCAGTCACAGGTTGTCTTGGAGGGCTTTTCCAATCTCAGTAATTTTCTGTGATTCCATCTGCCAGCAGGCGCCATCTCCCTCTCTGTCCCTGCTCCCAGCCAACACTCCAAACCCATCCCTCCATCCGTCCATCCATCCATCCGTCCATCCATCCATCCATCCATCCATCCATCCATCCATCCATCCATCCCTGCTCCCATCCATCCCTCCCTCCATCCATCCCTCCATCCCTCCATCCATCCATCCATCCATCCATCCATCCATCCATCCATCCATCCATCCATCTATCCATCCATCCATCCCTCCATCCGTCCATCCATCCATCCATCCATCCATCCATCCATCCATCCATCCATCATCCCTCCCTCCTCCCATCCATCCATCCATCCATCCATCCATCCATCCCTCATTTCTCCCTCCTCCCTCCCATCCATCCATCCATCCATCATCCCTCCATCCATCCATCCATCCATCCATCCATCCATCCATCCATCCCTCCATCCATCCCTCCCTCCTCCCTCCCATCCATCCATCCATCCATCCATCCCTCATTTCTCCCTCCTCCCTCCCATCCATCCATCCATCCATCCATCCATCCATCATCCATCCATCCCTCCCTCCATCCCTCCATCCATCCATCCATCCATCCCTCCATCCATCCATCCATCCATCCATCCATCCATCCATCCATCCCTCCATCCATCCATCCATCCATCCATCCATCCATCCATCCATCCATCCCTCCATCCATCCATCCCTCCTCCCATCCATCCATCCGTCCATCCATCATCCATCCATCCATCATCCATCCATCCCTCCATCCATCCATCCATCCATCCATCCATCCATCCATCCATCCATCCCTCCCTCCTCCCATCCCTCCATCCCTCCATCCATCCATCCATCCATCCCTCCATCCATCCATCATCCCTCCATCCATCCATCCCTCCATCCATCCATCATCCCTCCATCCATCCATCCCTCCATCTGTCCATCCATCCATCCATCCATCCCTCCCTCCCTCCATCCATCCCTCCATCCATCCCTCCATCCATCCATCCCTCCATCCATCCCTCCATCCATCCATCCATCCCTCCATCTGTCCATCCATCCATCCCTCCCTCCCTCCACCACCACTGGACAGTTACGGATGTGCTGCAGAGGGACACTGGTCACACTGATTTGGCTCCGCAGCCCCAGCCGAGCCCCCTCGGGTCCCAGGGAGCATTAATGGGATCAGCAGCCCTGGCAGCCCTGGCACTGGGCACTGCCAGCTGGGAAATGAACCTTGGCACTCGCAGCAAGCAGGAGCTAATGAAGGAGGTAATGAACAGTAACAGGAGTTTTAAGCAATTAATTTTCCCCCCTCACTCCCCTTCCCACCATCTCTTTTTCCTTTTTCCTTCACCCCTTTCCGTCAAGGGCAAAGATGAAGCAGTGTGCCCATTCCCTGGGAGCCTGGGCAGTGTCCCAGCACCCTTTGGGGGCAGGACCTTCCCCTGATACCCAGCCCAACCCTCCCCTGGCCCAGCTCCAGCCATTCCCTCAGGCCCTTTACGCTGGAAGCTGACCTTGGGTCCCTTCCACCAGGGAATGTTCCAGAACCTTCTCACAGAAGTCACTCCTGGAGCAGCCCCCACCCAAACCCTGCCACCCCCCCAGTGCAGCTCCCAACCACCCTTGTGTGATCCTGAGCAGAGTCTGGCTTCCCATGTCCTTCTGGAAAATGGGATCCACTGGTTTCGCATGGATTGAGCCACGAAACGCGAGGGGGATTTGTTTGGATGCAGCTGGAATTTGCTCTCCCAGGAAGGAGGCAGCGTGGCACGAAGGATTGCAGTGAAAATTGCACTTTCCTTTATTTGGGCTTCAGATTATGGAACTAAAATTAAATTTAAACTCTTTGCAGAAAGGTAATTTTTCCTAATCACTCACACTGCTGCACAGATCTCTACAACTTGATTTAATCTAATTAGATTAATTGGATGGAGAATAATTTCTTTCTCCAAGAAGATCAACTTCAAACCACAAGCAATTCTATAGACTCTGCGGGAGGGAAAAAACCCACAACAAAATAACCCCAGCCCTCATTCAGAGCTGTAAAACCACAGCACAGAATGCCCAGTAATTAAATTGTTAAAGAATTTATGAGGATATCTGGATGAGCCTGGGTGTTGTTTTTCATTCCTTTCCCCCTCTTTCATAATTTTCCCTTGTGCTCTCTCTCTTTTTCTCTGGGCCATAAAATGAGATGTGGAATTCCAATTCCTTCATTGATTTCTGAGATAAAAATTTAAGAAACTCGAGTAACAAAAGGCTGTGCTCCCACGTTCTGCATGTGAAATGGATTGCCTTTGTTACAGGGGCAGCAAATATTGAACTGGGTAATGCTGCGAGGTCTTTGGCCTGAATACTAATGGTCATTATTTACCAGAAATGAAGACGAGCCAGGGAGGTTCAGCACCTCCTGATTGGCTTTGGCATCCCAACAAAGGCACGGAGAGAGAGGGACAGGGGACATGAAAAGTGGATGCAGAGCTCAGTTCCTGTGCCTGGCCCAGCTTTATGAGCGAGCTGCCCGTGAATTAATGCCCAGCAGTTTTTGCTGGAAGCATCTGTGCGCACGTGGCTGTTCAAACAGGCTGGGTGTGCTCGGAGGACGCTGCAATCCCCACGTCCTCGCTGGATCCTTTCTTTTGCCCTCTCCTCGGGCAGCGCTGCCCTTTGATGGGCACAGGTTTGAGCTGAGCTGGGAGAATTTGGGGCTGTAAATCCCCCCTGGCCCCGGGGCCACGGTCGCTGAGCAGCTCCCGCGCTCCGCGTGGGTGGAAGGTGCTGAGCTGGGCACCCACGGGGACAACGGAGACGTGGCAGCTGCAAAGTCAGCCCAGAAGCTCCTGCTGGAGCTTTCTCAGTGCCAGGATGAGGCGTCAGGGCCCGTTAACTTCTGGGAAGGACACGGAGACGCCTCGATTGCTCTCTGTTGTCTCTTAAAAGCCCAGCGCTGATTGGAGCAGAGAGGAAACTTCGCCACTTGACCTTCAGTGTGCCCAGGGAGGTCGGTTATGAGGGCACAAACTGCCCAGATTTGTTCTGGAGACTCTCAGGTCAATGCTACTCTTTTCCAAACTGTCACAGGATCCCAGGATCACTGAGGCCAGGAAAAGGTCAAGGTCACCAAGTCCG
This sequence comes from Corvus hawaiiensis, assembly GCF_020740725.1. NCBI lineage: Eukaryota > Metazoa > Chordata > Aves > Passeriformes > Corvidae > Corvus > Corvus hawaiiensis. Next base: position 470,593 of record NC_063235.1, read on the forward strand.
AGCTGTGTTCGATCTCCACCTTGTCCCCAGCCCAGAACCCTGAGTGCCATGCCCAGCCCTTCCTTGGACACCTCCAGGGATGGGCACTCCAGACCTCCCTGGGCAATTCCAATCCCTGAGCACCCTTTCCATGGGGAAATTCCTGCTGCTGCCCACCCTGAGCCTGCCCTGGCCCAGCCTGAGGCCGTTCCTCTCCTCCTGTCCCTCTTCCCTGCCAGCAGAGCCCGACCCCCCCGGCTGCCCCCTCCTGTCAGGGACTTGTGCAGAGCCACAAGGTCCCCCCTGAGCCTCCTTTGCTCCAGCCTGAGCCCCTTTCCCAGCTCCCTCAGCCACTCCTGGGGCTCCAGACCCTTCCCCAGCCCCGTTCCCTTCCCTGGACACGCTCCAGCCCCTCCATGTCTTGAGGTGCTGTGCCCAGCACTGTCCCACACGGATCCTGAGCCAATGCCCCTTCCAGCATTCAGTGAACGGGAGAATTGTGCCAGCCTGGAGCTGTGTTGGAGGCTGCCACTGCCAAATGAGCCTGGGCCCTCTTCCTTGTCCCCTCCAGCCCTTTGTGACCCCATGGGATGGGTGGCAGATTTGTGTCTCAGTGGCTCCTGTGGTGTTTGGCTGCTTTGAGCTGAATGCGAGGAGTGCCCAGAGTCTGAAATATGAAAAGGGTTTGGATGGGGCAGACAGGCCACCTGCAGATATCATCCCCAGGAATGATGGCAGGGCCTGGCAGAGCCACAGCGAGTGCTGAAATTAATAGCAAGAGATCTATTAAAGGGATTAGACACACGTTTGAACACTTACAACTTTATCTCTTGCTGCTCGTGGCAGGGACTATTTATTTCCCCAACCCAAATGTCTGAGGGGTGATTTATAGATGGGAGAGGGTGGAGAGAAACTTTGCACACTTGAATTCCCAAACCTCTGAGCTTTGGCTGGGGGTGAGGGATGGGGACTTGGTCCTCCTGGGCATCTCCCTGGGTGTCTCAGCTGGGATTAGGATGTGTCCCCTTCAGTTTTGTCAACACTCTGGAGCCATTCTGGAGAGCTTGAACTGGCTCCTGTCCAGCTCCTGGATGAGAAGGTTCTCTGGGAGCATCCCAGAGCATGGGATAGGGCTGGGGCAAAATCTCTGCTGACATTGGTGTTGATGCAGACATGGCCCAAGACACAAATCCTGCCTTCATTTCCAGAGGGAGCTCGGGTCTGAGGACCCTCCGTTTCTGAGGAGAAGGTTTTGGGGGGAGGCAGAGGGGTTGCTGCTTTCTGCACCTGCAGCACATCCACGTTTTGTGTCTGGTTTATCCTCTTGGAAAACCACGAGCCACTCCTGCAGGGGTGAGCCCTGACGTTTCCTCAGCACAGTGGAGAGCTGGAGTGCAGAGCGTGCACGGACCTCTGCACCCACGAGACTGGAATGGCAGATCTGAGCTGTCAGAGCTCTCAGTGCTGGACCTCACAGCCTCGGCTGTTGTGGATGTGGTTCTGTGTGTGCCACTCGTAAGGTGAAATGAAGAACAAGGCAGAAGATGGAAGCCCCATGTCCAGGAGCACCCAGCAGGGCTGGAACTCCCTCCTGGAGCTGCAGGTCTCTAATGTTTAACTGGATTCCTCCCCAGACCTGATTCAGGGGTAATGGCAAAGCTCTCCTGGGCTGCTGTGGGGGGAGAACTAATTCTAAATGTCTCATTGGTACAGAGTAAATTCTGGGATGTTCACAGGCTCTTGAATCTCCTGGTTCATAGCACAGCCTAAGCAGGTCCTTTATGTTCCCTGACACTCGTTAGGAAGTTTTAAGAGATTGAAGAGAATGGAAAAATCAGATTTAGTCATTTCTTTTACAATATGCCCCTAAAAGGAGCCTCATAAAATATGAATTCCACCGAATGTGCTTGTTTCTAAATTCAGAACATGTGTCCAAGCGAATTTGTAGCTGAGGAAATGAAGGACAAACTGCCTGGGACGGGAGATGAGCAGACAGGCAGCTGCCCCTTCCCTGCCCTGCCGTGCCTGCCGGTCCCTCCTGTCTGCCAGGGCATTTCCCAAAATATTTTGCACCCCCCTTGCTGTGCAGGGCTCCTGCCTCATCCAGCTGGGTGCTCGCACCCTCATCCCCTCAGCCTTAGTTTGCAATGTGGGTGTAAGATGGGGGTACGGGAACAAGGGGATGCCTCAGCCCCTTCCTGGGGCTGCCCTGGCTTTTGCTCCCTGTGATCCCTCCACCCCCAAGGACTGACCCTGACACTTACACGGGAGGAGGGGAGATTTTCTTGCCCTGCCAAATGTTTTGGGTTCAGCAAACCTCCCTTGCCAACCACGCTGGGTTGGGAAGAGGAGCTCTCAAAAACCATTTGCAACATAAAAGCTTGGCAGAGTAAATTGCTTTTGATCTGTGCAAATAATTCCCTTGGCAATTTTGGGGAGGTTTTTGTATCCGTTTCTACCGTGTTAACTTTCTGTTTGTAATAATTAATTTCACGATAATCAGCTTGACATTGTTAAACGCAGAATCATTTCAAACCAGAAATGTCTTTTATTTTGCAAATATCAAGGCTGAAACATGAACAAAGACAAAAATGTCCCAGAGGCAGCCAGGAAGGGGGGGGATTGGTAGAGCCTCCTCTGTGCAGAAGTTCAGTTTTACCAAACAGACATTTTCTGAAGTCCCAGTCTTGTGCTGAGGACTTAAGTGGCCTCCAAGTCAATCTTTTTTCCCTCCTTCTTTAATTATTTTGGTTTTTAAGGTGTGATAAACTCTGGCTGCAACCTTTCTGGGGCAGCAGCCCCAGCTGAGCTCATTTCTGTCCAGAGTGGGAACAGGGATCCAGGGAGGGAAGAGCAATGGGAACGTTCAGCTGTGTGTCCTGGGCCATCCTAAATGACCCAACACGGCCTGAGGGAGAGGGGAGGGAGCTGGGATGAAATCAGCCCCACCTCAAGATGTCAGAACCAAATCTCCAGCCCTTCCTGTCCCAGTGGAGGCTGCTTTTCCCCAGCAGTGGACAAGCTGGTGCCATCCCAGTGGGTGTGATCCACCCACACCAAGGGACTTTTATGGGGTTTTTGGTCTGGGTCCCTCATGCACCCCCCGCTGAACCCTGCCTGGCTGCTGGAATGCTGCTCAGGCCCTCCTGGGGATGATTAACCTGACATTTAATTGGGGACAGCACCTGGGCGTTTGCTCCTTCTCAGGCTCTGCTCCTCTCCATTAAAACTGTAACAAACCCAAGGAGTGATTTTATGGTGCTGAGAAGGGTCAAACACATTTGCTCTTTGATGAGAGGAGCTGTAAAATCCTTAACTGGGAGCTGGATGGATCAGGCTTTCTGAGCATAAAGAGGCAGAGGAAAAATGTGGAGATGGTCTGATGGGTCAGTGAGGGAGAGGAGAGAGACGGATGCATTAAATCCAGACCCACTCAGCCGTCCATCCATCTCCTCTCAGTCTGCGTCGGGAGCAGAGCTCGCTGCCCACGGTGGGAAGTGCAGCAGGGCTCGGGAGCAGGATGGATGGTGCAGGAGCAGATGGATGGCTGGACAGCTTCCCACCAATCCATCTCCATCTGTCCTCACACCTCAATCTTTATCCAGTCTAGTGATGCACACTGATAGAGCTGGAGGCCTCTGTGGGGAGATGGATGGGGACTGAGTTGAGGGTGCTGTGGAGAGAGAGAGGTTTTGTTCACCCCGGAGCTGCCTGAGGAGGGTGACAAGGACAGGACGCTGTGGTGCAGCAGCCCTGCCCTTGCTCCTGCGAGGCCACAGGCCATGCCCAGGGCTCCTGATAACCGTGCTCTGCTTCCCTGCTCGCCCAGGCTCTGCCTTCGGAGAGGAAACATTTCACAGCAGGGGAAAAAAAGAGTCAAATTTAAAATATCTTTTCTTTTTTTGCCTCTCCAGCTGCTGATGTCCTTTCCTGAGGCCTGAATGCAGGATCATTCGACAGAAAGTTGTTGTGAAAGTCACTGCATTGGCTTTTCCTGTGCAAATAACACCGGATTCCAGAGCCTCTGGAACTGCCATATGGATCAAGCTGGACAGCTGGAATCTGCATCCCAGTCCTCCCACGGGCACACAGGGCCCTGCCGTGCCCTGAGGTGTCTGCAGCCACCCAGGGATGATGAGGAGCTGACTGCAAGGGGGTGAGTTCCCCTGCAAGGACCTCAGCTCTGCCCGGCTTTTGGGATGTGGGCAGCCCTGCTCTGTCCTGGAACAGGGACCCAGGAGCTTCTGAACAGTAGGTTCAGTGATTTTTTAGGGAGATGGATTGAATTTTAGAATCATTCTGGTTGGAAAGGCTCTCTGAGATTGAGTCCAACCATCACCCAGCACTGCCAAGGTCACGTCCACACAGCTTTTAAACCCCTGCAGGGCTGGGCACTCCAAACCTCCCTGGGCAGCCCCTGCCAATCCCTGAGCACCCTTTCCATGGGGAAATTCCTGCTGCTGTCCACCCTGAGCCTCCCCTGGCCCAGCCTGAGGCCGTTCCCTCTCCTCCTGTCCCTGTTCCCTGCCATCAGAGCCCGATCCCCCCGGCTGCCCCCTCCTGTCAGGGACTTGTGCAGAGCCACAAGGGCCCCCCTGAGCCTCCTTTGCTCCAGGCTGAGCCCCTTCCCAGCTCCCTCAGCCACTCCTGGGGCTCCAGCCCCTTCCCTGGACACGCTCTAGTCCCTCCATGTCTTTCTTGTCCTGAGGGACCCCAAACTGAACCCACGATGCAAATGCAGGGACATTTGGGACCTGAGCGCTGTGCCAGGCATCTCCAGCAGGCACCCACTTGGCACAGCTCCCCAGCTCTTGTCTCTCTCCTCTTCCAGACCCCTTCCCAAACCCTGCAATTACCAAAATCCTGGCACTTCCCTGCAAGAGCTGCTGTTCCACCCCAAGCCTGTGATTCCAGGAAGAGCCTCTGCTCCCTGCCCATCAATCCCGAGGCTGCAGCGGAGCTGTGATCCCAGCCCAGCTCTGAGCCCCTGCTCCGTGTGCCAGGATCGATGGAGGAACCGTGAGTGAGACGCCAATAATAACGATCCCGATAATGAATACGGGGATGTGCTGCGGGTGCGCTCGCGTGCCCTGGCATTAAAAGATCCTGACCCCGAGTGGTTGGATACCAGGAAATCTGCTCGTGGATTTAACGACCCTTGGCTGGAGTTCTGAGCAGAGAACAGAGATGGAGAGGAAGAGGCAGGTGGAGTGGAGGTGAAGCATCAAACACCTTGTTTGTCTGAATTGATCTCATTCCCCGCTTTTAGCCTCTTCCTCACCACGCCACAGTGCCAAGCCTGGCGGTCCCTGGGAATTAGGGTGCCTTTGGGGCCCCTTCCTCATCTCCCACGGATTTGTCCCAGGATAGGGCCCTCCCTGACAGCCACCAGTGTGGGCAGGGTGTGGTGGGGGCTGCAGTGGGGTCCTGGGGCATCATCCTGCAGCTCCTGGTTATTTTCCCAGCTGCAGGAAATCCCTGGGTACTTCCCCCCACCCCAAGGGCGCTCTCGCCTGATGCCCAGTGGCCGGAGCTGGTTTGCTGAGCCCGCTGTCCCTGGCCACAGCTCTGAACCCCGAACCCCTCTCTGGTGAGACACAGCCCCGTGAGGAGCTCAGCGCGGATGGAAATCAACGGGGAGCTGCACGGGTGGAGGATTTTTACACTCATCCCTCTGCAAGTGCTGCGGGAAGGGGAAGTTCATTGGCTGCCGATATTGCCCTGCTGTGATAAAAGCTTAAGGAGCTGCTTTGCAGCTGCCCACTGTGAGGAACAGGCTGTGAGTGTTTCCAGAGTGAAGCGATCCATCACAGCTCATGGCTCTTCCCACTGGGAGCGATCCCAGCCCCGGCACCTGCCAGGAACACCCTCAGGAAGGCGATCTCCTGGCAGCGGCACAATCAAACGCGTATTGTTCCCAGAATTCGCCCCTTCATAGCGAGTACTTTGCTCTTGGGTAGCTCCTCGTGTCAGCCTCGAAGGGAGTTAAAATAAAAAGGGTTTGGAATCTCCAGCCCTGCTTTCCAGCGGGGAAACTGAGGCAGGGACAGCCCCACTCTCTTCCGTGCTTCTCGCTGACCACTGGCACACTCTCCTGGTGAGACCCTGCACACTCTTTGTAAACTGCAAACTTCCTGCAGGTGTTTTGTCCAATTTCTGAAGGACACTGAGCTCTGAAGAAGCTCCACGCTGTGAGTATGGGGTGTGGATCAGTGCTTTCTCCCACCTCCATCATTTTTTGATGTTTCAGTTATTTTCCAGCAAATCTGACAGAGGAATTGAGGTTCACGATGCTTCTGCCACCCTCTGTCAGCAGGAGCTGAGCAGAGGAGGAAGTCCCTGGGGTGACCTGAGCGAAGCTCCATCAGATGTTGGAGCAGAGGTGCAGGATGGGGGAGGAAAAGGAGGTTTAATGGCAGGAAAAGCCTCAACCAGAGCTCACAGCCTCCCACGAGACCCAAAGCTGCAGCAAACAGCCAATTTGGAGTCTGATACTCAACGTTAGTATTATTTTGTTCCTCCTGGTTTTTCTGAGTTCCCGTGGCTGTGTGTGTGTAGAGGTGTGGAGGGGAGACTGCGCTGCACTGGGCACTCCCACGCAGGGAGGCTGGAAGAGGGGGTCAAGGCACCAGTCAAAACACCCAAATTTGCATGAGATGAGACAGGGACCCCTTTCCTCCCCACTGCCAGCCTGGAACTGTGTCCCTGAGCCTGTCCTGACATGATCTCACGTGGAATTGCATCCGTTTTCTGTACAAAACCAGGATTTGATGGAACCGTTCGAGTATGTCTCAGCTTAGATTTCCAGAGCTGCATATGAAAGCTCCAGAAAGTTATTTATTTCAGCCCATTTAAAGTGTGTTTGCTGATGTATTCTGCAGAGTGGGTTTAGCGTGTGAGCTCTTGAGTAAAATCATTTCTGTATTAATGAGACCTAACCCAAAGCCATTAAACGTGACTTTAAAGGAATATCTCAGTGAATCTCTCACATTGAGATGGATGGGAGCAGACAGAAAGTGTTTGTAAACTTCCACATCATCAAATCAAACTGGAACTCATTAAATACAGCAAAATAATTCACTGAATAATTCACTTGGGTTGAATACGAAAGATTTGGACAACCTTGGGTTGTTTGATTGAAAAACAGCTTATTTTTTATGCTCCTGTGTATGTGACAAAGTAAAAATATGAGTGGAAGGTGGGGAGCTCTGTCACCTTGGTGTCGAGGGCCTTCCTTGGAGGAAGGTTCATTAAAGCTGAATTCTGACAAATTCAGCCTGGGAGGAGGGTGGGATTTGCTGGGCAGGGTCAGCCTGGCTGACTCTGAGGGTTTTTAAGCATTTCTCATCTCCGATGCTCTGGTGGGGCTGCAGCAGCTCTGGGGAGCCTGGAGAGCTCGGGGGGGTCTGAGCTCGGGGCACAAAGTGTTGGCTGGGGGTCCTGGTCAGCTCCGTGTCCATGAGAGGCTGTTCTGTGTCAGGCCAGGCGTTCAGGTGCTGGGGAGAGTGGGAGCCAAGCATTCCATGGTTTTCCTTGTCCTCTAACTCCTGCCTGTCCCTGGGGATCTCCAGCTGGGCCAGGAGCTGCCCCAGCCCCATGTGGGGCCGTGTTCCCAGCACAGTTTCTGTGCAAAGTTCGGGGCTGTGCTGCACCTTTTGGTGCCTGCAGAGCCACAGAGCAGCTCCAGGGGCAGCTGAGGTTCATGAGGGGATCCAGGCTCGGGGCTGGATCCGTGGCTCCAGCAGCCTCTGTGCCAGGAGTGCTTTTCCTGCATGGGCCTCCCTCCCCAGGCAGGGAGAACAGGCTGCTCCAAAAGGAGGAAAAAGCCATTATCCCACCGTGTGAGTGTGCAGACCAGAGATCTGGTCTGGGCTGAACTCCCAGGACATCCCTTTGGCTCAGGAAGTGATCCCTCTTGTTCCACACATGAGGAAACTCTGGCAGAAACTCAAGGAATCCTCTCCCCTCGGTTTAACCCCCCTCCTGCTTTAACCCCCTCATGCCACTGCCGAGGTGACTCCACAATCCGCTCAGGAACCTCCCAGCAGAAGGGAAAGCTTTAAACAAAATACAATTTTACAGTTCATTTCAGGTAATCACAGAGTCTATGTTCCGAAATGATCCTCTCGGCATTGCCCATGGAGAGAGGCGATGGCTGATTGGCATTCCATTACTAAACAGCTAAGCCATTCATAATGCACAAAAACAGACTTGATGGAAAGATTTGATTCAGTTTTCAAGCCAGACTAATTCAAAACCCAGGGCTCTATAAATCAGAGCAAATGTTCTTTATAAAAAAAATATAGCTAGAGCCCATGTGCAGTATCAGATCTGTGATTTATGCCTGTATCCCATTAAATTGAAGGACAAGCCAGGGGAGCAGGGCTGTCCCTGCATCCTGGATTCCTGGCTGCCAGATAATAAACACGTTCAGGGCTGTGGAAACGGCCCCAGTGTCCCAGGGACATTTGGGGACATTGGGCTTTCCCTCTGGGAGGGGGCACAGCTGAACTCTGCCCTCCTGTTGCTGCCAGCAGGGCCAGGGCCAGGGCCAGGGCCAGGGATAGGATTAGGGCCAGTGCAGAGGGGCAGAGGATGGGGCAGGGCAGACCTGGCAGCACCAAGGCCATGGGAACGAGCTAAAGCTCCCTGTCTGCCGGCAGCTCCACCGCTCTTTGAAAGCCCAGCGGCTCCTCCAGCCTCGGCACAGCGAGTGGGGCTCAGGCTGCACCGAGTCCCCGAAGCCGGGCTTTCTCCCTGCTCCCCAGGACAGAATTCACACCCAGACCTCGCTGCCTGTGCCCTGGTGCTGTTTGTTCCCTCTCCCGTTCATAAGGAGCTGGTGCAGCCGGGGGCTGTTAACATTTGTTGGCAATCCCGAGCTCACAGGGAAGAGGATGCCATTGTTCAGGAACTGACAGTGACATTTTAAAAGCCATGTCTGAAATCCCCAAACAATTAAGAGGCATCTTTTTACATTCCCTCCCTGTCTGAGGCATTGCACAGGCGAGGCACCAGCTGAGAAGTACATGTTGATCTTGACAGGAAAAGCTACGATTAATGAATAATGGAGCACCGGCAATATATAACTTCCAGGTGGAGCCATCATAATTCAATCCAAACAGTAATATCAGGGTCTTTTCTTGGAGGAGTCTAAGCAGCAGTTAAATATTAAATAAAAAAGATGACATTTTATTTTATTTTCCTTTGGCAACTCTGCATCTCCTGATTCGAAAAAGCAGAAGGTAGAAAGTGCCACCACGGAGGGGGAAGGAAAGTTTAAATGCAAATTCACCTGCCCCAGCCTGAGCTATAAAAGTGTTAACGAGGGAAAGGGAGGGCAGGGCTGCAGCACTGTGCTGCACTCTCTGGACTGATTTACCACCTGGAACTGTGCCTTTTGTCTTTTCATCATCACTCAGATCGCTGGGACTGTTCAAGGAAAAAGCTTCAAACTTTTCTCCCTGGTTTGTGTGCCAGGGAAGATGTGTTCTTTAAAAACCCAATAATTCACCATCAGCATGGGAGCCGTGCTCAGTCATCCCGAGCGGAAGCAGATTTGATCACATCAATGCAATGGGTTCTGCTTACTCTCAGTGTGGCCTTTTTCCCTTTTCTTTCACTTCTCTGAAGTTCTGCTCCTGTGCAGGGCCCCGGAGGCTCCTCCCGGCTGCCCCCCAGCACTTCAGCTCTGCTTCGCATCTCCCCTCGCTCCCTCTGGGCCGTGGCCGGGTTCTGGCCCCTTCTCCCACCCCACCTTCTCCCCATTAGAGCAGAAACCTCCTGTGGCCTCTCCGCACCTCATTAAATCCTCATTTCTTTCCAAATCTCACACCAGCCCTTCCCTCTCCCCTCCTCCCGGTGCTGAAGGATCTCATCAGCTCCCCCAAGCACTGCCCGCTCCAGGGCTCCCACGAACGGCTCCACCGGGCCCCCACGGGCAGCTGGTGTGGAACTCCCCTGCCCGCTCTCGCACACCTGCCCACCAGTGACTGCCCGACCAGGGCACAGCCCGCAGGCTGAAACTGCCCACCAGTGACTGCCCGACCAGGGCACAGCCCGCAGGCTTCTGAAACTGCCCACCAGTGACTGCCCGACCAGGGCACAGCCCGCAGGCTGAAACTGCCCACCAGTGACTGCCCGACCAGGGCACAGCCCGCAGGCTTCTGAAACTGCCCACCAGTGACTGCCCGACCAGGGCACAGCCCGCAGGCTTCTGAAACTGCCCACCAGTGACTGCCCGACCAGGGCACAGCCCGCAGGCTGAAACTGCCCACCAGTGACTGCCCGACCAGGGCACAGCCCGCAGGCTTCTGAAACTGCCCACCAGTGACTGCCCGACCAGGGCACAGCCCGCAGGCTTCTGAAACTGCCCACCAGTGACTGCCGGACCAGGGCACAGCCCGCAGGCTTCTGAAACTGCCCACCAGTGACTGCCGGACCAGGGCACAGCCCGCAGGCTTCTGAAACTGCCCACCAGTGACTGCCCGACCAGGGCACAGCCCGCAGGCTGAAACTGCCCACCAGTGACTGCCCGACCAGGGCACAGCCCACAGGCTGAAACTGCCCACCAGTGACTGCCCGACCAGGGCACAGCCCGCAGGCTGAAACTGCCCACCAGTGACTGCCCGACCAGGGCACAGCCGCCCCATTCACCCCGCAGGCTGAAGCTGCCCCCATGCACCGCCCTCCTGCCCCCAGTATTCATTACACCAACGGCGGTGACTCCTCTGCCAGGGACCACAGCTCTGCTCTGTGTCCTGCAGAAATGGTGCTCCCAGCAAGGAGCTGCGAGCAAAGATGGAGCAGATGGGCAGGACGAGGATTTAGGGTGAAGCAGCAGGTGCCTGCTGGGCCGTGGGTGCAGGGTGCTCACACTCAGCCCCTCTCCCTAAAGCTCACCCAGTGAATGTTTGGCAAATGCGTGGGATTAACTCTTGGTTAATCTTCCACCTGGAAGGACAAAACCTCTCCTTCGTGTCCTGGCTCTGCTGTTCCATAAGGAGCGGGGGGCAGGCTGAGGGCATTCCTGGCGTGGGAAACAAAGCCTCAGTTCACACTAAATCTGTTCTGCTGCAAGCTGAGCCCAGCTCCCGAGTGTTCAAGGGAGTGAGCAGCGACCCCTGATCCTCGAGGGATTTGTGCTCCACACCCCTCACTGGGCTCAGGGCTCTCCCTGGAGCTGGGAGGACATCAGGCCTGGCAGGAACACAGGTTTTGTCCCAGTGGAACTGGAAGAAAAGGAGAGAGGAGAAGTGCTGTGTCTGAGCTGACCCTGCTGTGAGGGCTGGCTGAGGAGCACGGGGTCCTTTAGCCCCACAGATCCCGTGTTCCCGCAGAACTGGGGGTGCTGGGGACGGGAGCAGCACTGGCGAGGCCCCCGTGTCCACTGGTTGTGTTCCCAGCTCCAGGCCCTGCAATAACAGAGCTGATCCATCAGATGAAGCACACAAACACCAACGGGGGGAGGTTCAGATCCTAAACTCGGCCTGGCTGTCGGGTTTATCCCTGAGCCAACAGAGCCACGCAGCACAAACCCTCCATGGAAAGGTCCCACACAGAGGCATCGCGGTGGAAGGGCTTGGGGCAACAACAGCCCAGCCAGGCAGAGAGCCCCGGGCACGGAGCAAAGCCTCGTCCCCCACAGCCGGCGGCGAGACGGAGCCGAGCACAAACCAAACTGAGCTAATCTGCAGTGCAGGGTTTCACAGACTCTCCAGCAGATCTGCCCCCGGAGCAGCTTTTGTTTCCTTCCTCGTTTATTTGCCAGCCACCCGTGGAAGGTTTGTTTGCTTTCCGACCCCGCTTCACAAAAGAACAATATTTTACCGTCAGCTCTTTCATTTTTTCCTTTTTTTTTTTTTTTTTAAATTATGCTTATTTGAAGTCCTTAGCATATTTTGGAGGAGGTGAGGAGGAGGGATAGCAGGGTACAAACACCTTGCAAGGCCTTTAATTCTGCCCAGATAAGAGAGCTGCACTAAATCATTTCCAAAAAGAGAGCAGAGGTTCAGATAAGACTCTGTGCTTTCAAAAGTATCTCAGTAACGCCTTTAGAGAGAGAACTGGTAAAAAGCAAACAAGATGGAGCAAAACAGATCTTCCTGGGAGTTTAATTTTTGTCTCAAGGGAATTAGAAGGAACTCTTTTAACAAACAGGCTTTTCTTCCCCGTGGAAAGGATTTTATTCCCTAGTAAGAAGTGATGGGATAAGAGGAAACATCCCCAAGGTGCACCAGGGGAGGTTCAGACTGGATGTTTGAGGACATTTCTTCATGGAAAGGGGTTGTCCAGCCCTGGCACAGCTGCCCAGGGCAGTGGTGGAGTCACCATCCCTGGAGGGGTTTACAAGGCTTGTGGCACTTGGGGACATGGATCAGTGGAAGTTTAGAACTTGTACTGAGGAGAAGTTGTGCCCAGAGAGGCTGTGGGTGCCCCTGGACCCCTGGAAGTGTCCAAGGCCAGGCTGGACATTGGGGCTTGGAGCAGCCTGGGACAGTGGAAGGTGTCCCTGCATTGGAACAAGATGGTCTTTAAGGTCCCTTCCAACCCCAAAACACTTTAGGATTCTGACTGGGAGAGGGGAGTGTGGTCAGGAGGTTTCCCTGCCGAGGATGGAATTTGTTAAGCTTTTGGCAGAATGATTTTTATCTTTTTTTTTTTTTTCCACGAGTTCTGCCTGCTTCCTGGGCAAATTTCAATATTTCATCAGGAAAACAAAAGCTTCTTGGCTTTCAGTCGATGTTTTATGTGTTTTGAGCAGGATGTTGTGACACACTTGATGTGTTTCCAAGGGAAATGGAAGCTCCTCCTGCCCGAGCTCTCGGTTCTGTCACTGCTCCTTCCTTCACCAGCTCTGGCTGCTGAACCTGATTCGGGTCCCGCCCTGAACCCGATTTCCTCAGAGCAATAAAGGAAATAACTGCAGTGGCCGAGGCTATTTAAAAGTCTCTCCAGGAGGCACAAATCACCCACGGGACGTGCAGGCAGCACACACCGCTCTCACACCCCGAGGGAAAACAGGGGAGGCAGGGAGAGAGGGAAGGGGAGGCAGGGAGAGAGGGAAGGGGAGGCAGGGAGAGAGAACAGGGGAGGCAGGGAGAGAGGGAAGGGAGGCAGGGAGAGAGGGAAGGGAGGCAGGGAGAGAGGGAAGGGAGGCAGAGAGAGAGGGAAAGGAGGCAGGGAGAGAGGGGAAGGGAGGCAGGGAGAGAGGGAAGGGGAGGCAGGGAGAGAGAACAGGGGAGGCAGGGAGAGAGGGAAGGGAGGCAGGGAGAGAGGGAAGGGAGGCAGGGAGAGAGGGAAGGGAGGCAGGGAGAGAGGGAGGGGAGGCAGGGAGAGAGAACAGGGGAGGCAGGGAGAGAGGGAAGGGAGGCAGGGAGAGAGGGGAAGGGAGGCAGGGAGAGAGGGAAGGGGAGGCAGGGAGAGAGAACAGGGGAGGCAGGGAGAGAGGGAAGGGAGGCAGGGAGAGAGGGAAGGGAGGCAGGGAGAGAGGGAGGGGAGGCAGGGAGAGAGGGAGGGGAGGCAGGGAGAGAGAACAGGGGAGGCAGGGAGAGAGGGAAGGGAGGCAGGGAGAGAGGGAAGGGGAGGCAGGGAGAGAGGGAGGGGAGGCAGGGAGAGAGGGAAGGGGAGGCAGGGAGAGAGGGAAGGGAGGCAGGGAGAGAGAACAGGGGAGGCAGGGAGAGAGGGAAAGGAGGCAGGGAGAGAGGGAGGGGAGGCAGGGAGAGAGGGAGGGGAGGCAGGGAGAGAGAACAGGGGAGGCAGGGAGAGAGAACAGGGGAGGCAGGGAGAGAGGGAAAGGAGGCAGGGAGAGAGGGAGGGGAGGCAGGGAGAGAGGGAAGGGAGGCAGGGAGAGAGAACAGGGGAGGCAGGGAGAGAGGGAAAGGAGGCAGGGAGAGAGGGAGGGGAGGCAGGGAGAGAGGGAAGGGAGGCAGGGAGAGAGGGAGGGGAGGCAGGGAGAGAGGGAGGGGAGGCAGGGAGAGAGGGAAGGGAGGCAGGGAGAGAGGGAGGGGAGGGAGGGAGAGAGGGAAGGGGAGGCAGGGAGAGAGGGAGGGGAGGCAGGGAGAGAGGGAAGGGAGGCAGGGAGAGAGGGAGGGGAGGCAGGGAGAGAGGGAGGGGAGGCAGGGAGAGAGGGAAGGGAGGCAGGGAGAGAGGGAGGGGAGGGAGGGAGAGAGGGAAGGGGAGGCAGGGAGAGAGGGAGGGGAGGCAGGGAGAGAGGGAAGGGAGGCAGGGAGAGAGGGAAGGGAGGCAGAGCCGCTCCCTCGGCGCCCCTGCTCTGCCATGCTCCTGGGGAAGGAAGATACGCAGGACCTCGGGGCCCTGAGCCAAACCCAGCGGGTGCCTCCCCAAAACAACATCGCTCATCCGCGCAGCGTTCCCAGGGAATCAGGTGTTAATGGGGTGTCACATTTGTCTTGCTGACAGCTGGCATCACCGATAAGAATTAATCAGCTATAAATAAATAAATAAACGAGTAAAAACCCCCTCCAATACCTACTAACAAGGCTATTTGTGATTTTTTGTGTGTGTGTGTGTGTGTGTGTGTTTCTCTTATCTTACACAGAGGAAGGGAGGAAAAAGCAGCGAGGAAGATAAAACTGTTGGGTAAATCCAGCATGGCTGGATTATGCTACCGGAGCCGAGTATTCCGGTGTTGTGGAGCAGACATCTGCTCCATGCTCCCGCCTGATAGCGGGCACAGGCGGCTTTATCACCACTTCGGTTTCCAGGCAAATATTTTTTAAGCGCAAGCAGGGTCTTCCAAAGCCCTGCACATTCACATGCACACCCAACAGGCACAAATGATGGGTTTCTGCAGGGTTTGTGCTGGAATGGGCCTGTGCTGAAGGGAGGGGATCTCCCAGGAACAGTTGTTAGAGAGCTGCAAGATAATCAATAATCCTGATGGAGACGCAACGGGTTCCTGGAGCCTGGAGTTTATGATTTTGCCATAAATAGAAATAATTGATCGTCCATTAGCTGGGAAGGGTATTGAAAATTCTGTGGGTATTTGTCCTTCCCGGTAAATAACTTTGTTTATAGACCCAGCCTGGAGCACGCCAGGGCCCGTCCTTCCTGCCCTGGTCACGCCAGGGTGGGGACTTTGACTGGGACGACCAAGTCACAGCTGGTGCCTCGGAGGCTCTATGGGAGAGGTTCTGTGTCCTGCCTGCCTTGAGGACCCTCTGCTCCCACCCTGGGATGATCCAGCTCTGCTCCGACCCATTCGCTCCCACGATTTCCCGAAGCAAAGCCACGTCTCTAAACATTCAGTGCAGGCACTGTATCTCCACAGAAATATCAATGGGAACTTGTCTGTTAAAATCCCATCTATTTGAGCATATAATTTTGCCAGAGTCAGAATCTATTAGTGAAATCTCAGCCCCGGTGACAAGATAACAGAATCCTCAAATTAAATAGGGTTTCCACAATTACAGCGTCTCCCTTTCTCTCCCAGCATTAACACCATAAATGCTGCTGTCAGACAAGATAAAATCTGAATTCTATCCTGACAAGGCAAATGTTATCAGAGATCAGTTAATTACACACTGGATTTCAGCAGAGGCAAATAAACCCCCTGCGGGTTTGTGGGAAAACTGCTGTCTTCCCACCAGCTCCTCCCTGGGCCACCAGCCGCGATTCCCTCATCCCTCCCTGCTTCTCCAGCACGCTGAGGAAATGGGATCCACGTTTTCTGCTGGTGTCAGGCCTTGCCCCCAGCCCAGGGCAGGATGCTGACAGGGGAGAGGTGCTGGAGGTTTGAAATGTTTCCTGCGGGAAGGGACTTGCAAATGGGAGACAAAACCTGCTGGGTTTGAGAGGAGGCTCCGTGGCTCTGCAAAGAGCTCCTTCAACCCAACCCATTCTGCGTTTCTCTGATTTATTTCATTTAAACAATTGTTTCCCTGCAGGAGCTGTCAGAATGGACACACATCTTCTCTTATCCCATAGCTGCTTCCCTCCAGCTGGGAGTTTTTTCTTCCTGTTCTTTGTATTTGCAAATAAGGTATTTAAGCCTCATTTTGAGTGGCAGCCCGAGTTGGAGGGGGATGTTTTCCAGCTGCCGTGAGTTCACGTGGAGCTGTATTCCAGCCCTCTCCAGCAGCACTGCGGGTGGATGGGACATTCCACTGCTGCATCCCGAGATCCCGATGGAGGCATGCGAAGGCTGCTGTTGAGAGCCGTCAGCCACAGGTGTTGCACAGCCCAGAGCAAGAAACAGGGGCCAAATTCAGAAAATTACACGGAAAAGCAGAGCTTGTGGATATCTCTGATTGCTGCATTTAAAATCCTCTTCAGTCCTGCAGGGTGACCACTCCACTGCTGGTTTTTGGCTTAAACACAGACATCACAAGTGAAGGACACGGCCCAACCACCTGGTGCTGCTTCGGTGACTCTGCCCTTGTCCCCCAGCCCTGCCTGTCTCTCCCAGCTCTGTCTCCCCTGCTCTGTTCCCTCCTGCCCTGCATTCCGGCTGCTCCTGGGGCCGGTAGCTCCAGTCCAGCCCAGGCAGGAGGGAAAGGCAGAGGGACGTTTGTGTGCAAAGAGCCGTCACCGCGCGTGGCTGGCGCTCCTGAGCGGGATAGACGTTCCTGCGATTGAGTTCACTGAGGAGAGCTGGTGATGCTCCGTTAGGCTGAAGTGATGGACTCGCCAGTCCCACCCCATCCGTGGGCAGCGGGGTCTGGCAGCGCTCCAGCCCCCGCTGCTCTCCCGCAGTTCCCATCGCTCCGGACTGATCCCTGGCAATTCTCCGCTGCTGCACAGGGGAAGGTTTCTCATGGCCCTCACCCTGCCTGGGGATCAGGGCTGGGCACTCAGCACCTGGATGGGCTTCCTGGAGGACAGGAACAGGTTGGGAAAGCCCCACCAGGGGTGGGAGCATGGCAATGACTCAGCTCCATGGTGGGACAGGGAGAAGCACAAAATTTGGACCTCTCAACTTGTTCCTTCCTCCCCTTCTCTCTCCACCTCCGCCTCTCTTCTCCACCATCCTGTTTCATTCCCCCTTGGATCAGCCTTTCCTGAGGACACTCTGAGGTTTGGAGGGCCAGGATTTGTGTCAGTTGCTGGGTGCTGTTCAGACTGTGACACAGGAGCTCTTCCCCCATCCAGGTGTAATTAATGTTACCAACAGCCTGAGCTTGGTGTCGCAGCTTTTATTTAATTTGGGAGGAAAAGCGCAAGAAAAGAGAAGAAAGAAAAAGGACACAGATAATTTATGGATGCAGAGAGGGGCCGGGTTGGGACTGATCAGGAGCTGTCCCAGCTGTTCTCTCGAGGAATCAGTGTCCCTGTGCTTAAGCTTAGCCCAAGAAGGTCAGAGAATCATGGAATGATTTGGGTTGAAGGGGCCTTAAATCCCACCTCATTCCAACCCTGCCACGGGCAGGGAACTTCCTCTAGACCAGGTTACTCCGAGCCCTGGCCCTGCATCTCTGTGCTGGAATTAAATACGAGGAAGAGCAGCCCAAATCAAGCTAAAAATTAAGATTCTCATTATTTAAACAGGAGCCAGCTGCCTGAAAGTGAGAGATGGTGGGAGCCCCGCTGTTCATTCCTTTGGTTCCATACCTGGGGAGAGGCACTGCCATTCCTGCTGGGACACGGGAGCTCCATCCAGCACAGTGGGAAAGGCCCCCGCTGCTTTCATGGTTAACGAGCCCCAGGCGATGCCAGACTGGTCTGACTGGTGTGACAGCTCCTGGGCTGGCTGGTGCCTCCCAGGGACTCAGTAAAACCCTCACTCCTGCTTTGGGATGATGCATTTTACACCAAGGCACAGGCACAGCCATAAAATAAAGCAGCGCTTAATTGCAAAGAAAAATGCAGGGATGGGAACGGAGCAACAAATTCAGGATTTATTTGCTTGTGGGAGGCAGCAGAGGTGGGGCATTGGCAGGAATTGACTTGGAGGGAGCTGCAGGTCCGTTCCCTGAGAACACAGATCCCTTCCCTGCCCGCAGTTTGCACCAAGCCCTCTAAGTACATCCTCCACCAGGGCTTCCATCACGTCAGACTTGTCAAACGCGAGTAATGCAGATGAAACACTTTAAAAGAATCTCATTTTCAGGACAAGCTGATCACTCTTTCCTTGAAAATAAAGCCCTTGTAAAAGATCTTAATTTAAGCAGGCAAAGATTAAGCTGCCCAGAGTGATTGCCTGCTTCTGCTGCAGAATTTCCTGGCATTTAGCACGAGGCTGTCCATGGTGTGCCACGAGCTTTGAGCCCCAACCTGCTGGAAAACGGCAGCTGGGGGGAGAAAGAGACCAAGGGGAGGCCGTGAAGCCCAAAGTGACCCTTGCAGAAAAATAGAGGCAGGTCCCAGTTTTGCCCTTTTCCCACGTCCACCTCTCCTGGAGCCCCTTTAGGCCCTGCAAGGGGCTCGGAGCTCTCCCTGGAGCCTTCTCCTCTCCAGCTGAGCACCCCCAGCTCTCCCAGCCTGGCTCCAGAGGGGCTCCAGCCCTGCAGCAGCTCCAGGGGATCGATCTTCACCTGTGAGGAAGGACCTCGGTCCCTGGAGGTAACAGAGTCTCTCAAGGACCTTGGTGCAGCCCGTCACACCTTCCTGGCCATCCATGATCCCAGAACTGAAGGCAAATTGAAGGTTTTGTCTCCTAAACAGTGGCTCAGGAGAAATGTGAGCAGCAGCTGAGTCACTGGCCCAACTGGAGGGGGAGCTTTTTGTTCATAAGGGCACAGTGTCACTGCACACAGAGCTGGTGTAAAAGGGGAAAACGGATAAAAGGAGCAGTCAGAGGAAGAAATCAAGTGAACAAAGCTCATTTCCTTGAGGTATTTGAGCTTCTGATCAACTCCAGTGTCTGCAAGCAGCAGGAAGCCCTATTTATATATTATTTATTTTTGGCTTAAAAGGAAGCATTCTCATGTGTGACAGCTTCTGCCTGGATTTTTATGCCATCTTCTTTTCTTTTCCCTGTGTTTGTCTTTTTTCTTCTTTTTCTTTTGGGGGATCTTGACAGAGCTGCTCTGCCTCCGTTGGCTTCTGTAGACACAGCTTCAAGGCCTGACCTTGGTGTAACTCTTGTCCATGGCCTCGGGCTCTGCCTCGGCCCTGCCTCCCCTCCTGCCCCAGCTCTGATCTTCCTGGAGCTTCACATCCCCATGGCCAGGGCTGCTTTGTGCTGCTGACTGGGGAGGGGTAGAGTGGAGCATGTTGCTGCCTGTCCCTGGAGGAGAACTTCCCATCATTGATGTGGAAAGTGGAAAATAAAATCGATGATTGCGCTCTTTATCTTCAGGGAACAGTCTTCTCTCCCCATCCCCTCCCTGCAGATGTGGAAGTGTTTCAGTTCAGGGAAGCCCTCGGAGCACGGTGAAGGGAAGCAGTGCTGAGAGCAGAGGCACATTTATTTACAGCACCGGTGACCTGGGACCCGTCTTTGCCCTGTGCACCTTTCTTGCTCCCTGACACCCCTCAGACAGGACTCCTCATGCCTGGAGTGCCACGGGTGTGCTGCCTTTGGCAGTCCTTAAACCTGGCTTGGAAATCATGAGGAAAACCCAGTTCCTCGAGTTCAAACAGGCCTGCAGGAATGGCACATCGGGGAAGTGAAACAACATTCCTCGGACCAAACAGAGACAGGGACACATCAGAGGACACTGGGTGAAGAAAACTTTAAAAATGTTCCTTTCAGGGCCTCAGGAGTGCTCTGTGCCCGTCCCCACTGCTGTGCCAGGGCACCTGTGGGGGGAAAGCCCCTGCACATCTGTGCACAGCTGGAGGCAGCGGGGCTCACCCCGGCAGGGTGCTGGCCAGGTGGAAAATGGGCATTTGTAAGTACAAGGCCTTTGATTTTCCACTGGGAAAAGAGCACAGGCAGCCAGAGACAGGAGTGTAAATCAGAGCTCACGGATACGGATCCAGGAGCGCTTCCAGATCGATATTTAGAAGAGTGAGGTAGGAAAGGCAACCACACTCCCTCTCCATCCATCAGCTCTGCACAGGGCTGCTTATCTCATCTATCTCCCATCTCCTCCGAGGCTTCTCTCTCCCCATATCTGCAGCACCATCGAGCCCTCTGATAATTCCCCTCTGTTCCAGCCTCGCTTCTGCAAGGGAAGAAACCCAACATCGAGACCTCTTTTCACACTTTACTCATGTGCAGGAGGCTGGGGAGTGAAATGAGGATCAGAGCTGCTGACAGGCAGCTTCCTCCTGCCCAGGCTCCTACCCTCCACTCCCTGCTGGTGGAGATTGTTGTGATCCACTGGGAAAGACTTCGCGCCCCGGCAGCTCCAGGTAAGAAACTCAGCTGTTTTCCTGTTTGCCTTGCTGGAGCCAGGAACAGGAACATTTGGATGCTGTCAAGAGGGTCAATACATTGTAAATGTCGGGCTGTTGGAGCCCTTTGGGACAGCCGCCCGCGGTGTCACAGCTGTCCCCTCACGCCGTGGGGTTGGCATTACAGCAGAGGAACAAGCGCCTGTGAAGGGACTCAGAGCCAGGGGTGCCCTGATCTGAGGCAGCTTTCACCTCACACAGCTGGCTCTGCCCACTGGGCAGGGGTTTGTAGCTGAAATGCCATCAGTGCTCTGCAGCCCCTTCTCTCTCTGAGCTGAGAGAGCTCCTGATCCCACAGCGTCCTCTGCTCTCTCTGGGGCCCTGTCCTCGGGGCAGCCTGGGGACAGGGAAGTGCCATTATCTCCTGGTGCAGATGGGAAGTGCCTCGCTGCAGCCCAAATCCCCTCCTCCAGGATACACGGGGCAATGTTTATTAATTAAAAACCCAGTAGTTTGTCGTGGGATGGGCATGAAATTAATCTGTATCACTGTCCCACAGAAGGTGAGAGTCCTCTGCTTGGAGAGGGAGCAGAACTCCAGGTGTGGATCATCCCTAAAGCAGCCCTCGGGAATCACATCCTGGGAATGTGTCTGTGGAGGTAGGGCTGTAAAAACACCTGAAGCTGGGTAAGAAGAATGCCTCTGACATCCATGGGAGTGAGACTTGGGGTTATTGCCGGGATATTTGGGGTCTGACTCACTCAGAGGGGCCTCTGGGCAGCTGGGGAAGGAGCAGCTTGTTGAGCACTGCTGGCTCCTCGCAGATTCCTCACCACTGGCTGCCCTTCTGCTCCCAGCACCTGCCCCAGGGGATGAATTGTCCTCAGGAAAGACCTTTTCATGCCATGGGCTTGACTCTAAAGCCTGACTTTAAAGTGGGAGATCTGCTTTAATTAGACAGAAAGTCTGACTGATGGACTCACTTCTACCTCCACATACTGGTGTTCCCAGCAGCATCTTCTTCCCAGAGCTTCTGGGAATTGTCCCAAACCAGCAGAGTGGAGGAAGGCACAGGAGGGCGGGCGGGAGGTTCCTTTGTGGGGAGGTGTGAGCTGAGTGTTGATAGAGAACTTCGGTGTCAGTTCAGACAAGTTTGTGCAGGCAGCAAAGTTCACATTTATGTGCAAATGAGGAGAGAGTCACACTGAACGGGAGGGAGAGGACGCTAATGAATGTTCTGCCAGGCTTTAAGGAAAAGATATTGCCCAGTGCTGTGGAAAATTAAAATTTGTTTCTAATATGTATGGTAAATTTAATGCTAAAGACCAAAGATAAATGGGAAGGGAGCTTAATCCGAGCTGACCCCGTTTTTGCTGGAATGTCATTTGCTGTGCTTTCTGCTCCCCCTCAGAAACAAGAGACAGTCTAATTAGTTCTTGCATTCTGCACATAAATTATTGCTCCCAAACATTGAGAGGAGAACGTGTGGGATGCTTGGAAAGGCAAGGGAACCATCCTGGACCCACGGTGCTTCCAGGAGATCACAAATGGAGGGACTGGGGCTGCAGAGTCACTCCTGACTGGCAGGAGGGAGAGGTCTGGGTTCTCGGTGCTCTTGTGGAGGTCACTGCTGTGAGATGTGGTGGCCATGGCATGACTGGGATTAAATTGACTTTGGGGTGAAAAGATCTGCCTGACTAAAGAGCATCTGCAGTGTGCAGGGCTTGGCTGGTCTGAGGTTCCTTGAGATGGATCCAGCTTCCAGCTTTTTCAGAATTTAACATGCTGCCCACAGTGCACACACAAATCCAAGGATCCTCCTTTGCATTAAACTCTGAATTCACATAAACTGATCCAGCTACCCAAAAGCTGATTTGCAAAAATCCCTTGCCAGGCAAAAGATGAAACCAGAGGACCCCTTCTAGCCTTCATTCTTAGAGGAAAAGATTCAGAAATAACATGATTTATGGAAATTCCCTAGGAATAGATCAGAGTTTGAGCTTTATCTGCCTTAAATATTTCCCTGTGAGGCTTAAGGAAGCTTTTCCCCAGGGTGGGTTTTCAGCCACGGCACAAGTTGCCCCCAAGGCACCGAACTCGAAGAGCTCAGGAAATGCAAAGGGTGTTAAAGCTGAGCCTCAAGGAGCACCCCTGGCACGGACGGAGCTCGTCCCGAGCAGTGTCCGGCCCTGACCCGGCCCCTCTGCTGTGCTGACCTTCCCCTGCCAGCGCCCAGCAGCTCGGCTCCCTGATGGAAATGAGCCCATCTGCCGCTGGTGGAGCTCAGCAAACTCAGCAGCAGCTGATCAAAGTGTGCAGCTCAGATGAAAGGCCTTGGAACTCGTCTCGGGGAGGTTCAGGTCCCTCCGTGCCCCGTCGATGGAATTTCATTGGCTTGTGGCTGTGACAGGTTATAATCAACCTGTCCAATTTTAATTTCAGCTGTGGCTGCGTGGCAGATTTGTGTTTATTTTTTTAATGATCTGCTCTATTTAAATGGTGAAAGTGCCCTGATGAAAGAAAATACTCCCAAAGCCATTTTCTTCAGGCAACTGGAAAAGTTCCTCCTGCAACTGATATGTTTAAATGTCAGTGCCCAGGGGAGAGACGTTGAGGGAGAGTGGTTCCTCCTAAAGGGTTAATTACTCTTTGTTGGACTAAGAGGAAATGGCATCAAACAGCCAGGCCTGTGACCCATGTGGAGAGCTTCAAATGGGAAATGTGATTTGGCCCTGAGGGAGAATTCACCACTCCAGGATCTAGGAAAGGGTCACTTGTGCCCGGCAAGAAGAAGGACTCAGTCCCAAGAGATCGTCCACACAAGGCCCTGCAGGGAAAGAACCAACTCCATTCCACAGGAGATGGGCTCCAAACACTTCACTGGGGTTACTGGGCACAGCCAAATCTTCTGTCTGGAGCTGAGCTGTGGAATGAAGGTGTCACTCTCCTTGTTAGCTCCTCCTGTCACCCCTGATTGCCTGGCAGAAGGCACAGGGGAGCCTGAACACTCCTGAATCAGAAGTGAGAGGTCTTATTTTGGTTAAAAATAATTTCAGGAATAATTGTAATTCCTTGCTTCTGTATGAATTACTGGGAAGGGGGACACACACTGTGCTTGTGGTCATCAGATGTATTTTCAGTGGTCACACGAGTGTAGGTGGAGCTGCCACAGGATTTTTCTCTCCCTGAAAAGAGAGGCCAGTTGAATCTGGAGCTTTGGTGGGAATTGTCATCGCTGGACAGAGAGCCCGTGCCCTGTGAGGTGTAAGGGCAGCAGGAGGGCTGGGCACGGGGCCAGCCCAGCTCCAGCTGCCCACGAGTCTCTCTGGGGTTTGCTCTGTGCCAACCCCTGGGGAAATCTCCGGGAGCCCGGCGGGGAGTGCCAGCTCTGGGATGAGGCTTCACAGGGGATGATCTGGAACTGTCTGTCATCATTACAGCACTTGGCTCTCCAAAGCCAGCCTGACAGGAGCGTTTTGTCCCGGGGGGCGAGGACATGATCCAAGAGGACACCTTCCCCGGCCACCTTCGGGCCTGGCCATCCCTGCCCATCCTGGCATGGGGAACTGGGATTCTGCTCTGTGCCAGGGGAATTCATAATCCAGTGTTTTCCCCACCCTGGGTGGGAGCTGCTGTGGCTGTGGGAGGTGTGTGGGGTGGGCAGAGAGCGGCTGGGGTGTGCTGTGTCTGGGCACCACTTCAAGCCACGGCGAGAACCAGCACGGCCCTACGGAGTTCTATGCCGGTGTAATTACCTCTTCTGGGCACGGGGGATATTTTTAGCCTGCTTGCCTAAGGAATTTAAGCTTATATGATGATGGAATGAATGCGTGAGCATTTCTGCATGTTTATTCTGACCTTAATAATTTTTGAACCCATTGGCACTTTCAAGCAGATTTGATGGGGGAGGAAGGCAGCCTCATGTACAATTAAGGCTTTATGCACACTGTGGAAACACTGGTCAGGTAGAGGAGAGAAGGCCCATAAATGGTCCCAATCAGCAATCCTTGCCTGAACAACAGGCCAGAGCATGGGCTTCTACCTCACCAGTCATCACAGACTCCCCACCAGGGGGAAGAATTCAGCAAAACCCACTGGAACGGCAGGAAGGGATTTGATCGGAGCTTGCAATCAGGCATGAAATGCAGATCTTAGGGAAACAGGGCTTTGTTCCTCCGTGTGCTGATGGGACTGCACATTAACTGCTGATTAGTTGTATCAGCAAAAAGGCAAGTGTGGATTTAGTTGGAGGGATAAAGCCACTCCTGGTAGCTCAGCTTGTTCCTCCTCCCCACGTAAGTGCATTTGTGTCAGTCAGGTTGTTTGCTGCACTCACCGAGTTAATGCTGCTCTCACTTTGGGGCATAAACAGGGCTTAAAAGCCCAGAGTATTTCACGTGGAGAATGCGGCGCTGGGGTAAACCCAGCCAGCTGTCAGATTTGGTTCTCTGCTGTACTTAAAGTGACGTGGATTAGGACTGGGGAAGGGAGTTCTTACGGCAAATCCTCGGCGTTGCTGCTCCTCAGAGGCTGCGATGGAGCTGTGCTGGGAGAGGCCTGGGGGGCTCAGCTCTGGGGGCTTCAGAAAGACCCCTCCTTAACCCAGCCCTAAACCCCAGCATGGCCCAGCGTCCTTTCTGCTTTCTTCACAGCTTTTCCAGGTGAGAAAACCACATCCCTCTCCCACATTTTGGAATGAGCAGCAGGTACCCACATCCCCCCAGCTCCCCAGCTTCTCCCCCCGGTTTTCCTGCAGGGAGATATCCATGATGATTCCATGTTCCTCAAACATGCACGGGAGCCATCTTAAAATTAACATCATCTTAATTTCATTTAGCATAACTCACACTGGGGCTTAATACAGTTCAGCAAATCCACTGGAAATTTCAGCTTTTGCTTAATTCAGACTAATTTTGCAGAGAGTCCCTGCACGGACAAATCTCCTGCGGAGCCTGACAGCAGCCAAGCCTCACCATGTGTGGCCACGGGGACAAACTGGTTGGAATTGGCCCAGATGTGTTCTGTGTACCCTCCTTCGTGCTGCCAGCTGAATGATGGGCAAACGAATCCCTTCCAGCCTCACCAGTCCCTTCCAGCCTCCCACCCACCCCAGTTAAAGCTCCGGGCGTTGCTGTGGACAGTGGGGTTACACAGCTGAGCCCAGAGCAGCTGGGGGTGGGAAGTGATGCTCCATCTCAGCCCGATGGCCTGGCAGAGCCACCACAGCTCCGAGGTAAGAAAGCTGCCATAGAATCCAGTGCCAGAAGGGATTTCACTGGAATGCTCCAGATTCCAGGCTGGGAACTGTGGCATGTCCACAGAAACAAGCCCCACTGCAGGGCAGGGCTGTTGCTCCCGAGGTCCACCCCGTTCCTGCCTCCAGGGTGATGGGTGGTGTGTTTGCGGAGTGACTTTGATTAAGTCACCGGGAGCCCTGTGGATCTGTGCCAGCTCCGCTCTGCACACCCCGGCAAAGAAACCCCATAAAAACATCCCTTGTCCTGCTCCTGCCAGCTCGGAGCAGCTGGAATTGCACCGATGCCAACACAGCGATGCCGGGATGATCAAAGCTTTCCCAGATTGTTCCTCAAGGGTCTGTTTGCCATAAACCAGCTGGGTGAAAAGCACAGGGAACACTGAGGAAGAACATCCTTGCTGGACGGGGCTGGGAGCACCCAGAGCTGGTGGGAGGTGCCCCTGCCCACGCAGGGGTGCAACGGGATGGGCTTTCGGGTCCCTCCCAACCCAACCATCCAATAATTCTGTGATGATTTAGGATGGGAAAACCCCTCGCTCTGCAAGTGCTGGCCTCTGTGGAATCAGAGCACCCCAGGAGCTGTCTGTACCCCAAATCAGCCTGGCTCTCCGGGTGCCCTGAGCCCCCTGGGTACGCAGCAGCTCCATCCTGCAGCTCCAGCTGCCCTTTCAGGACGCCCAAGGCCCCACTGCAGGGTCAAGGTGTTGCTCACCTGCTGCCCTGGGGCCCGGCAGGAAGGGCCGCCCGTTCCCCTGCACATTCCGTGCGCAGCTCCCGCAGGGAAGCAGCCCCGCGCCGGCAGCCGGGTGCTCATTAAAGCCTCTGGCTGGGAGGGTGTAATGAGCCGGGTTTATGGCTACAGTAATTCCTTCCCATCACGCTGGTGGCTGTGGAGTCACGGGAGACGCGGGAAGAGGGAAGATCAGAGCGGGCTGGAGCTCTGGGATGCACCGAGGGTGGGAGTCTGGCACCGGCACGTGGTGGTGACAGGGCACAGCCGAGGCGGGAGTGGAGCATCCCCAGGTCCCCTATAACGCTGTCACACTGACCTTTTAAAAAGACACATTTGAACGTTAAAGGGGACCCTCTGCCCGCGGGTTCCGAGCACCAGCAGCTCCGAGGGTGGTTTAATGCCTGCAGATCCTCTGGAGCCTTGCAGTGCTGCTGCTCCCCTCGGTTACCCCAGGCTGACCAGGAGTGCTGACCACGGCGTGGGGTGTCCCTGTGCCACAGGGGGACACTGCTGGGCAGTGGGCAGAGCTGGCAGTGGTGTGTCACCCTCCACGCTCACTCCACGCTCTGTCCTGAAGGAGCGTAGGAAGAGGGAAACCTCAGAGGATGGAGCCTAGAAAGGAGCCTGGAGCTCTCCCCAGAGTTTTAGCCCTGGGCCTCTCCCCCTCTCCTTCAGGCTGGTTGTAACCCAGGTATTTCCTAAATTTGTGCAAAGAGATGATCCATGATTAACAGCCATTTTAATGAATGGCTAATCAATTTCTATGGGTTGCTATAGAGTTTAATAAATCAAGCCCAGGCTGATTACAACCATGGCTTGTGGCCATCCTGTAATCCCTTCTCTGATGTGCTTCTAATAGTCTGGAACCTCCACTGCTGCTGTCAGGAGCTCATTTAAAACACCAGGCAGTGTTTTTTAACAGGCTAAAAGCACAGGGCGAGTGAATATTCCTCTCTACTTGTAAGTCACATGACCCTCCGTGGTGACAAATTTGGGTCCAAACCAACGTCCATTGAGAGCCTTGGCAAGGACGGACTCCTGGAGCTCAGAGGAGAAGCTGGGAGAGAGATGTAATTGTAGGAAAGGTGATGCTGAGCTGGACCGGGGTCCTGTGGGGCTGAGAGGAGCCAGGAGAGAACTCCTGGGAGGGAGGGAATAGCCAGACCCTCTCCATGGTCTGTCTGCCCACCCTGCAGCAGTTCCAGCGCCCAGGCTCTGCAGGAGCTGAGGGCTGTCCTCGGGCCTCACATTCCAAAGCCATGGATGGATTTATCCTGAACTTCCCGTGCCCTTCCTTCCACAGAGTCCCGCGGGCAGCTGAGGCTCCAGGGACCTCTGGAGGTCACCTGCTTGCCCAGGGCCACCTCGCTCAGGGTGTCACAGGGTCACCCTTTAACCTGCTCGTCCTGCAGCCACACATTCTCTGTGCAGTCCCAGTGGGAATCACACTGAGGGGAGCGTTTGTGTGGCTGGACACGGCAAAGAGATGGAAAATGTCTCTCTGAAAGGTCTGAGCTTTGCCTACTGTGCTAGTTTGAAAACAAAGCAGTGGGAGGCACCAAGTCAGAATAACAATTTAATGGAAATTAAAGAAAAGGAAAAAAAAGTAAAAGAAAACACTGTCAAACTGACAGAGTCAAGATACAACCTGACACCCTGTTAGGCAGGGTGGTGGTAACAGTCTGGTAGAATGGTGGCTGCAGTCCTCTGAAGCGGTGATCCTGTAGTAAAACAGTCTGCTCTTCCTCAGGAAGTCCAATGGTGGCTGTGGAGCTCCTGTCCTCTGGAAACCCAGTGGGAAGCCGGTGTCTCTGGTGTTCAGAATCTCAGATTATATCCACGATGGGATGCTTGGTTCCTCCCTCTGGGTGGAGCATCTCACAATGGGGTAACGAGTCATGAGGCAAAGTGTTGATTAGGCTCATTAACAGAAGATAGTCCGGAGGGAGTTATCTCTGAGTCAGGCGGCAGGACAATGATGGGCCATTAACAGAAAGATAGTCTGGGGGGAGGAGGCAAGGAAACACTGCCCCACCTGATTTCAACAGCTCCTGAGGATGGTAATAGAATACACTGCAACCCAGGACAGCCTACAAACACCCAGGACGGGCTGGGGGCCATTTCATAGCCTGGATGTCCCCAGAAGGTCACCCCGGCTCTTCCCAAGGCCGTGTCCTGCCAGCCAAGGGGAACAGCAATTTTCCAAAGGACAAACAGGAGTTCAGCACTGGAACGGATCCCTTGGAGTGGTGGGATTTTTGCTCTTCTCCAGCCCCTGTGTTTTCAGAGCCATCAAGACAAAAGAGAATCACGGTACATTAAAAAAGCCAAGCAAACTGTGAGCCTGAATGTTTAAAGCCCCACAGCCGGCAGGGTTTGCTTTTTTTTATACTCCATTTCTTTTTTCTTTCCATCTTGATTCACACAACTCTTTGGAAGAAGCCCCATCTGCTAAATATAGACTGAAACCTGTAGCTGCCTGGAAAGAGAAGTGTGGTGATTTCTGAAAACTCCAGCCTATAAAAGCTGACACACAGCCCCTCACACTCTCTAAAAACCATCTCCTGGTGGATTTATTAGTCTTAGGCAACAGCAGTTGGTCTGAAAAGAAAATGTATTTAACCTTTCTTTTTAATTGTCGCACTGTTAACCTGTCAGTTCTACATGGGGCTGTTAATAATTCCGCTTTAAATGTCTCAAAAGAACTTTCATGTTTAAATATTAAACACTAAAACTTGGGTACACTTAGCAGAGAAGGGAGGCAGTGCTCGGAGCAGTGAATGTGGCTCAAAGCAGAGTCCACTGGAGTGCTTGGGAATTGTCACTTGGAATCCAACAAGCCCAGACACGGCGTGGGCTGCAAATCCTGGTCCCAGGGTCAGACCCTCGGAGCTTTAACCAGGCTGGGCAGTGGGGCTTAGCCTGGGAAGGACCCAGTTAGACCTTTAAAGCTGGGCTTTACCTTCACCTTAAGGTAAGATGCACACTGAGGGGGAGAATTCATTAATTAGGCTGAGCTGACTGCACTTTAACTGCTCCTGCAGGAGGTGAGCACGGACCACCTGGGCTGTGGGGCAGCTTTGAGCTGGGAATCAGCTCCCAGGTTGGTTAAACAGGAATCCTGTGGTAAAAACCATGGTTTGACCATCATGGATCAAAGCCTTCCTTCTGTGGCACAAAGATGCCCCAGCCTGGCCCACACCCCTGGCAGCTCTCGCCCTCCCCTTTCCAGTGGGGATATTTGTGAGCCCTTCCCGGTGGGGATTTTTGGGGAGCCCTTCCCAGCAGGGATATTTTGGGAGCCCATGTTGCTGAGCCCTCGGTGACACCTCCACGCTTCCCTTGGCCGGAGCCGTGCCAGAGCCCCGTGGTCTCTGCTCTACCCCTCCAAACCCGGGACAAACTCCCAGAGGCTTTCTGAGCCTGGCCAGGGCACCATGGGCCATTCACAGGAGTCAGGAGAGCAGGACGGGGGTGATACCGCATCCATATCC
Organism: Corvus hawaiiensis; assembly: GCF_020740725.1. NCBI lineage: Eukaryota > Metazoa > Chordata > Aves > Passeriformes > Corvidae > Corvus > Corvus hawaiiensis. The sequence goes on from NC_063235.1 coordinate 500,300, forward strand.
CATCCTGGCCCTTCCGGTGGGGATGTTTGCATCCCTGGGGTGCCGCGGGGCGAATCCAGCCTTGCTGGTGAGGGTGGCACCATTCAGAGCCTCTCAGGTGTGCTGAGGCTCCCTGAGCACTTCTCACCCCCGGCTGCTGATGCAGAAAGCAACTAAATGAGTGTAATTTATGCACCACAGGAAAGGTGCGAGTTAAAATAACTCCCAGCCTAAAACAGCCTCCACGTGAGGAAAGGGAGAGGGAGGGGAGATGAAATCTGTGCCACTCAGAGCGTCAGCGCTGAATTTGGCCCCGGGCCTCAACGCTTTTAAAAATAAGGAGTAAGTTTGATTTGGAGGAGGTCACACACGGCTCTGCTCCCCTCTCCAGGACTTTCCTGGCCAAGGCAGGCGAGGCTGAGCGGGCTGAGGAGCGGGGCTGGCTGGGAGCAGGGCCGGTGCTGGATTTCCCAGGGCTGCTCCCTCCGTGCCCCCTCTCACCTGTGCCAGGCACAGCGAAACCAGGGCCGTCCTCACGGCACCAGCGATGCCCATTCCAGCCACGGAGCAGCAGCCCCCTCCCAGCTCAGCCCTGAGCTGGCTCTCCCCCGCTCGGACGCGGCGTTCCCCGGCCAGGTGGCTCCTGCTGCGTCAGGGATTTATTGCCATCAATACTCTGCAGTGACCTGAATATTCCCCGGGCTGGTGTCATCCTGCCTGATGCCCACTTAGCGTTTAATTGTCCCCGGGGGCGGCGCTGCTATCGCTGTCTGTGACCTGCTGCCGCCCCAGCCGGTGACGCGGTGACAGGGCTGCTGTGCTCAGTGCCAGCGCCGCTGACACCCCGTGCCTGTGACATGTGCATCAACCCCAGGGTAGGGAGCTGGTTTGGAGTATAATGAATAAATATCCCCGGGCTGGAAGAGGGGAGGCTGTCAAAGGCGTTCTAAAAATAGTTGGTAATTGGCTTTGTATCAGGCTGGTTGTTGTCTAGGACGGTCTCAGAATCCACGGCTCGCTCCTGGTGCACCCCCGAGCTCCCGAGCTGGGCTCCAGGGCACGGGCACCGCCTCGCCCAGCTGCAAACACCCAGCAGAGGATCGTCCTCAGCACAGGGCAAGGCCCTGCTCCGCAGGGATGGGAACACAGCTCCTCCAGTGCTGGCCGGGAAGCGCTGTCCCTTGGGGCACTGGGGACTGGTCCCTTGGGGCACTGGGGACAGCTCGGAAGAGTCCAGGCCAGGAATCCCAGGGGATTTCCTGCCCCTGATACTGATCCCCATGACCTGGCTGCACTGGCTCCCACCACGAGCTCCTCAACTCCAGAACTTTCCCTGCTAAGCAACTTTGGTTTGGAAAGAAAAAAATCTTAAAAAATCAAGTTTCCTGGCTGAAGTGTTTGTGCCAAGGGCAGATCCTGATCTCCTGGGCACAGAACTCTGTGGAAGAGGCCTGGTGAGTGGGTGGGAGGGGGAGAGCTCAGCCTGCTCCTGCCCCATCCATCCACAGAGACCCCAGAGCCCCCAGCCCCGCTCCAGGGCTCATCCTTCATCCCTGTTGGATTTATCCCACGGGACAGAACAGCCGGGTTGGTGGGCTCGGAGTGCAGCAGTGGCTCCCACACGCTGCTCACGGCAGCAGCACTGCCTGCTCTGTACCAGCTGGGAGTTTTGGAGGAGAATTCCAAATCTCCTTGGGCCTCCTGCGTGTTCCAGCCTGGCCCCAAATGTGAGGGTGACAAGGACCCCTCCTTCCCCACCCAAAGCCCCTCTGCCCCTCTCTGCTCCGTGATCAAACTCCTCCTGCTTTGGTGGGATTGGGATGAGGGGGTTTCCTCCCCAGGCTCCTGCAGTAAAGCTCACACACATCTTTAAGCACATGTGGAGGAAAGCCTTGAGCGCTGCAATTCACCCAAATCATCAAAACTCCTTTTATTTTTACATTAAATGTTTTTCTTTATGAAAGGAATAAAAGAACTCCAACAATCACGATGAAATAAGAAAGGGAATGCCTAGAGCTAACTACAATATAAAATAATATTCGTCATTTCATAATATTTTACATTTTGCTCGTTGTTTATGTGGATTGAAAACCACTCGAACCAGAATGTAACAACAGCAAGGAAAGTGGCAGAGGAGGAAGAGGAGAAGGAAGGTGCAGCCCCAGGGGCTGGGACAGCAAGAGGTGCCCTCAGAGAGGCACAGGAGCCAGGATTGCCCAGAATTCTGGAATGGTTTGGGCTGGGAGGGACCTTAAAAATCACCCAGTGCCAGCCCTGCCCTGGCAGGGACACCTCCCACTGTCCCAGGCTGCTCCCAGCCCCAATGTCCAGCCTGGCCTTGGGCACTGCCAGGGATCCAGGGGCAGCCCCAGCTGCTCTGGCAATTCCGTGCCAGCCCCTGCCCACCCTGCCAGGGAACAATTCCTGCCCAAGATCCCATCCAGCCCTGCCCTCTGGCACTGGGAAGCCATTGCCTGGCTCCTGGCCCTGAATCCCTTGTCCCCAGTCCCTCTGCAGCTCTCCTGGAGCCCCTTTAGGCCCTGCAAGGGGCTCGGAGCTCTCCCTGGAACTCCCAGGTGAGCACCCCCAGCTCTCCCAGCTCTGTCTCCCCTCCCAGTCCCGCCCCAGCCCTGCAGTTCTGGGGTCCCCAGCCCGGGCTGGGGCTTGGACTGAAGCAGAGAAAGTGGAATGAATGACCTGGGGAAGCAGGAGAGAGGCTCCAGCCCAGGATGAAACCCCTCCGTGGGCTGTGTTAGCCACATGTGCTGGGCGAGGGGCACAGCGGAGCCTGGGCTGCCTTAACCCAGGGCCTGACCATCCCTGGGTGCAGCAGCACCGAGTGGGAAATGCTCTCTGCAGCTCCCAAGGTGTCTTCCCCAAATAACCTCCAAACCCTGCTTTCTGTGTGGGATTTCTTGTGAGCACCAAGGGCTCCTTGATCGTTTTCCCTTCTGCAGGAAAGGGAATGAACAAAGCAGATCCTGGAGCCCAGGGAGCCGGGCTGGATGTTTGGAGAGCTGCAGTCACTGCGAGCTGGGGAAGGCAAGTCCCACCCCCGGCAGGTTCCATGTCCTCTCCTGCATAAAATCCAACGTGACATTTACCACTCTCCTAAAATGCTTTGCAATAAATTTCCAGACGCTCCCAAAGAACACTTTGAATTATCCATGTGCCATTTTCCACACGTGGCACAAAGGCCCTGCACTGTTTTTGTTTCCTGGCAGGCAAGTCAGAGCGATGCTGGTGGGGTCGGTTTGTGTGGAACGAGCCTGCGTGGCAGAAGCTCTGCTGACCTTGGTGCCACCGCGCAGCTCCTGCAGCCAGAGCGGTGCCAGGACAGTCTGTGAACCGGGGCTGGCATTAATTAGTCATTAACCCCTTCCGGCTGGGCAAGCACGAACACAAACACACCGTGAGCTGCATCTGGAATGGGTTAAGCGATCTCCAGGCCGTGTTTTTCCATTCCCATGAGCTCTCCTCGGAGCAGACCGAAGCAGTCAGTGCAGTGTGATCCCCTCATCCTCCTCGGACCCCTCCCTGCCACCCGTGCCTGCACTGGAGGCCCCCCTGCTGCTCTGCCAAGCCAACAGCCCTGACAGGGATTGCACTGCACTTCCTGATCTTCCCAGATGCTGCCCAAGTTTTATCGCCTCCCTCCTGCCCCTCAGGAGCCGGGGTGGGTCAGGGTGTTTCAGTCAAACAGGGATTTCCCTGTGCCAGGGCGGGCACGGCCCCGAGCGGAGCCACAAAGAGCAAGGAAGGGAGACAAAATGAGAGCTGGAAAAGAAGTTATTCTTCATCCTCGAGACCGCTGCTGAGGACAAGACTGGAGTGACGAGCCCGAGCCGCTTCTCCCGTCCCTCCTCTCCACCTCAGTCCCACACACAGAAGATAAATACGCAGCATTTTCTGTTTGTGCTGCTGAGACGCCCATTAAACGCCAGCAGGGAAAAACTAGACATAAATACCCGCTCCCCTCCGAGCCCAGGAGAGGGAAGGAGTATCCCTCCTTCCAGAGAGGGAGCTGCTTCCAGCTGGGAAGGGCTGGGAAGGGGCCAAGCTCCCAGCCCTGCCCAGCGCAAGACAAGAGGGGCCAGTTTGGTTTTGTCTCTGCAGACTTGGGAGGGGACCCACCGAGCCCCCACTTCCACCAGGAGCTGCTGGAAAGGATTTTCCTTCATGTCCAAAGCCCTCCTGACCTGTTGCAGGACCAGAGCCATCGTAGGTGTCTCACCAGCCTGGGCTCCAGCAGCAAGCCTGAGCCTGCAGGGAAGAGCTCTCCATTCCCTGGGATGGGATGGGGTGGGATGGGGTGGGATGGGGTGGGATGGGATGGGATGTCAGGGATCCCAGGAGGGGCAGGCACAGCAAACGTGTCCTGCCCGTGATGCAGGACTGTCGCAGCCCTGCTCCAAGGCCAGGATCTAGGGGAGATTTGGGGAAAAGGAAAAAACAACCAACCAAAAGAAACCCCCCTTGTGGCCTCTCAGTGCTTTGAAGTGGATCCTGGACGAGGGTTATCCCATCTGGATACATGGGACGGATCCTGATGGATCCTCAGCCAGTGGTGGGAGACAATCTCCCTCTGGGAATCACCCAGGACGCTGCACTTTGAGGCACTTTGGGAATCCAGCCTTGGCTGTCCCCACCCTGTCCCCCCCTCATAAAGGCCTCGAGAGCACCTGCAGCTGGCAGGAGCTGTCTCCAGCTCCATTCCCTGAGGGTCTCTAGCCCCATTCCCCGAGGGTCTCCAGCCCCGGTTCCCGAGGGTCTCCAGCCCCACACCTGGGGGCAGCCCCAGTGCCAGCAGAGCTCCTTGGCAGCCGACCCAGCCTGGGCAATGCCTCAGTGAAGGAGCTGGGGAGGGCTCGGGAGGAGCCGCAGGGATCAGATAAGCCGGGCTCTGTAATGCCGGGATCAGATAAGCCGGGCTCTGTGCCGGAGCTCTGTAATGCCAGGTTTGCAGCGCCGGGCTGGGGCAGGTTGGGATCACTGCGTTATCTGCTGTTACCGAATTTGAGGAAATAACCGTGTGCGTGGCACGTGTTAACAAACGCACAGCACTCCTCCGAAAATGATATTAAGGCAGGAACCTCACGGTTCCAGCTGCCACTTCATCTTTAATTCGCCTCCCCGCCCCACAGCTCCCGGACTGCCGGGATCTCGGGGCCGTGGGCGGCCGGGATGCCGGGGGTGCTCCGGGGGTGCAGAGCCAGGTGAGGCACAGGGATGGGAGCCTGTAATTCCGCATCGCTGTTGGAGCAGCACGCAGCGATATTTTAACAACTCGGGCTGTGTTTGTTTGGTTTTCCATGCTGCCCACAGAGGGAGGGAGGCCGGGCACAGCTGTGCGACGTGGATTTTGGAATACTCTGGAATTGCTGGAGTTGTGCTGTGGATCAGTCCTTGCTCGGGGACATGGATCATTTCCATAAACCGGGGAGAGAAGTGGAGGTGGGACAAAAGGAGCTGCTGGAGGTGGCCCTGGAGCAGGTGGGTGGCAGGGAGGGCACAGGGAGGGCACAGGGAGGGGACAGGAAGGGCCCCACCATCCCCTCCCTGCTGGATGCCCAGCACGTGCTGATTTTAATCTCCCACCTGTGATCCAGCAGGGAAGGATTTTCGGCCGGCCGGGGACGGAAGGAGGTGTTTAAGCACCATCTCGAGTGACTTTTCAGCGTGACACAGCAAAGATTTAACGCTGCACCAGACCCCCTCTGGGGGAAGCCATAAAACGCCTGCACAGGCAGTTCCTCATCAGGAAAAAGGATGAAATCTTTAATGGGGGCGATGTTTCTGTTCATCCTCACTGGAGACTGGAGCCCTGTCTGGGAAGCTGCTCTTTAACTGGAGATGTAAATTTAAGGTTTATATCCAGCAGGAAGAGATGCATCCCTCTGGGAACTGGCTGGGAACGCGGCAGTTCTGCGGGGAGGGGAGGAAGGGTCAGCTGCAAACTCCGTGCCTGAATTCCCCCAAACCCTGCTGTTCCCCTGCTCCAGCCTGGAACGGGGCACGTGGCGGTGAGGCCGAGCCCAAACCCAGCAGCAGAGGCCAGGAAGGACTGCAGGGCACAGAGGGGGGGTGGCCAGCTGCACATTTCCCTGGCAGTGACGAGGAGGGGCCGGACCTGGCACACCTGGGACAGCTGAATCCAGGGAACATCATTAAACCTAAATTACCCAGGTCTTATTTATTATTTGAGGACTGCAACACACACAAATGATAAAAAATGCAGCCTTTCAGCCAAAGTGCTTTCTGACCAGAATAATGGCTTTTTTTTTTTTCCTTTTTTCTTGGACTATTTACAAGCCATGAGTAAAATCTGGGAAGCCCAGTTTGCAGCAGGACACGGAGAGGGGCAGCGCTGGGAGAGCCACAGGGATGTCTGGCAGCAGAATCCCACAGATTGAGCAAAATCCCCCACGCTGTTGCCCTGCTCCTCCCTCCCCAAACACAGACGGGTTCCATGCAGCTCCTCTGAGTCCTCGGATCCACTCATTTCGTCACTCGTGGCCCTGTAAACTTTGGGAGTTTGTGTCCAGCATAACTCAGGGACACTCAAATTTGCTGCCAGCTTCCTACTCTGCCCCTCAAATATGGACCCAGAAAGTGATGGGAGAGCAAACACTAATCCCTAATACCGGCTGGGATGTGTCATCACTGAGAAAGGAACAGATTTACCGAGTGAAAGAAGGGGAAAAAACACCAAAAGAGAAGAAGGTGGAGCTACTGAAAACCAGGCTTTACCTCTGAACTCCTGAAAATTGTCCAAACCATGACAAAAAGGAGACAGACCAGAGCAGGTGTTTGCTCCTGCTAAACAATCATTCCCACACAATGAGAGGTTTTAGGATTAATTGCAGGACGTTGCTTCTGTATAGGAATTCTTCCCAGTCTTTGCTCAAATACGGATTTTTGGATGTGGGGAGAAGAAATCAACGTTCCTTCCCTTCCCTGCCTTGGGGACACCACAGCGAGGGAGGGTTTTTTGGGAAGAACAAATGTAGAACAGGCAGTGAGAGGGTACTGGGGAGGTGCTGCTTGTTGGCACCTCCTCACTTGGCCTTTTGGGTTTGGGATGCTGCTCTGGGACAGATTCCCTCATTTCATCCCACCTGGGATGAGCCCTGGAGCTGGAGAGCTTTCCTGCCTCCTCCTCCTCACTGAGGGCACTGGGACAGCAGCAGGGTCAGTTCTCCCCATGCCCTGGGCCCCATTCCCATGGGAATAATGGGAATAATGGGAATAATGGGTTTGCTCCTGCTGGAGCCCATCCCAGAGCGAGGCAGAGAGGGAATCCAGCCAGAAGCTGCCCTTTGTTGTCACCCTGCCCTGCCCTGGTCCCCACCCTGGCAGATCACGGAGCAGCTGGGCACAGCTGGGCCAGGGGCTGGAAACATTTGGGTTAAAAGATGAAACAAGGGAACGAAGGAAGCAGAAAATTGGATGTACAAGGGGAAGGAACAACGCGACACCAGCCGGGGTGGATGTGGCCCTGTTGACCCTTATCAATAATTGATGGCCAAGAACATGGATTTTCTATTATTCTGATGAGACCAGCTCTGTTGCTGATGTGTTCCTTGGTACCAGAAATTACTCAAGCATTAAAAATTACTAAAATGCTTTTTTTCATCCCTTTTAGGGACAGACCCTCTGCATTTTCCTCCCCCTCATCCCACTGAAGCATCCCAGAGTGGCTGAATTTTCAAGCAAATGTGCACGAAAGACAACCTGGAGAGAGCCTTGAGTGTTCCTGGCATGGGGAGGGTCCTCTGAGGGACCTGAGAGCCCACCCAGTGCCAGCCCTGCCCTGGCAGGGACACCTCCCGCTGTGCCAGGCTGCTCCAGCCCCAATGTCCAGCCTGGCCTTGGGCACTGCCAGGGATCCAGGGGCAGCCCCAGCTGCTCTGGCAATTCCATGCCAGCCCCTGCCCACCCTGCCAGGGAACAATTCCTTCCCCAGATCCCATCCAGCCCTGCCCTCTGGCACTGGGAAGCCATTCCCTGCTCGGTCACTGGGACAGTGGAGAAGTGGCACCAGCTGGGGATGGTCGTCTCCAAAGACCCAGGGAAGGAGAACACCAGGGCTGCTGTGAACAGAAAATGCATCAACAGAGCCTGAAGCAATAAATTTCACCTCCAGCAGGAGAGGAGGAGCTCAGTGCTCAGATTCATGGCTGTGACCAAGCCACACCAACCCTCCCGCCCGCAGGAGCCGGGATGGGCCCGGGCTGTGCTCTGGGACTGGGGTTGGCCCATCCCACCCCTGGATCCGAGGGTGTCCACCCAGAGCTAACGGAGTGCCAGGATCTGCCAGGATCTCTGGAATCCCAGCCATGCACGGCCTGCATGGAAATAAATCATGGCTGAGGCAGCTTTGCCACCTTCCAAAGGCTCATTTTGGTTGGGTTTTCTGTCAGGAGTGTAACCACTTGAATTTATGCAGATTATGCACTCCTGCCAGGTGTTTATTTTATATAGTTCTCTTCCCCCCTGCTACACTCTGAAAGAAAAATTGGGCAATATTTGCTAATGAGGCAAGCGGGATCTTTCCAGGCCCCTTTAACTTACTTGGAATAAAATATATTTTTTAAAAATTGCTGACCCTTTAAACCTCAATGTTAGCTTATCTCGGGGACACGTTTCTTAGTCAGCAGAAGGCCTTTCCTGCAGGAGTTATTTGTAATTCATTAGCACTGGAGTAATGGCCACACTCTTAAATAATTCCTGTGCTTATAAAAGACCATCTGGCACACGTGCTGAGAGCCCTACACTGCGCTGGTGTAAATCAGGAGAGATCCATGGAGGAGTTCTGGAGGCTTTACACCCTCCTGCCAGGCCAGCCCAGAGCTCCCCTCCAAGGCCTCGTGTTCCCAGTTTTACGGGATCAGCTCCTCCGTCTCAGCTCATGGCAAAAGCTCCAGGCTGCTCCTGGGGCAGCAGGAACGAGCTGGGCCCGGGGCAGGTGCAGCTCCTTGGGCAGTGTTTATGTATGAGCCTGGCTTTGTGTCCAACGAGCACCAGGTCCTCTGTGCCGAGCCCTAAAACCCGCCAGGAAATTCCCAGCGTGGGGGGGGAAGGAAAAGCTCTGGTTTTGAAGCCACTCTGACCTGAGCTCAAGGTTTTTGCTTAAGCACAGGGATGGATTTACATCTGGAAAAGGAGATTTGCTGGGGTTATATCCCACTTTCCCCCCTGCCCCTTAAAAAAAAGCAAAATGTAGCGAGAGGCAGGAGGGATGTGCAGGACACCGGCAGTGAGGGAACGCAGAGCTCCTGTCACCAACCCCGACTCAAAACATTTCCCACTCACAGACCCTGCCTGCAAAATCTCAAAACTGCTTTGGAGCCCCTTGGGCTTTCTAAGGGGCAGATCCAGGCAGCCAAAGGGATGGACTCAAAGCAGCCAGCAGCAGGTCGGGGCACAGCTCCTTCCCCTCCCCTGTGATGCCAAACCACCCCGAAAGCCTTCCCAGGGAACAAACGCCTCCAACCCCCTCCCGGCTCCAGCCTCGGGCTCGTTGTTCGCCAGCTGCTGTCGGAAGGTGAGAGCAGTCCCTGTGTTCCTGGGGCTTCTCCATTTCCACCGGAGGCTCTGTGGAGCTGGGCCCCAGGAAAAGCCAATCTCCTCCGCTCCAGGCAGGGATAACATTTCAGCAAAGCAGAGCGAGATTTCATCAGGGCTTTTGTCTGTAACAAAAGCCCCACGGCAGCAAGAGCTCGGTGCCCTGGAAACTCAGCACAGACGGCACATTATGGCCCCAGCCATGGGTACAGTCAGGTCCTTTTCACTGTTTTTTACAGGTATCTGATATCTCAACCCCACGTGCTTAATCTGCCTCCAGCCCCTCTCCAGGCTCAAAGCACCAGCACAGCTCTGGGTGAATTGTGTGCTCCCCGAAGCACTGCCCCACACGTCTCTCCCAGTGAAACAAAGGCTTCCCAATAAATCACTTCCAGTGGGGTTTTTGGTCTGGCTCCAGCTCTGGAGGAGCTGACCTCATCCCCAGCTCAATGTTCCCAGCCGTGCCTTCAGGGGCTTTTCCAGCTGTGCATTCTCCTTCCCCGTGGTGCAGAGATGGCATCTCCTGGGGTTTCAGCTCCTGCTGGGTCTCAGCACTCCCTGGAGGGCCAGACTGCTTCATCCAGGAGCAATCACCACCCCCGGCCTGGCTGAACTGCCTCCCTGGCTCCCGCCCTCACAGCTTTCAGAACTATTTTTGGGAAAGCATTTTGTCTTTCAGTCCTGTGCTTACGTGAAATTTTAAGACTCGGAAAGTGGCCAGGACAAGCTGGAGTCCCTGCAAATTGTTCTGCACAGCCGAGGGCTGAGCTGGCCTCATTTGGCACCTGTAAAACCCTGGGCCCCCTCCTGCTGCCCAGACCCAGCCCTGAGCAGCGCCATTCCCAAATCAGGCTCTGCCATGGCCCCAGTGAGGGCATCTCCCACGAATGGGCACATCCAGGCAGCCCTTGGGCGCAGGACAAGGCACCTTGAGGTGGGGCAGGACCCTGAGAGGGAATCTGGGGAAGGAAGTCAATGACAGAGGGAAGGAAGAAGGAGGAAGCACAGATGGAACTCTGAATTTCTGCAGCACCAAGTTTGAGTGGATTCTGGCCCAAATTAAGAATTGTTAATGGCAACAACGAACAGCCAGGAGTGGGAACAGGGCACGGGGAAGGTGAGCAGAAAGCAAAACAAGGGAGTTGAGCAGCAGGAGGAAAACAAAGCCCTGGCAGGTGCTGTTGTCAGTGGCAATAAAGGCTCCCAGCCCCATGATTTATCAGGGCTCGCTCTCTCTCTGCCGTCCCCGGGCGTTCCGAGGCGTTGGTATTCACAGGAGGTGCAGCGCAGCCCCTGGATAAGGGAGAAGAGCGGATCCATCACAGCTCCCCTCGGCACTGACAGCTCCATAAAGCCGGGGCAGCAGTGCTGTTCCCAGAGGAGCGGGGCCGGCTCACCCCAGCCTTGTGCCCACCGAGCCCGGCTGGTCAGCGAGTGCCAGCCCGCACAGCTCCTGCCCGACAGCAAATCAAGCTCCTGCTCTCCTTGCAGTTCCTGTCTGGGCTGCTGCTGCCTCCAGCCTGGCCCAGGCTGTGTCCGGCCTGACCTTCCCAGGACACGGTGCCTGCTCTGCCTCCCCAGCTGGTTCCCATTGGGCAGGGCCTCTTCTGTCCCACCCAGCCCCGATCCACACAAATCCCAGGCTTCCGCACAAGATCACTTGGCCGTGAGACTGCAAAGTCAAAGGGGCAGGAGAAGCTCTGTGAGAGCAGCAGGGAAGGACTCCAGAGGGTCATTCCATCTTTGTCGCCCAGGATAAACCTGGCTGAGTGACCCAGAGTGGTTCATTTCAGGCTGCTGGTGATGCTCCTCCCTGTGTACAAACAGCTCAGAACACAGAATCCACCAAAAGGCCTCTTACAGTTGTCCTCCCATAATTAAGAGGCTTTTTCAGCAATAATGTGAACAGAAATAGGCAGCAGCGGAACTGTTCTGTTTCATGCCCTGTCCAGCTCCATTTCTGGCCTTCTCGGAGGTTCTGTGGCTGGCTGGGCCATTCCTTTGTTCCCCTACAGAAGCTGTGCTGGGCTGGGCCCGCTGCTGTCCCCAGCCTGTGGAGCTCAGGTGCGCTGGGGTTGGTGGGGAACACAAAGCCCCACGCAAGAGGAGTGCACGTTTTCAGCTTTATCCCTGCGGCTCTCCTGCTCCTCGCTTCCCTGGATTTCATACAAACATCTCAGAATGACAGACAGTTAAAAAAGGAAACTGCAGATGGAAGTGTGAAATTTTGCACTTTGGGGCCGTAATGAATCTTGCCTGGCTTCCCACTCCTTGCAATATCCTTGCTGGAAAGTGCAAAGACCTTAATTTTCCCTGCACACAGCTTAAAATGTCTCAGCTCCTGGTTGAAATGTCAGGGCTCCATCACATCCCTAATCCAGAACAAAACCCGAGGGCAGCCAAGGCATCCATCTCTGTTTGCGGTGCTGGGAAGGGCTGGGCTGGTCCCCGCAGTGCCTGAGAGGGAGCAGGGGCACCCCATGGAGAGGTGGGATCACCTCAGAGCAGCTGGGCCAGCCCAGAGCCAGCGCTGACCTCTGGCACAGGGACAGGACCTCCAGGTCTGGAGTGCCCGCGGTGGGTGCGGAGCCCTCAGGGCGTGCGGGTGTTGCCAGAAGCACAAATACTGGACTGGGTCCAAGGAGGGCCCTTCCCAAGGCCCTGGAAATGTCAGAACCCAGCCTGTGCCATCACAGGAAGGTTCCCCTTGGACTTTGATCCCTTTCAGACAGCTGCTTTCACAGTGAGATGGAAGGAACTGTGGAAGGGGAAAGCTGCTTTGCATGAAGCCTCCCCAAGGTTTCCAGCTCCACATGGGCTCCTCTGTTTATTTTTGGGTTGTTTTGCAGAGCTAACCCAAATACAGAGGCCTCTTCTGGCATTCCATGGCTTTCCCTGACAGTAATCCATCTTATCCCAGCCAGGAGCAGCAGGAACAGCTCCTGTCACCACCAAGAAAGAGAAAATAAAATCAGCTGAAAATTTCTCTGACTCTCAGGAAACTCACTTCAGCTCCAAACATGGTGAACAAAATGCCATAAGTGATTTTCCCTTTGTAATTAGGTTTGCAAAGGTTGACTGGCAAGGAATTAAAATATGGAAGCATTTAAAATATCAGTGAGTTCTGGCATCCTGAGTATGTGACATTTATATGATAATTTGGCAATTAAATATGCAAGCAAGGATGGTTTTTCTTTTCAAACATGGAGGTACAACTCTCCCGCAAAGCCCCTTCCAGCACTTCACAGGTTCGACTTCTTGCTCCAGTGGAAAAACATCATTTGCAGCATGTGGGCAGGGGACACTTGTGGCAGGACAGAGCCAGCAGCGCATCCCCCAAAGCTCCCCCGGGGACCTGGGATTGCTCATGGCCAGGGTCTGGTTCTGTTCCCACCTCGGGATCACCCCTGGCTCAAAGCCAAGGTGCTGCAGAAATAAAATATCTCCAGGTTGCACAAACGAGGCTGGGAAAGCTGGGGCTGCTCAGCCTGGAGAAGAGGAGGTTGTGTGGAGACCTCAGAGCCCCTCCAGGATCTGAAGGGGCTCCAGGGAAGCCAGAGAGGGACTCTGTCAGGAACTGGAGTGACAGGACAGGGGGGAATGGGGTCAAACTAAAAGTGGGGAAATTTAGGTGGGATATTGGGAAGGAATTGTTCCCTGGCAGGGTGGGCAGGGGCTGGCATGGAATTGCCAGAGCAGCTGGGGCTGCCCCTGGATCCCTGGCAGTGCCCAAGGCCAGGCTGGACATTGGGGCTGGAGCAGCCTGGCACAGTGGGAGGTGTTCCTGCCATGGCTGGGCTGGCACTGGGTGGGCTGTAAGGTCCTTCCAACCCAAACCATTCCAGGATTCTATGGCTGGACAAGACCCTCAGAAGGAGGAGGGGAATGAGGTGAAGCAGCCGAAGGTCTCTCTCCACCCAAACCCCGACTGAGCTCCCCACACCCACCACGTCCTTCCCGAGCATCTCAGCAGCTCCCTTCCTGAGCTGATGAATAATTTGGAGGGCCTCAGCCATTATTAAATAATAAAGATTCTTTTCCTTGCAGAAATAATTGAAGCCTCAGAGCTGAGAAATTGAGGTCGCCCTGAGCTCTGCCCCCTCCGCTGCTCCCCCCAGACCCTGCTTGGCTCCAGGGGATGGGGGGAGCTGGAGCCACAGGGCCTCCCGAGGGGCTGCTGGCAGGGAGCAGGGACATTCCAGAGCTGGCATTGAGGCTGGGGTGGCCCAAGGCTCTCTCAGGAGAGGCCCCGAGGGTAACTGGATTTTGTGGCCGTCCCGGCTGCGTTGCCCAGCTGGGAACGTGCTCTGCCAGCTCTGCACATCCAGCAGCTCCTCCTGAATGGGAGGAGAGCACGGCCTCTCCTGGGTGCAGTGGGAGCAGACTCTGCTGCAGGGACTCCTCAAAATCACTGAGGGGTGCAAAAGCTCTTCCTCATTAATGGAAACCTCCCTGTTCTCTAAAGGTGAAGGTTCTGCCTCAAAACCCCTCTGCTACCCTGGGGCTTGGCTTTGGCAGCACTGAGAGGTCTGGGGAAGCCTGAATCCAAAGGTGCCAGCAGCAACACATCCAGGGAAACCCTGGCTGCTTCCAGCCCTCCCTGCTCCCGCTGGTTCCTCCCTTTGCTGTGCCCTCGGTCACTGCACAAGCTTTGGCTCCAGCTGGATGCCCAGTGGATGGAAAGCCGCGGTTGAGATGTGTCCCCTCATCTCCACACTTGTTATCCACGGGGGGAGGAAAAGCCAACAGAAAACCCTGGCAAAACAAATCTCCTTTATGCCATCAAGATTTCCCCCCCTTTTCCTTCCCTGACTTTTCTCCAGACCAGAAGGAAACAACAAAGGTGTCACAGTTTTCTGTCCTCACGCTCCCGCGCTGATAGACAAAGCCAGCCTTGACCAGTGCATGAGGAATAATGGCTCATCCCAGGAGGAAAAATCCTGTTCATGGAGAACGCAGCCAGGATGAAACGGACGTGGGTTTAGAGCAGCTCCACGAACACATTTAAATGTGGAATGAGATCCTTTCTGCAGGGCTTTCATGAGCCACTCTGGTGGCACCAGCAGAAAGAGCTTCCAGTGACAGTGAAAGGTGTCCCAGCCTGCCCAGTATGGGACTGGGAGAGCACACATTCACTGGGGGGAGGATTCATTCACTGCAGCACCAGAAATACGACAAATGCCAGTCCCCTCGCGTTAGAGACCTCGAAGTGAAGTCAGCCCTCCGAACCCTGCAGTCCGGTAACAATGAAGACATTCGGAAAGACGTTCCCCTGCCCGGGGCCTGCCTCTGCTAATTAGGGACAATTAACGCTGCTGAGGGAGCACCAATGGGTTTGCTGAGCACCGGGAAGTGTCGGCTCCTCACAAGCACCTCGGGCCCCTGGTTTGTGACCAGGGGTGACAAGGGAGAGCTCCCCTGGGACCTGGACTGAGCATCCTGCAGAGAGCAAAGCTCTGCCCCATCACGAGCAATTCCCAAACCTTCCATCCCCTGGGAATGACTGAGGCTGAGGAACGAGACCTTCTGAAGGTCCCGTGTCTGTTCCTGAGGGTGTCACTGGGCTGGACAGGCTGGGCCTGGATGGTTTTGGAGGGGAGAAGAGGGGACCGTACAATGAATTTCTATTCTGTGAAATAAAAGCCTGAATCCCCAGTTCTGCACTCTGTTGCCTTTGGAAAGTGCACATGCCGAAACCTGAGAGTTCTCAGGGCAAAGAAAAAGTTCATTTTCCAGATGTGCATCCAGATATTTTTTAATTAGACCTAATTTGTGCTTGTGAACTCCCCGCTGCATCAGAGGGATGACGGTAAAGCTCAGGAGTCAGCACAGAGAGCTCCGAGAGCCCTCCTTGGCCAACTCTTCAAAGGCTGAGCAGCTGCATTTGCTAATTCTAAATAAGATAATCCATAATTACAAGTAAAGCCCAAACAGGAGGTCTGAGATGTTTTTGAACTTTCCCCAGACCGCATTTCTACAACAGAATAGTTTTGTTTACGTGAGGTTTTGTTCCAGCTAATGTGACCTTGTGGATAAAGGAGAGAGAAAAGTAGGAGAAAAAACCATGTACATGCACGGGGAAAGGATCTTCCTCCCCTTGTGGAAAAAGCACAACAAAAGCAGAATTGTTCTGGGGCTTGTTTGAACTCTGTCTGGAAATTGATTTCAGCTCTGAGGAGCCCAAGCTCTCCCCGATCCTCAGCTCCACCTGCCAACAGGCAGCACTTTTGTCTCTGTTGATAAGGGACTTTTTAATTATTGCCATTATCATTTGAAAATTGGGTTCCTGCCACAAACAATTGAAATTAGATTCAGTGTTACTTTTAATCTTGGGTAATGTCTTTTAATCGGGGGTTTCATTTCCTATCAGCAATAAAATGTGTGGATGCCTGCACACATGTGCTGGGTTTGAGGGCACAGAGAAGGATCTGAGCACTCCCAAAACGTGAGTGTTTCACTTGGGCTGGGCACGAGGGTCTCACTCGGGCTGGGCAGGTTTTACAGCAGAAAGGACTCTCAGCTCAGCCAGTTCCATCCATTATGGAACAGGGCCCTGTGACTTCACCCAGTAATTCCTGCATGGAGCCACTCCTTCCAGAGGAGCAGGGGCTGTGCAGAGAGCTCACCCTGGGACAGGATGTGCAGGGCTGACCCCTGATCCAGGACTCCTGATCTGCACTGAGCAGCTTGGAAGGGACACGCTCAGGTGAAGAAGGTTGGAAAAGGTTTCTGATCCCAGGAGGGGCAGCCTTTTGTCCTTTTCTGCTGGCAGATACTGAGATCTTTTTATAGGAACAGCACCGAGACCTCATGAACCCGTGTGGCCCCGCTGGCTGTGTTGGATATATATTTATGTACCTCTCATCTCTCTCTCCCACCCACCTGCCCGAGCTGCACGGAGCCGGTGACCTTGGCAGGAATGTGGGGACAGCAGTCACGAGGGTGCTGCCACCTCTCTGCACCACAATCCTTCTTTTCATGCTGTTTTTCAGCTCAAAACCAACTCCTGCTGGCAGGTTTCGCTGCCCAGGGATGGGATCTGTCCCCAGCTCTCCAGGCCGCTCTAAATCCACCACAGCCTGTTTTGTTTGGGCAGAAACTCAGCTGGCAGCTCAGCCCAGGGCAGGCAAAGCCTCCACTCTCCAGTGCGCCAGAAAAACAGCTCCAACTACTGATTTTTTTTCTTTTTTCTATTGTTTTTTCCCTCTCCAGCTGCCCACACTCCTCTGGGTGGTTCCACCAGCCCAGCTGCCCGCAGCCATCCCTCAGAGCTGGCTGCGGTCAGCACTAGTGACCATTATTCACCGCAGAGAGGCACTGGGACGCAGGGACACAGCAGCCCAGGGCAGGAGCAGCTCTGAAGGATTCTGCTCTGCGTGGAGGAGACCTGCAGGGCCTGGTTCAGCCCACGCAGAGCTGGCTCAGGGCTTGCACAGGGCTTCTGCCCCCAGCTAACGGGGCTTTAGGGGGTGACTCCTCCTGAGCACACCTGGGCTCCCATCTCTGGGCCAAGGCAGTGGAAGCAGCAGATCGTGGAATCCCACAGTGGTTTGGGGTGGGAGGGACCTTAAAGATGATAAATTCCAACCCCCTGCCCTGGCAGGGACATCTCCCGCTGTCCCAGGTGGCTCCAAGCCCCGTCCAGCCTGGCCTGGGACACTGCCAGGGATCCAGGGGCAGCCACGGCTTCTCTGGGCCTCCCCACCCTCACAGGGAGCAATTTCAGACATCTGATCTAACCCTGCCCAGAGCGGTGTGGAGACCAAATCCCACAGGCAACACCACAGCCTGTCAGCCAGGCTGAGATTACACACATCAGCCTGGTTCTAAAATACCTTGAACACCTTTAATGGGCTTGAAGCTGCTCCTGTCATTAGGGGAAGGTGACAGGGAGACTTTGCTGCTATTTCTGAGCCTCTTTACCAACCCACCCTCCTGTTTCAGGTAGGATGGGACAGAAAAGCCTTAAAAGATAAGAAATGAGCTTTGGAACAATAGCCCTTCGTGGGTGCACCTGCTCTGCTTTATAGGAACTGTTTAAATCCAAGGAATAATCAAGGAGAAAGATGGTTGAAAAATAAAATCGTGGGTGTGTTGGAGTTGGGTTTTTTTTGTTGTTCTTGTGTGGGTTTTGTCCTTTTTCTGTATTTAAATAAGAAAAGAAACTGAAGAGTTTTATTTGTTATATTCCACATTATGAACTTCATTCAAAGCAAGCCCTCGCTCTTAGAAGTGGTGCAATAAACCCTCCTGGTTTAATCTGCCTGCTCAGGAAGGGAGATAATCAGATCCTGCCTTTTGCATAGGCAGAGTTTTAATTACCTCTGCAGCTCGCCTGGTCCCATCTGAGCAGCTTTTCAGAAGCAATCTATTAGCAAACAATAACCCTGCAGCTCTGTGCCTGCTGCTCAGCAGATGCTATCGCTGCCTCCCCACTCTGCCCCGGCCTGGAGCACAGAGCCAGCCCCAAACCCTGCTCCTGGCAGGGGCAGGGGGGCTGGGAGCAGGATGGACTGGCAGGACAAACACAGCCCCGAGGCCTGAGTCCTGCACGGATCATTTGGGGCAGAAAATGGATTCCCATGGGAGGAGGCTGCCGTGGGCAGCTCCAGGATGGCCAGTCTTGTTAGGTGAGCACTGGGATCATGAAGCCATGAGTTCCTGTCCTCCACTGCTGGGGATGAGACTCATGTTTGGGGACCAGACCCTCTCCAGAGAAGGGCCAGGAGGGTTTTAGCCCTGCCCAGAAAAGGCCACCAGAGCCCTGGGTTGGGTGTGAGACCCTGAATGGCCAAGCCAGCACACGACAGCCACAGGAGGTGTCCAAGCACTGCCCAGCTGCCAGGGAAAAGGACACAACAGCCTGGAAAGGTGAGTCCTGCCCCTCACGGAGGAAAAGGGACTCCTGTACAACCTCACAGCTTTTCCTGAGCCTCCGTTTATCCAGGCTGAACAGTTCCCCCCGCTGCCCCTCGCTTTGGACTCTCCCTGTGTAACATTTCCTTCCTCTGAGCTGCTGCTCTGGGAGGATTCAAACCGAGATTTTTTCCCCAGTAAAGAGGAAACCTTTCAATCCCCAGCCTTTCCTGTGACTGCACAGCTGCTCAGGCCTGTCACTGTCACAGGCATCACTGCATCTGCAGAGTCTAAAGACCCTCAAACGCCGCTCCCCCACTGCACCATTAACCTCCTCACGGAGCTGCTGTTCCCAGCCGAGCGCCAGTGACCCTTTCCCAGCCGTGTTTCCTGAGCTCCAAACCCCTGGATTCCTCCTCAAACCGGCCCAGACCCCACCAGGAATATTCATTCACCACACCATGCACCTTTCTCCTTTTCCATCTTTCTTACCTGGAAATTAAAAGCCCAGGAACGGCCTCCAGCCCTCCCTGCAGAGCCTGGATCCTCACCTCCTGCACCCCCAGCTGCCTCTGGCCAAGGCCGCTCTGGAGCCCAGCAGGGCTTTGTTTGGGCTCGCTGGGAGGACTAGCGAGGCACAGATGGAGCAGGATCGCTCCTGGCCCTGGGAAGGATGGGTTGCAGAGCTCCACCAGACCCAGCTCTGCTGCAGGAACAACCCACAGGGCTGCAGGAGCCAGGGCTGCTTGGCTGCCTCCCTGGACGTGGAAATGCTCAAAATGTTGTACAAAACTCAGGCTGCATGCTGGGGTGGGGGTGGTGATCCCTGGACTTTTGCTTTCCTGGGTGTGCTGGGAGAAGCAGGAGACATTGAGGTGTGTGGGTACTCCATCTCTACAGAAAAACCAGACCTAAGAGGTTCTTTTTGATGAAAAAAAAAATGAACATTCCCCTTTGACAGCGACTTCAACACCTCTCACCCCCAGGATCCAACACCCCCCACTCATGAGCACACAGCCAACAAACCCCTCATTCAGCACCTCTGCAGTGGCCTGTGCTCCTGATCAGTGATTAAACGTGGGAGGCCAGGCTGGACTGAGGGCTGTTCCTTTATTGGACAGCTGACAGGTCAAACCAGAAAACAAAGCAGGGAAACCACAGGGAAGGAACAGCTGGATCCATCCTGAGCAGGAGCTGCGCCGTGGGGATGTCAGGGATCCCCATCCCGAGGGGCTGTGAGGATCCTGGTGACAGGTGACAGGCTCAGGGATGTGCTGTGTCACCCACAGGCAGTCTGTGGGGTGTCTGCCACGCCAGGCTGGCATTTCTGAGCCCCTCCTGGTTTTATGGCCCTGCCCCTGCACAAACCATCCCTGGATGCACCGACAGAGCCAGCAGCACTTGGAGCTGCCTGGAAGGGCAGATCCTCCCCACAGCTCTGCTCCTGCTCCCTTTGCCCCCAGAGAGCTGGACTTGGAGCCGAGCCAAAGTCCCTGAAAGCCTTTGCTGCATTCCCAGCTCAGGAAAAGCTCTGGCCCCTCTCCAGCAGTTCTGTGGCCCTGGAGGAGCAGAGCCAGGCCTGAGGAATGGGGATGGAGAGAGGTGGCCTGGGTAGGTGTTAATGAGAAAGTGATTTGTCTCTCCAGGATGTCCTTGTGCTTCCCAGGAAAGTCACTGAGCAGAATTTCTGAATATTTAATACAGCTTCTTAATTAAGAAAAGGGTAAAAAAACCTGAGAGACACCTTCCCCTCCTGCAAGGTCAGGGACAGAGCTTTAAATGCAGGATAATCACTCGTTAGGAAGCAGGAGGCAGCTGGTGGAGAGAGGTGGTCTGGACCAGAGAAAGCCCCTTCTGCACCCTCTGGTGCTGTCACACAACCTTTGCCCAGAGGACTGGTGTAGGTTACGGGGGTTCTGGGGTCTAGTCGGGACGGCCGGACGTAGACGGTGACGGATGGAGACGAGAGATCTCTATAGGCAGGTCTTGGGACACAGCCGGTTTATTGTAAAGGGCGTGGGTATTGGGGCACTGCTCAGAGCTGGTAGACTCAGCTCTGAGCAGGCCCAAGAGAGCAAGAGAGTGAACGGGTGAGAGAGAGAGAGAGAGAGAGTAGGAGCAAGAGTAGAAGTGGAAGAGAGAGCATGAGAATGTGAATGAGTAGAAGAGAGAGAGTGAGAATGAGAATGAGAATGAGTAGAAGAGAGAGAGTGAGAATTGAGAATGTCTGAAGTCCTGGTTACAATACAATAAATCATCTTCTGCACTGAATATTCTAATTGTCACTAACCAATCTAATACAAGATACAAATCCTATAGCATTTACATACAGCCTATAAGAGTTCTTATATTACCATAGAGTGTTACATCTTAACTTCTAAAAACTACTCTTTGGACCCCTTCTGCTGAGCTAGTAGGGTCTGCTCTGACCCTTGGACCTGTTTGCAAGCAGAGGGTATTGTTCCATCAAGAGGGGATTACTTCAGTCGGCCATACCATTGTTTTCTAGTTGTTCAGTAACTAAGACCTGGTATTTCAAAAGTGGCTTTCATTTCGATGTTGCCTGTAGTTTTCATATTCCCAAAATCTTTTGTCAGGCAATCATATTTCCAAGGCTTTCCTGTTTCATCTTCCCCAACAGACTGGAAGTTTTCGGGACATTACAAACGTTTTTCCCCTGTCCTGCCCTGCAAAAGCTGAAAATCTAAAATAAGGCTCAAAAAATGAAGACTCTGACAGAGTAATTAAAAAAAAAGCCCTGTCTGGTTTCACAGAAACATTTCAGTTTGGTAATTTCCAAAGGTTTCATTTCCATTTCAATCTTTCTTTTTGTCCTGTAGCTGAACTTCTATTTCAAAGCAAAGAGCAAATTTGAAGCAAAATAGAACAGTTCCATTTCTGGGAGTCACGGTGACCTGCGGATGATTCTGAAAACTTTTCTCCATTTTCCCCCAAATGCGAACTGTCCTGAAATTGGTCCTTTCCTCTGAAATATTCTGGCTCTGACGAATCAACATGTTATGATGAGAATTCTTTCTTGGCACATGACTCCCAGGCACACTCATTTCTCTGTTAATATCCCGCTTGGCGCAGGGCACGGTCTGGGGCTGGCTCGGATTTCAGGGATGCGGCCGCTTTCCCCATTCCCGCCGATTTCCTGGATTTCCTGTGTCCCCTCTCGGAACCCTCAGGTGGGTTTTCTCCTGCCCTGGAGGAGGGAGCGAGGCAGGGAACGGGAGCCATCGGCTCCGTCCCAGGAGTGGGTTTGTGCTTCCAGCTCCCCGTCCCTGGTGAGCTCCGCGTGTGGCAGCTCCTCGTGCCACACGCGGTGGCATTGCTGGTGCTGCTGGCAGATGGCACTGCCCACGCGGCCAAACGCTCCTGCCGGCACCGCTTCCACTCTGTTTTCTCCCTTCCCCCTTCTCCCACGTGTGCTGCAAATTCCTCAGGCCAAAAATACTGCAGGATAGCGCAGGAAATCAGGCTGGCATGAAGTGGTGCCTCAAATAAACCACCTTGGCCTGCGCTCGGGGCCCACCTGGGCAATCAGGAGAGCCGAGAGAGGAGTGGAAAATCCACGTTTGGATCAATTTGTGTGAGGAGCTGTCAAAAGTGCAGGACTGGTGCACTGAGGGAATCAGGAGGGGCTTGGAGAGGGACTTTGGCCGCAGGATGGATACACAGGGAATGGATTCCCACTGCCAGGGCGTTTTTCCAGCCCTGCTCCGACACCTGAGCAGGCACAGCCGGCAATGCCAGGGCAGGGTGAGGCGGCACCAACTGCTCCAGCAGCTCCTCCGAGGCAGCACTCACTGGAGAGGGACTTTCCTTGCCAAAAGCTGCTCCTGCCAGGATGGCAGCGCCGTGTGCCAGGCTGCGCTGTGTCATTCGTGGACTCAGCAAAGCCATTCCCCTGAGCTCCGGAATGCCCGGTGCTGAGCAAACAGGAGGAGACGCTCCCTAAGTCCTCAATCACGTCTCCTTTCTCCTCTCCAACTCCAGCCCAGACAAGAGGTGATAATACTGAATCTTTCAAATATTTGATATACAAAGAGAAGAGCTTGTTAAAACGAGACCAATTAATGCATTTTTAATCCACATTTAAACACATGCAAAGATCCTGAATACTAATGCCATCATTTGAATTCCGGGTGGGGAGGGCTGGAGAATGAGCTTGCATATCTTCTCATCTTCCCATCCTTCCACCTTTCCACCTTTCACCTTCCCATCCTTCCACCTTTCCATCTCTCCACCTTTCCATCCCTGTTTTTCTGCCTCACCTGGATCAGGCAAGGTTGGCTCGGCACTGCTGCTGTAACAAAAAGCTGCACCAAGGCTCCCCCCAGGTTTTTTAACCACCTGGAGATGCTGTCCCAGCTGCTGCTCAGGTGGTTTGTGGTTTTTCCCCCCCTTTATTCTTCTGCCTTCTATTCCTGAAGCTCAAGGACATTTTGGATCCTGTGGCTGTGCCTGCTGCTGGGGAAAACAACCACACAAAGCTGTTTGAATCATGGAATCCTGCAAGAGATGGAATTGGGAGGGACCTTAAATCCCATCCCATATCCCATCCCATCCCATCCCATCCCATCGGCAGGGACACCTCCCACTGTGCCAGGCTGCTCCAGCCCCAATGTCCAGCCTGGCCTTGGGCACTGCCAGGGATCCAGGGGCAGCCCCAGCTGCTCTGGCAATTCCATGCCAGCCCCTGCCCACCCTGCCAGGGAACAATTCCTTCCCAATATCCCACCCAGCCCTGCCCTCTGGCACTGGGAAGCCACCAGGAATCCTTGCATGGACACACCGTAGCCATGTGAGGTTCTTACAGAAGTTTTGCTTTGATTGCTTGTGCAAGTCTGAGTTAAAACCTGAATTAAGGAATAGTCTGTGCCTCTAAAGCTGAGCTTCCCCCTGATGAGCAGAGCCTTCCCAGCAGGGCTGTCAGTCCTGGGCTGAAGTTTGCTCATTAGGAAACTCCAGAGCATCCAGCCCCGTGCTGGATCTGCTCAGAGGACAGGGCCAGCAATCACCATCAAACCCTTTGCACGTTGGTGGCTTTCCCTGAGCTGCAGGAACACACTCTGGATAATCTGGATTATCTCTGCTTCCTAGTAGGCGGAAAGAATAAAGAATAAAGAATAAAGAATAAAGAATAAATCCCTCCAAATGCACAAGCTCCCAGCCCATTCCCATTCCTGGTGGCAGCGCTGCTGTGTTCAGGTCATTCCTGTGCTGGGCCAGGTCTCTGCTGGTTCCAGCAGGGCCTTGGGGCTGTCAGAGCCACCTCCTGCCTGGGGCTGGGCCAGGTGTGGGGGCTGATAACCCTCCCTTATCACCGATAACCCTCCCTTATCACCGCCAGCATCTCTGTGCCCAGTGCTGATTAAAATTCCTGGGAACGGAGCCGCTCCTCCCCGGCAGCTTCGGGAAATCTCAGCCTGGATGGAATTGGAGTCACCCAGGTTTGGAACCTTTGCAGAGCTTGATTTTCAGCCGCAGGCTGGAACATTTCCAGGCAAACCTGATGTAAAATTCACTCCAAATTCCACACGGGAATCCAGGCTCATATAAAATGCTGCAAACTTTCTGCTGCCTCCAAAGCTGGAGGCATTTTCTCCTTTCCAAACCAAGAAACAGCTGGGATTTGCATTTTCTCACCATTTTATCTGTTTACAAACCCTGTTCTGTCCCAGCATCCAAGCCCCCCAGACAGCCCTGGTGAGACTGGAGGGGCTGTAAAACCCATCCTGCAGGTGGGAATTGCAGCACAAACTCACGGATTTAGCTTTCCTGGGAAGAGCAGAGATTCCAGGGCCGGTTTCCCAAGTCAAAGGTTCGCAGGGACATGGTTTGCAGAGAACAGCTTGGGAGGGAGGCTGTGCACAGACTGGATCAGCCCTGCCACAGCCTGGACGGCCTGAGGACATCACCCATCCCCGGGAATATCCACCTGTCTTCCAGAAACGCTAAAAAATGCACCAGTGGGAGAAGCGGGCGAAGGCGAGTGAAGATTTCTTATTTATGTGGGGTTTTTATTAAACTTGACAGACTGCAGTGGAGGTAGAAAGCATTTTCCAGCCTGGGTGATCCTGAGCGTGCTGGGGGGTGGAGAAGACACTCAGGGCCTCAGAAAACAAGGATGCACCTCGGAATGGGTGCAAACCCCGCAGGTGTTCCGCAGGAGGACGCGCCCAGAGATGGAATCATAACAACAAACACTTATTTACCTCAAAACCCCATCAATAATAATAATAATAATTATGATAATAAATGTGCAGTTGAACTCCTGGGGTCATCTCACATGTGCTGCAAAATGAAATGAGTCTGAAGACAAAAAAAACCCCAAAATAGAGATGTGGCCAAGGGGGGACAGGAACCGTGGGTTCCCCTCCATGTCCCGGGAGGCAGAGCCTGGATCCTCCAGCCCTGGGTCCCACCTCCCTCTGGCTCTGATTTTCACCATTCCCCACATCCCAGGGCATTTCCCTGGGGACTTCTATTTTCCAGAGGGCCTTTGGAGCACAAATTCAAATCAGTCATCAACTTCCCACTGAGTTCCAGCCACCTCTTTGCCCATTTTAAATGATTTTTAAATGCAGGCAATGCACTTCATCTTCCAGCTGAAATAACTTCTGCGTTATCCTGCGAGCCTGAATTCTCCTCACCCCTCGCTCCCTGCTCACTTCAGATAATTCAGTGGGAATTTATCTGAGGAGAGGTGGTGGGTCACGAATGAAGTAAAACGCTGACAGCAGGAGCTCCTTCTCATCCTCTGCTGAGGGAAAGGCAGGGAGCCAGGTTTGGGGAGCTCAGGGATAGCCATCATTAGGGTGCTTGAAACTACCTCAGAAGAGGCGTGTTTTCCTTCTTTTCCCGTGAGATTTCCTTTCGATTAAATGATATTTGGACAAAATGTGTCTCTTCTGTCATCCTGCTGGAAGAACTCAGATGCCTGAGGAACAAACCCGAGCAACCGCAGGCAGGGCCTGCTGAGGCTCTGCCAGGGAAAAGCCCCTGGGAAGTGCGGTTGGATTTAGGGGACCAAAGGGGCTGCGGGAAGGCTGGAGGCCCCCGGGGCCGGGCGGGATCTGCTGAGGAGAGTAGCAGCTTCTGCACCCCAGGGAGGCTCTGTTTGGTGAAGGAGGTGCCAGCTGAGATTCCAGGTGGTTCCTGCTGGAGCTTCCTGCTGGATCTCACTGCTTACCCCAGAAATTCATTGTCAGGATGAGCAACTCCTCCTGCCCTGTGCCCCAGGCTGGGCTGGGCAGGGCAGGGCAGGGCAGGGCAGGGCAGGATCTCCCCGGTGCCTTTGGCAGGGGAGATACGGGGGGCTCTGAGGGGCAGGGGGGACATGGGGGACTCTGAGGGCAGCTGCTACAGGAGAAGTGTGGGTGCAGCAACCTTGGGGTCAGGGGACAAACCCGAACTGCCTGAGCCCCAAAATGGGTTTGAAAGTGGACTTCGGAACTGGGGGGTTATGAGAGAGATGGGGACAGACCTTTCAGCAGGGCCTGTGTCAGGACAGGGGGAATGGTTTGAAACTGAAAGAGGGTTGATCCCAACTGATTTACAGAGGGAGGAATTCTGCCTGTGAGGGTGGGCAGGCCCTGGCACAGGGTGCGCAGAGCAGCTGGGGCTGCCCCTGGATCCCTGGCAGTGCCCAAGGCCAGGCTGGACATTGGGGCTGGAGCAGCCTGGCACAGTGGGAGGTGTCCCTGCCATGGCAGGGGTGGCACTGGGTGGGCTTTCAGGTCCCTTCCATCCCAAACCATTCCATGATGCTTTTTTTGGGACCATCTCTTTCCCAGCCGCTGCCCACAGGCAGTGCCCCCCGTGAGCGCAGTGGGGGAATCCTGGTGGTGATTCCTGTGGGAGCACAGCAGGAATTCACCTCTGGGTGACTCCCAGGTTCTGTGCTCCCCCAGGGTCACTTCAACCCTTCAGAGCCTTGGCCTGGCCGGGGCTGTCGCTGAGCTGGGACAATTCAGATCCGGAGCAAGTTTGGGTCTGTGCCCTCTGCGTGAGCTGGGCTGACCCTGCCCTGCGCTGTAAATATTTCCTCCCCCCAACACTCGAGGTCCCTTCCAGCCCACGGCTCCCTGGTCCCGTGCTGGCTGCTCTGTCCATGGCTCATCATCAGCAGAAGCTCCCAGAGCTGCCTCATTTTAATTAACCCGAGGAACACCCCCCCTCCCGCTGCTGCCACAGCTCAGGGCAGCAGAACCTGACCTCGGGAGCTTTGTAAATGGCATTAATTAGGGAGAGCTCATTGGCTGGAGTGGTTCCAGCCCCACCAGGCAGCGATGGCTCCTCTCCTGGGTTTGTCAAAGCCCTTTTGGATCTACTCTACCCAAACCTCTGCCTGGTCCTGCTCCCTCAGCCAGGCCAGTGGGGTCTTCCCAGACCCTGCTGCCAAATTTTATTCACCCTACGTAAAAATCAGCTTGAAAATGCTGGGAGAGGGAATGTTTGGGAGATAGGCACCAGTGATGGCCCAGCAGGGCCACCAGAGGCACATCCCTGTCCCCTTCCAGCTGAGGGTGTCACAGCACACACCTGGCACATCCCGCCCGGGGTCATCCCAGGCCTGGCAAAAGGGGGTTAAACTGCCCAAAAAGGGTTAAATGCACAGAGAACAGGAGTTTTCATGGGGAAAAGAAGTTCTGTGGCTCCCTCTCTAGATTGAAAAGGGAAAACAAAGTTGTGTCCCTGCTGTCTGTTTAAGAGCTTGCTTACATGGGGAAATTAATCCAAAATTAACTAGTGGTGTGAATTGCAAGTGGATTAGTTAAATTATATTATACCTAGGCCTGGATACTTTCATTTAAAATAAAGTGGCCTTAATTCAATTTGGCTCAAGTCACTTCAAAAGTGAATTAAGAAAAACTTAATTACGGACCCCTTAATTCCAAATGAGTGTGTCTACATGGGTTGCTTAATGTGCTTTCATTTATCCTTTTAAAGAATTAATCTTGATGAGCTTTTCCGAATCTCCCCTTGGTGGAGGGATCCAGATGTGACAGTAAAAACCCTCTGACTCCCCGGAAAAGTGGGAAAAAAAGAAATAATGAGGATAAGTGACTTCTGCCTGCAGCCAGCCCAAATAACGCTGCTGGGTGTGGCCTGCCCCAGTGCTGGGGACCACTGGGGACCTTCCCCTCCCAGCTCTTTTCTTGGCAGTTTTCCTCCCTGCCAGCTCCCAGCAGCATTTCCAGTAACTCTCTCAGTGCTATTTTTTCCCAGAACCACGGAAAACCTGCGAAGTCTCCACCTGCTGCACCAGGAGCAGGCAGGGAGGTTTCTGCAGGGGATCTGTGCAGTTATTTATGGGCACCGGGGAGGGGGAGCTGCCAGGGACCTGCCAAGGGACTGAATTCCCTCCCCTCCACTGCCCCTCTCAGGGAGGGAGAGGCCTCCCTGTGGGACTTGTCCCTCCTCCATCATTTTGGGGGACTTGCCTGGTGTGAATTTGCCATTCCAACCTGGGAGCAGAATGTTTCTGGTCCAGAAGCTGCCACGGAGCCCCCGGGAGCCAGCCCCAGTGACAGCAGGAGCTTGGTGCTCTTGAGATGCAGCAATGAACCATTAATGCCAAAACCTCCCCGAAATGAGATGAGACAAGGCCAAAGTTTCTGATTTTCCTCCCAGAAAATGATGTGAACACTGGAGTCTTTCCTGCAGAGTGCTGGGAATTGGACAGAAGTGGATTTTGGATCCAAAATCACGGCTTGGAAGCATTTTCCTGGCCAGCCACAAGGACCTGTCACTGCTGGGATGCTCAGAGTTCCCTCATTCTTCGTCTCCTTGGATGTTGGTGATCCCTGGGGTCCCTTCCAGGATATTCTGTAATTCCATTTGCAGGCATAATGGAGAAAAGGAACAATTCCTCCCCGAGCAGCACAATTTAACCTTCGGCAGAATTTCCCAAGAACAGCTCCTCGCCCTGGGGCTCCTGATCCCGGCTGGGGCGAGCCAGGACAACGGCAGAGCCCCCTCAGCTCACCCCAGATCCCGGCCCCTGCTCCAGAGCTGCTCCCCCAGCCGCATCACTGATCACTCCAAAGGGATCTCTTCCAGTTTGTCCAAGGTGTGTTCGGAGCTGCTGAACGCTCCCAAAGATCGGCTGGGAGCCTCTCCCAGTCCCCAGCTGCACACGGGGGCTCTGCTGCCTCTTTGGCTCTCCCCCAAATCCTTCCTGCTCTTTCCAGGCTGCCTTCCTAAGGAAATGGAGCTCAGCTCCAGCGGGACCTGGGTGTGGCGCTGGTGCCCAAACGGGGGTGGCACAGGCGGCACCGGCACCTCCCAGGGACCCCTCACCGGGCCAGGGAGGGACAGAGGAGGGGAGCACTGGAGAAAAAGGGAATTACCTAAGTGGGACTGCAGGGTGGAGCTCTGCAGGCGCAGGGGGGCCGAGGAGCGGGGCCTGCAGTGACTCAGTTCATGACTCGGGCTGGGAAATCAGAGTGGAACAAGAGCATTTCCAGCTGAGTTGACGATCTCCAAGAGCAGCTATTGTGGGCCACAGCGAAGGCTGAGGGAACCGGGGTTTCCATCCCTGGAGTGGTTAATGGGACACCAGGAGCTGTGTATGGGAACAATGGGGAGCCTGGCTTGGTTATTTTCCCAATCTTTTCCAGCCTGCAGTCGCCTGTTGATGATTTTGTACCTAACAGCCCTTCATGGATTCATTCCCTGCTGCTCTGCCCACTCGCCTTTGAAACCTGCAATATTCTGTGGCAAAATTTCAGGGGGCAAAAATAGTTAATTCTTGGTCTTATCCCAAACAGCTCCTCCCTGGGCATGAATCAACACCTCCCGCAGCCACCTTGCAGCCTCCCAGAGGTTAAAGCTGGCTGTCAGCATTTGCACAAAACAAACCCTCTGTATTTCAGCCTGAATTGTGGGAATATTTTTGCTCTTTGCACATCTAAATCCATTTTGAAATAAAAACAGTGGTTTTTGAAACAGAGAGTTCTGCTTTGAAAATGGCAGGGCAAGGGCTCTCGCTCTTTTTTAAAAATTTTATTTCTATTTTCTGGCCAAAATTGTTTACAAAACTTCACCCAGAAGCTCTCGTCCTCCCCGGCTCTGTTTAATTCCACAGGCTGGTTAGGAGCAGCGAGAGCCTGTCCTGCCCAGGGCTGTGTGTCCAGGAAACCCCCCAGGCCCCCCCAAACCCCCACTGCTGGCAGCGCTCCTGCCCAGTGCTGCTTTCATGCATTTCCTTGTTTCGTGGAGCCTCGCCCAGCCCTGCTCTGCCCCGGTCCATCCCTCACCCCAGACAGCCCATCCCGAGGCGTTTGCTCAGCTCTGACCGTCACTGTCCCCACATTCCCCCTGCACAATGTTCCTTTCCACATCCATTCATCCCTCCCCACCACCCCCACTTTTTTAGGCCCTGATTTAAAGCCCTGAGCAGTTCCAAGGTGTTGCAGCTGTGGCACAGGGACAGCTCTGCCGCGCCGTGGATCCTTTCGGCGTCCCCTGCAGAGGAGGGACATCGCAGGGACTCAGCTGTCCATGAGATAAAGGCCGAGGGGCAGCAGGGGAAGGGAGGCCTGGAGGTCTCCTGCCCAGCCCTTGGGACTGTCACCAGCTCAGGAAGGTCTCGGAAACCTCCAAGGACTTCTAATCCCTGGATTTCGGGCTGGCTGTTCCCCAGGGCCTCCCCATCGCCGCAGGGGTTGGGGAGGCTCCCACAGAGCCCAGACTGGGAACTGGGATTTCTCTTTGGGTACAACTCAGTGGAAGAGGAAAGGCTGGCAAAGCCAAGCCTCTGCTAACAAGGAGACTTCACCTCCAGATCTCAGGTTCCTTCCCCAAACAGCAGCAGCTGCTCAAACCAGCCACAGCAGAGATTTTTATGAAGCAGGAAACCAATTTGCTTTCCTCTGACTCCCTCTCAGACACAATCAGATTGCTTTGTACTCTCATTAATGTTTGTTTCCCCTTGCAAGAAAAATATCCAGGAAAATGTGAGCCCAAATATGTCAGATTTCCCTGTGCTCTGACAAATTATGCAAAGGAGGATTTTCTAATGAGAGATCTCCAGGACCAAAGGGAAAGGCAACATCTCCAGCTCCCACTGCCTCGTGCTCACCCAGCAGCTGGGGGCAGAAACAGCTTTTCATGGCTGGAAGTGAGCAACCAGTTCCTGCTGTTTTAGGGGAAATTTCCATAATGGCCACAGTGTTGTTCCGGTGGGCAAAATCCAGAGGGAAAACCTGGCTGAAAATGAAAGGTGTAAATCATTGCAGGTCCTTGCAGGTGCTTCTTCTTCTGCTGTTTCTCTCATTTGTCTCTCCAAAGCCCCACTTTTCTGCCCGTGTTTCTGTGGGACTGCTCCTCCAGCCAGCTCCCTGTGCTTTAATCAGCTCCAG
This sequence comes from Corvus hawaiiensis, assembly GCF_020740725.1. Taxonomy (NCBI): domain Eukaryota; kingdom Metazoa; phylum Chordata; class Aves; order Passeriformes; family Corvidae; genus Corvus; species Corvus hawaiiensis. The sequence goes on from NC_063235.1 coordinate 531,079, forward strand.
GATTCCTGAAGGCATCTCCCAGGGCTCCCTCATCTTCTCCATGTGCTGACAAACCCGACCACAGGAGATCCTTGCCAGAGAAATCTGCTGGATAAAAGCAAATGATTCCAGGCTTCTGGTTCCTTAATGAGAGCCGAAAGCCAGGGAGGGACTGTCTCACAGGGAGACTTCGTGTCCTGGAAAGAGGGCAGGGTTAGGTGGGAATTTGGGAAGGAATTCCTGTCTGGGAGGGTGGGAGGCCCTGGCACAGGGTGCCCAGAGCAGCTGTGGCTGCCCCTGGATCCCTGGCAGTGCCCAAGGCCAGGCTGGACACTGGGGCTGGGAGCAGCCTGGGACAGTGGGAGGTGTCCCTGCCATGGCAGGGGTGGCACTGGGTGGGGTTTCAGGTCCCTTCCCACCCAAACCATTCTGGGATTCTGGGATTCTGTTTCCAGAAGTGATGCCAGCCCTTGGAGTTACACACAGAGGTGTCAGGACACTCAACTCCCCACCCCAACAGGGGCACATGAGATACAACTGCACGGAATAATCTCCTTTAATTGGAAAGGGACTCCCCACAAACCACCATGAAACGACATTTAAATTCCCGAGGATTGAAATGAGGTAAAATGCAGCCCCAAAACAAGTGCCTGGATTGCCATTAAAACAGATCCTTGTTCAGGGCTCTCTGTAAGGTCAGGTGCCTGCATCTGCCAGCCACATCTGGGAGGGAAATTGGGTATCTGGGATGCAAATTGGCACTTGCAGACTTTGAAATGATGACTGGAGCCTCTCTGCCGCCTTGGGCATCAAAATACCTTGGAATGTCTGCAGTTACTTTTAGCTGGGGGACTTTAACGGGCAATTTAAGCCAATCTGTCAGACTCTGCTCAGAGTGGCTGAGTCAGAGAGCAGGGCCCAGCTGAGGCAGCTGCAGCTGGAGCTGAGCAGGGAACTCCTGAAACCGCTCCAGAGGTGCAGCAGGAACCCTTCTGCCTGTGCCCCTTCTGCCACCAGGGTCAAACCCACGAGAGCTTTGTAAAACCTCACAGGTAATGGGTGTGCCCCAAACTGGGCATGGAATCATCACTGGGGCTGTGGATGCTCTGATTTAATCACAGGAGTTTTGCACTGCCAAAGGCATCCGGATTGCCAGGCTTTGGTTAATGTGGATTAAAACGGAGTGGTGCTCCTTGGCCTGAGTGCAGCTCCTGGAAATCTGCATGTTCTGCAGCGGAGCTGGCAATAAACCATAAAACGTTATCTGGAATAAACACAGGCAGGGCTTTCTGTACTTCACCCTCACTTCAAATTCACACAGAGCCATCCTAAGGCTGCCAGAGAAAAGCAGTTTGGAGTGATGGATGTCAGGCGCGCTCTCTGCTTTCAAGGCTCTCTGCTTTCGTGTCTGAGCCCAAGGCAGCCCCTGGGGATGGCACAAGGTCCTGCCAGCTCAGGGAGCACCAGGATCACCTGAGCATCACCTGAGCATCACCTGAGTGTCACCTGAGCATCACCTGAGCGTCTCCAGCTCTCTGCTGAGGTGGAGGAACAACGTGCAGAGTTCAGTTTGTGTAGCTGAGGTGTGTGAAATCCTGGGTGAGCCGCAGCCAGCTCAGGGAGCTGCTGCCCTAAGCGAGGTGCTCCCTTCCTGAAATGGGACTCCTGAGAGCCCGGGAAGCTCACAAAGCTGGATTTTCTGTTCTTTCTGCTTCTCTCCAGTGTGCACGCCACGAAGAGACCTTTCCTCAGCAGGCGCAGGCCGAAGAGAGAAGCAAAGATGCAGAAGGCGGATTGCTGAGGCAGGAAGGGAGCCCAGGATTGCCTGTCCCTGAAGGGCTCCAGGCTGGGAGCTGGTTGGAGTTCGGGGCCAGAGGGATCAGGTTTCACCGTGCTTTGTCCCTTCTCACCCCGAGGTGCTCTGGGAGAATGAAAATGACTTGAAAAATCTCCAGAGCTGCTGCCCTTCTCTGATAAGATGAAGTATCAGCTTTTGGTGTGAGAACGGCTCTCTTTGATTGAAGTTTCCCCTTTTTTATTTGGATTATTTTTTTACAGATGTCAGATCAGCTGCTCCTCTTGTGACTATAAAGAATAAAATAGTGGCAGATCCTGCCCTTCCCAGCTAAGTGCTTTTGATCACTGGTCAGTGCGGTGATGGATGTTTTTCCTTGGCATCCTTCATCCCAGGCTTTTTCAAGGCTGGTTAGGAGTTGGAAGGCGAGACCAAAGAATGCTGCTCTCCAACGGAATTCAATTTCCTGGAAAAAAAAAAAAAATCATATTTTTTTTCCCCGTGACCTAAATGGAAAACATATTGTTCTGAAAGTGCTGTTCAAACAGAATTACCCAAACCTTTTATCAACAAAGAGACCCTCGTCTATCAGACATCTGGTGTAGATGTCAATTATAGTAATTAATTAGACATCTCCCCAGATGCCTGACACTACATTCTGTCAGCAGATTTTTTTGACTTCAATCAAAAGCGTTGCTGCATTATGCATGAAACTCCTGGAGGAGCTGGGAGTGGAGGGGAGAGCCACGAATCCAACCCGGGAAGGGCTCCTGCTTCCGGGGCTGCCGAGGGAAGGTCACACGTGCTGATTTCTGTTCCTCCCTCAACAACGTTCGCAAATGTTTTACATTTCTTCATTCAGGGCTTCAAACAGAAAGAATGAGAGGGGAAGAACAACATATCAAATATACAGAAACAGGTGACTGCTGCTGCATGCCCGGGGTGGGGAGAAGGGAACTGCTCAGCCATGGAACCTCAGCCCGGAGCACAACCACAGGGAGCTGCTGCATCCATCCCTCACCAGCAGCACCCTCAGGAATGACCCTCAAAGGCCCAGAAATGATCCTTAAATATCCAGAAATGATCCTAAAGTGTCCAGAAATGATCCTTAAACGTCCAGGAATGACCCTCAAAGGTCCAGAAGTGATCTCCTTAAACATCCAGGAATGATCCTTAAATGTCCAGTAATGATCCTTAAATGTCCAGGAATGGTCCAAAAATGTTCAGAAATGATCCTTAAGTGTCCAGAAATGAACCACAAAGGCAACTGAAAAAGACAGAGGCAGACAGAAAAAGGAGACTACTGAAGACACCCTTCCTTCCTTTCCCTTTACTTTCTTATTCCTTGTGTGCATTTGTTTTTTTTTTTTTTTTTTGGTTTTTTTTTTTTTTTTTTTTTTAATTAAATTGAAAATAAATTAATTCCTGGAACATGTAATTCAAACAAACTAATCATTTTTTTGTTATTGTTTTCATTTTTTTCCAAAAGGCTTTCACGTTTCCCAGGCACAACAATCCAATTAATTCTCCTCAGTTTAGGAAATCGCTGCAGTCTACCTCAAATAAATTAATTTTTTTTTCATCAAGGAAGAGCTGAACAAATATATCAGCAACTTATCAGTATCAGCAGGAGTAGGAACTGCTCTGTGCTTTAGAATAAGGACTGAGAACCACCAGGGTCGGGTCCTGCTCCCGCAGCCGGATTCCCTGGGATGGGAACGGGCTGGGGTTCAGCTTGAGGCTGGAATTGCTCTGTGGCAGGGACACAGTGAAATCCTGGTGTGAACCCCGGGTTCCTCCTGTTCTCACTGGGGCAAACATCTTTTATTTGTTCTGCGGAGCGCTGGGCTGAGGCTGGAGCAGCGTGCAGTGATGAATGAACGTGGAGCCCCCAAACATCCCCTTGCCGGGGCTGCAGCGCCTTTGGTTTGAAGGATTTGCCCGTGGAAAACAGAATTACCAACACTCCGTGCGTTTGGAGGAGGAAAAGTATTTGTAGTAACCCACGTGTTTCAATATTTCATAAAAGTGCCCGCGCTAGTTTCAGTTTCAGTGCAAACAAAAAGAAAATACGTTTAGATTGAAGTGATTTGCACTGAAATAAAACAAATTTTTTTTGAGGTTTCTATTTCCTTTCTCTGTTTTTCCTCTCTCCTCACCAGCAGAGTCTGAGGCTAAATGAGAAGGGAGACAAAAAGTGATTTTTTAAAATTCAAACAGTTGAGCTTTGTGTGGTATCAAAATGAAAAATGAGGATTAAATTATGAGTGTATTGTTCACATCTACATTTCTGAGAGAAATAATGATTATTTTGTAACTTGTGGTGACAGCTAATGACAGCCTGGAACCAGCAGAGAGATGGGAGCTCTTATTAAACCCGAAGATGTTTTCATGGAGCGGGAACAAGGCTGGGGTGTTGTCACCAGGAGCAGCAAGCAGGGCGAGAGGTGTGAGGGCAGCTAATTGGTGCTAATGAGAAATGAGAGGGGCCAGCACACAGGAGAGCTGCAGGAGCTGCCTGGAGCTCAGAGCAGGAGCTGCCAACCCACATTTGGGGTGTCTTTGGCCACCCCCTCCCCAGACCCAGGTCTGGCATTTGCAGGGCAAACAGGACGCCACAGGAAGATTTTTCACGGGAAGTTCATCTCCACAGGAGAGGCTGAGAAGTTTAATCCACTCTCTAATAATTGCAATTAAGGAAGGTTGGGGATTTGAGGCGGATTAGCCAAGTGCCCTAAAGCAGCGTGTAAACACTCCTGGCTGGGGCACAGCAGCTCGTCCTCGGGCCGGCTCCAGCCTGGGGGGCTGAGCTCACACTGCCCCTCTTTGCACGGGCTGCTTTGGATGTTCAGGTGATTTTCGATGGTTTTGATGTGTTTCAGAGGCACTTTTGGCTCTTTGCTCTTCTGTGGAAGCACAGGAGTTGCCCTGACTCTGGGGAGAGCCTGCAAGGAAGGTAATGTGCCAGAAACTCCTGCCTTTTGCTGCAATTTCATGGGCTGATTCTTGAGATTGGCCTGTGCAGGGCCAGGAGCTGAACTTGATCACCCTTGTGGGCCCAGCTCCGATTATTCTCCGGTTCTGTGATCATTTCACTGGGAAGAGAAAACCTCTGGACCTGAAGGGTCCTGCCCCCATTGATGTCCCTGCAGCTCGGAATGAAAGGGCTGCACCAGAGGAGTTTAATGGAGTCTGAACCAGCCCAAATGGAGCATCTGGCATTCATGCAGCTCCGTTTCCCTCAATGTCTCCATCCTGAGTTCTGGGGGTGCTCCCTGGGAGGCACAAGCACTAACCTGGATGTGCACTTCCTCTGAAAATGGAATGTGGAGCAGAATTCCCCATTCAAGGCTCAAAAGGATCATTTCTATTTGTTTTAGAAAAATTGTTCTATTTCTATTTGGACAAATGAGGCAGAAATCAAAGAAATGCATGGTAAGAAGGGGATGATCAAGAGGAGACCTCGGAAGACTTTCCAGGTGTCAGAAATAGGCTTCATTTATCTCCTGGAGTTCTTAATTATGGAGCATTTCTAATCTTGCATCATGTTTAGATAGAGGGCAGGAGCATTACAGAAACACCAAACACATAAATAAAATAACAGAAAAACTGCAAGGAAGAGAAATTATTTGGGATCCACGGAACAGTGAATTAACACTGAGGAGGAGGCAGCACCAGCAATCACTGCCACTGATAAGAGAACCAGATACGGTTTTTTCTTTGCTTAAAAAAAAAAAAAAGATAATTCCCCTGGAACTTGTAGCCAAAAACCTCCCTAGTCAATTAATGACCTTTGCCTCTGCCGTGCCTCCCTCCAAGCTTTGCATGGTTATTATTTTCAGCGCTTAATCTGTGAGAGTGATTTGTGTCTCCTAATAACTGACTGATTGTTTTGCTATCAGTCAGCTCCAGGACTGCCACAGCCTCTGCTCAGCTCAAATCTCGCTTCCTTCACCTTGTGGCTTCAAACACAGCTCTGTCTCAAGCAGGAGGAAAGGAAAAAAGCCCCCAAATCCCATCTTGCTCCTTACGGTTTTATTACTTAGGAAACTAAAGGCAGAAAATAAAGGTCACAAGAACTTTAAAAGAACAGAAAAGTCTCGGGGACAGGAGAGTTTTAAAGGAAGTTACAAGCTGGAAATGACAGGCTTGTTTTTTTTTTTTTAGGATGTTCCAAGACATTTCCAAAAAAGCAGAACCGCCATTATTCTTCCCCTTCCTCATTTCCCGTGGGAGGTAACTCAGGATTCTCTCTCTGAGCCAAGGGAGAGCAGCTGGTGGAATGCCAAATATTCACGTGGTGGGAAGGAGACAGCACCTGAGGAGCCCACAACGGCCTTGACCGGGCAGGGAAGGAGCTCCAGAGCCCCCGGACGTCTCAGGAACCCTTTCCTCACCCCTGTGTTTATGAACAGCTCCCGGGTGCCATGGGACAGCCTTCCCCAGCCGTGGGCAGAGGGTCTCACCTGAGCTGGGCCACAGCCCCAGCTACAGCCCCAAGCCCAGCTTAGGGGTTGGGTTCAGAGGAGACCGGAGCTCACCAGGGCGAGTCCAGAGGAAGGTGCAGCCCTTCTGGGCTGTGTTTTCCTCACCAGGGGCCCTGCCCTGTCCCTGCTGCACAGCCCCAGCAGCCCAGGCCGCTGTGGTGCCGTGGCAGAGCCGCAGGACAGCCCAGGCAGGGCCGAGCTCCTGGAACAAAAGCTGCTCTGCTGCCCGGGGCCGGCGTCCCCTCGGGAAGCTCGTCTGGAACAGCGGCTCGGGAGACTTGACAGAGCTGCAGGGGATGGTTGGAGCGTTCTCCAAAGCACCCTGGGGACCCAGGATCTGTTGTGCTGCACAAATGCAATCCCCTGTCCTTAGACCACCTCGTGGTTGAGCCACTTCTGAAAATAGGATGGCCTTGGATGGCTCCCGGGCACTTCCCGTGTTTGCTGCTCTGCCAGGAGAGCTGGGATCCTGATTGCACAGGGACAGCATCTGGGGGCTTTTCTGTGCAGACACCTTGAGGAAGCTTCAAAGCTGCCCACTGCCAGGATAAATCAAAGCCCAGAGCTTGGCCTTGATTGGAACCCCCAGGTCAAGGCTGTGCAATTTTTGTAACGTGTCAGAAACGCGGAGGGGAGCATCTGAAACCATCAGAGCTCCTCCCCTTGCTGCCTCCGTGCGGGCGCTCACCCATCCCTTCCCTCCAGGTTCCTTCTCCTTCCCACCTGCCTTTCCACTGGGGAACCTCAATCCCTGCTCCCCATATCCAGCAGAGCTCCCTGAACATCTCTCCGTGCTCCCCTGATGGCATCAGCCAGGCTTCAGAGTGCAGCTGCTGATGGATGGCCAGCCTCAGCCAGTGAAGTGTTCCATTAATTATCAGAATTGATGTCAACGGCAGATGTCAGAGCTGATGGAGGAGGAAGCCATTGTCAGGAGGGGCTGCAGGGCTGTTGTGCTCCAGCCCTGGGTACTGGAGGTGTTTTTTGTGGGTGTCAGTATCTGCCTGATCCTGTCACTCAGGGAAGTTGGATGGCATGGAGAGCCACAGGGGGAAGAGACTCCCACTCTCCTGGAGCCAGGGGGATCTGTTTGGTGGGAGACATTTTAACATCTTGGGGGGTTGCTTGTTGAATTTCCATCCCTGAGGGTCAGGAGGGAGCCAGTAGCACCAGCTCCCTGCCCCACAGAGAACACACAGTCTTCAGCCACTTGAGCAACACAGCAGAGGGAGAAATACGTGCCTCAGCAAACTCCTTTTGAACTTTCCTGAGCAAAAAGTCACATGATAAAGACAGAACTGGAATTGTTTTGGGTGAGTTTTGCTGCATCTTTCTCTGGGCTGAGTGGTTTGGTAACAGCTCCTCCCTTGCTTTGGTCAGTCATTCCAGTTTTATTCCTGGGACAAAAGTCTCTCCTGAGCACCCCTGCAGGCTCCCCCTCCTGCAGAACACACAGAGGATCACCCTGGAACGAGAAGGAGATGGATGTACTGCAAACACCATTAACGAAATAAATCCTCATCTAAAATCTTATCAGAGCTGGAGCAACCAGGGCACTCGATCTCCTGTCCGGGGCAGCTCTGAACCTTTCATTACTGGGCTCACTGGACCAGAGAGGCTCCAAGGCTGCGCCTCTGGATGAGGTGATGAACAATTTATGGGGCTGTGGCCTCCCCACTTAACCCTGGGCACTGGCCCGTGGTGGGGTTTGCCAACCTCGCTGTTCCCAGCAGGAACCAACGTTTTATCTGCTGTCAGTTTAGCAAATCTGTTCCCCCCCAGCCCCCTGCATTGCCTGTGCTCATTAATCATCCCCCACTGCCTCCCTGGCGAGAGGTGTTAATTTTTACAGGCCTTGCTCAGCAAATCCCAACCCCAGCGCATTCCCCGGGCCCTGGAGCGGGGCTGAGCTGCTGAGCCAGGGGAAGGTTTGTCCAAGGAAAGGCTCCTCCATGGCCCTGGGGACACTGATGCTTCTGTGGCCTTGAATGAGTTCAGGAAACCTTCCCTGAGTGGCAGGCAGTGAGGGCATCCCATGGACAGCAGCACTTTGGGGCTTCCTTAACTCAGATCTTCACTTTTTGGGAAAGTTTGCAGCTGTCTGGCAGTGAAAATGCTGTCGTAGATCAACACAAACAGGTGGATTTGTGTCCCTGGCCTTCTCCACACTCTGAGGTGGCTCTGGGCAGTCTGCTCCCGTAACTTGATATCATGAAGCTGTTCAACGAGGATTGCATCCACCAGGATTCGTGTACGCTGATCCCACAGGAGTTAACACTGTGCTTAGAATTAGGGAAGAAGGGAATGCTGTGTCATGGCAGGGAAGAGAGACACAGAGAAGGAGAAGATGATGGAAGACCTGCCAAGAAAACCCATGGATTCTGAGACTGCCAGTGCAGGAGCCACAAAGCAACCAGGAAAATGAGTTTCCTTCCACGGGGATTCCTGCCATCACTTGGAGAGCAATCCCAGCTGCTGGAATGCAGGCCCAGGCCTGAGCTGGCTCTCTGGGAAATCCAGACACACATGGGGCAGTTCAGCCACCATTTCTCTGCACCTTTGTTAGAAAAGGATGGGTCACTCCCTGGAGGAACTCATCCCTTGCCCCACTGCCCCCACAGGGAACCCAGCCAGCCTGATGCAGGCCCTGCAGGAGCAGGAAGGTCTGCTGGGATTATCTGGGGCTGGAGCGAGGCTCTGCCCAGGCTGGGGGAGGCACTGGCAGCCTCGCTCAGGAGTGATGGGCTGTGAGCACTGGGAGGCTGGAGTCAAACCGGCAGAGCACAGAGTCTGTGTGTGTGAGCGAGGCAGTAACTCTCCTTGCCTTGGTGACTGGGACTGGTGGGGCTCTGCTCTTCCCATCTGGGAGGATGCACGGGTCGATATTGCCTGCCCTGTGCCCAGCCGTGCCATCACTGCAGTCTGGCACCAGCCCCTGGGGGTGTAGGTAAGGCTCATTCCTCAGCTGCCTGCCTCAGCTCCTTTTGGCTCCTCGTTGTTATGGGGCTGGGAGTAGGTTCACGCAGGCTGGGAACAGCCCCCTGCAAAGCTGCTGGTGCAGGGAAGGAAAGGTCAGGCTGGAGAAGGCAAATGAATTGGGCTGGACGGTGATGGAGGATAAACAGGAGGATGCTCAGCGCTGCCCTCAGCTCCCTGAGGGCCTGCACAGCACCACGGCACTGCTGCTCAGACTGCACGAGCACAGCCCCAAACTCCTCAGGCAGGTGAACCCTGTGAGAGCAGAGCCTTAATGCAGGCACTTAACTCCATAATAATATTCCCGGTATTGTTATGGCCCTGCTGCGCCTGCTGCAGCTCCGCAGCTTTGATTCCAATTGCCGCTGACATTTGGAAATGTGCTGATTCAATGGAACTGCCTCTCCCTCACTCCTCAGGAGAGCTGCGAAGAGCTGCAGCTCTCCTGGGAGGGCTGGGGACTCGCCAGGAAGCTCCTGGTGCCCCAGGCTCTGATGTGGGATGGCCTCTGATATTCCCACCTGCTCGTTCCGGGCACAGGTGGTGTTTGCTGGGAACAGACAGCTCCTTCCTGGGGTTCCCAGGCTGCTCCCCCACATCTCCCAGAGCCCCTCTGCTCCCTGCAGCTCTGCCCTGCCCCTGAGCCCCCACAGGAGCCCCCACAGGAGCTCCCACAGTTCAATCCAGGCCCGAGGTGCAGATGGCAAACATGGCCCAGGCCAGAGCCCAGAGCACCGGGAACGTTTCACCGCCCACGTCCAGGTTCTGGGAGCAGCCAGCTCTGGGAATGACTCTCAGCACTGAAAACCCTTTGTTTTGCCTTGAGCTGCAATCTCATGCCCAAACTGTGTAAATAATTCCAGAGCCAGGCACGCTGGGCTGGTGGGCACAGGCTGCTCTCCTCCCTGGTTCCCCGGGCTCAGAGCCAGCACCCAGAGGGTCGGGATGGGGATGGGTTCAGGTGGACAAGGCTGGAGCCCCTCGTGGCCCCAGTGGCTGTGGGGGCAGCAGGGGGGCACTGCCCCATCTCCCCTCTCTTGCTGTCTGTGCTCCCGTGGTTAGAGAATGCTGGAGAAGATGCCCCAAAGTACACACACGTTCTCCTTTTACCGTTTTATCCATGTATCCACCCACTCCCACACTGAACTTTCATTATTCTGTATTCAGTATTATTCTCTATTCTATACTATTCTATATTCTAAACCATTCTATATTCATTACTATCCTATGTTCTATATTATTCTATGAGCTACGTTATTCTATGCTCTATATTATCTTATACTCTCTATTTACCTTATTTTTCTATCAATTCTATCTTTCATCAATCTACCAACCCTCCAACAACCCCCAGATGAGCCCCAGCCCTCTCCCACTTGCTTGCTAGCAGATTTTTATGCCTTTTGCTTGGTTATTTTCCCCATCTCAAACCTTCCCTTTTCCTCCTGTCGCTCTCCCGAAGTGGGGGCGAGTTGTGTGAGGCTCATTTGGAAGCGAAAGCCACGAGCAGGGTTGTGGTAATTGTCTGTTCCACTGCTCCTCGTATTTACCTCATTCATCAATTTCCGACTTGATCTGACAATGAAAGTTAATGCCCTGATATATATTTTTGTGTATTTATATATGTATGCACATCTATGTATTTTCCCTTTTATTCCTTGATTAGAGCTGTGGAAATTTCCAAAGAATCAAGTGGAGTGAAGTGCCTGGCTGGGATCTCTGTGCTGGCTGCACCATTAGCTGTGACTGCCTGCTCCCAGCCCCGGGCATTTGGCTCCATCCCATGCACACAGGAACGCCTTTCCAGGAGAGTCCTGGGGGACACTGATCCCCGTCCTTGCCGCTCTCATTGGGAGCAGCCACGCTGGTGGCAGGGGGATGCTCCTGGGTGTGCATCGCTCCCAGAACCTTCTCTGCCATCTCAGAAGATCAGATTTTTGCCTGGCCTGGTCCCTTCCTGATGTCTGGAACCTCTGACCTTTCCTTCTTCGTGTCCCAGCCCGCTCTGGCCCACGCTGTCTCCCCAGATTGGGTCTCTCCTGCATTAAAGACAGACAGAATGTATTGTCCCGAGTCGTGTCACCCCTCGAGGGCCAGCTTGTCACAACATCTCAGTGTCTGTGTTGGTCTAAAGAACTTTGACAGAGAACCCCATAAAATCCTAAAAAGGTTTGGGTTGGAACGTCCTTAAAATCCATCCCATTCCACCCCTGCATGGGCAGGGACACTTTCCCCTATCCCAGGTTGCTCCCTGGCCTTTTTTAATCTGTTTCCTCACTTTTGCCATGATTAAACCTTCCAGGGGACTCCCCTGCCACAGGCACATTCCCGATGCACAGGATTTTGGGACCATTTGTTTCCGTGTTCTCGTTTTGTTTCAAAGATGTCAAAGAGCTTTGATAAGTCAAGAGTGGCTCATTACAACTTTCAGGGTTTGTTTTCGCTTCCTTTTCAACTTCCCTTCTCCAGGATCCCTTTATTGTTGGAGACACGTGGAATTTCAGATGTGAAGCCTCTGTGAGCAGGGGTTTGACTTCATCAAACCAAAATGACTCAGCAGGGGTGGGGTGAGCAGCTCCAACAACTTCCCCAGAACAGGGTCAGGATTTTCATTACTCTGGAACCTTCCAGTTTGAGTTTTTATCGTGCATGTGGTCTTATTGCTCTTACTTTGAGGTTTGATGGCCAGAGGAAAAGATCAAGGCAGAAATAGAGTTTCCCATGGGTCTCGGATCTTAAACCCCAAGCGTTCCTACAGAATTCACCCAGTGCTGAGGTGATACTGCAACAAATTCCCACAGATCCCCTCAGAGCACATCTTGTAGATTTTTATTATTTATTTGGTGGAGTTGTTCTAATGCAGTTATGCCTCCCCCTTCCCCTTGCAGGGCAGGGCAAAGCTCAGGTCAGGCTGTTCTGGAAACAAGGAAGACCTCATTAAACCTGGCAGGGAACAGTGGGAGCTGTACCCTGGTGTGGAGCAAATGTCACCAGCCCATCAAGGGACAGCATCAGAACGGCTTGATTTAAATTATGGACGGAACTTCCTGCTAATTCTGTACCCTGAGGAACACCAGATCCAGGAAGGGGAAGGCTGGGAGGCTGTGGGGAGGGAGGAGAGTTTGGAAAGATGGATTTGCTGGGAGGGAAGCACTCGCACCATGGGCAAGTCCAGGTGCTTTGGGGTGGGGTTTTTGTTTTTCTCTCCAGCAGCAGCTTTGGGCTGGGGGCAGACATAGGAACCAGGATTCCAGAGAACAACCCAACTCCAACCCCCCCGCCCATTCCCACAGCTGGATCCAGGTGCAAACAGGTTTTGCTTTGGGCTGGGTGGGTGTTCCACAACTTCAGGAAAAGCAGAAGCAGAATCTGAGGAGGGTTTCATCCAAATTTTTTTTTGCACCACACATGGTGCACTCAGAATCCTGAATTTAATGTGGTTCGTGGGGATGTGGAAATGAGATGTTTTGTTTTGCTCCCTCATCTTTTGATGGCAGATTAGGGAAATGTGAAGCAATTTCTGAACAGAAACTGGAAGAAGCGAAGCTCTGAGAACACTGAATCCCTAAATGCTCTGGAATATTTTAAAGTGGGAGACTCAGGGACATCAATATGGATTGACCAAACATGTTGGTGTGAGGAAATCTGCAGCTTTGGCACAAGAACAACCCAAATACAGGAGTGGGAAAGAATTCCCTGGGGCCTGGTCTGGTTTACTCCCACTGGGAGACGTTTCCAAACCCAACCACCTCACGGAGAGCTCCAGCAATCAGAACTGAGAGTTTTGTCCTCAATTAATTCTCTGCAGGGATCCCCCTGGGAGCAGCAGCATCACCAGCAGTGCCAAAGGCAGGAGAAAATGGGATCCCACTGAGGATGTGGGGTCAGATCTCAGCTGAGATGGACCCCCCCTGTCCTCTGAGCACAGACAGTCCCCACCCCAACCAAACTTCCACCACCTGGCAAAATAATTTCGGGCAAAACTTGTTTTCTCCCCCACTACAAACCTGTAGGTTGGGAGTGACGAAACAGGCTCTGAAACTTCCCCTGGAAGGAGCTGGAAAAGTAATGGAACAGAAAATAAAAAGAGGCTGAAAAGAAAAAGCAATCTGCCATTAATTTTTTTCAACTTTTTGCTTGACTGGAAAAATTGAAAAATTTTCAATTCAGGTTAACTCAAAATGTATTTTTTCTTCCATTTGGCCATTGAACCAAAAAAATGTTGTCTCTTAGCTCTTATTGGCACCTCTCTTTGTGCAGGCCCTGTGGTTCATTGCCTCCATTTTCGGGAGGCAGCTCCAGCTCTCTAATTGTGCCGGGGAGGCCGCGGAGCAGAAGCTCCACGCGATGATTAGGGGTTATTTTGTTTTAGTGGAGGAGAGGAGAATAATCGCTGGCCCACACTGTCATTTGTGTCTCCTCTCCACAGCCAGAGCCAGCCAGGACTCACATTTAACATCGTTACTCAGGGATCCCAACCTGAGAGCTCATTTCGGGGAAAAAACGTTGTTCTGTCAGTAAATGCCACTTTTGATGAGTGAGATGTTGCTCAGGAACGTGTTGGCTTCAATCATGTTTTATTTGAGAAAAAAAAAAAAGCCACAGAGTGGAACTGTTTTGATTTTCCTTTTGAAGTGATTTTCCATTTTAGCCTTTTTTTTTTTTTCCATTGGTATTAAAATTCTATTCAGTTTTTAAAAGTAGAACAGGTGGGAGACATTTCAGTCATTAAACCCAAGAGGTTTAAGTGATCCCCAAAGCTTTTGCATCTGCTCAGAATTTCACAGGGGGGGAAAAATCCCATCCCAGAATTGAAGGAAATGAATGAGAAATTGTGAAATCTCTCAGGAGAATTATAAAATCACAGAATGGACTGGGGTGGAAGGGACCTTAAGGGTCATCCAGTCCCTCCCCCTCGCCTTGGGCAGAGACAGCTTCACCTGGACCAGGGTGACGAATGGGCAAAATAACTCCTACAGGGGCTTAAAATTCTCTATGAGGAGGAAAGTCCTGATCCAAACTTGATATAAGATCTGTACAGGGTTTTTTTAGTTTATAGAAAGTATTTTGGGAGCTGCTCCTTTCCCACATGGATCTGAGGCTCTGGTGCCATCCAAGATAAATGAGAGACTTCCAGCAGCTCAGGGATCCCCATCCTGGGGTGCATCAGAGCTTTGGGGATCCCACAAACACCTCCTCACATTTCATCCTGTGCCCCCTACATGGGGCTGTTTGTGGGGTCCCCAGTGCCTGAACCTGAGGGGAGCTGAGCACAGCACCCCTGGACTGGGACACAGCACCCTCACATCCCCTGGGATCAGCCTGAGGAGGGGAATGGGATGGGGAGATTCCTTCACCTTTTAGCAGGGACAGCACCCAGGGAGCGGCTGGAGCTGGGCCAGGGCAGGCTCAGGCTGGAGAGCAGGGAAAGGTTCTTCCCCCAGAGGCTGCTGGGCACTGCCCAGGCTCCCCAGGGAATGGGCACGGCCCCGAGGCTGCCAGAGCTCCAGGAGCGTTTGGGCAGCGCTGCCAGGGATGCCCAGGGTGGGATTTGGGGTGTCTGGGCAGGGCCTTGGTTGGATCAATGATCCCTGTGGGTCCCTCCCAGCTCAGGAGATTCAGGGATTCTGGGGTTTTCTTCCTTTCCCCCTGCTCAGACCTCGTGCTCTGCTTTAGTCTGAAGCCACCCCAAAGCCTCTCCTGCACCTCCTGAAGCAGCACCAGCTCCACCCCAAAGCTCCCCAGGCCCCTCTGGCTCCCAGCTCTGCCTCTCCCACAGTGTCCCACCACTCCCCTGGGTCATGAACACCCAATCCTGCCCCCAGTTCCCTGCCTTTCCCCTCGCCCTCAGGGCTCCGGCAGCCGCTGCCTCCCCACCTTTTGTCACAACACGGCTCTGATGGAACCCAAATCAGCCGGGACTGACGAGTGATTGACGAGTGATTGACGGTGATTGACAGCGGCCCGGGCAGGGCAGGGCTGCCGGGCTGGGGTCACAGACAGGAGCAAACAAGGGAGACCCCAGCCCGGCCAAGCGTGTCCCTGACACGTCGGGAACAAGCAGCTGGGAGAGTTCCTGGGGGTTTCAGGTTCCATTTGCCCCTCTGAGCCCCAGCCCAGTGACCTCGGCAGGTTTTGCCTCTTGGGGCAGATTTCAGTGCGTTCCTTGTGGTTGATCTCAAATCTGTCAAGCACTTGGAGCAAGATGTGGGAGGGGGCAGAGCAGGGCAGCTGAAGGTTCTCTGCTCACACCAGCTCCTGTCCCCTCCTCTCCTTAGGGGGGCTCAGTTTTCTGAGGAATTCTGCTCCTGCCAGGGGGGAACACCAATAAATCTGTGCAAACACTGCTGGGTACAAAGCAGGGCTCCTCCCGTGGTGGAGAGGACAAAGGCATTGGGAAGCTCAGTTTTCTCCTTCCTCCTCCAGAAAGGGAATTTGGAGACAGACAGGAATAATTACCTATTCCATCTTAATTACCGGGAGTGGAATTTCTTCTTTTGGTCCATGGCACATTAAAGCCATTCAAACAATTCCTTGGAAATGATATGGCTGAACTGAACCTGAGCGAGTGATCAGCCGGTGACCACAGCAAAAACCGGGGAGAAAAGTCTTTCTTCTGCTGAGGCACTGCCGAGTGACAGTTCCAGATGGGCCTGTTTTGGGAAAGAACTGACATTTTTCACCCCCAAATAGCCCATTCAGATATGCTAGGGGAGGAATTCATTCAGCCAAACGCTCTCACTTCCAGCCTCCCTGTGAGGTTTAACCCCAGCCAGCAGCTCAGTCCCACCCAGCCACTCCAGTGGGATGGGAGAGGATCCAGAGGGTGAAAGGGGCGTCCCCAGGCTCTGTGCTGAGTTTGGGCCAACTGAGAGCCCCAACAGGCCGAGGGCTTCCTCCTGCAGCCAGGGTGTGATGGGCAACACCAATCCCAGCCTGGGATCTCCATGGCTGCCCATCGAAAACGGGACCCAGGAGCTGCAGGAGAAATCCCAATCCCATCCCTCTGCCCTGCCAGTCCCAGGTGCTGCCTGGGAGCAGCCAGTGGGCATCTCCAGCTCCCTGCAGACCCTGCTGTTCCTCCTCACCCGCGGCCCTGGTGTGCAATAATCCATCAGGTCACTCTCCCCGATAATTGCAGGGAATTGTTTTGCCCCCCGGGCTCAGGGGGCTTTGGGTTTCTCGTTGTTGTCACGGCAGGATTTTTAACAAGTGGATGAAAGAAACTCAGGCTGTGCTGCCGAGTTCCAGAGCCAGGCAGGGCAAGGCAGTGCTGTGATTTCTATGCCTCCAGCCCCACTCCCTGGGAGAGCTATTTGTGGAGATGCTTTCAAGCTCCAAATCAATGTGCAGTTTCTGTTTACCATGAAAATGAACATTTCAGCCTCTTGCACTAAAAGGGAGAGGAATTTTCGAGTCACCTGCCATTTAAATGGCATCTCGAACACAGTCACTAATTTAATGCAAATCTGATACAGTTTCCTTGCATTTGTCATTTCAGAGCATTTTTGTGCTTGTAGTTTTTATGCAAATGCTGCTGCTCCAGTGCTAACTGGGGCTGTGCAGCGATCACTTCAATACCAGTAATTACAGCTCGGGTGTCTGTGCTGCCTCTCTGGCACCTCTCTTTTACTGCCGGCAGAGAAGTGAGATCTCACTGTCAGCGTGGCAGTGGGGCTTTGTTTGCAGCGCCTTTCTGCTCTCCAAGCCAGATCAATATCAAAATCTCAGCAAATGTTCCAGGTGACAATAAACAGAACCCTGTGGATCCGGGGAAAAGCAACAAAAACTGAGGAGAGAAGAAAAGGACTTCAAGCCTTGCTCTGCTCCCCAGCAGAAATGGCTCTTCTGACCCCAGTGGGGCCAGGCACAGCCCCTCTGCCCAGCACCCCTGTCCTGGCTGTGGCCACGTGGGAACACTGAGGGCCTCAGGGATTTATTGCCTGGCCAAGGAGAGAGTGGCTGAGTCTGGGCAGTTCCCCAGGCCAGCCAGGGAGAAGAGAGGAGCTCACCCGACTTTCATGGCTCTCTGAGGTCCCTCCTGCCCCCTCAGCCAGCACAGTTTGCTCAGCGCCAGCGGCTCCTTCCTACAGAACTCCAAAATACTTTCTCCCCGTGGTAGCAGAGCAATCGCAGCCCCTGTTTGCACTGGTGCAATTGGAGACCAACCCAATTTGCTCAGCAAACGCTGCCAGCCCTGGGTCTTGCCCTGGGTCCTGCTCCCACCACCAGCCACAGCCCCGCTCTCAAATCCCGCAGGTTGGCTCTGGGAAGGGACGGAGTGAACTCGGTGACAGCCCGGAATGAAACATGACACACAATCATTGCTGAGCAGAGATTAACGGGCAGCCTTGGGGGAAAAAAAATAGAGAACATTTCATTTTGTCCTCAGTGCTCTTGACAGGAGAATTGTCTGCGAGTTACTCCAGCCGTGGTGAAAGCTGAGCTGAGTGCTGCTGGCTGCAGCTCCTCAAGGATCCGGGAACGAGGATGACTCCCCAGCCCTTCTGCTTTGATAGAGATAAGGCTGGAACACACTTCAGATTAGGAGGCGCTCAGGCTGCGGGGAGGCGATGGAGAGCGCGGCAGAGGATGCGAGTGCAAAATGTAAACAGCAACGTGGGGAGGAAATAATTGAAAAGAGTCTGCCAGGCAGAACGGGAGACCCGGAGAGGTCAGCGCCTGCCGGGGTGTGCGGGGAGACCGCCGGGATCCTGGCAATTAAATCCCTGGCACGGAGGAGCTGCTGCGTGATGGGAACAGCTCAGGGCTCAGAGCAGAGCCGGGCACCTTCTGTACTTGGCACTGCCTGGACCGGCACGGGGGGAGAGCAAACAAATCGGCAAAACCTGGGAAAACAGAGGCGTGGGGCAGCAGGTGATGTGGGGAGGATTTTGGAGCAGCACGTTTTTGTTTTTCTGCTTTTTAGGCTGAAGCCTCGTGCATTTGTTTGTCCTGCTCCTGGAAGGGCTGGAACAGGCTGGGGGATCACCTTGGGGGGACCACGGGGACCCCGCAGCACGAGGGACACCCACAGTTGCCACTGCAGGACAGGTCGGGGAGCGGAGCAGGGAGATGCCAAGGTTTGGGACTGAGGATGAGCTGCTCATCCAGGCCCAAATGGCCCCAGAAACAGAAGGCTCTGGTCCTTCAGAGGAGCTGAGTCCTGCCCAGGGCACAGCAGCGCCCTTCAGCTCATTCCTCTCCAGGATCTTGCTCCCTGACCCAAGTCCAGGCATTCAGGTGCCAAAAAAGCCAGGAACCATCAAAGCCACGTGTGCAGATCACAGATCTCCGAGCCCACCGAGGGGATGCTGAGAGCCAGGATGAGAGGCAGAGACTCCTGATGGGAGCTGGAAAGCTGCCAGGGCCGGGTTTGGGCTGATTTGCATGAAATGCAGATAAGCACCATCAACCCCTTTTAATTCCGATGAGGCACTCGAGCTGCTGGAGCAACTCAAGGGCTGCAGGAGAAGGCAGCAGGACAGCCCCAGGGACTGAGGGCCAGGGACCCCAGCTCTGAGCTTTGCACTGTTCCAGGCTGTGCTGACCCATCCAGAGCCTCAGGAATGTCCCTCATCTGTCACTTCCAGGTCAGCAGGCTCTGGTCACTCCTGGAGTGCTTTCCCTGCAGACAGGATCCAAAGTGTGCCTGGTGGAAATGGAGTCCTGGAATGGTTTGGGCTGGAAGGGACCTGAAAGCCCATCCAGTGCCACCCACACCTCCCACGGTCCCAGGGTGTTCCATCCTGGCCTTGGACACTCCCAGGGATCCAGGGGCAGCCACAGCATTTCCCTGAGTGTTCCCCACTCTGTCCTCTGCACAAGTTCAGGAACGTTTAGGAACGAGAGTCACCACCCAGCTCTGGGCTGCTGCACTGGTGTGCTAAAGGCAGAAGGAAAGAGGAAAGGTAGAAGGGAGGATGGATTTTTATGAGTACTGAGAGAGGCAGATTATTACAGCTTTACTGAATTATTGTATCACCAAAATGTTAAAAAGGGGCATCTTTCAAATACCTCCAAATTGTTCTTTCTGCTTTCTTGAAGAGGAGACAAAGGAAAAAACTAAATACGGATGAAATTAAATCAAATGAGTTCCTGGACTGCTTAATCTGGTATTTTACCCCCATTTAAAACCTCCCTCAGGAGACGAGGCTGATTTAATAAGCCTGAAAGATGTTGCAGCGACGACTAAAATGCCTCTATGAAAGCACAACTTGGCTGGGGCTGCATTAGCCTGGGAAACTTGTTCCAGCTTCTTAAAAGGAGCCTTTTAATCCATTCTGGAGATGGAAAGAAAGGATCAGGCACAAGACATCCATAAAGGGAAAAAAATCTCCACACATTTAACGGGGCTCTGCATGGAAACTGCTCTAATTGCAGCGTTAATTGCAGGTGGGACAGTTCCACTGGAGAATCCAGCGGGATCGCACTGGAAGGCAGGAGCACCTTTAGCTCCGCACGTCCAAAGCTGCAGTTTGCAGTGTCTGACACCCTGGGCAGAACCGACCTCATCCTGCTCTGAGTACAGCCCGGACAGGGAGGGGCTGAGGATGAACCACCCACCTGGAGACCAGACCTGGAGATCAGGGAGCTTCCCAGCCCTTATTCCATCCAGCCCTGCCAATCCCAGCCCCGCTAACCCCACCCCAAATGCTCTCAGCTGTGATGGGTGAGCTCAGGCTGCCATCCCTCCCACGCTGCCCCAGCCCTGCCTGTCTTGCACAACACCCGGCTGGAATTTGGGATTTATGGATGCATGGAGGGAGGCACAGGATCCTGATCCTCCCCATCCTGCTTTCCTGCAGCGGTTGTGGCTCAGCGAAGCTGCTCTTTGCCTAAATCTGCCTGTGTGGGGCTCAGGGAATGCTCTAGAATTGCTCACACCCAACCTTGTCCCACTGGGGGCCAGCACAAACCTCTCTGCACACGCTGGTCACTTCCTGACCTTGCAATAAGAGCACAGGAGCTGTTTCCAGCAGCTGGGTGGCAGAGCAGCCTTTCCAGGTGTTGGACCATTCCTGTCACCTCGTGACTGCAAAGAAACATTGTCAGTGTGCTTTTCTTTCACCCCGAGAACACCAGAGAAGCTTCCCCCTCCGGATCCCACCACTCAGAAGTAACTTTCACTCTCAGAACTGATTTCCTGCTTATTTTGTGGCTTGGCAGCGTTCTCGAGAAAAGCCTCCCTGCAATTCTCCTGTCACAGGTGCGGGGACAAAGGCAGAGATTTGGTGTTTAGAGCAGAAAGGCGCAGGGAGAGGGTGAGGGAATGACTTCAGGCCTTGGCTCCGGAGTCTGGGAGAGCTCAGCCCTGCACAGCTGAAATCTGTTATTTATCCTGGTGGCTAAGTGGGGATTTAGCCAGAAAGACGTTTTCCCCTCTTAACTTTTGCAAGTTTTAGTGAAACCTGTGATACTCCACACGTATCCACACTTGCAAACCTTTTTGATTTATTAGTCAAATGTTCTCACTGAAAATTTTGACTGAAAAATAGAAAAGCTGTGCCATGATTAAAATTTCCATGAAAAAAAAGTCAATGTCTGTTTAAACATCTTATTTTTAAAAACAGAGTCATCAGTAAATCCGGCAGCAACGGCACCAGCCAACTGCTAAAAGGTTTGGATTTATAAATCACTTACAAGAAATATTTCAATTTCTAGTCAACTTTCACAAGACACAACCCCGTAACAAAAGCAAACCCAGACATGCCATGAAAAAAATCAATGCCTGTTTCAGGCTCCAGACTTTGATGAGCTCCACTGAGGTGAAATGCAAACCCGTGCCTGCCAGCGGTGAGCGCTGAGAGCCCTTTTTGTGCAGCAAATGCAAAATCCTTCAGCTGCTGAGAGGAGCTGGTTTGAGCTGCGGAGACATGGCCTGGGACAGCAGCACCATGTGACACCTGCGGGGACAGGGAGGGAAGGACCTGGGGAGCTTCAGTGCCCCCAGCACTGGGGGGCTGCAGGAGCAGGGGGCGATTTAAGGAGCATCGATCCCTTGTGGATGGAGATGGAGCGGGTTCTGTTAAAGGATTTATTCTCCCGGTGCTTTATGCCCTGTGGAGTATCAGTGAATAACACTGGATCACAGAGCAGCAGAGGGGCTGGGCTTAGGGGTGGATCCCACACATTGCTCAGAGCCCCCAGCACAAACAAAGCTCAGCTTTGTTTTGTGTCAGGGAAAGGCAAAACCCTTCTCAGGGAATGCAGAACCTTCCCAGTGAATGCAAACCCTTCTCAGGGAATGCAGAACCTTCCCAGTGAATGCAAACCCTTCCCAGTGAGTGCAGAATCTTCTCAGGGAATGCAAACCCTTCTCAGGGAATGCAGAACCTTCTGAGGGAATGCAGAACCTTCCCAGTGAATGCAGAACCTTCTCAGGGAATGCAGAACCCTTCCCAGTGAATGCAAACCCTTCTCAGGGAATGCAAACCCTTCTCAGGGAATGCAGAACCCTTCCCAGCCTGGGCTGGGGCTCGTTTTGAGTCAAGGCTTGGCGGTGGTTGATGATACTTTGAGGGGCTGGTTGTGGGGAGGGCAGGGGAGGCTCCCCCAGGCTGGGCTGACAGAACCAGGGTGTTCCTTGGTGGCTTTGTCCTCGGGTGCTCAGGGTTTGTCCCTCCTCCTCCCCCTCCAGCTCAGGTTTAAGACAACCTTGGACTGGAGCAGCCCCAGCCCTGCCCTGTCCCCTCTCTGCTCTCTGTCCCCTCCCTGAATTAAAGCCAGGAGCAAAGCCGGGGCTGTGCTCCCCCCCTCTGCTGGCTGGACCTTGTGAGTCCTGCCTGATGTAATTTAGACCCTCAAAGCTTACCTCTCATTTAATTTCATAGGTAGCTTTGAGTATCTGTGACGTGGGTGAGCACTTTGGGACCTGTCTGTGGTTTGATGCAGGGAATGGGTAAGATTTGGATGCTGCTGAGATTCTCACAAGCATCACTTCCTGGTGCCCCCAGGCCCACAGGGCTCTCGGAGGTGAGAGCCTTTGGCATGCACAGCTCCTGCCTCACCTCAGAGAGAGATTCCCGATTTCTGCTTAATTTAGGGGGCAGTGGGAGGGACACGGAGCAGCACTTCCCTGCCCAGTGCAGAATTGGAAACCCCTCAGAAATCCCCATCTGCCTAAAGGCCAAATTATCCCCAGCAGGAACAAACTGAGCTTGGTGAACAGAAATGGTCAGAGCTTTGGAAAGGCTGAGTCCACCTGCACACAGCGGTGACTGCACAATTTCCTGTGGGGACAAGGATTCCTCCCAAAAAGCGCCCCTGGGATGCCTCTAGAGGCGGCAGGAGCTGCCCTGGGCAGTGCCAGCCCAGCCTGGGGACAGATCTGGCTCCGTGCCCTGCCCTGGCCCCCCAGCTTTTCACAGGGGCACACCTGGGCCAGGTCTGGCAAGAGCAGCTTGAGCTCTGCTGGGACGGGCTTGGGGCACGAACGCAGCCACAGCCCCGGGGTTTACTGTCCAGGGAAGAATTCCTTCCTTCCCTGTGGCCGGTCACTCCTCAGGGCAGGTTGAACGCTTGCGTCTGTTGTTCCGACTCAGTTTCCAGAGCCATCCCAGGCCGAGTCCAAGGGAAGCTCTTTGAACAAAATCTTTGATCCTCCCCTCTGCTGGGGCATTCCTGCTGGGAGGGAGCTCCGGGGACAGCCGGAGCCGTGACACCGGGCCCTGAGCACGAGACATGGACCAGAAGCCAGGCAAGGAATTATTACTCCTGCTTCTGTTCCATTATGCTTTATGCTAAAAGACTGAAATGATCAATGCCGCGTTAATAAATTTCACTTGGCTCATTTAATAGATGACTTAGTGGAGGAGTGAGTTTGGCTACGGCCAGTAATGAATTAATAACTATGCAAGTAGCACATTCCATCACAGAAATACTTTATCCTGGCATCATTCTTTATTCCAGGGGAACACAGAGGCCGTGCTGCCTCTCTGGGAGCACAGGCGTGACCCGGATTTGGGGACAGGTGTGAAATATTCCTTTAGGGTTAAAGGAGTTGCCTTCCCACCTGGCCCAGGTGCTCCCGTTGTTTCCTCACTACTGGCAGTGATTTCCCGGTGCTCTGCAGAGTGTGGGCCTGACACAAGAGCTGGAAATGAAGTTTGTCAGCTTTGCTCGGCTGCATCCAGGGGTCAGTGCCCGGCTGGGCTGGAGTTTGCAGTGCAGCTTTTCCAGCTGCTGGCCCCAAACTCCTCCAAAAACCCCTGTGGACGATGCAGCAAATGGAGCATGGCCTGGATGTTCCTTATGGGGCCCTTCCAACTCCAGATATTCCGTGATTCACCCACTTGAAACCCCTCAGTTTTACTCAGGTGAAAATGTTTCTCTAGCAGTCGAGCTGAGCTCTCCCCGCACAGCCCCAGCCTGTTCCTGCTCACCTGGCAGTGACTGATGAGGACAATTCCTCCCCACTCGCCCCGGAACAGCCTCTTCTGCAGCTGCAAGCAGCTCTGCTGCCTCCACAGAGCCATCTCCCCTCCAGCCTGCCCTGTCTGGCTCTCCCAGGCTCAATTCTCCAGACTTTTCCGTCACTTTTGTGGCTCCCCTGCCAGCATGTGCTGCTGGAGGTTCGTGGTGTGCACCAGCCTGATGGAACTCCTGAGCGGGCTGGGCTGGGGCTCACCTGGGCCCTCTCTGGGCAGCTCTGGGTGCCCAGATGGTGCCCCTGAAGGGCCTCCCCACCCTCCCAGGGAACGATTCTTTCCCAGTCTCCCATCTATCCCTGCCCAATGAAGCGACAGGAATGTTTCACAGACTCAGATTCCTCCTTTCAAAACACTGACCTTTCAAATTCCCATCACTTTAACACAAAGGAAGAAAACTCTGAGCTTTCAGCCTCCCCTTCCCCCCAAACACACCTTTTTTTTGGCTGGGCTCGAAGTGATTTGAGTTCCTGTTGTGGCTGCTGAGCCAAAGCAGTGCCTTTCTCTCTGTGCTGCAGCTAATTTAGAATTGCTGCATAAATTGTCACTTAGCTCAGTGCCCAATATCTGACTGCAGCTCAGCCCATATTAAAAATTAGACAGGTGCTAAATGCAGCTTTAATGTTTGCACTTATAGGATGATCCTTCTCTCACTGCTCCTCTGATCCTTCCCTTTCCTGCGCCAGAGAGAGGAAAGGATTCCCCCAGAGCCTGGTTCAGCAGCTGGGGAAGATCCACCCTGCGCCTTCCAGCTCCTGCCCAGCCCGGGGGCCGGGGCTGGGAACTGGAGGAGCAGGGCCTGCTCTGGGATGTCTGGGGGATCACTGACGATGGAAGCAGGGAGATTAGGATACTCTGGATGGCAGGAACGTGGCTGATAAATCTCCCATTATTTCCGATCTGCTCCCAGCTTCCCAGCTCTGCTGAAAGCTCCAGTCTGGAGCTTTCCCTTTGGAAAAGGAACAAACCCAAGCTTCAGGAGTTTCTGGAGTAGAAAGCTGGAAATTTTATGGAATCATGGAATGGTTTGGGTTGGAGGGACCTTAAAGCTCGTCCAGTGCCAGCCCTGCCCTGTCAGAGACACCTCCCACTGTGCCAGGCTGCTCCCAGCCCCAATGTCCAGTCTGGCCTTGGGCACTGCCAGGGATCCAGGGGCAGCCCCAGCTGCTCTGTTCTCAGCCCATGACTGAGCTGAGTTTTGTTAAACCAGCTGAAGTGCCCAAGCCCAGCCCCAGCACGGAGCCCCTGCAGCAGCAGCTTTTGCTGGGAAGGGAAGCAGAGCCCGGAATTGCTGCCCACTGCCAACAGCAGCCACAACCTCTCTGCTCAGCCCATTCATGGGACACTCCGAGGTATTGGCAAAATCGTCGGTATTTTATTTTTAGTTCTCCTTTCAGATGCTTGTTGAGAGTAATTCCAGAGAAGCAGGTGTGGAAAGGGAAGGTATTGTGAGCCTGAACGCTGTTTTTCCATTTAGGGTTGCTCAAAATGCTTGAAAGTTTCTACAAATGGGAAAGAAATCCCATTTATTTCCCAGCCATAGTGTTGGCATGAGAAACCCAGCGGGAAGTGGCTCTCAGACACAAAGGAGTTGGTTTGCCCAGCTCCTCAAAAGGGCACTTTCAGCATGAGCTGGGGGGGCTGAGGGTGCAGGGGAACTGAAACTCGGGAATGTCTGAGCAGCCACGAGCTCTGCGCTGGCACAGGACACGGAATCCGGGTGGGATGGGATGGGATGGGATGGGATGGGATGGGAGGGACCTTAAAGCTGATCCCATCCCGCCCTGGCCCTGGCAGGGACACCTCCCACTGTCCCAGGCTGCTCCAGCCCCAATGTCCAGCCTGGCCTTGGGCACTGCCAGGGATCCAGGGGCAGCCCCAGCTGCTCTGGCAATTCCATGCCAGCCCCTGCCCACCCTGCCAGGGAACAATTCCTGCCCAAGACCCCATCCAGCCCTGCCCTCTGGCACTGGGAAGCCATTCCCTGTGAGGAAGGAGGAAGGATCTGGACTTGCTGTTCCCACACCTTCCCTGGCAGTGCCCAGCTGCTCTGCCAGCAGGAGCTCGCTCCCTCCACATTCCCGAGCTCCCACAGTATGGAAGGCTCTCCTTGTTTGCTTTTGGCCTGGATAGAACTTCCAGAGCTCTTCTGGAAACAGGAATGTGAATAAAAGCACCAGAGGTGTTTGAAATCCTTGATCAGAGCGGTCCTGTGGGCAGACACCCCCCGAGCAGAGCCCGGGGCAGCTCATCACACCTGTGGGGTTATCAGAGCCTGGCTTTGTGAGGCTCCAGGAGCTGGGTGCTGCTGGGTTTTGTTTTAGTTTTGGTAGCCCTGTGCCTCAGAACGGTGTTCAGTTAACTCCTTAATTCCTGGGCTGTTCAAATGCTGGGCACCTTCGTCCCCTCCTCATCTCTCCTTCTGCTCCTTCACGAGGAGCCTTCTCCCCCCAGTTTCTACGGCAATTTCAGTTTTATTCCAGCGTGCACCTAAACCCCCACGGGGCTGTGAGCACCAGCTCGGGGCTGTGATGAGAGAGGCTGCCCAGGGAGGGGACAGGGGGACAAAGGAAAGTTTGCCAGCACTGAGTGGTCTCTGTGAGAGGCTGCCAGGAGGGCTGGGATGGGACATTTTCCCATGGAATTTACAGGGAGGAGGAGGAACCCTCCAAACTGGAATGGCCTCTGTTGTGGGAACACTACCATGATCTTTTAGGGTAATTATCAGCCTCCAGGTGCCAGTACCAGTGAGCCCACATAACCCCTGGATCCAGGAGTGATGCTGAAAAGTGGGAGTGGAATGTGGGAGGGGGATCAAGACCACCAAAGACCCGTGAGGTTCTCCAGCCCATTTCCAGGAAGGTCCAGAAAACTGGGCATGATAATTAATTTGCATAGAAAGTGAGGAACTTCTCTCCAGGGAGAGGAAAACGAACCTATAAAAAGGTCAGGGACAGACTGACACCGATTTCCACACCAAGCGTCTCATTTACCAACAAACCTCCGTGAGCTTTCGCAGACCCTCTGACGTTTTTGGCTCCTTTTGACCACAACATCTCTGAATCTTCAGTGCTCCCTTCCCCCTAAGGGAAGATCTCATTTGCCATCAGCATTCTCCTCTCAGCAGCACAGAAGGAGCCACTCTGGAACATTTTGTTGGTCACTTCACACCTGAGGCTGACACGAAGCACAGGGCCCAGGAGATTCGGGCTGGATGGAGCATCCTCCCTTTAGGGAGAGCCCCTCTGGAAGGCAGGGTGTGTTTGCACAGGCACAGCTGCTGCTCTGTGCTTTGTCCCAGTGTTTTGTGCTCCTGAAAGGCTCCTGAAAGGCTCCTGCCCGGGGACAGTTAACGAGACAGATTAATTCATGTGGCTCCATGCAGCAGGGCCGGGCTGTCACTGCTGGGGAGAGAGCTTTGATTGTATTATTCCCCATTGTCAACACAGGCACTTTATAATAGATTTATGGCTAATAAAATCTTTTAGTAGTAGAGGGTCCTTGAGTTTCAATCCTGAACCTTTGGCCCTTGCTCAAATCACCGGCAGATGCAGCATTAATAAAACCAGCAGCACGCGGGTGCTAAAGAGGCACCTGGCTGGGTGCTGCAGAGGCAGCGGAACACAGACAGGGATCTCTGCAGGCTGCTTGGGCCGGGTGGAATCGTTCTTTCCGTGATAAAACGACTCTTTCCAGATGTGACAGAGCACGCCTCATATCAGCCCAGCCAATCCCAGGAAATGCAGGAGTTTGGGGTTGATGCTGCTCACTGGAACATTTCCATCTGAAAAGCTGGGGTGAAGTCACAAACGGGGAGTGATGGGGACAGACCTGAGCCATGGCTGGGGAAGCAAAGGTGCAAAGTAAAGGAGAGATGGAGCTTTGGGAAAGCTGCCTTTATAAAGGATCTGCCTTCGGCCTGAGCTGCAGGATGGGCTGCCAGGATGCACCAGGGATCTGTCAAACCCTCCCCTAAACTCAGCCCAGAGACCTCAGACCAGAGGTCTGGGTACAATTTAATCTCATTTGGGGCTCTCTGCTGATCCATCCTCCCCTCCTCTGCTGTGACTGAGCTGAGGCAGCAGCAAAGCAGGGACAGAGCTCCTTCACTGCCCAGGCTGGAACTGCAGCCCCTCTCCTGCTTCCCGAGCACCCCACGTGTGCCGGGAGGGATGGAAAGCAGCAGGGCTGGGCAGCTGCAGCAGGCACAGCCCTGACTCTGGACAGGGGCAACGGGGCTGGGAAGGGGCTGGAGCCCCGGGAGTGGCTGAGGGAGCTGGGAAAGGGGCTCAGGCTGGAGCAAAGGAGGCTCAGGGGGCCCTTGTGGCTCTGCACAAGTCCCTGACAGGAGGGGGCAGCCGGGGGGGTCGGGCTCTGCTGGCAGGGAAGAGGGACAGGAGGAGAGGGAACGGCCTCAGGCTGGGCCAGGGGAGGCTCAGGGTGGATATTGGGGAGCACTTCCTCATGGAAAGGGCTGTCCCAGCCCTGGCACAGCTGCCCAGGGCAGGGGCGGATCCCCATCCCTGGAGGGATTTAAAGCCCTGTGGATGTGGCACCTGGGGACACGGTCGGTGGTGGCCTTGGCAGGGCTGGGTTAAAGGCTGGACTCTGATCTCAGAGGGCTTTTCCAGCCTGAGCAGTTCCCTGACCCCATAAATCACAGGCTGGGTGAGCTCTGCTCTCTCCCTGACCTGGGGCTCTTGGGGTGATGCTGCCCAGCAGCACTGACAGGGCAGAGCTGTCCCAGCCCAGCCAGGGCACCAAACCCTCCCAAAATCCAGCTCAGCCGTGGTGTCTGTCTGGGCAGGGAAGGGAACAGGGCAGGGCTGGGGAGTGACGGGGGCACGTGAGGCAGTTTCAGATGAGAGGCACCCATATGAACCCAGTGCCCTGCAAGCGAGTCCTGCTGCTAATTAAATCCTTTCTCCTGATTATTTATAGCCCTTTATTTACTGGCTCATTGGTTTTAGGGGCCATGTTGGTTTTGGTTTTTACACGTCTGTCTGAGCGGGCAGATTATCACTGATCACACCAGGAACAAAGGAGTTGGTGTCAGGATGATCTATTGCAGAGGGGCTGCGAGCACAGGGCCTCTGTCCCTGGCTCTGGCACAGGAGGGACGCTGAGCCCGGCTCGTTTGGTGCAGAGGAAGGGCCACCCCTGCCAGTGGCGTTTTGGGGAGCTCAGGGTTGGATCTGTGCAGATTCTGCTGCTGGGTGAAGGTTGGAGAGGGGACAGCCGAGGAGCTGCACCCAGAGGTGTCTGGGAAAACATCACAGCCAGGGATGGAGAGGAGAAATGGTGTTTGCTGCCCATGATGAGAGAACTGTGGGATGTTAATTGTAATTAGCAGCCTTGCAAGGCAGCTCTTCACACGGGCAGCAGGGACGGGGAGCTCTGGCAGGTTGCTGGAAGGGCTGGAGGTTTGAGTGGTTTCAGAGCACACAGCCCTGAGGAGATCCAAGCACAGAGCCACTCTGGGTTAGGGAACCCTGCGGGTCCCTGTGGGCTGTTCAGGGACATCAGCGGGGGCTGCCTGGATTCCCATCCTGTTCCTGCAGCTGCAGCCGGGCCCTGTCAGGCAGAGAAGAGCCTGAGTCAGGAGAGCTGCTCCAAACTGCCCTGCACTGAAAACCAAAGCTGGGCTGGCAGCAGAGTTAAGCCAGCCCTGAGGCAGCTCACGGAGCTCCGGCAGGGCCCCTGCTGAGGCTGCTCCTCACCCTGAGAGCGACCTCGAAACCCTGGGCGCCATCCAAACCCCGGGGGGAGCAGAGCTCAGCCTGCAAACACATCAGCTCCCTGCAGGACACACAGGGTTGGCTTTGTGCCTCCCCAGACCGTGGGTTTGAATGATTCAGATCCATTTTCCAGGGTGAACGACCCTTCCATGCTGTATTTATGGGGCCCTTCAGCGTCAGTAACTCAACATCAACATCTCCAGCTGTGGCTGCTATCGGCACTCCGGGGCTGGGGCTGTGTCAGGCTGTGCCTGGGGCTGCCATGGGGTCCCCAAGGAGCCAGCAGGAGCCACATCCATCATTCCAGCAGCGAGGCAGAAACGCCGGGAAAACCAGGCAGGAACAGCTCTGGGCTGAGGCAGCAGATGGATAACGCCAGGGGTGTCTGCTGCCACTCCGGGGGCAGACACCAGGGATGTGGCGGGAATTGCACTCTGAAATCAGGAGGGGTTGTGGGGAGATCACCCAATCATTGAGGTTGGAAAAGATTCCTGAAGGTCACCAAGTCCAGCCTTGGAATCCCACCATGGAGCGCCACATGAGCTTGGCTTTGGACGCCTCCGGGGGTGGGGACTCACCGCTCTCCCAGTGCAGGAATGTTCCCTGATATCCAGCCTGAGCCTCCCCTGGCTGACGCTGGGTTCCAGCTCAAGCTGAACCCCTGGTCAGGTTTGAGGCCACCCCAGTGCCTGTCCCCAAGTTTTTGGCCAAACCTGGTGCTCCAGCTGTGAAGTGGCACCAGGGCTCTGGCTGTCCCTGCTGGGGGTACCTGAGGGTACCAAAGCTGCCAAACCAAACCTGCCCCAGACCCTCTAAGGTCAGACAGAGATAAGAACCCTGTGATTCTGTGTGGCTGCAAAGGGACATTTTTATTGCTATAAAATGAAGCGAGTTCTCCCCAGCGTTGATTCACCCACTGCTCTGTCAGCTTGCACCTGACCTTTAAATTTACTGTATTTGCTCAAAAAGAGAACAGGTTCCTTCCCTCTCTCCCCCAATTGTTTTGTGCTTAAAGGAAATAGAGTTTTGTTTCAATAATCATAAACGCAGAAGGTTCCCCAGAGGGTTGTTCGAGACTCCGAGCTAGTTAAAAAGAACATTTGCATGAATTAAAGAGCAACAACGAGTCAGCACTGATCTAAGCTGCTCTCGGGTGCTTAACTCGTGTCTGGAGGAGGGGAGAAACGAGACAGGCCAGGCGGAGGGGGAGGGATTCGATCGCGGCTGTTTGCTCTGCTCTCAGAGCGCTTCCCCAGCAGCAGCCGGGCAGTCCCTGTCCCTCGCAGCCACGAGGTCACTCCGTGCTGTGCCGAGCACAGCGAGGCCCCCGCAGTGCCCTCGTCTCTCACAGGCAGCTCCGGATGGAGCGGGGAACAGCGGGACTTCCCTGGGAGCTGCTGCAGCACGCGGGGATGGAGGAGCCGCGCTGGAGCTGCAGGGCCAGGCTGGGCCAGCTTTTCCAGGGTGCTTTGCCTTGGTCCTCCCACTGCTGACCCTGGATGAGCCCTGCATGGAACCCCCGGGCTGCCGAAGTGTGGCTGAAGTGCACGGCAGGAGTAAAAACCCAAAGTGTGCAAATGCACAGCTCTGAAGCTCCCAGAACCACTGAACCACACCCGGCTCCCGCCCGGGCCCTGCTGGGGCTGCTTTTGTTCACATCATTATGGATGTTGTTATTTGTTAATTATTAATGTCTGAGCTGTGCCAGGGCAGGTTGTGGTTGGATATCAGGGAAAGGCTCTTCCCTCAGAGGGTGCTGGGCACTGCCCAGGCTCCCCAGGGAATGGGCACGGCCCCGAGGCTGCCAGAGCTCCAGGAGCGTTTGGGCAGCGCTGCCAGGGATGCCCAGGGTGGGATTTGGGGTGTCTGGGCAGGGCCTGGGGTTGGACTGGATGACCCCTGTGGGAAGATGAGGATAAGCCCCTCCTGAAACCCCCAGTGCTCTGGTTAAAAAGCTGACACACAAAATGGGTGTGAAACCACGGCCCCTGCAGATCCTGCTGGGACGGCACCTCCTGGTGTTCCACTGCAGCCCCAGACCCAGGCCGCTGTTAAAATCATCGTGTTTGGGGGAATCAACATCCCCTGAAACAGCCCAGAGCCCCTTGGACAGGGACTCAAATTTAAAGCCTTTTTTTGTACGAGCAAAGCTCTTGCTGAACACAGCCCCAGCACTGCGAGAACAAGGAGATTGGACAGGGGTGAGGCAGAGTTCAGCAGCTCCAGGAGATCAGATCCTAAACACCCCAAACACCCCAAACACCCCAAATACCCATGTGCCGTGTGGCTCAGCTGTGCCTGGGTTTAAAGCTTGTGTGGGAATGAAAGTTGGCTAGAAGCTGTGTTCGAGTCTGTGAGGCAGATCAAATATTCAAAGCCCAGAGTCTGTTAATCTGCACAAAACCAAAGTCAGGGGAAGGGCAGGGCTGGGGGCAGAGCCCAGCAGCAGGGCTGGGGCAGTGCTGGGGCAAGGCTGGATCCGGAATTGGGTGCGAGGCCACCAGAACTGTCTGGTACCAGCGGGTCCTCCCTCACTGGGTGGTGCAGGGTGGAGAAAATCTGGGCAATCCCTGAAGGGCCTGGCTGGGTTTAGTCCCACCAGGGTTCTGCAAATGGGAAGGAAGGTCTTTACTTGAGCTGGGGGGGTTTATAATTCCCTAATATGAGATGGGATCCTCCTCAGCATGGACTGATCAGCCCACGCTCCAATGAACAGCTCCAGGGTAGGAATAGCAGCTGCTGCCAACATCCCGGGATGAGCTGTCTGTGACCCACTGACCTGCCCCACATCCCAGCCCTGTGCCTGGCGTGTCCCAGCCCGTGGATCCCGTGTTTTTCCCGGGATGGAGGAGCTGGCTGTGCTGGGGAACCCAGCCCAGGAGAGGGGAGCAGCCACCAGAGCCCTTCCCTGGCAGCTCTGTCCTCCTGCCTCGCTGGCAGCGCTCCCCGGCAGTCGGAGGCAGAATTTCATTCCAAGCCCGCAGTGCAAACGCTGCAGAAGGAGCTGAGCTCTGCTGCTGCCCTTCACAAGTAAATATTTATTTTCCCAGGCAGGCAGCGCTGCCTTTATCTGAGAGAGCAGCAGCGCTTTCCCAGGGGCAGGGCACAGCAGGCCGAGGTTTCACAGGCTGGAGCTGGGATTTGGGGAGCTTTGAGCTCCAAGGAGCAGCTCCAGCAGCTCTGTGCTGGCATTCCCAGCACGGATCAATGCCCAGCGCCTGCCTTCAGCATCACTCCAGCTTGTCACCCCTTGTACCTCCTCAGGAAGGAACGAGAGAGACGAAACCTCCCTGGGTGGGAGCTGCGGGACTGGGGAGCGGTGCTGGGTCACAGGGACACCCCTCTGGTCACTGCTGGCCCTGCCAGGAGCTGAGCTGGGCTTTTCCTCTGCTGGATAAAATGTGGCCTCTGATCCACACTGGGATCCCGGGCTGGAGCCTTTGGCACACCAGCAGCAGGTTGGATGGGGAGGCACCAGTGCCACCCTGGGAGGGGTCACAGCACAAAGGAAGGGTTTCCCTTTGAGGGAAATATGGAAATACCTGGGATTACAAACTCCCTACATGGGAAAAAATAACAATGCTGAGAGTTCTTCTATCCCCAAACTCTTGTTTGATCCTGTACCAGGCACGGAAGCAGGAAGGGGCAGTATTGTGGGTCTCTGATCGATAACCCACAGCCCACTCTCACTTTGATCTCACACCAGGCCCAGGCTGGGTTTTGAAATGTAAATCGGGCTTTGGAACATTTAATCTTCCCCTAAACCCTGGCTGAGGGGGAGACTCAGCCCTTGAAAGACTGTAGGGCAGCTGAGCTGATCCCAGGGCTGGTGGCAGCCAGGTCAGCACCGGGGTTTAACCTTCCCCTTCTCCCATACCCGGCCGGGCAGGGACACCTTCCCCTGTCCCAGGCTGCTCCAAGCCCCAGCCAACCCTGCAGTGAGGAAATTTTCCCTAAACCTCCCCTGGCACCACTTGAGGCCATTTCCTCTTGTCCTATCACTTTTTACTTCGGAGAAAACCCGAGCCCCACATGGCTGCACCCTCCTGTCAGGGCGCTGTGGAGAAATCAGCATTTCCTCCACCACCCAGAAGGAAAATTCATTAGGAAACGGGATCCCAGGCACTTCTGCAAGAGGAGGCTACACTAAATGAGCCTCTTTAATGAGACAGGCAGGTTATAATCAGCATTTCTGATCTTCCCTGGGGTTTGCGTGGTGCAGATTAAAACCCCGGCCCTGGAGCTGTGCTGGGAGATTCCCTGACACGGATTTCTCCGGCAGTCGGCACAAAGACCTTCCCAGTCACCGGTCCCCAGCCACCAGCTAACACCGAGATGAACACACAGCAAAGAGACAAACACACAGCAAAGCTGTCGGGGGATTCCTGAGGATCCAAGCAGGGACCTGCTCAACCCCAGAACTGCAGGCATGCATGGGATGGACCAGCAGTGAAGCCAGAAGTTTGCAGGTTGTGCCCTGCTCTGAGCACCTTGGTGTCCCCTTGGTGTCCCCTTGGTGTCCCCTCGTTGGCAGGACAGGCTCTGAAGAGCTGCCCAGGGGTCAGAAGTGCCAGAAAATCCCAGTGCACAGCTGGAGCCACAGCTGAGGAGCAGAAGCTCAGAGGGGCACAAAGAGATGGCTCTGGAGGCACCAGGAGCTCAGAGGGAGACAAAGAGGCAGCTTTGGGGACACCAGAATGCCAGTGGCTCCAAGCTGAGCTGAAGGTGACCCCTGGGTGCTGTGAGGGGCTGGGCTGAGCTCACCCGATGTCCCCTGGGAGCTGGCAGTGGGTGACACAAAGGGCTGGTGCTCAATGTGCCCACAGGCAGCGTTGCAGGGGATGCTACAGCTCATTTCTGCCCAGGCACCTCGTGTGGATGATGAATGGGCGATAATGGCTGCAATATTTAGTGTTTAATGTAAAATCACTCGCTCCAAACGCTTTGCACTTGCAAGGTTATGGAGCTCGATTTACGCCCGGCTGCAGCGCTGGCAGATCCGCCCTGCTCCGGGAAAACGGGAGTGGGAAAGGCTCTCCACCCCAGCCTACCTTAACGCCCTTCACCAAGCCCTGTTCTCTAAACAGCCCCCAAACCCCTGGGGTTCTGTGAGCAACAAACTCC
This sequence comes from Corvus hawaiiensis, assembly GCF_020740725.1. Taxonomy (NCBI): domain Eukaryota; kingdom Metazoa; phylum Chordata; class Aves; order Passeriformes; family Corvidae; genus Corvus; species Corvus hawaiiensis. The sequence goes on from NC_063235.1 coordinate 565,604, forward strand.
CTACAGCTCCCCAGGAACGTCTGTTCAGCAGCAGCCAAGACCAAAATCCTGCAGCAAAGCCCTCCCTGCTCCGAATTCCCCCCCTCACCACAACCACGGCCGGAGCTTCTCCCAGTCAGACCTCTGAGGAGCCAAGAGAAGGGAAGCACCACCAAGGGAGGGAGGAGGCCCTGCCTAAACATCAAAATGGGCCTGGATTTGGGGGCACCAAAGAGGACAGGAGCAGCAGGGCCCGGCTGCCCCTGTGCTGGCCCAGGCTCTGTCCGGGCACCGAGGGTGCAGCCCAGCTCCTGGCCCAGGGACAGAGGGGATTTCTTGGAGCACTGGTTGCTGAAAATCTGGGGTCTGGCATCAGGAACACAGCGATCCCCTCCTGGCATTCATTTTGTGCTGCTGGTGTTGCCTAGGGGAGAAACCGGCCGAGATTTGAATGACAGTGCTAATTTAATTTGCCAGAATGAATAAAGATAAGCCTGCAAAGCTCGTTCATGGAGCTCCAGTATCACATCACGGAACAGTGCCAGGCTCAGCCCCCGACTGTCCTCCCCACGTTCTGATCAAACAGGACAAGGCCCGTTCATTGCTCGCCCTCCAGGAAAGGCAGAGCCCTGCCCGGGCACTGGGCACAGCTGGAAGAGCTGTGGGAGCACAGAGATGCCAATTGCCACGGACAGGGAAAGGCACGGCCCCAGGTGCGCCCAGCACACCTCACACCTCACCTGCTCACACCTGTTTGTCTCGGCTTTAAGCCTCCCTGGGATTCTGTTTCTCTCTCTGTCCCTTTCATTTGCCAACTCGTGGAAGAAAATGACCCAAATGATGTTTTAAAACAAGCACTACAAATCCCCAGGGAGCAAATTATGCCCCTAGAAGAAGGTGAGAGATTTTCTTCTCAGTTAAGTAAATTAGAATTTAGAAAACTCCAAATTCTTGGCCGCAGATGAAAGCCCTAGCAGGCTCCCTGGAGCACCTGCGAGAGCTCCCAGGCAGGAGTTTCCATCAGGGCCTGCCTTCAGAAAGCAGGAAAGGTTCACTCTGTGTCTGTGAAGAGGAGTCTGCTCCTTGCAGATAGGAGCGTTCGTGCTGCTCCTGAGATCAGTGGGAAATCGGCTCCCAGCTCCAGGAGGGAACAGCCAGGCAATGTCTGACACTCAGAGAGAAGAAAAGTGTTATTATTAAAATTAATTACCTCTCAAGCCCCCTTCATTGTGATCTAAGTGCAGGAGAAGATGGATTTGCTGCACTAAGCAAGGGGGTGGAGGAGAATTTGAGCAGATTTTCGAGCAGCAGTAAAAGCCTGAGAGTGCTGTGTGGGGGAGGCTCCCCAGGGCGTTTTGGGAGCCTTGTCCGTGAGATCCTGGCCTGGGGGCCTGGGGCTGGGCCTTGTGCTCAGTTTTTGGGACACTTTGCTGCAGTTGAGCACCAAATGTCAGCCCCAGAGGGTTGGCCCAACACGGGTCACCCCCTCTGCTCCCGCGGGCACCCAGGGGCTCTTTGGTGCCTCTCTGAGGTTTCCCTCAATTGCCAAAATTGCCCAGGTTCAAAGAGCTCTTTGGGGTAGGAAATTCAGCACAAACACCGCACAGTTGTGTTCTTTAATGCTAAAAAGGCAAAATCATAGAACTGCAGAATCACTGAGGTGGGAAAGGCCCTCTGGGATCATCGAGTCCAACCATTCCCCACCACTGCCCCATGTCCCCAGGGCCACCTCCATGGGGCTTTAAACCCCTCCAGGGATGGGGACTCCCCCTATGCCAGGGCTGGACAGGTGGACATGGAGAAATTTCCCCTAAAATCCAACCTAAACCTCCTCTCACACAACCTGAGGTCATTTCCTCCTCCTGTCCCTGTTCCCTGGGGCTGCCCAAGCACCTCTCACACCTGGCCAAGGACTCCAGCGCTGGTGCAGGGCAGGATTAAGGATCTTGGCCATTAAAGGCCTCACGTTTCTGATCAGGTTCCCAAAATCCCTGGGCAAGGCTGGGAAACGGGAGAGGTGATAAAGCAAAGTGATATTTATTGAGTGTGTCATGCACTTATCCCAGCTTTTATTTCCGAGCAGCTTTTGGCAATCTCATCTCTAAGAATTTATTTTTTCCTTCTGCCTCAGCTGCCTGTGTCACTCTCCCTCCTTTCTCTCCCGCACCTTCCTCCACCCAGCAAAGGGCCATGAATCCAGGAAATTCATGAACTCCCAGAAAGTTACAGCTCTTTAAAAAGTGTTCATTTGCAATGTGAAAAACGGTTTGATGTGTATCTAGAGCCAGGTGACTTTCTGGGGCCGTTTCAGAGCAGGCTGGGGCTGTAACCCCCAGATCCGTCTGTAGTTGCTGGGTCTGAGCTGTACTGAGGGCTCTGTTTGACACAGGAAGGAACAGCCCCGCTCCTGCCCTGCCCTGGGTCCCCAGGGATCACCTGGGAGAGGCTGTGGGGGTTCATCAGCTGGAATCAAGGAGGGGGTCCAGCTCTGCGGCAGGGAGAGCGGCACAGAAGAAAGAACTGGGTGTCACAAAACCATCAATTATTAGAAACAATAAATATTGTACACGCTCTGCATTTCTTTGGTTTCTAAGCCTTTATCAGGCTGAGTGAAGCACTCAGGCTCTTCTCCTGCATCCCTACGAGGAAGCTTTGTGTTTTCTGTTTGTTTGGGGTTTTGTCCCTTTTAATGAGAGAAGAAGTTCTCCTGTAATCCCATTCCTTCAGGAGCAAGGGCTCTGTGATCTTCAGCAGAAGGACCCAGCCAGCAGCTGCTTCCTCCAGGCCTGAGTTCCACATTCACCTCCTCCAAGGAGGTGCAGGTCTGGCTCAGACCCTCACCACAACCAGGTACTGCTTGAATTTCCTCCAGGATAAAATCCCAGTTCTAGCACACAGAGGATCACCAGTCCCTCCAGGATTTGGCTGAGCCATTGTTCACTTTCTTTACCTCCTTTATGCCCTCCCAAAACTTGTTTTTCTCCTGAGTGATGACTGCTACTGTTATTTAATACAAGATGTTGATGCGTTGCTGGGGGACACTGAGCAAACTGGGACCATCCCAGTAATTCAGAATATTCTGTGTTTCCACGGGTGCTCATGCCAAGGAGTTGTGAGGAGCATTTCACCTCACCCAGCCTGCTCCGAGTGTGGAGGCAATTACAGATCCTCAGCACTGATTCCAGGCCAAATATTTGATAAAATAAAAAATACATCTGTCACTGCTTTGGCAGAATTCTTCTTTCCTGGCAGGAAATTCGTCCTCGACTTTGACTAAAATTTTTTTTTCTTTTCTATTTTTATGGAAAAAACTGGGCTCTTTCCCCATTGATCTTCGCACCCTCAGGACTCAGAAAATTGGTTTTGGCAGGAGTTTTTCCAGGGTCCCTCTCTATTTACCTGTTGCCAGAGGAGTAAGAGACAAGGCTGGGGGTGTCCGGCTGTCCTGGCCAGACCTCCCAGTCCACGAGTTCCCTGCATTCCATCCCTCCTTGCACTCCCTGCCTTCCACCTCCCCTTCCCTCAGGCCAGCACATGCCAGCAGGGAGTTGGGAAAAAAGAGAAGCTCTAGAAAATGGAGATATTTAGTGGAGCAGCCACCCCCTGTCATAGCCAGTTCCTGTGAGTTTGTTCTCTGCTTCTGAAGGATCTCCTGGAGGTTCAGGTGCTCTGATCTCCTCCTCTTCAGCCCGTTCAGCACCGTCCTGTCCCACACTTTCCTGCAGGTCTGTCTGGATAAATCCTGGCCATGGGAAGGGGATTTGCTGCCACTGTGATGGTTTTAATCTGAACAAGGCTTGATTTAGGTAGAAAGGAGAAGCTTTTTTACAGTGAGGGTGGGGAGGCCCTGGCACAGGGTGCCCAGAGCAGCTGGGGCTGCCCCTGGATCCCTGGCAGCGTCCCAGGCCAGGTTGGACATTGGGGCTGGGAGCAGCCTGGGACAGTGGGAGGTGTCCCTGCCCATGGCAGGGGTGGCACTGGGAGATGTTTAAAGGTCTCTTCCAACCCAAACCATTCCAGGATTCCCAGCGCTCCCTGCAGAGGATTCCAGCCAGCCCTGGTGTCTCTGCTGCTGGAGGAGCTCTTCGGCCTGATTTGTTGTAGCTCCAAATGTTTTCCCTGACTTTTTGCCAGTGTAAAGAGCAGCTCCAGGCTTGGGGAAACAGCCCCAGCACCGCTGACTTCCAAAGGCTGAGTTTTCCTTCCCCTTCCCTCCTGTTCTGACCATTTCATCCGTGACACAGCCTGGTTGAATCCTGACCACAAAACCCAGCCTGGGATGGAAGGAGTGGAGAATTCATGGGCTGGGGAGTGAAACTCCACAACAGAAATGAAGGGAATCGTAAAAACTGGCTCCGGCTGAGATTTGTGCTGCAGCTCCACGAGCCAATAACCGCAGTGGAGCAGCAGAGCTCCGGGATAAGGGACTCCGTCTGGGCCCTGGTGCAGAGTCTGGAGCCTCGTGTTTATAACTCGCTCGTGTGAAAGGAGACGAGATGCTGATGACTCGAGAAGCGTTTATGACTCTTTGTCCAGCTGCTGCCTCAGACGGACGCCGGGCATGTCCGAGGAATCGCTCTCGTCCTCAGCCTCCATCACCAGCCCAATCCCAGCCCATCAGACCAGCGGTATCGGGGCTCATTTGCAGAACAGTTCCGCGGGGTGATTAAGAGGGAGCCTCGCCCGTTTGTGCTTGGAGGCAGTGATGGGAGGCACTGGGAAGCACAACAGACAAAGCCCTCGGCGCATGAACGCAAACAGGAGCTGCAGAGGAGCCAAGACCAATCCTTCAGCCCCTTCTTTTTGTTTTAAATGGTTCCAGTTCTGTTTCTCCGGGAAATAATTTATGCATCGAGAAGGTTCAGCAAAACACTATCCAGCATTTGTCTGTCTATTGAGAAACCCAACCATTTTACTGCTCTAAAAGTAAATTTAGAATAAATGAACCGAAGTTAATTTTGGAGAGAATGAGAAATACTGGAATGCCGAAAATGTCCCTCCTGTTAGTGAGCTTTTAGTGCATTTTAGAGACATGGCTGAGTTTGGCAGCTGAGCACGGGGTGGAGCTGTACTAAGCAAATTTGGGGTTTCCAGAGATTTTGGTCACCCTGAGCAGACTCCAGGAGCTCTGATGTCTCTTCCCTCCTCAGCTTTGGATGTCTCACTGCAACAGGACGAGGGCCAAGGGGGTGGCACTGAAATTTCCAGACATCATTAATTAGCTGTAGCATGGTCTGCGCTTCCCTGCACCCAGGGAGCAGCCCCAGCCTCCATTTCCCAGACAGGCATCCATCCAGACATCCCTGAATCCTCTCAGACATCCCCAAATCCTCCCTGTGTGTTCCCACTGAGTCTGCCAGGCTGGAGGTGGCGCCATGGCTCAACACCTTCAGAACCAGGAGGGCAGAACACCCAAATGATCCCTTCTCTCCCAGGAGAGGTTCCTGACCTGGACAGTTCTCCCGGAAGAAGGGAAGAGCAGGAGCTTCCTGAGCAATCCAGGATTTGCAGCCAGCTCCTAAATCCTCGTGGCTGCTCTGTGCCGGGAGCAGGGGAGGCTGTCAGGGCTCAGAGGCAAAATTCCCTGGGTGTCCCCTCAGAAGTGCTCGCGAACGGGGAGCACACGGCCGTGGAGGTGCCTCTGAAGGAGGAGCCTCCTCCAGAGCAGCAGCCCCGGCAGCAGCGTTCCCTTGGTTTGGGGTTGGGTTCCCTGCAGGGAGCGGGGAAGAAAGAGCAGCTGGGCCATGCCAGGATTGTCCTGTTTTTTCATGCGAGGCAGGAACGTTCAGAGAGGCCAAGGAGGCAACAACAGCCACGGATAAAAATGGATCACCACAGAACTCCTGTGTCAGACACCACCCATCCATCGCTCCAGATGCACTGGGTTTCCTTGGAAACCACAGAAATGTCAACAGGCAGCAGGGCTGAGGGATCAGGAATGGGGCTGAGGGATCAGGAATGGGGCTGATGGACCAGGGATGGGGCTGATGGACCAGGGATGGGGCTAAGGGGTCAGGAAGGGGTCTGATGGATCAGGGATGGGGCTGATGGGTCAGGGATGGGGCTGATGGGTCAGGGATGGGGCTGATGGATCAGGGATGGAGCCGATGGATCAGGGATGGGGCTGATGGATCAGGAACAGGGCTGATGGGTCAGGGATGGGGCTGATGGGTCAGGGATGGGGCTGATGGGTCAGGGATGGGGCCGATGGATCAGGGATGGAGCCGATGGATCAGGGATGGAGCCGATGGATCAGGAACAGGGCTGATGGATCAGGGATGGGGCTGATGGGTCAGGGATGGGGCTGATGGGTCAGGGATGGGGCTGATGGGTCAGGAACAGGGCTGATGGATCAGGGATGGAGCCGATGGATCAGGGATGGGGCTGATGGATCAGGGATGGGGCTGATGGGTCAGGGATGGGGCTGATGGGTCAGGGATGGGGCTGATAGATCAGGGATGGGGCTGATGGGTCAGGGATGGGGCTGATGGATCAGGGATGGAGCCGATGGATCAGGGATGGGGCTGATGGATCAGGAACAGGGCTGATGGATCAGGAATGGGGCTGATGGATCAGGAATGGGGCTGATGGATCAGGAATGGGGCTGATGGATCAGGAACAGGGCTGATGGATCAGGGATGGGGCTGATGGGTCAGGGATGGGGCTGATGGATCAGGGATGGGGCTGATGGATCAGGGATGGGGCTGATGGGTCAGGGATGGGGCTGATGGGTCAGGGATGGAGCCGATGGATCAGGGATGGAGCCGATGGATCAGGGATGGGGCTGATGGATCAGGGATGGGGCTGATGGGTCAGGGATGGGGCTGATGGATCAGGGATGGAGCCGATGGATCAGGGATGGGGCTGATGGGTCAGGGATGGGGCTGATGGATCAGGGATGGAGCCGATGGATCAGGGATGGGGCTGATGGATCAGGGATGGGGCTGGGCCAAATGCACCTGAGGGTGGGGTTGGGATGATGTAAATCAGGACCAGGAGGGTTCTCTGGAGTGGGATCCTGACACTCCTGTCCCGTGGCGTCAAAGCCAGGAAGGGCAATAAAACAAAATCCACGAACCTGCTGGAATTCCCTCCGTCACAGTGAATTTCTGATGGATTGCCGAGGACAAACAGCACCATTTCCACTCCACTCTGAAGAACGGCATCAATGTTTTCCCCACTTCTGAGCAGCTCTTTAAGGGCCCAGCAATTCAAACCCGAGTGAGGGGTCTGAGCCCTGTTTGGTCTCAGGTTCCATCCTCAGACAGAAGAAAAGCCAAATGTCGACTGCCTGGTGCAGAAAAAGCAAAACATGCAGGCTCTGATTTCCCAACAACCCTTCCTTTCTCCCTTGGAAAAAGATGGGAAGAAAAGCTTCCATTTTATTAAGATGCCATTTGCTGTTGAGAAAAGATATTAGGGAGGAAAATAAGGGAGCAGTGCCCACTCAGTGACCTTGTCCACAGGAAGATGAATGACCCAGAGCTGCTCAAACCCTGATTATGCAGCAGCCTCCCCTGGAGAAATGTGCTTGTCTGGCTGGACATGGCAAAGGAGCTCATCAGACAGAGCAGCAGAGAGGGAGAGATGAAACAGCTCGAGCAGCTGCCTTCCAGTAAATGCTCTCAGACTCACATTTTCATTAGTCCTAAATTCAATCTCAGTTTAAAGGAAGCAAAAGATAAAGATCGAGGGAACGTTTAAAGGATTCTTCAGAGAGCGAGGCAGTCTCGGTCCCCATTAAACCCCGGCTCAAAGTTATTGTTATTCCTCCCATCCCCGCTGTGCCCCAGGCAGGGTGAGATTCTGGTGTGGCACCGGCGGGGCTGAGCCCGGGGTGGGCACAGGGCTGGGCTGGGGATGGCGATGGGGATGCAGCTGTTGGGAGGTGCTGCTGGAAATGCTGAGCTGGGAGAGCGGCTGAGCCACCCTGGAGCTGGGCAAGGGCTCTGCTGTGTGGTCTGGGCAGCTGAAACACAGAGCAGGGCCAGGGGCTGGGCCAGGGCCGGGGCTGGGTCAGCTCAGGGACAGTGACAGCAGTGACAGGACAGTTATCAGTGTCATCACTGCCTTTGCCAGAGAAAAGTGCTGAGCAGCTTTGCAGGGCCTGAAAGGGCTCCAGGAGAGCTGCAGAGGGACTGGGGACAAGGGATTCAGGGCCAGGACCCAGGCAATGGCTTCCCAGTGCCAGAGGGCAGGGCTGGATGGGATCTTGGGAAGGAATTGTTCCCTGGCAGGGTGGGCAGGGGCTGGCATGGAATTGCCAGAGCAGCTGGGGCTGCCCCTGGATCCCTGGCAGTGCCCAAGGCCAGGCTGGACATTGGGGCTGGGAGCAGCCTGGGACAGTGGGAGGTGTCCCTGCCCATGGCAGGGTTGGCACTGGATGGGATTTAGGTCCCTCCCTTCCATGGTTCTGTGATTCTATGGAATTCAGAACAGCTGGAGACAAGAAGGAATTGAGGGAATGGTCACATCAAGGCTTTGCTACAGGTGCAGGAGAGCAGCACCACCCCTTTGGCACAGAGCAAGAGCCAACCCTGACAGAGCAGAGGCTGCTTAGGGAAGGGAATGAACTGCTGAGGGATGTATTTTTCTGGGCAAAATTCATCATTTCTGTCCCTGTCCCTTTACCTTTTTCTTTTTTGTTTCCTTTTGGAAGCACCAGGTACGTGGGAGGGAGGGTGAAATGACTGAAGTCAGAGTGCTGCCAGATCCTGATACAATAAACCTCACACAAACTGCGGCCCAGGTTCTGGAGAAGGGGAGTCCCTTTCCAATAGTACGAAGAAGAGCTGCATTGTGAATGTGCTCTAAAAAGAGCCAGAGCAATTGGAATTCCAGGCTGCCACACAACAGGCGACAGTAAAACAGGAACGGGAAGTGCTGGGTCTTTATTGCAGACAAATTGTCAGAGCTGCTGGTGGAAAGCTGCCCTGAGAGGGATCAGAGAGGGGCTGGGCAGCACCTGCGGCTCTGCTGCCAGGCACCGACATTAAAGCGGGCGGGAACAGGAGGAGTTTGTGGCTCTGCCTGCACAGAGCTCTGAGGGTGTGAATTCTCCTCCCCGCTGTGTGCTCAGTGAATGATGAACTCATTCGAGGCAGATGTGGAGCTGCAGTCCCAGCTGATCTCTCCTGGTGTGGCCGAGCACCAGGGCTCCCTTTCCCGCTGCTTCCAAGTGCCACAAAGCTCCGGAGGGGTTGGATCTTTCCAGATCCACCAGCTCAGCCCCAGCCACGGCCTCTGACCAGTTTGGCCAGACTCTCCACGCCCTGGAGAAGGGGCAGTGGGGAGGCCAGGGGGGAGCTGGATTTGTTCATGCCCAGCAAATTCCCAGCTGTGGCCCCAGCTCCCCTTTCCGGGTTTGGATCCATCAGGGGATGCACCCAGCCCCTGCCCAGAGAGCCCCCAGGACTGGGGGTGCCCTCCTTGCTCCCGCAGGTGATTCCTGATCCTGATCCTGATCCTGTGTCTGATCCTGATCCTGCCTGCAGAACGGATGGGCTGTGGGACAGGACAAGCCTTGGGAGAGGGACGAGCCTCAGGAGAGGGCCAATCCTGGGAGAGGGCCAATCCTGGGAGAGGGCCAATCCTGGCTTCCTGAGCATCCAGTTGGAGCCAGGCCCCCTGGCCATGGGAGCTCTGTCCTGGCAGCTGCAGGAACCTGGGAAGGCCCAGGAGGGGTGGATGTGCTCCCTCTGGCAGCTCCTCCCCACATCCCTCCCTGAGCAGGCTTTGGAGGAGGAATGTCCAAGGCTGCAGGGTCCCACCCTGCCAAGGAGGACATCCATCCACCCCTCTGCCTGTCTAATTACCCTGCTGTAATTAGGCTGCTCCCTCAGCTCTGGTGCAGGTTTCACTTTCACACCAATCAGCTCTGGGCAGGTTTTCCTCAGCCACCTCCAAAGGAATGCTCATTCCCGGGTTATTTGTGCTGGGGGATTCCGTGTCCCAGTGGGGCTCAGGGTGCACCAGGAGCTCTCTGGAGGTAGGAGGTGATCCCTGCCCTGAAGGTCAGGTGGATGAGCAGGGCTGGATTTTTGCATTCACCAAGAATCCCTGTGTGCTTTCCTGGAAAGGGTGCTCAGGCCTTGGCACTGCCCAGGGTGGTTTGGAGTCCCCATCCCGGGAGGTGTCCAAGGAATTCCTGGACGTGGCACTGAGAGACAAGGTGGGGACTGGGCACAGCTTGGACTCGATGATCCCGGAGCTCTTTTCCAGCCTCAATGATTCCATGAAAACCGAAATCACCTTTCCTGCAGGTGCACTGCCCCTGCCAGGGCCCAGCCTTGCCAGCAGAGCCCACAGGGCTCTCCTGCTGCAGTCCCTGATCTGCACTTTTCCCTTCCATTCTTGGTGGTTTCTCCCCCTGGAATTCTGGCTCCATGCAGGAGGGAGCTGCTGCCCCCTCCCAGTGCTTCCCAGGATAAATCAGAGATGCTGAAGCACATTTTATTTGGAGTGTCTGCTGGAGCAGCAATTCATCACTGCCAGGTTATCTGGAAATGCCCATTCGTTGTGGCTTCATTCCCCACTCCAGCAGCACCAGAGACATCTCCATTGCAGTCATTAATCCTCCTGCTCCGGGCAGCAAGGCCAGGCCTGGCCTGGGAGCAGAACTCCACCAGTGGCTCTCAGGAAGGAAAAAAATGGTGTTTTGGGAAGGTGGAGCTTTGCTGGAAATCGGGATGGACTGGGGAAAACCAGGGAAGTTCTCTGGGACTGTGCACGGGGTGGGGGCTGAGGAGAGGGAGAACTCTGCAAGCAGATGGACACGGAAAAGGAACTGCTGCAAAGCTCTGGGAAAATGATTGTTCCTCTGTGAGCTTTGAGCTCAGTTCATTAAAGGATATTCCTGGAATATTTCTTTTCCAAATTAAGGCACACGGCCAGAACAAGTGACCGTAAACTTGGCACCCTCGGGCTCTCTGGTAATTCTCCCTCTCTGATTGTGGAGCCAGGCTCTGCTTTTAAGGTGAGAATATTGAATCCATCATTTTGAGGGCCGCAAATTCTCCTTCATGAGACCTGCAAAATCCTGGAATGGTTTGGTGGGAAGGGACATCAAAGCGCACCCAGTTCCAACTCTGTGCCATGGGCAGGGACACCTCCCACTGTGCCAGGCTGCTCCCAGCCCCAATGTCCAGCCTGGCCTTGGGCACTGCCAGGGATCCAGGGGCAGCCCCAGCTGCTCTGGGCACCCTGTGCCAGGGCCTCTCCACCCTCACAGGGAAGGATTTCTCCCCAGCATCCCATCTACACTTACTCTGCATCCCCTTAAATCCATTCCCTCGGAGCCAGCCCAAGCTCAGTTTAAGCCCTAGGCCTCACTGCCAGCACTCAGTGATTACAAGTGGGACTTCCAGAAAGTTTTGCGAAGTTTAGTTCCTAAGTCACATTTAGAAAATTCCCTTTACTATTCCAGCTTCTCTTGCTGCTGCAAAGCCCAGGCCTGTGCTGTGGCTGCTTCCCAGGGCTTGGCATTACTCCTCTGATTCCCAAGATGTAGGGAATAGGAACGTTTCTGTGGACCAGCTGGTCTCTCTTACTCCCCAGCCTCTTCCTAACACCCCACACATGCATAGGAAAAATGGATTTGTAGGGCCCACTGCTGGGTGTGGACAGGAATTCTGCAGGGTCATTTGCTACCATCCCTTCCCAAATTAGCCCAACCCTCCTAATTACTCAGCTTTCTCCAGCAAGTGTTCCTCAAAACCCTGCAAAAGAGATCCTTAATGAATAATTGCATCTCATTGATCTCTTTAACTGGAATCACTTATTCGCTTAAAATTTGAGAATTCTCTGCTGTCCCTCAGGTCATTTTGTTTGGAGTGATGCAGGCTGCGAGGAAGCTAATTATGTAAAATTGCAATTAATTTCCCACAGCCATGACAAATATTTGACTTGAAAGATGTCTTTGTCTCCTGGTGAGCTCCAGCCCTTTGGGGGTTGTTTCCATGCCAGGGAACGGGGCTGTCCTGCCACAGCAAGGGCTCAGTTTGATTTTTCAGACATGGGTGGTTCCTTTGTGCCCAACCCCTGCTGCTCTGCCTGCACCCATGAAGGAGGAGTGTATGGATATCCCATAGTGTTGGGATTTTTAGGCATTCCAGGAAGACACAAAGTGCAGAAATTCTCTTAAATCCACTGGACTTCCTTCCCAGGGACTGAGGTTCTGCCCTTCTGCCCAGATCCAGGTCTTGGAACATGAAATCATGGAATCAGGGAATATCCTGAGCTGGGAGGGACTCACAGGGATCATTGATCCAGCTCCTGGCCCTGCACAGACATCCCAACAACCCCACCTTGTGCATCCCTGGGAGCACTGTCCAAGCCCCATGCAGGTATTCAATGCCCCATGCAGGTATTCAGTGCCCCATGCAGGTATTCAGTGCCCAGTGCAGGTATTCAATGCCCAGTGCAGGTATTCAGTGCCCCATGCAGGTGTTCAGTGCCCTGTGCAGGTATTCAATGCCCCATGCAGGTATTCAGTGCCCTGTGCAGGTATTCAATGCCCAGTGCAGGTATTCAGTGCCCCGTGCAGGTATTCAATGCCCAGTGCAGGTATTCAGTGCCCTGTGCAGGTATTCAATGCCCCATGCAGGTATTCAGTGCCCAGTGCAGGTATTCAATGCCCAGTGCAGGTATTCAGTGCCCAGTGCAGGTGTTCAGTGCCCCATGCAGGTATTCAGTGCCCCATGCAGGTGTTCAGTGCCCAGTGCAGGTATTCAGTGCCCCATTCAGGTATTCAATGCCCCATGCAGGTATTCAATGCCCCGTGCAGGTATTCAATGCCCCATGCAGGTATTCAGTGCCCAGTGCAGGTATTCAATGCCCAGTGCAGGTATTCAGTGCCCAGTGCAGGTATTCAGTGCCCAGTGCAGGTGTTCAGTGCCCCATTCAGGTATTCAGTGCCCCATGCAGGTATTCAGTGCCCAGTGCAGGTATTCAATGCCCCATGCAGGTATTCAGTGCCCCGTGCAGGTATTCAGTGCCCTGTGCAGGTATTCAGTGCCCCATTCAGGTATTCAGTGCCCAGTGCAGGTATTCAGTGCCCCGTGCAGGTATTCAGTGCCCTGTGCAGGTATTCAGTGCCCCATTCAGGTATTCAGTGCCCAGTGCAGGTATTCAGTGCCCTGTGCAGGTATTCAGTGCCCCATTCAGGTATTCAGTGCCCAGTGCAGGTATTCAGTGCCCCGTGCAGGTATTCAGTGCCCTGTGCAGGTATTCAGTGCCCCATTCAGGTATTCAGTGCCCAGTGCAGGTATTCAGTGCCCCGTGCAGGTATTCAGTGCCCCATTCAGGTATTCAGTGCCCAGTGCAGGTATTCAGTGCCCTGTGCAGGTATTCAATGCCCCGTGCAGGTATTCAGTGCCCAGTGCAGGTATTCAATGCCCCGTGCAGGTATTCAATGCCCCGTGCAGGTATTCAGTGCCCCATGCAGGTATTCAGTGCCCAGTGCAGGTATTCAGTGCCCAGTGCAGGTGTTCAGTGCCCCATGCAGGTATTCAATGCCCCATGCAGGTATTCAATGCCCAGTGCAGGTATTCAATGCCCAGTGCAGGTATTCAGTGCCCTGTGCAGGTATTCAGTGCCCAGTGCAGGTATTCAGTGCCCCATTCAGGTATTCAATGCCCCATGCAGGTATTCAGTGCCCTGTGCAGGTATTCAGTGCCCTGTGCAGGTATTCAATGCCCAGTGCAGGTATTCAGTGCCCAGTGCAGGTATTCAGTGCCCCATTCAGGTATTCAGTGCCCCATTCAGGTGTTCAGTGCCCCGTGCAGGTATTCAATGCCCAGTGCAGGTATTCAGTGCCCTGTGCAGGTATTCAGTGCCCCGTGCAGGTATTCAGTGCCCCGTGCAGGTGTTCAGTGCCCCGTGCAGGTATTCAGTGCCCCATTCAGGTATTCAGTGCCCCGTGCAGGTATTCAGTGCCCTGTGCAGGTATTCAGTGCCCCGTGCAGGTATTCAATGCCCCATGCAGGTATTCAGTGCCCTGTGCAGGTATTCAATGCCCCATGCAGGTATTCAGTGCCCCATTCAGGTATTCAGTGCCCCATTCAGGTATTCAATGCCCCATGCAGGTATTCAGTGCCCAGTGCAGGTATTCAGTGCCCCGTGCAGGTATTCAGTGCCCAGTGCAGGTATTCAGTGTCCCATGCAGGTATTCAGTGCCCTGTGCAGGTGTTCAGTGCCCAGTGCAGGTATTCAGTGCCCCATTCAGGTATTCAGTGCCCCATTCAGGTATTCAGTGCCCAGTGCAGGTATTCAGTGCCCCATTCAGGTGTTCAGTGCCCCATGCAGGTATTCAGTGCCCAGTGCAGGTATTCAGTGTCCCATGCAGGTATTCAGTGCCCTGTGCAGGTGTTCAGTGCCCAGTGCAGGTATTCAGTGCCCCATTCAGGTGTTCAGTGCCCCGTGCAGGTATTCAGTGCCCCGTGCAGGTATTCAATGCCCCGTGCAGGTATTCAGTGCCCCGTGCAGGTGTTCAGTGCCCCGTGCAGGTGTTGGGCTGCAGGATGTGGGTGAGGTGTCCCTTCTCCCCCCTGAGCCTGTGGAGAGGAGGGAGCCTCCAGAAGACACAAATCCATCCTGGTCCCTAGAAGGGGCCCAGGCCTGAGCTCTCTGGGCACCACAAAGCTCTGGGGATGGACGCCCTGCAGGAGTTCAGCGGCCAAGGCACCGAGGAAGAGGGGAAAGAGTGAAAAATCCCAGCTGGGACAGAAGTGCCAGTTCTGCAGAGCCCTTGGGACCCAGACTGCGGGGCTGAGCCCCCACTCAGAGCTCAGATCCCACCTGCACCAGCTCCTGCTGAAGTCAGTGGGAATCATCAAAGGCAGCTGGGAGCTGTAGGAGATCTTCGTGGATTCCAGCTGGACACACCCTTGGGAATGAGGCGAGGAGCTCCCACGGGAAGGGCACTGCTGCTGAGACTGAGGATCAGCTTCTCTGCACCAGATTCAAGCAATGCTTGGAAGCAAAGTCCTTCCCAAAGCTGGCAGGTTTGGGGAGAGATGTTTTGTTTGTTTCTGTGCGCGTGTGAGGGAGATTTATAAAATAAATGTGACGTTCCCACAGCCCAGCAGGCCCATTCCTGCTGCCAGGGCTGCACCGTTCCCTGTCCCACAGGCCCCCCCTGCTCATTTATTTCTCTTCCACCTGCAATAAAGGCAATGACTGAGCAATTTTTTCTGTTTGTGGAAGCCTTGATGCTGCCAGATGGGAAACTCACCCAATAATCAAAGTGTGGCTGCAGGACTGGTTCATTCACCAGGTTTTAGGGAAGGAGCTGGCTGAATTCCCGGCCCTCTCCCTGCAGCAGGAATGGTGGCTAGGAATCAAATCCTGGAGCTGCCATGGCTTTGTGGGTTACTGACCTCTGGGACAGACACAGAAATGAGCTGTTTGGATGTTCTCTTCCATCTCATTGCAAAGAAAATGTTGTGACCTCCATGAAATGCAGGGAAACCAGGAGTTCCTGGGGTGGCTGAGAGCTCCCAGCTGCCAGGGAATGCCCTGAGCTCTCCTGGCTCAGCAGCTCCCAGGGATGTGTCAGCTCCAGGCTCTCTGAATTCATTTGTTCTCTGCATGGAGCTGAATTTCACCTTTTGTGAATACAGAACGTCCTGGCCCTGCTGCATCCTGACTTCCACCCTTTATTCCATTGGCTTTCCCAAACCACACGGGCACCTTCCCGCTCTGCACAGTCAAGGTGACAGAGCTGAGGTGAGAAATGACATCGCAGAGAGCAGCTGAATCAGGCAGGAAAAGTGGGATTTGTTCAGGCTGCAATCTTATTGAGAACACAACTCAACCCTCACCAGAGATTCAGAGATGAAAATAATCCTTTACTTTTATTCTGCCGTCACTCCCAGCCCGTCCCTTTCGCTCCCAGCCCCGGCAGGGCAGAGCAGCAGTCAGAGTGCCATCCCTGTTGTGTTTAATTGTTCCAGTGGAGCACGGCAACAGGAGTCTGCCATGGAAAAGGCCCAAGGCACAGGAACTCTCAGGCTGAGAGCCTTTGAATTTGGGCAGAAAAAAGCAGCTGCAGAGGCCGGTGGCGAAATCAAACACCTGAGTGCTGGGAGAGCTCCCCTCCCTGCCTGGCATGTGCCAGCCCTCTCCTGCTTCCTCAGGGGAACTGGTCCATGGGTTCAGCCAAACCCATGATGTTCCCTGTCCGAGGACCACCTGGATCCTGCTGCATCCTCCCAGGCATTTGCACAAAATCACCCTGATTATCCCAAGCTGCTTCCCCAAAATACCACTGGAACAGCAGCTGCAATTACTGTAATTCCAGCGCAAATTTCCCTTCCCATAATCACTGCCCATTACAGCAGGCACCAACGGGACCTTCAGCTTCACCTGGGAGATGGGAAACAAAGATTTACCTTATTTAACTCATTTCAGCCTGGTTTAGAAAGACTTAGTTGTAAGGAGTCTGTAGGAGCTACTCAGAGGCTTTTCCCAGCCTTTCCTTCTTTCCTTCCTTCCCTTTTCCCTTCCTGCCTCCCTCCCGCCCTCCTTTCTCTCCAGGATGTTGGGAAACCTCCCAGCCCTCATCCTCAGCTCTTCACCCCATCAGTGACCGTAAAGCTGACCCTGCAACTGACAGAACTCACCAAGTTAATTAAGGCGTGTGCTTAAATCCCTTTTCCCTGTAGGTGCCTACAAATGTATTTTATATGATCTCCATTGGAGCTAACAGGGGAGCAGCAGAGGTAAACACGGCCAAAATAATGAGAAAATTGGATATTAGGTTTCTGTCCTGGCAGAGTTTTCTGGGGAATATCTGTCTGGATACTTCAGAAACCTTCGGGTCCCCAACTGTGCTTTAAAAATAGCAAGATTTCATAAATATGAATCAATAGTGAGGCTCAGTTTTGCCCTTCCAGTGGGTTCCTTGGCCTTCCTATGCTGCTCCATCTCATTCCTCAGTCCTGTGAGTCCAAAACATTAATTTTTCTTTAAAATAAGAAGCTGAAATCTCTGTTACCCCTGAGTCTGGAACTCAGAGCTTCCAGAATATTGAATATTACCAGCCTTTTAATCAAAAAGTCTGAATTTTTAAATTTTCTCTATTCTCAGAGGTTGAGGCTTGCACAGTGAGGGAGTGAGCAGCTCTCAGGCTCCTTCCCCTTGTCCCTCCTGCCGCCTTTCAGGAGTTTATTTTTAAAAGTACCACCCAGGGCATTGGAATAGCAATAAAGAATAGGTTAAACCTCTGATGTTTCATTCCAGGAAAGCTGGAAAGATTAATGCACTTGTCTGCAACCTGAGCCCGTGCTGTTCCCACTCTGCAGAGCAGGGACAGCAATTCCTTTATTACCCAAATCCCACTGCAGGGCTGTGGCACCGCTCGGGCTGCGCGGCAGCGGAACTGCTGAGAGGTGCCCACCTGGGGCTGGGAGACCCTGCTGGCTCTGGGGGACAGCCTGGGGGCTGTGGTGACACGGAAGGGCTGCTGTGGGATGGGCTCCACCTCGCTGTGCTTTGGGATTTTTTATTATGGAACCACAAAATTGTTGAGGTCGGAAAAGATCTCCCAGGCCATTGAGTCCACCCTGTGCCCGATCCCCACCAGAGCACTGAGTGCCACGTCCAGGCCTTCCCTGGGCACCTCCAGGGGTGGGGACTCCACCATTCCCTGGGCAGTTCCAGTGCCTGACCACCCTTTCCATGGAGAAATTCCTCCTGATGTCCAACCTGAGCCTCCCCGGTGCTGTTTGAGGTTCTGTTGCTTTGCATGGGACAAAGGCTCATCCTGGCAGCTCTGGGGGCTCTCGGAGCATCGGCTGCCCCAGCTGGGCCTGGGAAACCTCCCTGAGCCCTCAAGCACAGCCCAGGGTGGCCTCACAGGGGCTGGCACCTGTCCAAGTGTTGCCTCAATTTCTCTCTTTTCAGGGTTTTCATCCTTAGGGTCACAGATCACAGAACCCCAGAATGTCCTGAGCTGGGAGGGAGCCACAGTGATCATGGATCCAACCCCCGGCCCTGCCCAGACACCCCAACAATCCCAACCTGTGCAGTTCTGCACCCCAGGGTTTATCCCAGCCCCTCAGCTCCTGACTCAGACACCAAAGATCTCATTTTGCTAAAACGCTGCGATTCTTGGAATGATTTTATACCCCACAAAAATGGGAATAAATTGGAGTGGCTGCATTGTTATCATTATTTGCACAGAGCGAACACATCATTAGGTGGGGTGTGAGGAGCAAGTTAATGGCATTTGCTACCTGATTACATCAAATTTCAGATGTTTCAATAGGCTTGGCTTTTTCATTTTTCTTCAATTTGGATTTTCTTGCTTTTTCTGCTCTAAGCACCTCCTCAAAGGTTAGATTATCGTTGCTGTTAATATTTCTGGGTGTTCCTAATTGAGCTGGATCTGGTTTTTGAGATTATTTATGTGTTGAGTATCCTTGTTAATAGAAACTAGACTCTTTAGGATGGCAAGAGTGAGTGACAGCCAAAGAAATCACTTCATACAGGATTCCTGACACAATATTTTGACAATTTCATTTGAAGTAAGACACTGTGATTGTCAGTTCAGTTACAATATGGTTGTTGCTCCCTAGTGGGGGAAAAAAAATCAGAAAATTGAAGGAAATCAAATTCCCAGCTAAATGGTTTTTCCAGTAGAACATTCAGGTCCTGCCCTTGCCTCTCATCGCTCATGTACAACACTTGAGATGCATAAAGGGAGAGCAAATACCCGGGAGATGCTGGAGAGCCCTTGGAATAAACACTCAGAAAATCCAGGTAATTCCTCACTCCCGAGGCTGGGAACAGTTTTACCATTTCTGCTGCTTTCCTCCCCAGTGCAGTGCCCACAACGACCCCCAGCACTGCTCGTGGAAATGCTTTGGGGGGTTCTTTCTATTTCTAAGCCCAAAAAATTCCCATTGAATGGGAAGATGTCGGCAGTGCCTGTGCCCAGCAATGCTGGAAGTCAGGGGGAGGGCAGGAGGAGCCCTGGGAGGAAATGAGGTGGCACTTGCAGGGAACTGTTGGGGGAACATTTATTTCTGTGGGGAAATGGGAAGGTTTGGAAGTGGAAATATGGCAGGAAACGCATTTGTGATAAATGATAAAATCTCTTCTGCTTGTGGGAAGGACTTTTCCCCCAAAAAAGGGGGTTCTTGTAGCACCAGGTGCTTCGGACAAAGGGATCGGGAACCGCTTCCGGCTGCAGGTGATTCTCAGGAGTATTTCTTGATCTTTCACAATAGACAAGTAACAGCGAATAACAACCACTCCATCTGATCCTCACATTCCTTTGGAGTTGGGGGGAGTTTTTAATCTTTCTCCAAATTCTTGAAGCCTGGAAGTCGCCAGCAGGCGAAAACACTGAGCTGCTTAAAGTCATTTTAGTTAAAATGCCTCTCTCCTGCTCTGCGTGTCTTTGAGCACGGAACAGCTTTTTAGGCAAAGTGAGAATTTGAGCAGAAAGCTGTTGTTTGGGTTAAAATATCTCCCATTTTGATCACTGAACATTTTGATGCTTTGCATATCCTCCTCATTTTCTGCCTCCCTCCGCCTTGGCTTCAGCCCAGTGGGAAAAGAAGGCAGGGTTTTTTTGGCTGGGTGGGTTTGTGGTTTTTTTCTTATTTTAAGTTTGGAGAAAGAAAAAAAACCCCAACAACATCTAGATATATTTTGATTCTTTAGGGGAGTTAGAAAACACTTTTCCCTCCAACAGCTGTAACACACCAGCTGCTCCCGTCTCTCTTTGCTCATCTGAATTCTTTGCACCCTTCTCCTCTCCTCATTAAATTCCCTTTTCCAGCCCCTGTGCCCCTTGTTCGGTGACGAGCTGGGGGCTGGTGGAGCCCTGACCCCTCTCCTGGGGCTCCAGGAGGGGCAGCCGTGCCCAGCCTGGTGTAAAACAGGCCCTGCCTTTTGTTTCTCCCAGGGTTTTGTTGGGTAGGAGCCTTTGGATTGGGAACTCTGATGAATGAAACAGAGCTGTTGTCAGCACAGGCCTTGTTTTCCTTTTGGAAGTGCTCACTGTGACAGAAACGCTCATTGTTGTGGTGAAAAACATAATCTGCTTTCTTCTGAGAGAATACAAACGGGGACGGATGTAGCCAGCCCTGTAAAAACTCAGAATTAGCTGGATTGGAGTTGTTTCAGCTGAAGAGGCTTCTGTGGAAGGAGGAAACAATCTCACCCCTTTGTCCATCTTGGACAAAGCAGACAGCACTGGATTGGAATTCATGACACAACAATTTGTTAACAGACACTGGAACAGGGGGCAGGGAAAGTGGAAGTTCCATCGGGGATGTTGCAGGATGGGCTCATGGGCTGAGCAGTCTTTTGTTGCAAGTGGTTTATGTATTTATGTGTGTATATACACATACACCAGATACTATTCTGAGGTAACGTCTGGATTAAGTTTTAAGCAGCTTTTCACAGAATGCCAAGGTTGGGAAAGGCCAAATCTGAAAACAAATCACATGAACCAACTGAAAACTGGGGGAAATCACGAGAAATGTTGTGTTTTCAGGTGTGATTTTGTCCATCTCTCTGCCAGTAGTTAAAACTCCAGATATTTTCCCCCAGTAACTCTGACCCTGGTGTCAGGGCAGTGTGGAGCCAGCCCTCGGATGTACTGGGGGATCAGGTCCTGCCAGACTGGCTTGGCACAGGTGGAAGTTCTGCAAACTGGGGCTGGAACTGGCCACCCTCCCCGAAGCGAGCAGTAATTCCTGCTTTGGGAACACAGCCCCGAGTCTCTCCATTGAAATAATCCTCTGCAATGTGGCTGGAAAAGGTTTAATTTGCCTACTGAGAGAGAAAAAAGAGAGAGAGGAAGAGGCTGCAGAGAGCAACAGGCAGCTCATCCAAGCTGAGGGGCCTCTGTGGATTAGAGCAGTGCGGGGAAGGAAAAAAAATATTTGGAGAGTGTTTGTAATCAATCCTGACTGCAGTGAGGGTGGGGAGAGGCCGGTGGGACCCAGCTCCTGCTGCTTTCCAGGCTGCTGTGAGCCCAGCAGGATGCAGGAGGGCTGGGCTGTGCCACACCCACAGGAGCCAGGGCTGGCCCTTTCAGCAGAGCTGTTTGCAGTCACACAACCGCGTCCCATCCCGCTGCTCCTGTCTGCAGCACACACAGAGTGGGAACAAGGCAGAGAGGGCTCTCTAAAAATGTTGCTGGCTCAGAGCTGGGCTGGGTCAGAGCCCTGGGTTTGTTCCAGCTGCCTCATGCAGGAGCTGAGCTCCTGCTCTACCCCTGGGTGTCCTGTCCGTGGGAGCGGGACCAGGCTCCGGGTCCTTACAGGGCTTTGCTTTCCAGCAGACTCCATCTGCTCCTGCCCCTATAATCCATGTAGGAATTCCTGGGTAGAGCCCTGCTGCTGGCTGCTGGGAGGGACATTTTTCATGGAAAGACCCTCTAAGATCAAAGAGCCCAACCACTAACCCAGCACTGCCAAGGCCACCCCTAACCCATGTCCCCAAGTGCCACATCCCCACGGCTTTTAAATCCCTCCAGGGATGGGGACTCTAGCACTGCCCTGGGTGGACAGCCCTTTCTGTGGAGAAATTTTCCCAAATAGCCACCCTGAGCCTGCCCTGGCCCAGCCTGAGGCCGTTCCCTCTCCTCCTGTCCCTGTTCCCTGGGAGCAGAGCCCGATCCCCCCGGCTGCCCCCTCCTGTCAGGGACTTGTGCAGAGCCACAAGGGCCCCCTGAGCCTCCTTTGCTCCAGCCTGAGCCCCTTTCCCAGCTCCCTCAGCCACTCCTGGGGCTCCAGCCCCTTCCCTGGACATGCTCCAGCCCCTCCATGTCCTTCCCCTGAGGGGCCCAGAGCTGCCCCCAGGATTGCTCTCCTACTTGCCAGAATGACGGAATTGGAAGCACCCACAGCACCGTCACGTCCAGCTCCTCAGGGAATGGCCCATGCAGGGACTGAACCACGGCCTTGGGGATTTCAGCACCAGGCCCCGACCAGCTGAGCCAATCCTTTGCTGATATTTGGTGGGAAATGGGCAAACAGGCCTTTTCCAGCCTTTCCCCCGGAAAATGGGGAGAAAGGGCCTTCGGTGCAATGTGGCCTCCAGAGCTGCAGACAGTGAGGTCCCTCTGCCGCACGGAGCTGGCCGAGTGGGACAGGGGAGAATCCTCAGGGACCTGGAACCGCTTTTACCTCCAGAATAATTTCTGGAGTGGCCCAGAGCAGTGCAGAGCCACACTCCCACCCTGCCACACAACAGGGCCTCTCCAAACCCCGAGGGGGCAAGAATCAGGCTGGGATTCATCCTGCAAAACCCCACGAGGATAAAGGCTCAGGAGAAGGCTCTGGCTGCTGGCAGCAGAGCCAGGCAGGATTTCTGTGCTCGTGGTTCTGCACTGCTGCAATCCCCACCCTGGCGAGAGCGAGCCCAGACTGAGGGGAGATGCTCTGTGAAAAACGTGACCCGCCTGCAACAGGGTCAGCGAGTTCCTAACATCAATATCCCGGCAGCACCTCTGGATTGTCTCCAAAGCTCATTATTTCAGGGAGCTGCTGTACGTGTGAGTGGAACTCATCACCTGGAGCCTCGTTACATTTCCTGCTCTCTGACAGAATGTGGGCATTGCTTGGCTCTCTTAATTAACGCTCAGTGCACACCAAGGCGGAGCAGTTGTATTTACATCGGGGTTCTGCTGCTGCAGACGTGGCCACTGAAATCCACCCTTCAGAGGAGCCATCAAAGGCCAAGAGCCTCATCCCACATGGCAATTAAAGGTATTTTTCCCTGCTGGAGCAGAGAAGTTTCACTGAAGGATCCAGCACGACTCCAGGCCCAGGTCTGGCCCTGCTGGAGCAATCCTGCAGGACTGTGTCCCCTGATTTTACTGCTGGGGATGTTCTGTGCTCGTGCACAGCCTGCTGCAATGGGGCCCTGTCACGGACAATGATGATAAAAATAACAATGAATTAACAACAATTACAAAAACAGGTCAAGGATTTATTTTTCCTTCAGCTCTGATATAATTCTTCTGTTCAGCTTGCCAAAAGTATTTCCTTTTCCATGAGAAATTTTAGCTTCTCATGAAAGCATTAAAGAGTTTTTAATTCTTTTTTTTTTTTAAACCTGTCAGGATTTAAGAGGAGACTAAAAGAAAAAAAAAATCAAATTTCTTTGTTCAAAGACAGTGACTAAACCCCAACTGCAAATTACAAATAGCCCCTGGGAGTGAGGTCTAGGGAAGGGGAGTGGAAGCTGGGGTAATCGTGTTAAGCTCCTGGTGTGTCACTGAATCGTGCAGAGCCCTGAAAAGGCAGGAGGCTCCTGAGTGCTGGAGCAGAAACCTCAAGGACAAACCTCCAGAAACAGAACTGAGCCACTTCCAGTGTCAGCTGTGCCACAGTCCCCACAGCCCAGGCACGAAACCTCTGCACAGCAACGTGGGAGGGCTCTGCTGTACAGTCCCAGTCTGGGACGGAGATGCCACCAGTGCTCCAGGACAGGGACAGGGGCATTCCCAAACAGGAATATTCCCAAGGCCTGACTGATCACTTTCAGTGCTTGGTTTTCTCTATGAACAAGAAATAAATCATATTTTGAGGGGAGGGAGAGAAACTCTTCAATGACTTGACCCTGTGCAGGGTTAAGGGAACTGCTGGGATGGTTTAACTGGTGGAAGGTTTAACTGGTGGATGGTTTAACTGGTGGAAGGTTTAACTGGTGGAAGGTTTTGGAGGATGAAGCTGCCCAGAGTAGCAGGTGCTGCCTGGTTTTTCCCCGTGGCTGTGCAGGAGCCCTGGGCAGAACCCCCACTCCCAGCAGCTCCTCAAGAGCCCCTGCAGAGACCCAGGGGCTGCTCCCGGTCCCACCCTCACCTGGAGAAGGGCATCCCAGGAATGCTGCCGCCCCTGGAGCTGTGCCCTGCTCTGCACCAGCTGCCCTCCAGCTGCTGAAGGAATGGAGAGGAGACAGGAGAGGAATGTGGAGAAGCAGCTTCAGCCCCTGCTCCATCCCTGTGCAGGCTCTGCCAGGGGTAACAACCCCGTGTTTGGTGCAATTTACAGGAACTGGGCTCTCATGGATGCTGGGGATCTTCAGCCTTCCCAGGAAAATCCTCTTAGGAGCAGCAGCTCCTTTAACAACCCGGCTGGGGAAGCGCTCACTATTTACAGCCATTTGTGTAGATTTGCATGCAGGCTGCTGGGAGAAACATCACAAAAGCTCTGATGACTTCACATTTTTAAACCTGCCCCTAATCTGAGGGGTTGGAGAGCGGGATTTTGGGGATGTGTGTGGACATTCCTGATGGAGGGAGCAGATTCCTTGTCGGCTTTGGATGCTGCCCAAAGGATTTGGGGTTGGAAGGACCCTGGGTGGATCCTCTGAAAGCCCTGGGGTCAGCAGTCCCCCTGAACTCTCCGTGTGTCAGGATGCACTACCAGGTTCTTGGTGCCAGATGGGAAAATGATGGAAAATGAAGGTGCTCCAGCAAAAAAAAGAAAATAAAAAGAGCGTTGTCAAATCCTGCCAAGTGCTTCACCTTGGGAATGGCACAGTCCAGCAAAGGCAATATGGGAGATCCCAGGGATTCATTCCCAAACCTTCCTGATGCTACCCTACAAAATTGCAGACAAACAGACTGCTTTGAAAATGGGATTTCCATTTGTGAGGAAAACTTCCCATTGGAACTGCTGGTTCAGGGAAAAGAAATCCTGAATAATCACAGAATGAGAGAACCGCTGGAAAGGCTGGAAAAGCCCTCTGGGATCAATCACTAAGTCCAAGTGCCAAGGCCAGCACAGGCCATGTCCCCAGGTGCCACATTCACACGGCTTTTGAATCCCTGCAGGGATGGGGATCCAGCACTGCCTCTTCCAGTGCCTGACCACCCTTTCTAGGAAGAAATTTTCCCGGATATCCAACCTAAACCTCCCCTGGAACAACTTGAGGTCTTTTCCTCTTGTCCTGTTTTTTCCAGGGAGCAGAGCCCAACCCACCCGGCTGCACCCTCCTGTCAGGGAGTTGTAGAGAGAGGAATAATAATAATAATAATAATAATAATAATAATAATAATAAACAGTGATCAGGAATTTGGAACATTTTCCATATTGGACGTTGCACAGAGAGTTTGTTTCAACACAGCTCCATCACCTGAGTTCAATAATTTCAAACCTTCTCGTTCTAATGGAGCAAAAATGTTCTTTAGATGATCCTAAACATTGTAACATGAAATGTGAAGGATGAGACAATGTGAATTATGGGATAATAAAATTGATCCAGAGAAATGAAGCACAACAAGAACACGGGAAAAAAAATTGCAGATTTACTGGCTTGAAACAACAGATGTAGGACAGCACCGAAATGAAACAGCTCCACTTCCTACAGAAAATGCTATGGAAATTGGTGGACTTGCACAATCCTTCAACCCCGCCATCCCTTTCCTCCCCAGTGCTCCCGAGCCAGCCCATCCCAGCTTTGTTTGGGAGCATCTCACGGGAGCAATGTCCTGTCCCCACCCAGTGCCACTCCCAGGCTGGTGGCACCACCCGAGTCCTTGGGCTGGCGCCTCCAGCGCTCTGAAGGACACGGGGCAGCGCCGGGGTCTCTGCTCATCCTCCCCCTTGCAGGGCAGAGCCCTTATGGAGTACTCCTCTCTCTATTTCATCAACTCCCAGACATTGCTCTGGGAATGTCGGAGTGTTGGGAGCTCTTGGAAGGAGGCGATAACCAGAACTGACATGGAATTCATCCCTGAACCACCTGGAGAGCCAACACCCCGTGTCTGGGTTGTGTTATCATGGCTGCAGCCTCCAGAGGCACCTGCAGCCCCTGACTTCACCCAGAGTGGGAAAAAACCCAAATGGAAAGAAAAAGGAACTGGAATTGTGTCAGGAGGAGCGCGCGTCCTCCCTGCTGCCGCCGGGCTGGGCCTGGCACGGGCAGCGCTGATTCCAGCTAATTATTTTTGTGTTTGTATTTATTGGCTGTGATTAGTTATGCAACAAAGACTGCGGGAGAACAAATCCTGTCAGCGCAGTTAATTGGAGATAACACGAGCGGCAGTGAAAGCCCCAGTTTCGATATTTTCTGCTTTGAAAGGGGACCTGATCCCGCTGGTTGTTAATCAGTGAAGGGCTGGTGAGGCGTCCATCAGAGGGGATGGACCCAGGGCTGGAAAGCAGCACCCTGGATGAGTTCCTCCTGATCCTTTTATTTGTTTTTAAATAATTCTACTGGAAATCGTGGATTTTGGTGGAGTAAAGCCGGGCTGGGGTCAGAACTGAGCCGATCGTGCAGAAAATGAAATATCTGGGCTTTGTTCTTCGGGAGTCAAGGCTGGAGTGAGGCCACCTGGCCACAAATTTTAGGACCTTTTGGGAATTGAATATGAACCTTTTCTGCTCCTCTCTAGACCACCAGAAATGTCCATTTTCACACAAACCTTCCAAGCTCTGCCGGGCAGATCCCAACAGGAGCCCCAGCAAGGCAAGGCCATCAAATGAGCCTGTCAGAATTCACCTCCTGTTGGGAATCCACCTCCTGTCACAGCTCTGCCTCACTCCCCTCCCCCTGCAGAAATCCGGGCACTGCCAGCGACACTGTGGGGATCTGTCCCTGCTGTCCCCACTCCCCAGCACCTCTCCAGCCCCAGGATGTGCTGCCAACACCTCCTGCCCCCTGCTCTCATTCCCAGCCCCGCTCTGCATCAGGGCACCGCTCCTGTTTCCATTTCCCAGTGTGGAATCAGCCCCTGGAGCATTTGCCAAGGTCTGGCAGGGTGCTGAGGCAGCTGCAGATGCCAGGTGTCACACTGGGTGTCACACCGGGTTTCATAGCAGGTGTCACACTGGGTGTCACAGCTGGTGTCACGGCTGGTGTCACACCGGGTGTCACAGCTGGTGTCACAGCTGGTGTCACACTGGGTGTCACAGCTGGTGTCACACCGGGTGTCACACCGGGTTTCATAGCAGGTGTCACACTGGGTGTCACACCGGGTGTCACAGCTGGTGTCACGGCTGGTGTCACACTGGGTGTCACAGCTGGTGTCACACCGGGTGTCACACTGGGTTTCATAGCTGGTGTCACGGCTGGTGTCACACCGGGTGTCACACCGGGTTTCATAGCTGGTGTCACACTGGGTGTCACAGCTGGTGTCACGGCTGGTGTCACACTGGGTGTCACACTGGGTTTCATAGCAGGTGTCACACTGGGTGTCACACCGGGTGTCACGGCTGGTGTCACGGCTGGTGTCACACTGAGTGTCACACCGGGTTTCATAGCAGGTGTCACGGCTGGTGTCACACCGGGTGTCACAGCTGGTGTCACACTGGGTGTCACAGCTGGTGTCACACCAGGTGTCACACCGGGTTTCATAGCAGGTGTCACACTGGGTGTCACACCGGGTGTCACGGCTGGTGTCACGGCTGGTGTCACACTGGGTGTCACAGCTGGTGTCACACCGGGTGTCACACCGGGTTTCATAGCTGGTGTCACACTGGGTGTCACAGCTGGTGTCACGGCTGGTGTCACACCGGGTGTCACACTGGGTTTCATAGCAGGTGTCACACTGGGTGTCACACCGGGTGTCACGGCTGGTGTCACGGCTGGTGTCACACTGAGTGTCACACCGGGTTTCATAGCAGGTGTCACACTGGGTGTCACACCGGGTGTCACGGCTGGTGTCACACCGGGTGTCACACTGGGTGTCACAGCTGGTGTCACACCGGGTGTCACACCGGGTTTCATAGCAGGTGTCACACTGGGTGTCACGGCTGGTGTCACACTGAGTGTCACACTGGGTTTCATAGCAGGTGTCACACTGGGTGTCACACCGGGTGTCACGGCTGGTGTCACACTGGGTGTCACAGCTGGTGTCACGGCTGGTGTCACACTGGGTGTCACGGCTGGTGTCACACTGAGTGTCACACCGGGTTTCATAGCAGGTGTCACACTGGGTGTCACACCGGGTGTCACAGCTGGTGTCACACCGGGTGTCACACTGGGTATCACACCTGGGGTGGCTCAGCTGCTGCTGGGATTCACCTGGCACCTGGCAGGGGACAGGTGAGATGCCACATCCCAGGGGCTCCGGGCTCTTTTCCATGGCGTTGAAGGAGCTGAGAGTGCCCAGCTCTGATTTAGAGCTCTTTGTGCTGTGAGGAACCCAAGCTCTGCTGCCTCCCCTCGTGCCCTGGCTGACCCAGGGAGCTCAGATCCATCACCCAGCACCTCAGTCCTGCGAGCCACGGAGCCTCTGAAGGGGTTTGGAGGCAGATCCCGGGCTGGGTGCAGCATCCCCGGATGGCAGGACGAGAGGGAACGGCCTCAAGTCGCACCAGGGGAGGTTTAGATGAGATAAGAGGGGAAATTCCTCATGGAAAGGGTGGCCAAGCACTGGAACTGTGGCTGAAGTGTGGGTGTGGCACTCAGGCCCTGCCCTAGGGGTGACCACGGGGGTGCTGCTGGTCCCTGGTTGGACTCAATGGCCTTAAAGGCCTTTTCCACCCTGAACCACTCCCTGACTGAGATCCCCTCTGCTCCCCATGGCATTTGCAGCCTCCTGACTCTAAGAGGGAACATGAATCCCTCCCAGGCCTGCCCCTTATCCCCCCAGTGCTCCTCTTTGCCTGTTCCTGCAGCCCAGGCCCAGCTAATTGATGTCAATTGGACTTGCACAGGCATTTTCCTCCCCTCCACGTGCCCTGCTCCTGCTGTGAACTCCAGCTGGTTGATAATCCCCGACAGCAGCCCCAGCCTGTGGAACAGGAGCCTGAGAATGCAGAACGTGTGGATGAGTTGCCTTTTTATCCCCCTGGCTCACGAGGAACTTTGTGTATTTGGGTAATTTTGAAGGCTCCCTGGGCCAGGATCAGAATTCCCTTTTGTTTATTTATTTATTTAGCAAGGAAACCCCACCTGGGAGCCGAGCTGTGGCACCAGAACAATGGGATTTCCCCTCCCCTCTTCCAGTCCCGTGTGCTGTTTGGGGAGCTAAAACACAAGGGAAGGTTTTTGTCCTCCTCGTGCCCCTGCTCTGGGTGACATTTGTGGTTTGGTCTGTGGGGTCTGAGCTGCGGGTCCAAGGCTGGGGAGCCAGGAGGGGCTTTGCCTTCAGGGTCTGTTTATCTTTGAGAGACTGAAACAGCTCTGCTCAAACTCCTTTTCTTTTTCCCTTAGCGCAGGCTTGGAGAGAACCCCCTCCTACCCCACAGGGATGGGCAGACGGGATCCCGGAACTTCCCGACATCCCAGGGCAGGGGAGGTCACCTGGGGACGGGTGCCCTCTGCCCTCCAAGGTCACAGCACCCCTCTGCTGCTTTAACAGCTCGGGAAGCACAAACCCCAAGAGTTTGGGAGGCTTTGATTACTGAGGGGGTTGTTAAAACCTGACTTCTGCCAGGGCAGAACTTATTTTCCCCAGCAGGAGCAGCAGGAGCTTTTCTCTTTGCAAGGATTAGCCCAGCCGTACCAGAGATCAGAACCTGACCCCAAAAACCCCCTCACCTTGAAAAGTTACCTGGTTTATTTCTGTCCAAGGGATATTTTGCTTGGGCACTTTCATCTTTAAAACATTGAACTCCTCCAAAGCCAGGCTTTAATGTCATGTGTGAGTTTGCTTTCTTTGAGGAGTGGAAATGCCACACACGGTGGAACTGAGTCACCAGGGAGAAAATAAACATGGTTGGATCCGTGTGCATCTGTTTCCTGGGAGAGAGGTGCCAGGGGGTGTTTGTCTGGTAAGTGTTGCAAGCCAGGAGCGCCTCCATGGGAAATAAATCAAAAATGGACTGAAAATTAACCTGGAGCTGGGCTTCCCATCAGAAACTGGAGCTTTGGGGTGTGCAATGCATAAAAGTGCTCCAACCTGGCCTTGGACGCTCCCAGGGATGGGGCAGCCACGGCTTCCCTGGGAGGAGAAGGATCCCTGTCAGATGCCTGTGTGATTCCAGGAGCTCCCAGTCCCAGCAGCTTCCGGCAGCTCGGAGATGAACACTGGAAGAATTAAAGCAGGAAATAAAGGGCCGGGTTTGAGGCAGGCAGTGACTGATCCCTGCAGGGCTCACGGGGGTGAGGCTCCTGCTCTGTCCTGGGGTGTCTCAGATCAAGGGGGGATCTCCCCCTCAAAGGCTCCTCCTGCTCCAAACCCGGGCTCGGAACCGCTCGGAGCCATCGGCCAGCAGGAAATCAGACTCGATGTTGGAACTGTTCCTCTCTGGCCCTAAACTCCATCGATCTGGGACAGTAATTGCCAGAGTTTACTGATTTTCCCGACTCTTTGATGGCAGGTGGGAAACCCATCCGTCTCCTGTGGCTGAGCTGCCCTGGAAGAGTTTCCTCTTTGCAGTGAGCAGGAATTAGAAAAAACCAAAATTGATTCATCAGAGCCAAAGACAATTCTAAAACAGATCTCTGCTTGGTTTTTTGATGCTTTGTGCGTGTGTGTGTGTTTGTTCGATGGATTCTGACTGTCAGACTCCTCAGCATCCTTCCAGGGGTGGGCCTGGAATGCTGGGGTGTGGAGAAACACCGGGAATTATTGGACTTCATGGCAAGCTCTCACCTCCCTCTCACTCAGTGACTGCTGAAAATTCTGGACACACCCCAAGATGTCCTAATCAAGGCTGCGGAGTAAAATTAGAAAGCTGATTTGACGCCACATTCCCAGAAATGCCAGAGCATGGAGAAGAGAAGAGATTTTAATTTTTTTTTCCAGGAAATCGTCCTGCTCCTGCCAGGAACCGGCTCTGCCAGGCTCTGCTGAGGGAGCTTCGCAAGACCTGGGTGCATTTCCTGGGTGTAAACGCTGCAGAAATGGTGCAGAGACTCTGGAAGTGCCAGGGAATTGTTTCTCTGTCTCTCTCAGGACCCTCCCACCACCCTGAATGCTCCCTCTGCGTCTGGCAGGTTTTAGAGGAGCTGTTCCCCTCCTTGCTCCCGGCCTGCTCCTTCCTCCTGCCAGGACCTGCGTGTTTTGTCTTCCTTGTTATCGCTGCAGAAGCTCAAACATGATATTAGTTTAATTAGAGATCAGCTCCTTTCATGGCATGCAAATGCCCTGTCTGACTAAATCCCCCTTCTGAAGTTGGCAGATGCAAATTAAATCCTGTGCACTGAAGTGTAATTTGGCTCTGAACACTCTTCAAGGCCCTCAGTGATTCAGGGGGTGGAGGGGAATTAGTCTTAGCTGCATTTGTTGCTTTCTCCTCCCTTAATTTGTTTATCTGAGTGCTACTGAAGCAATGTTGGATGGAGACAAATTGCCAAGTGACACACGAGCGGGAGCCAAGGTTTCGCTGCTGGGTTCTGGAGCTGCAAATAACCGAGGTCCAGTGTACCTGAAATAATGGTAAAAGCTGGGCCATCTGCCACTCCTGTCCCCTCCTGTTCCCAGTGTCCAGCAGGCTGGAATGGCCAGGCTGGCTCTCAGGGGCAGCAGTGCCAGCCTGGGGCCATCCCAGCCCCATTCCCAGGGAAAATCCCTCCTTTAGCTGCTGCATTCCCGTCCTGATGGGTGACTCTGGAGTTCCCATCCCACTGGAGCTGCCCCTGCACTGAACTGGTTCCTCCACACTCCCTCCTTCTCAGGGGGCTCAGTGAGAGCTGCACTCACTTTGTGCAGGGTTCCAGAGGAAGCGTCACACCGAGGGGGGACCGTCCCATGAGGAAAGGCTGAGGAACCTGGGATTGTTCAGCCTGGAGCACAGAAAGCTTTGGGTGACCTAATTTGGGGCTTCCAGCACCTGAAGGAGCTACAGGAAAAAGGGAGAGGGACTGGGGACGAGGGATTCAGGGCCAGGACCCAGGCAATGGCTTCCCAGTGCCAGAGGGCAGGGCTGGATGGGATCTGGGGAAGGAATTGTTCCCTGGCAGGGTGGGCAGGGGCTGGCATGGAATTGCCAGAGCAGCCGTGGCTGCCCCTGGATCCCTGGCAGTGCCCAAGGCCAGGCTGGACATTGGGGCTGGAGCAGCCTGGCACAGTGGGAGGTGTCCCTGCCCATGGCAGGGTTGGCACTGGGTGGGATTTAAGGTCCCTTCCACCCCAAACCATTCTGTGATTTTTTTATTTTATGATCCTGGCATTGCCACAGAGGTTTTCCCACAGTGCCACTGAACTGCCCCCCCTGCAGAGTCCCCTTTGCTTTCCCCCACTGCATTCCTTGGGAGCAGGTGTGTGGGGCTGTGCAGGCCAATCCCATAACAGGAACGTGCTCCCTCTCCCTCAGCCCCATCCATCCTCTCACTTTGAACGCTGCAATTGAAGCCAGAAGTGCTTCAAGCCAGCCCCAACAGATTAATTACAGCCCATAATCAGCATTTCTCTGCACTGCTCTCAGATCAGACAGCGATGCAGCCCAAGTTGTTTTGCCTCATGGTGACGTTTGCCCAACTTGTGTTGAGGGGCTCTGTTTGCTGCCCCGCTCCCGCTGCCTCGGATGGTTTATTCTGGATTCAGAGCCCGTTCCTCCCAGCAGCAGCGGCTGATCTCACCAACTGCTCGTGTGCCACGCTCCCACACAGCTCTCAGCCAGCACCTGCAGCTTGGTTTGCTCAGAAGGAGCGATTTCAGAGCCTCCCCTGCGCTGTTTTGTAGGAATGATTTAAATGGGGGGATCTGGAGGTAACAGCACTTCAATCCCTGCGTTTGTGCCGAGCAGCTGAGCAAATAAGTGCCTTTCAATTACAGGCTCGTGCAGACACTCCCTGCTCATGCTTTATAACAATGATTTGGGATCAAGAGGTTTGCAGCTAAAGGGATAAACATTTAGCCCAGATAAGCAGATTTGTAGAAATTATTGTTATCCCGAGTTGGCTGGATTCATTAGGTCCCAGGCGTGGCCGGCTCTGAAATCCGACAGGGATGAATTTTTCCCACCAAAGGGAAATCTGCTCAGGGATGAGTCTGAATTATGGTGTGTCCATAATAGCATTTCTTTCTGGTGTTTAACACGGCAAAAATAACCAGGGCAGAGGAATGATTTTCTGCCCCAGTCTCCCTGCCCTCAACAAAGACATCGGTAGGGGGATTTTTGGGCACTGCCAGCAGCAACAAGGGGAGAGGAAGGATTTGGAACAGAAGTGCAGTGAGATCCTGGACAACAGCAGGAAAAGAGATGTATAAATCCATGGGTGATGCTGATCCCAAAGCACTGGGACTCCCCGGGCATTTTGGGAACGGTTTTACCCTTTTGCTGCGCCCCACGTTTGCACAGAGACCTCTCTGACCCTACAGAGCTCCTGTGCCGTGTTTGAGGCTCTGCCTTTGGAATTCTGGCCTGGCAGCTTGTCCTGTTTACAGCTCTTTATCTGCTCCTCACTCCTCCTCTCCTCTCTCCCTCCCTTCCTTCCTGCTGTTTTCCCAGCAATTTTTTTGCCTAGAGGAGCATTATTTTGGGAGAAGGGTGAGATTTGCCCTTTGTGGGGGGTGCCCGGCTCCCTGGGCAGAAAGTCACCCGGAAAATCCTAATGCAGCACTCTGCTCCCATCCTTTAACCAGGATGGGCCGGAGGAGAAGGCTGCTGGAATAAAGCACAGCCAGGGGTGGGCAGCAAAGCCTGCACTCACCCCAGGATCAGTGCCAGGAACATGGGCAGATCCATCACGGTTATGGCATGTTCTCCCTGATGGATAATGCCCCAATCAATAACTGGGGAGAGGGGAGAGGAGAAAGTCTTTGATTTAAGGTTTGCCCAGGCTTTGTAGAGAAACAGGATTTATTGCAACATAAAAATCCCAAATTTAGCCTCTGGCTTAATGGGAATTGGTGCCTGTGCTAATACGGGCTCGTATTTACTGTGCACCCCAATCCAAGGACACGGAACCCGTGTGCCTGCCCGGCCAGGCTGCGCTGGGAACCAGCCAGGGAAGCACAGCCCGGTCCTGATTGGGAACAACCTGATTTTCTGTACTGCATCATTCATTCATTGGCCTGGAATTTCTGCCCCCGATTTGTGCAAGGTGAGCCCAGACCTTCAGGGCTCTAATTTAGCAGCTCTTGATGCCAAATTTGGGAAAGTCCAGGTGAAAATGCGCAAGGCCAACAACGGAGTCTCAGACAAGACGGGAGACTTGGCTGGAATTTACTCCCATTCCAGTGGCAAAACCAAATGTATCCTCAAAGGAAAGCTGCTGAAGATGGTTCGAACCCAAATATTCTGTGTCCCTTCATGGGCCACTGACAGATCCTTCACAACCATACAAATCTGCTCATTTTCAGATCCTTCACAAGACAAATCAGCTCATTTTCAGACCTTTCCCAGACAAATCAGCTCATTTCCCCTCCCAGCCAACGTCAGATGTTTCAGGAATGGGTTTTTCTGTTGATTATTTCTCTTTAATGACTCCCATTCTAATTCCAGAGCCTGTTATCCAGAGTTAATCCCTGGCTCCAACCTCCCCAAGCTTGGAAAGAAACGTTGATCTCAATCTTGGTGCTGAACCTTTGTGTTCAGCCTCCTCAAAATTCAGCTCAGGGTAGACAAAGCTCCACCAGGTTGGGAATGAATGAATATTTATTGCACAATGGCTG
The DNA here is from genome assembly GCF_020740725.1 of Corvus hawaiiensis. Taxonomy (NCBI): domain Eukaryota; kingdom Metazoa; phylum Chordata; class Aves; order Passeriformes; family Corvidae; genus Corvus; species Corvus hawaiiensis. The sequence continues at coordinate 600,063 of NC_063235.1, forward strand.
CATTTCCAGCCTTTCACAGCTCCAAGAGCAAAACACGGGAGTTTTCTGGGAATCCAACCAACCAGATGTCCCCACTGGACACCGCTCTGGTCCCGGCACCAGAGCCCTTTCAGTAATCTCCCTCCTAATTAATTTTCCTCTTATCACAGAAGCCATTTCACACACGGGGAAGAAAGAAACCCCTTTTTCTTACCAGCCTGATCGCAGGATCTCAGCCCGTCTCATGCAAAGGTTGTTCCCAAGGGAGAATTCACCTGGGACCCCTCTCCTGGGCCATTCCCGATGCTCCCCTGCAGGGACAGAGGTAACAATGAGGGGTTTTCCCCAGAAAAGCCAGCTCAGAGCAGCGTTTCCCTGGAACAACAAAACCCAGCAGATCAACAGGAGGAGAGCACACGTGGAGTCTGGGATAACACACAATCAAAGGATTAGAATTCATCCATTTCTATGGAAAACAACGTCAAAATTGCTGAGCCCTAAGTGGGTCTGAATGAAAGGGATTTATCTCCTCACCCAACCCAGGCAGACCCTTCATCAGTGGGGATGCTTTGCTGGAGTTCTGTCCTGGCTGAGCCCCTTCTGTTCTCCCAGCATCTGAAAGAAACTTTGCCCCGCCGCTGTTGGTGCCGTGGGTGGTGGAGCTGCCTGGGGAGGGTGGGCTGGGGCTGGAGGGTCCCTGCAGAGCTCCTGGAGCTCCTGGAGTGCCGTGGGCCCACATGGAGAGAGCCTGGCCTGGAGATGTGTAGCCCCAGCAGGGCGGTACCAACCCCCCATGCGCTCCTCACTGCACCTGGCTGAGCCCTCCTGCTCCCACAGGGCCTTTACTGGGAGAAGATCATCCCTGAAATCAGGGCCAGCACTAAAATAAACCCTTCTGGTCATGAAGTCACAGAAACATTACAGCTGGGAAGGATTTCCAGGATCACCGAGTCCAAGCTGTGCCCCATCCCCACCTTGTTCCCAGCCCAGAGCACTCAGTGCCACCTCCAGGAATTCCTTGGGCACCTCCAGGGATAGGCACTCCAAACCTCCCTGGGCAGCCCCTGCCAATCCCTGAGCACCCTTTCCATGGGGAAATTCCTGCTGCTGCCCACCCTGAGCCTGCCCTGGCCCAGCCTGAGGCCGTTCCCTCTCCTCCTGTCCCTGTTCCCTGCCAGCAGAGCCTGATTCCCCTCGGCTGCCCCCTCCTGTCAGGGACTTGTGCAGAGCCACAAGGGCCCCCCTGAGCCTCCTTTGCTCCAGGCTGAGCCCCTTTCCCACTCCCTCAGCCACTCCTGGGGCTCCAGCCCCTTCCCAGCTCCCTCAGCTGCTGCTGGGGTGGGTGACAGGGCCCTTGCAGAAAGGCCCAGATGAGGTTTATGGGATGCTCAGTGACTGCCGCTCCTTCCCCAGCACTCTGGGGCACGTCTGTGATCCCACAAGGACAGAGGGATCACCCAGCTCGGGGGCCAGGCCCCAACTGCTGGAGCAGGGGAAGAGGACTCCAAACCAACACCTTTCTCCGTCTCCCTTTGAGCAGCAGCAATTCCAACATCGCTCCTGTCACAGCCACCAGGACAAGACATGGACTGGCTTTTCCACGGGATCTGAGGGCCCTGGCTGCTCACAAAAGGCTGGATGGAGCTGGAGAACACCCTCAGGTGTGGGAGGATTGCACTGGACACCGGTCCCAGTTCCAGCCAGGGCTGAGGGGTTCAAAGCATGCAGGGCTCTGTTTTCCTCATGCCACAGAAATGCCCTGATTCTCCTCATTTCCGATGGGCACCCCGGGTTATAGTTTGGCCATTCCAATTTGTGACACTTGATGGGTCTTTGTTTTATAATTGGGATTTTAAAATGGCAAAAAGAAAACCCCAACAGGATTTTGCTCAGGGAATTCAAAGACACAAAGTAAATAAACCCCCAAGAATTCAGCCAGTGAAAGGGATCAATCAGGAATAATTACAGCCTGAGGGATGGAAACTTTAGGAAACAGTGGAGGTGGGAAAGGAGGGGGATGGAAAGAGCTCTCTGAGCTTAGCATCTGGTCAGATAGAAACGTTCTGATATTCATGGGATGAAGTTTTCTCTTTACAGGGGACAGGAATTAATTTCCTCAGTGCCCAGCGTGCACATCCATTCCCAGAGCTACACTCTGTTCTGTCAGAGGGTTTAAAAGTGAGGCTTTTCCACCTTATTTTAATCTCGTGGATGAAGGAGTCCCAGAACTCCATAAATCTGTATAAATAACCGTGATCTCACTGGACAAAACCAAGTTACACCATTTTCCCCAGTAATAAACCTTCCCCTCCAGCTCAGCCCTGCAAAGGGCACAGCTGAGCCCCGGGAGCCCTGACCTGAGCTCCCAGCAGGAATGTTCACAAGCTCTTCATTTATTAAGCTCATCCCACAGAAATGCTTCAGATTGAATTATGTGCTGAAAATCAGGAGTTCCACTCGGAAACAGGGCCATGGAGGTTGTACCTTCCCTGAATCCTGGAACAAAGCCCATTTTCTTTGCTGGATTTGAACATGCAGATGTGGCACGTCCCTGTTATTTCTCCAGCTGCAACAAAAAGGAAAAAATACCAGGAGGTGAATTTTTTTTTTTAATTACTTTTTTATTGGCATTTTCATTTTCTTAAACATAAACATCATCTGGTTCCCATTACTCAGGCAGCCACACAGGAAATGGTAATCAGTCCTGTTGATATTATTTTCCTCCGAGGGATTCCCAAAGATAATATTTATGTAGGAATTAAGGGATTGGTGCGCTCCCTCGGGCTGGGGCACAGGGAACAGGAACTCGGGGCAGGAGCAGGACAAGGGGCAGCTGGGCAGAACCTGCAGCAGCCCAGAGGCAGGGACAGGGCATCACGCGGGGCACGGGGAGGCTCTGAGCGGAGTCCCCTGCGCAGATCAGAAAGGGGATGAGTTCCCAAGAGAGATTCCAGCAGCTGGAGGTCACCATGCTGAGCTTTTCCCTTCTCCCGCTGTGCCCCTGGTCCCTGGGGCTGCTGCTGCAGGGTGAGCAGGGTGCCAATGCCCTTGCCCAGGAATTCTCCTGGAAGCAGGAGGGCCCCAGGCCTCGGGCTCCGGCTGCTGGGTCTGTGAATCAACTTCACGGAAGCCTCTGGGTCAGGAGAGTAATCAAATAACGCAGGACGGCCCCACGCTGCCTCTTTGCACTTCCCACCTTCGCAGTCATTTTCTCCTTCCTTCCCACGGAATCAGCTCCCTCTGGCCTGACCTTGCAGTGACAGCTCTGCTCAGCCTGGAGGAACTAAGATGATTTGTCCCCCTCCAGGTCCCTGCCTCTGCTTTCCCCGTGCTCCTCGCACCCGTTCGCTCCCAGCCAGGGCTCCCTAACTGTGCTCCAGCGGAGGCAAACCTCGTGATTAAAACTCCATCCGAGCCTGGCCAGGCTGCAGCAGCACAGGTGTCAGGGCCCCTGGAACTGCAAACTCAATCTTCCTGATGGATTTAATTCGGGGCTCCGTTCGTCACCCCGTGCTGGGCGCGGGAGCACCCCCGCCCCGCCCGCCCCTCCTCCCCCGCTCCCCCGGCAATCGCCTCATTGCTTAAAAATATTCAGCGAGGCCACATCAAAGCGAATATTGTGTTATTGTTGCCAGGGGTGACATTAGATGAGAATTATATGAAACAATAAGGGCACTGGAGTATAATCCGTCTGACATTTGGAACATGTTCCCAGTGCTCCTCGAAACACTCGCACAACAGAACCGTCTTCATTTTCAGCACAATATTTGTGTGCGTGAGGAGATTTATCTCTCTTTATTCCTCTGTCTGGTCATTCTCTGCAGGAATTCAGAGGCTGCTGCCCTGTCCAAGCACCGGTTTTGCTGTTTGTACCCAGAGGAGGAGGGGGCAGTGGATTGGGGTCAGTGCAGGACTGGTCCTGCCATGGGCCCGGTGCTTGGTACCCTCAAAATCCCTTTAGACTGGTTTGGGTGGGGAGGGAACTTAAATCCCATCCAATTCCCACCCCTGCCATGGGCAGGGACAGCTTCCACTGTCCCAGGCTGCTCCCAGCCCCAATGTCCAGCCTGGCCTTGGGCACTGCCAGGGATCCAGGGGCAGCCCCAGCTGCTCTGGCAATTCCATGCCAGCCCCTGCCCACCCTGCCAGGGAACAATTCCTTCCCAAGATCCCATCCAGCCCTGGGGAAGCCATTCCCCCTTGTCCTGATCTCTAGCCTAAACCTGCCCTGAGATGTCCCTTGTGCCACCCAGGCCACAGCCACCAGACTCCTCTGAATTTCCGAAGACTTCAGTAAATTGTTCAGTTTCATGGCCAGAGCACATCCAGGAGGAAGCATTTTGTGATTCCCATCTGCATCCCCGTTATCCCGTTTGCACAGGGGTCAGAGCTCCTTCCCAGTGGGTGCTGCTGCTGTGGGCACCGAGCCTGGCTCCTTCCTTAATTCCCCCTGAATTGTGGCTCTATCCCAACACACAGAGTCTGACAATTCCAGGGATCAAAGCCTCCCTCAAACCCCCCAACCTCCCCGAGTTAACCTGGGCAGTGACTCAGCTCCGTGGTCCCATCTGCACACAACAGAGCCACCAGCACACGCACAGGAGCCGCTCCTCCCACAAATCTCCATATTCCAATTATCTCCATTACTGATTCCACAGGATCATCTGCTGTGCCTGCCAGACTCCCCACACACCACATCCCTCACTCATGTCCGGATGCTCAGCCCTGGCAGCTGAATGGGTTTTCCATTCAGCCACTGAGCAAATCAGCCCCGAGATGTCCCTGTGCAGCAGCAAATCACTTTTCACCTAGAAAAGGTGGAATATTGCACCTGGAAGAGGTAAATCCAGGACACAGAACATGGGCTGGGGTGTGCAGAGGGTTTAAAGCACTTGGAGGTAATTTTGGTGAGAGTTGGAGGCTTTTGGTAACTTTTTGTGTTTGAGAGAGAGAAAAATG